>NC_088408.1:57768782-58383782 GCF_034236695.1 Oncorhynchus nerka
CTCTATGTAAACTATATTCAGTTTTTTTTTAAATGGTATTTTCTGCCCAGGTCGGTAAGGATGTGAATGGGATGTTCATGATGGATTAGAAATGTCTTACATGTGTCTATAAATTCGTGTATGTAATGTGAACTAATTGAGGTGGTGGATGCCTAAACCAGAATAAAGCCAGTTCCTGCTTACAGTGCCTTGCAAAATAATTCATCCCACTTGGCATTTTTCCTATTGTGTTGCATTACAACCTCAAATTTAAATGGATTTTTATTTGGATTTCGTGTAATGGACATACACAAAAAAGTCCAATTGGTGAAGTGAAATGAAAAAAAACCCAAAAATATAGAAAAAATTAAAAACTGAAAAGTGGTGTGGGCATATGTATTCACCCCCTTTGCTATGAAGCCCCTAAATAAGATCTGGTGCAACCAATTACCCTCAGAAGTCAAATAATTAGTTAAATAAAGTCCACCTGTGTGCTATCTAAGTATCACATGATCTGTCACATGATCTCAATATATACACCTGTTCTGAAAGCCCCCAGAGTCTGCAAACCCGGGGCACTGGGGCGGCAGCGTAGCCTAGTGGTTAGAGCATTGGACGAGTAACCAAAATTTTGCAAGATCAAATCCCCGAGCTGACAAGGTACAAATCTGTTGTTCTGCCCCTGAACAAGGCAGTTAACCCACTGTTCCTAGGCCGTCGTTGAAAATAAGAATTTGTTCTTAACTGACTTGCCTAGTTAAATAATAAAACACCTCTAAGCAAGTGGCACCATGAAGACCAAGGAGCTCTCCAAAAAGGTCAGGGACAAAGTTGTGGAGAAGTACAGATCAGGGTTGGGTTAAAAAAAACTTTGAACATCCAACAGAGCACCATTAAATCCATTATTAAAAAATGGAAAGAATATGGCACCACAACAAATCTGCCAAGAGAGGGCCGCCCACCAAAATTCACAGACCAGGCAAGGAGGGCATTGATCAGAGCTACAAAGCTCCACAGCAGAGATTAGTGTATCTGTCCATTGGACCACTTTAAGCCATACACTCAACAGAGTTGGTATTTACAGAAGAGTGGCCAGAAAATAGCCATTGCTTAAAGAAAAAAATAAGCAAACACGTTTGGTGTTCGCCAAAAGGCATTTGCGAGACTCCCCAAACATATGGAAGAATGTTGGTCAGATGAGACTGAAATTGAGCTTTTTGGCCATCAAGCAAAATGCTGTGTCTGGCGCAAACCCAACACCTCATCACCGAGAATACCATCCCCACAGTGAAGCATGGTGGTGGCAGCATCATGCTGGGGGGATGTTTTTAATTAGCAAGGACTGGGAAACTGGTCAGAATTGAAGGAATGATGGATGGTGCTAAATACAGGGACATTTTTGAGGGAAACCTGTTTCAGTCTTCCAGAAATTTGAGACAGACGGAGGTTCACCTTCCAGCAGGACAATTACCCTAAGCAACACTCGAGTGGTTTAAGCATTTAAATGTCTTGGAATGGCCTAGTCAAAGCCCAGATCTCAATCCAATTGAGAATTTGTGGTGTGACTTAAAGATTGCTGTACACCAGCGGAACCCATCAAACTTGAAGGAGCTGGAGCAGTTTTGCCTTGAAGAATGGGCAAAATATCCCAGTGGCTAGATGTGCCAAGCTTATGGAGACATACCCCAAGAGATCTGCAGCTGTAATAGCTGCAAAAGGTGTCTGAACAATGTTTTGACTTTGGGGAGGGAATAGTTATGCACCCTCAAGTTTTGTTGTCTTATATATTGTTTATTGTAATGTTGTAAATGTTGCATCTTCAAAGTGGTAGACATCTTGTGTAAATCAAATGATACAAACCCCCCAAAAATCAATTTGAATTCCAGATTGTAAGGCAACAAAATAGGAGAAATGCCAAGGGGGTGAATACTTTCGCAAGCCACTGTGGCTCCGTATGCTGTCTCGTGTCCAAGTCTTAATTTGATGTTCCATTCTCTGAACACCCTGACTTCAGGATAACCACAGGGTATCAAAAAGGGTCTGACAAAGTGTTTGTCCAGTGTCAAATATCCCTTTGATACTTCAAACCTAGTTACTTTGAGGAAAATGAATCCATATAAACACGAGGCTGCAGCGAAATGGACATGTATGAATGCACATCAAATCAGCTCTGTTTTGCTTCTTCTCTGTGTATCATCTCTGGTGTCTGAGTACCACCACCTTCTAGTTATTGGAGCGCAGTGTGATGCCTTAGAGAGCCTCCGAGTCCAAGCGCAGCATGCAATCAATTCAAATCTAAAAGTGCAAATAATAATGCAGTAAATGGGTTTCAGTCTGACCTTGCATTTCATCCTCAACGCGCTATGGCTCTCCTTTCAGATAGGGCAATTTATTTGTCTTTGAAAGTATTATCTTTGAATGCACTGTTAGTGTATCCATACCTATAGTGGCGGATCATATTCATGTGAAAGTGACTCTATTGTGTGTAATACAGTCAAACTAGTATGGTGTCTGACTGTATTATGCTTTGGAATTAAACAACATTCACAGTGGGCCTCAAGGCTGGTTATGATTAGTTCATGACCTCCTGTGATATCCCAAGAGAGGAGAAAAACCTAAAAATGAATGGCTATCAAGTGGATAGACCGACTGCCAGTTTGTCAGTATGTGTACACTGTAATAGAATACTGTAATTTATACAGTCATTTCAGGTATTATCAAGAATAAAAAAACTCTGAAACGTGTTATTGCAGCATGCTGAAAATAATGGTGCATTGTTGGAAAATTTCTGTATTTCAAATGGTACTTTAATTTCACCCCACAGAATTCAGTACCATACAGTATCTTTTGAGCACCACAACATTTTGATCACTAGTGGGTGCATGGTATTGTTGTTTCTGGTTCATTTACATATTTTGAGGTGTGCCTTGTAAGAGGTTGTATATTTGCTGCACCCGTGAGTGAGAATGCTGTACCAATTGAACTTCAGTTATAGTGCCCCATGAAATGTAAACATACAGGGGAGGCAGCCAGTCTTTGATCTTAAATGGTTGATCATTTTGCCATGTACTTTTGGTCTTTTTTGCCCTTTAGTCATTGTCAGTTTGGAAGCCTTTTTCAAGGCCTCTAGAAGTGGAAGTAATATGAAATACTAACTATGCATAATATCCTGTAATGTATAAACACTTTACCTAGCATCCAACCAGCTTGCACTAATCTCTTTTAATTACAGTAAAATAATGTGAAATATAAGCCCTCCCCTCAATGAATTTCATTAATTCATATAGTACATTTTACTTTATTGTACTTTGTGTCATTGCAGGTGTACAATAATATGACATTTTATTTCTACTCGCCACAGAGCTGCCTGTAAGCTAATGGCAAATTCATGGCAGTGTATGAATAATGGAGTTTAACTAGCTATGTACAAAACCCCACACACTGGTCTGTTCTACACTGCACTGAACTGTATGGTAGATATACAATATATCTAACGTGTGTGATTCCGTTTAAATTAGAGCACTTTCAAGTGTTAGGTTCACTGTGGGGTGTTTTATCCACTTCACTCATTTAGAGATGATTGATGTGGGCCGTCCAGAGGGGTTCAACACTTTAGTTTCTTTATGGGCTTTAAACAAGTCAGACTGACCTAGAGTCAGCTGCTTTGGACATGTGTGAAATGAAAGCCAAGCCCTCAAGGATTCCAAACCTTTATTACTGTCTTTCTTTCTGTGGGAGGAATGACTCAGAGGGGCTCCGGAAGTCCACTCTAGAGGAAGGAGGGAGTACAGGAATGGAGTGAGGAGACCTGTAAAAGCGAAATGAAATCCGTTTGAACACCTCTCACACCCTTGAGGATACAGCTGGTCAGTAAACTTGCAGTGAGAGGAAGTATAATAAGAAGTTTAGTGACCCTCAACTTCATAGATACAGTGTCTGCTTTGACCTCTTACATTAGCACAGAATTTCCCAAACTCAGTCTTCGGGACCCCAAGGAGACAGAGAAAGATATGGGTGGGGGCTGAAAGTATGTATGCATGGGGAGTGTTCTCCTGATATACTGACTAACGCACATTTGTTTTTTTGCCCTAGATCTACACAGCTGATTAAAATAATAAACTCATCATCAAGCTTTGATTGTTTGAATCAGCTGTGTAGTGCTAGGGAAAAAAACAAAACGCGCACCCCTTGGGGTACCCAATTTGGGAAAACATGCCTTAGTCAGTATATTAGGAGAACACTCCCCTGCATACATACTTTCAGCCCCCACCCATATCTTTCTCTGTCTCCTTCTCTTCCCTCTCTCTCTTTAGCTATATTTTCTTCACAATTTCTCTTTCTCCCCATCTCGCTCTCTCTCATTCTCTATCAGCCATATGTGGTGGAGGTATGGGGATCTATGAGGTCATGCCTAAACTAATTTCCTGAGCAGCTGCCAGCCATGGCAACTATTTGATAAGCACTTCGATTTCCCAGCTAAGATTCTTCTTTTTTTTTTTTATCTCCAGGGGAGTGAATTCAATATCCATTTAAACATTTTTTTTTTAAACGTTAGGCAATAAACAGGAGTGAAGTTCTAATCTAATGGCTGGGGTGTCTCTACATGTGTCTATTTTTATTGGGATTGTCTCACTGGGTTTATGACAGTAACAACGGGATCCAATGATGCTCATTTGAACCCCTGTGGTCAAGGTGAGGTAGAGGCCACGAGAGTCGTGAACCCCCCTGGAGGTACAATGATGAAATGCACTCTACAATGTAAAAACGTAACTGACTGAACAGCACCCAACCATCAGCCATACAGTATGGAAAGGTCACTCAAAACACTGAGGAAATGATCAGTAGAAGTGAAGTAGAAGTGCAAGCCCTCTCAAGAATAAATACTGTCCATCGTTTACATGTAAATAGATCTACATGGTTTAGAGATCCTGTCCATCCACTGCACAACTCTCTGCTGTGCCTCTGACATCCCTCTGGTCTTGGAACAGTCCGTTCTAGCAGCCCTGCATTTCTCATCCCCATGAAAAACCTTTCACACCGCCCAGCCTGAAGCATAATAAAAAGATGTCTGCATCAGGTCCGCCCACCATCAAGTATAACACCAGAAGTTACAAAAGCCCAGACATGGGGGGGGTCAGACAGTGGCTCTGTTCCATGTGTGTCTGCCTCAGCTGCATTACAAGTATGGTAAATGTGAGACTGTGTGTGCAGTTACCTGACACATGATGAATGGTCTGATGTAAAGGTGGAAAATGCAATATTAATGCCAGTTTTGCCTGGAAGGAAGCCTAGGTTGGGGGATGGTGATTCATAGCCCTGTGATGGGATACTTCCATGCAAGCATACGATGTGGGGGAGTCAATTATGTTTTGTCTTGATATTTTAATGTACAATGACTAATGTGAAGCTCAATGATGTATAACCTACACCCTGGGGGTACTTGGCTTATCCACATGGGTACATGAGAAGACTCATGAGACCGTAGACCTACTGGTAATATGCAAATGAGGGGGTTCTTCAGGGGTACTCCGGGCAGAGCAAAATTCAGTTGGTGGTACAGTAACTGAAAAATGTTAGTAACCAATGACCTAGAGTAAACCAGCCACTACAGTATGTGAAGAACGTTATATAATAATAAGGATTAAGATTGGATTTTTCAATCAATAGATTCAACATGAATGAATTTGATAATTACACTCTGGATGCAATCTAAATTTGATATACTGGGAAGGTGTCACCAATTCTATGTTTAGAAAACCATTGAATCACATCACTGTGATAGCATACAACTGCATACTCATTGGAAATCTTTACATTTTGATATAGATTTGTGTTTTGTGAGATGGATCTGCACACAAACTCACGCACACACATATGCACACACACTGGCAGAGGTGAGGGAAATCTCATTAATGTGTCCGCTTACTATCTCTCTCCTTTTTAGTTTCCGCCAATCAAGTTCTGTACGCACCCTTCTATTATCCCATTATGCCCTCTCTCCATTCTCTTTTCCCACTTCCCCCCTCACTCTCTTACTCCTGATTCTTTAATAGTCTACCCATCTCTTGCTCTCTCTCAATCTCCCTCTCTCTCTTACACATTAACTCAGTTTAAATGGAAGGCCAATCAAAATATTCCAATAAAAACACCCTGTAGTATTTATGGGCGGAAAAGAGAAAACTACGTGGCTCATCCTCCTCTTCCCTGCGCCATCTGCCTTGCCCACTTACTTGTCTCTCTGTTCTTGAGCTTTACAGAATGTTAAACCTTTTAGATGTGGTGCTATTTTTGGACACAGAGAAGTGGTTGCTACAAACTCTTAATGTAGCATGTTTATTGCTTACTGTTGTCTTGCCACAATCTTTTGCATATCAAGCTAAGCATCCAATCACCCTCCAGTCTGGTTTGAAGTTTAGGGATTGGAATGAGCACCTATGAAAAAGGAGACGTCCATGCTGGCAGGAAAAAAACATTTCACTTCAGATCCTGGGCCTGGTATTACGCCTCATCATCTCCAGCTCAGGTTTGGGCTTTGTCTAATGACTGCACTGAGAATCAATCATATACTTACTTTGTTCATAATATTTGTCATGTATTGTCATGTTATGTCTTGTCCCTGTGCTTTCTCTTCTCTTCGTTTCCCCCTGCTGGTCGTATTAGGTTACTTTCTCTCTCTCTATCTCTCTCTCTCTCTATCGTTCCGTTCCTGCTCCCAGCTGTTCCTCATTCTCCTAACGACCTCGTTTACTCTCTCACACCTGTCCCCTCTTTTGCCCTCTGATTAAGTCTCTATTTCTCTCTCTGTTTCTGCTTCTGTCCTTGTCGGATTCTTGTTTGCTTTGCCCTTGTCCCGTCCTGTCGTAATCTGCCTCTTCATCAGATGCTGCGTGTGAGCAGGTGTCTCTGTCCTCTACGGCCCGCGCCTACCCGGAGGGACCAGCAGTCTGTTGCCGCTAGCCCTGCTATTCTCCTCTACTACTAGAAGGGGACTCTCCTGTAAAGATAGAGGATTTATGTTTTCCCTGTTTGGACATCTCCTGTAAAGATTGAGGATTTATGTTTTCCCTGTTTGGACATTAAAAGACTCTGTTTCTGTTAAATCGCTTTTGGGTCCTCACTCACCTGCATAACAGAAGAATCCGACCAAGAATGGACCCAGCGACTTCGGATCCTCTCTACTCAGCCGTCGAGATCCAGGGAGCGATGCTAGGCAGACACGAGCAGGAATTGTCTGCTGCTCGACATGCCGTTGAGACCCTGGCCGCCCAAGTCTCCGACTTCTCGAAACATATTCACAATCTCCGCCTCGATTCACCGGCTACTTCCAGGGCTTCCGAGTCTCCGGAGCCCAGAATTAATAACCCACCGTGTTACTCTGGGGAGCCTACTGAATGCCGCTCGTTCCTCACCCAGTGTGATATTGTGTTCTCTCTCCAGCCCAACACGTACTCCAGGGGTACAGCTCGTATCGCCTACGTCATATCTCTCCTTACTGGACGGGCTCGTGAGTGGGGCACGGCAATCTGGGAGGCAAGGGCTGAGTGTACTAACCAGTATCAGAACTTTAAGGAGGAGATGATACGGGTTTTTGATCGTTCAGTTTTTGGGAAAGAAGCTTCCAGGGCCCTGTCTTCCCTATGTCAAGGTAATCGATCCATAACGGACTACTCTATAGAGTTTCGCACTCTTGCTGCCTCCAGTGACTGGAACGAGCCGGCGTTGCTCGCTCGTTTTCTGGAGGGTCTCCACGCGGAGGTAAAGGATGAGATTCTCTCCCGGGAGGTTCCTTCCAGCGTGGATTATTTGATTGAACTCGCTATTCGCATAGAACGACGGGTAGATCTTCGTCACCGAGCTCGTGGAAGAGAGCTCGCGTTATCCGTTTCCCCCCTCTCCGCATCACTACCATCTTCCTCCACTGGCTCAGGTGCTGAGCCCATGCAGCTGGGGGGTATTCACATCTCGACTAAGGAGAGGGAACGGAGAATCACCAACCGCCTCTGTCTCTATTGCGGTTCCGCTGGTCATTTTGTCATTTCATGTCCAGTAAAAGGCCAGAGCTCATCAGTAAGCGGAGGGCTACTGGTGAGCGCTACTACTCAGGTCTCTCCTTCAAGATCCTGTACTACCTTGTCGGTCCATCTACGCTGGACCGGTTCGGCAGTTTCCTGCAGTGCCTTGATAGACTCTGGGGCGGAGGGCTGTTTTATGGACGAAGCCTGGGCTCGGGAACATGACATTCCTCTCAGACAGTTAGGGGAGCCCACGGCCATGTTCGCCTTGGATGGTAGTCCTCTCCCCAGGATTCAGCGTGAAACGCTACCTTTAACCCTCACTGTCTCTGGTAATCATAGCGAAACCATTTCTTTTTTGATTTTTCGTTCACCTTTTACACCTGTTGTTTTGGGCCATCCCTGGCTAGTGTGTCATAATCCTTCTATTAATTGGTCTAGTAACTATATCCTCTCCTGGAACATCTCTTGTCATGTGAAGTGTTTAATGTCTGCTATTCCACCTGTTTCTTCTGCCCCCTCTTCACAGGAGGAGCCTGGTGATTTGACAGGGGTGCCGGAGGAATATCATGATCTGCGCACGGTCTTCAGTCGGTCCAGGGCCACCTCCCTTCCTCCTCACCGGTCGTATGATTGTAGTATTGATCTCCTTCCGGGTACCACTCCCCCCCGGGGTAGACTATACTCTCTGTCGGCTCCCGAACGTAAGGCTCTCGAAGATTATTTGTCTGTAGCTCTCGACGCCGGTACCGTAGTCCCTTCCTCCTCTCCCGCCGGAGCGGGGTTTTTTTTTGTTAAGAAAAAGGACGGGACAAATCATCATTGAGAATGTTTTCAGAATTCATGGCCTTCCGTCAGACGCCGTTTCGGACAGGGGTCCGCAATTCACGTCTCAATTTTGGAGGGAGTTTTGCCGTTTGATTGGGGCTTCCGTCAGTCTCTCTTCCGGTTTTCACCCCCAGTCTAACGGTCAAGCAGAACGGGCCAATCAGACTATTGGTCGCATCTTACGCAGTCTTTCCTTTCGAAACCCTGCGTCTTGGGCAGAAGAGCTCCCCTGGGCAGAATACGCTCACAATTCGCTTCCTTCGTCTGCGACCGGGCTATCTCCTTTTCAGAGTAGCCTCGGGTACCAGCCTCCTCTGTTCTCGTCCCAGCTCGCCGAGTCCAGTGTCCCCTCCGCTCAGGCTTTTGTCCAACGTTGTGAGCGCACCTGGAAGAGGGTCAGGTCTGCACTTTGCCGTTATAGGGCGCAGACTGTGAGAGCCGCTAATAAGCGTAGGACTAAGAGTCCTAGGTATTGTCGCGGTCAGAGAGTATGGCTCTCCACTCGTAACCTTCCCCTTATGACAGCTTCTCGCAAATTGACCCCGCGGTTCATTGGTTCGTTCCGTATTTCTCAGGTCGTTAATCCTGTCGCAGTGCGACTTCTTCTTCTGCGACATCTTCGTCGCGTCAACCCGGTCTTCCATGTCTCCTGTGTCAAGCCTTTTCTTCGCGCCCCCGTTCGTCTCCCCCCTCGTCCTTGTCGAGGGCGCACCTATCTACAGGGTCCGGAAGATTATGGACATGCGTCCTCGGGGCCGTGGTCATCAGTACCTAGTGGATTGGGAGGGGTACGGTCCTGAGGAAAGGAGTTGGGTTCCATCTCGGGACGTGCTGAACCGTTCGCTGATCGATGATTTCCTCCGTTGCCGCCAGGTTTCCTCCTCGAGTGCGCCAGGAGGCGCTCGGTGAGTGGGGGGGTACTGTCATGTATTGTCATGTTATGTCTTGTCCCTGTGCTTTCTCTTCTCTTCGTTTCCCCCTGCTGGTCGTATTAGGTTACTTTCTCTCTCTCTCTCTCTCTCTCTCTCTCTCTCTCTATCGTTCCGTTCCTGCTCCCAGCTGTTCCTCATTCTCCTAACGACCTCGTTTACTCTCTCACACCTGTCCCCTCTTTTGCCCTCTGATTAAGTCTCTATTTCTCTCTCTGTTTCTGCTTCTGTCCTTGTCGGATTCTTGTTTGCTTTGCCCTTGTCCCGTCCTGTCGTAATCTGCCTCTTCATCAGATGCTGCGTGTGAGCAGGTGTCTCTGTCCTCTACGGCCCGCGCCTACCCGGAGGGACCAGCAGTCTGTTGCCGCTAGCCCTGCTATTCTCCTCTACTACTAGAAGGGGGACTCTCCTGTAAAGAGAGGATTTATGTTTTCCCTGTTTGGACATCTCCTGTAAAGATTGAGGATTTATGTTTTCCCTGTTTGGACATTAAAAGACTCTGTTTCTGTTAAATCGCTTTTGGGTCCTCACTCACCTGCATAACAATATTACTCTCCCTCACATTTCTGTTTTGTTTCATTGATAGTCCCGGCCTTAAACAAAGATAATAATACATTTTATGGCAATTATAATTGTATTTTCTCACCTCTAATAGCTACACTGAAGTTAGTATCATGTACTGTAGATAGTGCATGGGTTGTTACAGAGAACTTGAAGTAAAGATGCTCTCGCACACTGCACTTGCAAAGATTCACTTTAAATGTCAATTTTTTGCTTGATCCGAAAAGGAGGCTTCGTATGGAGGGTTTGAAAGCAATTGCGGAGCCATCACAGTAAATACTGTAGGGCTATTTCAGATAATGGATTGACCATGCAGAGCCATTAACAGAGAACTTTCCCACAAAATCATGAAATCCCAGTATTTCACTGAAATCTTAGCATCAATCAGAAAATCCCTGAATATGCCTTTCTTATGTCTGTGGTTTAGAAGGCTGCGTGCTCTAAATCTGTCCCTAATGCTTCTTTTTATCTCAATATCAAATATTGTCTGTTTAACAACTAAGTACCTTACCTTGTTTGTTATCAATTGAAACGGTCAAAAGGAGACAAAAACCACTAGGCAAAAGTTGCTGGGTATTGGACGGGAATTGGCAAACACTGTCGTACACGTTGATCCAGAGCATCCCACACATGCTCAATTGGTGACATGTCTGGTGAGTATGCAGGCCATGGAAGAACTAGGACTTTTTCAGCTTCTAGAAATTGTGTACAGATCCTTGTGACATGGAGCCGTGCATTATCATGCTGAAACTTGAGTTGATGGTGCCGTACGAATATTGCCATCACATAGTCATCAACAAAATGCAATTGTGTTAGTACACCATCGGGCACGCTGTTCACAATGTTGACATCAGGAAACACACAGTTTCATCAGCTGTCCGGGTGGTTGCTCTCAGACGATCCCGCAGGTGAAGAAGCTGGATGTGGAGGTCCTGGGCTGGTGTGGTTAGACGTGGTCTGAGGTTGTGAGGCCGATTGGACATACTGCCAAATTCTCTAAAACGTCATTGGAGGCAGCTTATGGTAAAAACATTAACATTACATTCTCTGGTCAACATTCCTGCAGTCAGCATGCCAATTGCACAGTCCCTCAAAACTTGACACATTTATGGAATTGTGTTGTGTGACAAAACTGCACATTTTAGAGTGGCCTTTTATTTTCCCTAGCACAAGGTGCACCTGTGTAATGCACATGCTGTTTAATCAGATTCTTGCTATGCCACACCTGTCAGGTGGATGGATTATCTTGGCTCAGGAAAAATGCTCACTAACAGGTATGTAAACAAATGTGTGCACAAAACTGGAGCAAAATACGTTTTTTGTGCATATGAAGGTTTCTGGGACGTTTCTGGGATCTTTTATTTCAGCTCATGAAACATGGGACAAACACTTTACATGTTGCATTTATATTTTTGTTCAAGATAGGGTGTAAAGAATTAGGTCATGTTTGAGGGAGAAATTAGACATTCATGCAGGTTTTCAGGGTTTCTCAATGCAGACTTGGGTGTTCTGTTTTGAGAATATGTATTTTTCTCGCAGCGCTTTTAGTTAATCAGTCCTATAGAGTATATGTTTGGCATAGATGTGATTCATTAGAACACTGTAATCTTGCTAATTTAAATGAGAATATCATATTTGATCTTAAAATTGCTGTTTTTGTTTTTCGGAGATATTCTGGAAACAATGTTGTGAGCCAAGGTTTTCAGATGTATCTCAGTAGTCACTGGTAGTGTTTTTCTCAAATGCTCTTAGTGTGTCATTAATGGTTTTGTACAGATATATTTAATGATATACTTAGCAAATGGACTAGTCGGGTCATCTCATAGTGTTTTATTCCCCAGCTATATTCTTTCCTACATTTTCACATTCAACAAGCTCAGTAACAGTCATTAGACCAAATGAAACGGTGACATTTAATTGTGATCTTTTAAGTTGGACTGTGGGAGCTACAAACAGGTTTTCAATATGATGCTGTAATATTTGTGGTAAACAATGTCTCACTGTACAAAGTACAGCAGATAAAATAATACAAATATGTAACATTTTTATTGGATTAAGTCTAAGTACAGTATTGAGGAAGTCGTATTTATATATGTGAGGGTATTGTTTGTGGACTTTAGCTGAGTCTTCAACACACTCATTCCGGACCTGCTACAGCACAAACCATCTGACTCCATCTGCTGGTGGATCAGCGACTTCCTGACCAACAGGACAAGGCACGTTAAGCTGTGTGAACCTCTTTCAGACTCCCTGTTTCTCAGCACCGGGGTGCGGCAGAGTTGCATGCTCTCCCCCCTCCTCTATTCACTCTAAACTAATGCCTGCACCTCCAATGACGCATCTGTCGAACTACTTAAGTTTGCTGATAACACCACCTTGGTCAGACTCATCTCCGACAGCGACGTGTCCAAGTAGAGTGGAGAGGTTGAGAGCTTGGTGGCCTGATGCAGTCTTAACAACTTGGAACTTAACACAGTCAAAACTGTGGAGATGGTGGTTAAATTCAGGAAATGCACCTCACTATCTCTCCCCCTCGAGATTGATGGCTCAGCCATCTGCATGGCCAAGTCATTCAAATTCCTAGGGAGCATCATCTCCCACAATCTCAAGTGGGAGGATAACATCACAGTGGTAACCAAGAAGGCTCAAGAGAGGATGTATTATCTGTGTCACTTGAGGAAACTCAAACTCTCTCTGACAATTCTGTTTTGGTTCTAAACGTCCATCATTGTGTTCGTCCTCACGTCTTCTATCCCCATCTGGTTTGGGTCTGCGTCTGTCCACTGCAAGGGCAAACTGCAGCGCAAGCACCTGCACACCTCCAGGACAAGGAACGGTGCAAGTGAGATCACCGCCGACCCTGCCCACCCCATTTTTTTTTTTACAAAACACCTCTCAGAGACGATTTAGGGAAATCATGACCAAAACCACCTGCCACATGAACTGTTTCTTCCCCATTGCTGTGGCTCTCATCCAGTGGCGGATTTAGGCATCTTGCCAGGGGTTGCATGGGGCGCCTGCACCCAAAAAATATATATGTATATTCCGAATGGTGACATTTGCACGTCACGTCAATGATATCATGTAACCGTGTGGGACTGTAGGTCAATTAACCTTGTCGGAGTGGGCTCGCTGATTCTAGTTCGTGAGCTAGGCAGGCTACTGCCTGGGACGGTCTCCCACTCAGAAGTACGAGACGGGGAGGGGGGCGGGGGTAGGTTGACCTCAGGTTTCCCCACTGGAAGACCGAGGTAGGGGAGCGGGGGAATCTATCAAATAGCGCACCTCTAACTTTGTACAACACTAATGCAATTAGTGGTGAGATTTAGTTAGTGTGTTTCTTGTTTGAAGTGCAACATTGTAATAATCAGGATCTATTCTTTATAAGTGTGTTGTTAGATTTGTGTGATATAGCATTTGTGCTATTTAGTTGTATTTGTGTGTTTGTTAGCAATAGGGTAATTCAATTCTCTTTATTTGTATTTACATACTACAATTTGTTTCTATTTGTCTTTGTTTCTTCTTTTTGATATGCGTCTTATTTTTGTATATATATATATATTTATATAGTTTTAAATGTTATTATTATTTATTTGTGTTGTTCCAAATGTCTGAATAAACAATTTTGTTCAGGGGGGGAAGGGGATGCTGAGGGGGGTTCGCCCAGGGAGTCATACAAGCTAGAACCACCATTGCCCTCATCAACTGGCCATCGGGCTCATAGGGATTAAGTGGCTTTGCATTGAGCCAATTACAGCACCTCTAACACAAATATGCACTATATTACATTTGTACTATGTACACCTCCGCACAACACCGTATATATTGTCCACGACAGCATCCCTCCCTCTGCTTATATAGGTTTATCCCCTCTGTAAATTATATATTCCCACTGTTATCAGTCTATACTCAAGAAGTTTATAGTTTATGTTTACTCTTCCAATGTTGTATATTCTGTATGATGTCTATGTGGACTTGTGTCTGCATTCTGATTGTATATTGGCTATTGCTGGCAGTACTTGACGAATAAAGGGGATTCTGATTGTGACATTATTGAAACAATATTCAGAATAAATAAAGTATTTACATACAGTCTACACGATGTCACAGAGAAATAAATCATTTTGAAAGACATCACACAAGACAGAGTCGAACAGTCAGATACAGTATTTGCACTAGTTTCCACCACATGGCATGTAAATATATGCACAGCAGACTAGATGTAGGAAGATGAAAATCTGCAGTGATGTATAAGTCAAACGTTTAGATACACCCACTCATTCAAGGGTCTTTCTTTATTTTTTTACTATTTCCTACATTGTATAATAATAGTGAATACATCAAAAACTATGAAATAGCACATATGGAATCATGTAGTAACAAAAAAAGTTTGAAACAAATCAAAATATATTTTAGATTCTTCAAAGCAGCCACCCTTTGCCTTGATGACAGCTTGGACACTCACCAGCTTCATTTCAATAAACAGGGTTCTCTTGTTAAAATTTCATTTGTGGAAATGATTTCCTTCTTAATGTGTTTGAGCCAATCAGTTGTGTTGTGACAAGGTGGGGGGGGGGGTAGACAGAAGATAGCCCTATTTGGTAAAAGACCAAGTCCATATTACAGCAAGAACAGCTCAAATAAGCAAAGAGAAACAACAGTCTATCATTACTTTAAGACATGAAGAAAATGTTTCACAGAAAATGCTCAAGAGTTCAAGTAACAGATACATCTCACCATCAACTTTTCAGAGGAGACTGTGTGAATCAGCCTTATATGGTCGTATTGCTGCAAAGAAATTCCTACTAAAGGACATCAATAAGAAGAAGAATCATGAGCAATGGACATTAGACCAGTGGAAATCTGTCCTTTGATCTGATGAGTCCAAATTTTAGATTTTTGGTTCCAACCGCTGTGTATATGTGAGATGCAGAGTAGGTGAACGGAGGAGCTCTACATGTGTGGTTCCCACCGTGAAGCATGGAGGAGGTGTCACGGTGACACTGTGATTTATTTAGAATACAAGGCACACTTAACCAGTATGGCTAGCACAGCATTCTGCAGCTATTTGCCATCCCATCTTTTTTGCGCTTAGTGGGACAATCATTTATTTTTCAACAGGACAATGACCCAAAACACACCTCCAGGCTGTGTAAGGGCTATTTGACCAAGGAGAGTGATGGAGTGCTGCATCACCCGACCTCAACTCAATTGAGATGGTTTTGGATGAGTTGGGCCGCAGTGAAGGAAAAGCAGCCAACAAGTGCTCAGCATATGTGAGAACTCCTTCAAGACTGTTGGGAAAAGCATTCCAGGTGAACATGGTTGAGATTATTCCAAGAGTGTACAATGCGGTCATCAAGGCAAAAAAACTTTGCGGAATCTAAATTACATAAACTCAAACAAACTTAACATGTGTAAATATTTGCATGAACATAACAAGATTCAACAACTGAGACATAAACTGAACAAGTTCCACAGACATGTAACAAACAAAAATGAAATAAATGTGTCCCTGAACAAAGGGGGTCAAAAAGTAACAGTCAGTATCTGGTGAGGCCACCAGTTGCATTAAGTACTGCAGTGCATCTCCTCCTCATGGACTGCACCAGATTTGCCAGTTATTGCTGTGAGATGTTACCCCACTCTTCCACCAAGGCACCTGCAAGTTCCCAGACATTTCTGGGGGGAATGGCCCCAGCCCTCACCCTCCGATCCAAGAGGTCCCAGACATGCTCAATGGGATTGAGATCCGGGCTCTTTGCTGGCCATGCCAGAACACTGACATTCCTGTCTTGCAGGAAATCACGCACAGAACGAGCAGTATGGCTGGTGGCATTGTCTTGCTGGAGGGTAATCAGGATGAGCCTGCAGCAGGGGTACCACATGAGGGAGGAGGATGTCTTCCCTGTAACACACAGCGTTGAGATTGCCTGCAATGACAACAGGCTCAGCGTGATGATGCTGTGACACACCGCCTCAGACCATGACGGACCCTCCACCTCCATAACGATCCCATTCCAGAGTACAGGCCTCAGTGTAACGCTCATTCCTTCGATGATAAGCATGCATCCAACCATCACCCCTGTTGAGACAAAACCACATGTCGTCAGTGTAGAGCACTTTTTGCCAGTCCTGTCTGGTCCAGCTTTGGTGGGTTTGTGCCCATAGGCGGCGTTGTTGCCGGTGATGTCTGGTGAGGACCTGCCTTACAACAGGCCTACAATAACTCAGTCTAGCCTCTCTCAGCCTATTCCAGACAGTCTGAGCACTGATGGAGGGATTGTGCATTCCTGGTGTAACTCGGGCAGTTGTTGTTGCCATCCTGTACCTGTCCCGCAGGTGTGATGTTCGGATGTACTGATCATGTGCAGGTGTTGTTACACGTCGTCAGCCACTGAGAGGCAATCAGCCATCCGTCCAGTGTCCCTGCAGCGCTGTCTTAGGCATCTCACAGTACTGACATTGCAATTTATTGCCCTGGCCACATCTGCAGTCCTCATTCCTCCTTGCAGCATGCCTAAGACATGTTCACACAGATGAGCAGGGAGCCTGGGCATCTTTCATTTGGTGTTTTTCAGAGTCAGTAGAAAGGCCTCTTTAGTGTCATAACGTTTTTCATCCAAAAATGAAATACTGCCCCCAGAGGTTCAAGAGGTTAACCTCTTACCTCTACCTGGGACGCTTGCGTCCCAACTAGAGCTCTGGAAATGCAAATGAGCTACGCTAAATGCTAATAGTATTAGTTAAAACTCAAAAGTTCATTAAAATACACATGCAGGGTATCAAATTAAAGCTACACTCGTTGTGAATCCAGGCAACAAGTCAGATTTTTTAAATGCTTTTCGGCGACAGCATGAGAAGCTATTATCTGATAGTATGCACCAATACACTACAACAGAAAAGCACAGCAGGGGACGTAAACAAAATAATTAGCATTTCGGCGTTACACAAACCGCACAATAAAATAGAAAACAGTCATTACCTTTCACCATCTTCTTTGTTGGCACTCCTAGATGTCCCATAAACACTATTGGGTCTTTATTTCGATTAAATCGGGCCATATAAAGCCAATATATCGTTATATGTAGACTGTGTGATAAACGAAAAAAACTGCGATTTCACAACGTAACGTCATTTTTTTAAATTCAAAAAGTAGACGATAAACTTTCACAAAACACTTCGAAATACGTTTGTAATGCTACTTTAGGTATTAGTAAACGTTAATAAGCGATAAAAATCATCCGTAGGCGATGTACATATCATTAGCTGTCGTCTTGGAAAAAATTTCAGGAGAGAGCTCTTCCGGAATGATCTGGGCGGAGACCGGAGGTACGTCGTGCCCCTCTTTCGGTTCAACCAAGAATCAAAGAGGATTAAATTCACAAGATACTCGACAACATGGGGATGCTGTGGGAGTTCAATGCTCGGTCTTATCTAATTTGGCTCACTGTTAACAATTGCGGTAGTGGCGCAAGGATATTTATTTCCATTTTCTGTGATCAGGTTTTCCTGCGCTTTCCGATGTAACGCACGTTATGTAATAGCCACAGTCGTGATTTAACCAGTTTTAAAAACGTCCGAGGGTTTCCTATACACACATTCTAACCATATGAACGTACTATATTCCTGGCATGAGTAGCAGGGCGCTGAAATGTTGCGCGATTTTTAACAAAATGTTCAAAAAAGTAGAGGGTCGACTGAAGAGGTTAAAGCGATGAGTGAGTCGAGAGCCGTTGGTAGTTTCCGGGCTGCAAGCTCGTATTTTATTTCCTCCGATAATCCATGCAGGAACGTGTCAAACAGCGTTTTCGGATTCCAGGCACCCTCCGCTGCTAGCGTGCGGAAATCCCCGGCATAGTCTGTTACACTGAGGGAGTCCAGCCGAAGCTGGTGTTACTTCCAGGTAGCCTCTCTCCCAGACACGGGAGCCTCAAACTTATTTCACCTCCGCCATGAATCCCTCCATACTGAAACATATGGCCGACTGTTGTTCCCAAACGGTCGTTACCCAGGAAAGGGCCCTCCGGGACATCAGGGCGGTGAGGTACGCTATCTTAGAGCGGTCCAATGGGATGAAGGAAGGCTGCAGCTCCATGACGAGGGAACACTGAGCGAGAAACGCCCGACAGGTGCCCAACTCTTCATCGAAGTGCTCTGGGAGAGGTAAACAATCACATTTCAATCAATCAAATTGAATTATAAAGCCCTTCTTACATCAGCTGATGTCACAAAGTGCTGTACAGAAATCCAGCCTAAAACCCAAATCAGCAAGCCATACACATGTAGAAGCACGGGGGCTAGGAAAAACTCCCTAGAAAGGCTGGAACCTAAGAAGAAACCTAGAGCGGAACCAGGCTATGAGGGATGGCCAGTCCTGTTCTGGCTGTGCCGGGTGGAGATTATAACAGAACATGTGTTAAGATGTTCAAATGTTCATAGATGACCAGCAAGGTCAGATAATAATAATCACAGTGGTTGTAGAGGGTACAACAGGTCAGCACCTCAGGAGTAAATGTCAGTTGGCTTTTCATAGCCTATCGTTCAGAGTTTCTCTACCACTCCTGCTGTCTGTAGAGAGTTGAAAACAGCAGGTCTGAGACAGGTAGCACGTCCGGTGAACAGGTCAGGGCTCCATAGCTGCAGGCAGAACAGTTGAAACTGGAGCAGCATTACAACCAGGTGGACTGGGGACAGCAAGGAGTCATCAGGCCAGTTAGTCCTAAGGCATGGTCCTAGGGATCAGGTACTCCGGGAGAGAGAGAAAAAGATAGAGATAATTAGAGAGAGCATACTTCAATTCACACAGGAGAAATAGTCCAGATATAACAGACTGACCCTAGCCCCCTGACACAAACTATTGCAGCGTGAATACTGGAGGCTGAGACAGGAGGGTTCGGGAGACACTGTGACCCTGTCCGACGATACCCCTGGACAGACCCAAACTGGCAGGATATAACCCCTCCCACTTTGCCAAAGCACAGCCCCCCACACCACTTGAGGGATATCTTATATGACAATCTCTTTCAATAATGTCAGGAATGGGGGTCTTTATTTCAATGAGATTGCTAGAGTGAACACCGCCATGTTTAGTGTTGCCCAACCTAGATCAAGGCACGGACACGGTCTCAATGGGGATAACTGAGCTGACTACACTGACTGTGCTAGTGGCAGAATCCACTAAGCTGGCAGGCTGGCTAACAGCTTGCTGCCTGGCCTGCATCTCATTGTGGAGCTAAGGGAGTTCGATAACATAGATAAGATGAGAGCACCCCTCCAGCTAGGATGGAGTCCATCACTCCTCAGCAGGCCAGGACTTACCAATGGGGTTCCCGAGAAACCGGGGTGACGGTGCTGCTACCAGCCGGGTAATTGAGGCACTGGGAGGTTACCGACGTGGTAGGCTGCCTACTAGACAACCCAAGGAATTGCTCCTTAATTAAAGGGTCCAATGATTGGTCTTGACATTCGACCACGGCCCGGAATCCTTCCATCAGACCACAAACTAACTCCTTGTCCCTACCAATGGTAGCTCCTTGGGAGGAGATGACGTATCGGAGCGTTTATTACAGCAACAGGGGCAGGTAAAGACAGGTCAAGGCAGGCAGGGGTCGATAATCAGAGAAGTGGGCAAAGGTACAGGATGGCAGACAGGCTCAGGGCGGGCAGAAAGGTCAAAACCGGGAAAACTATGGGGAAGATGGGCGACACCTGGAGTGGGGGTGGAGACAAGCACAAAGACATGTGAAACAGATCATGGCGTGACAAAGATGGACTTCAGTGTTTTGTATTTCTTACGAACACAGTACAGTAATCAGGCAGATCCACAACAAATCCATTCTGGATCAATATTACACTAAAGAATTGTACGTATTCAGAATTTATCACAGATTTAGGGTTGTTGGCTCTGGTATTCTATTCTACTGTGTTGGACCTCGATCCAGTTAGGTTCATGGGCCGAGTATACCTGGCTTAGAGAAATACTGTTATACTCTGAATATACCAAACACCTAACTAATATTGAGTTGCACCCCCTTTGGCCCTCAGAACAGCCCCATTTCAATGGGACATGCTGGCCCATGTTGACTCGAATGCTTCTCGCATTTGTGTCAAGTTGGCTGGATGTCCTTTGGGAGGTGGACCTTTCTTGATACACAGGGGAATTTGTTGAGCGTGAAATTCCCAGCAGCGTTGCAGTTCATGACACAATCCTGTGTGCCTGGCAATTACTACCATACCCCCGTTCAAAGGCACTTAAATATTTTTTTTTTGTCTTGCTTCATAAAGAGCATGAGGTGTTATTAATATTTTGTACACTCAGTGTGCATTCACAGTAGTAGCCCTCCAACATTTAACAAGTACCCCGAGCCTATTTATATGCTATGATGTGCACTTGCTAATATGGTTTCAGTAGTTTCGTTTTCGAACCAGTAGTAACAGTAGGCCTAGTAGACATTCACGATGATGCTAGCTGCACTGATCTATACTTGTACTAATCCAGTCCTGCAACCTCATTTCTTTATTCCTCTCTAGATCTTAATGTAGTCAGCGGCACTATTAACATTGTAATGTAAATCATGTGTTTTTAGTAAGGTTTGATAACTAAAAAAGGGATATCGCTATTTTGGATAAATTAACCAGGGTTTATAATTGGTACTTGTTTTTTACAGAACATTTTGTAGAAGACTTATCGCTGCTCTAACTGTTTGTTAGTTTGTGTCCCTTACATTAGGTAGGTATTTTGGGGGTTTTCTTTGTGTAGTCCGCCCGGGAAAATGAGCTGGTATTCAGGATAAATATTTGGGATTGTCCTGGTGGGCAGACTAGTTACATTTTCTTCTTCATATATGTTTGTTTGTCACCACTTCCTCAGAGTCATCCAGGGCTGGGTGTTTTTAGGAGGGAACTATTTGGTTAGAGAGCAGAGGAAAGTTGTATGAATTCCTGTGCATGCTTTCGCACACTAATTATCACCAGTTGGTTATCATCTTACAACGATTGTAAGATAGCACACGTGATGAAACAAAAAGAATGCCGCTGGAGGGAACAGCAGCCATTTTACGAGCTCCTGACCAATAGTGTCATTTTGTGTTTTTTTTTGTACCTAATGTTTCCGTCATTGTTTCCTATGACCTGAAAGAGCTTCTGGACATCAGAACAGCAATCACTAACCTCAATTTGGATGAGGATTTCTACATCAATGAGTGGGTGGCGAAGGACATACTGCTCATCTTTGACCAGGCCCAAATCCCTGAAACTCGAAAAAGGAAGAGTCAGCGTTATAGAGGACGATGTGCTGGAAACCTGACAAGACTACATCGGCGAGTGGATAAACTACCTCTATCCTCCGTTCTATTGGCAAACATGCAATCACTGTAGAATAAACTGGAAGAATTCTGTTTGAGACTATCCTATCAATGTGATCTGAAGAACTGTAATATCCTGTGTTTCTCTTAGTCTTGGCTGAACAATTACATGGAACATATAAATCTGGCTGTTGTTTCTATACATCGATAGGACAGAACGGCAGCATCGTGAAATAAACTCCAGGGGGGTGGTGTGTGTCACTTTGTTAACAACAGCTTGTGCACATACTCTAATATTAAGGAAGTATTGAGGTTCTGCTCACTTGAGTTAGAATACCTCATGATACGCTGTAGACTATTCTATTTACCGGGAGAGTTTTTATCTACATGTTTCGTTGCTGTTTATTTACCACTGCAAACCAATGCTGACACTAAGACCGCACTCAATGAGCTGTATAGGGACATAAGCAAACAAGAAATGCTCACCCAGAGGTGACAATCCTAGTGGCCAGGGATTTTAATGCAGGAAATCCATTTGACTTGAATTCTACCAGCATGTCACCTGTGCAACTAGAGGTGAAAAAAAACTCTACACCACCTTTAGTCCACACACGGAGAGCCATACAAAGCTCTCCCTCGCCCTCCATTTGACAAATCCTACCATTACTTTTTCTTCTTGATTCGTGCTTACAAGCAAAAACTCAAACCGGAAGTACAAGTGATGTGCTCAATACGGAAATGGTCTGTTGAAGCAGATAATAAGCTACAGGACTTTTTGACTAGTATAGACTTGAATATGTTCCAGGATTCATCTGATGGCATTAAGGAGTTTAACTTCTTCGAGATAGGGGGCGCTCTTTTAATTTTTGGATAAAAAACGTTCCCGTTTTAAACAAGATATTTTTTCACGAAAAGATGCTCGACTATGCATGTAATTGACAGCTTTGGAAAGAAAAAACTCTGACGTTTCCAAAACTGCAAAGATATTATCTGTGAGTCCCCAGAACTAATGCTACAGGCGAAACCAAGATGAAATTTCATACAGGAAATGCCCCAGATTCTGAAGGGGCTGTGTTCCAATGTCTCCTTATATGGCTGTGAATGCGCCAGGAATGAGCCTGCCCTTTCTGTCGTTTCCCCAAGGTGTCTGCAGCATTGTGACGTATTTGTAGGCATATCATTGGAAGATTGACCATAAGAGACTACATTTACCAGGTGTCCGCCCGGTGTCCTGCTTCGAAATTATTGCGTAATCTCCAGGTCCATGCGCGTTCCATTTCTTCAGAGGAGAAACTAAACTGCCACGAATGACTTATCATCGAATAGATATGTGAAAAACACCTTGAGGCTTGATTCTAAACAACGTTTGCCATGTTTCTGTCGATATTATGGAGTTAATTTGGAAAAAAGTTCGTGTTTTAATGACTTAATTTTCGTTTTTTTTCTTACCCAAACGTGATGAACAAAACGGAGCGATTTGTCTACACAAATAATATTTTTGTAAAAACTGAACATTTGCTATCTAACTGAGAGTCTCCTCATTGAAAACATCTGAAGTTCTTCAAAGGTAAATGATTTTATTTGAATGCTTTTCTTGTTTTTGTGAAAATGTTGCATGCTGAATGCTAGGCTAAATGCTATGCTAGGCTATCAATACTCTTACACAAATGCTTGTTTAGCTATGGTTCAAAAGCATATTTTGAAAATCTGAGATGACAGTGTTGTTAACAAAAGGCTAAGCTTGAGAGCAAATATATTTATTTAATTTCATTTGCGATTTTCATGAATAGTTAACGTTACGTTATGGTAATGAGCTTGAGGCTGTATTCACGATCCCGGATCCGGGATGGCTAGAATCATTTCTAGGGCAAATCGACAACATTCCGCTGAAAAGGCAGCGCGCAAAATTCTAAATTGTATGTATATTTCTGCTTTTTGTTTCTCCTGTCTTTGGCTGGAAAAATGGCTGTGTTTTTTTTTTACTTGGCGGTAATCTAACATAATCATATGTTGTGCTTTCGCTGTAAAGCATTTTTGAAATCGGACATGATGGGTAGATTAACAAGAAGTGTATCTTTCATTTGCTGTATTGGACTTTAATGTGTGAAAGTGAAATATTTCCCCCCCCCAAAAAATTATTTTGCGTGCTGCCTTTTCAGTGGAATGTTATCGAGGGGTTCCGCTAGTGGAACGCCTGCGCTAGAAAGGTTAAGTTATCCCAAATTCCTCTTTCAAATGACACCATCAGCGACAGAATAGAGGACATGAGCAAAGACATCTTGGCTCAAGTAGTTGCAGATCTGATTTCAAGCCCGGCAAAATTCAGCCTTCAACTCAACGAGACCATAGACGTTTCCAATCTAAGCCAGCTTGCTGTATTCATGCACTATGTGAAAGACGACGTGATAAAGGAAGATTTTTTATTTTCTAAGCCTCTTACAACAACAACTATGGCAGCCGATGTACAGAAACTTGTGGATGACTTCTTCAAAGACAACAATCTTTCGTGGGATATGGTTTCTGCAGTTTGTTCGGACGAAGCTCCAGTCATGCTGGGAAGAAAGTCTGGTTTTGGTGCGCTAGTGAAAGCCGATGCACCACACATCATTGTTACACATTATATTCTGCACAGGCATGCGTTGGCAACAAAAACCTTGCCTCCAAAACTGGCAGAAGTATTAAAAATTGTAGTGGAATGCGTGAACTATGTGCGAACTAGTGCTCTGAGGCACCACATCTTCAGTGAGCTGTGTAAAGAAATGGGCTCTGAATTCGAGGTACCTATGTACCATTCTAACGTTTGGTGGTTATCCCGGGGACAGGTACTGAATCGTGTTTTTGCTGTGCGTGTGGAATTAGCCCTGTTTTTGCAAGAGCACCAACATTGTCATGGAGATTGTTTAAAATATTCTGAGTTCATTCTCATTTTAGCGTATATGGCTGATATCTTCACAGCTCTCAATCATCTCAATCAAAAGATGAAGAACGGTGGAGTCAACATCATTGAAGCGGAGGAAAACCTAAAGGCTTTTCAAAAAAAGCTACCGTTATGGAAACGACGAACAGGGAACGATAACTTCGCAAACTTTCCCCTGCTGGACGACTGTGTAAGTAAGATTGAAGATGTATCTGGAATCGGAGACATTTCTGTACCCGCGGAACTGAAGCAAGCAATTGCCACGCACTTAGATGAGCTTGCAAAGTCTCTCCACGGATACTTCCCTACAAGAGAGTCATATCCAGCATGGGTGAGACAGCCGTTCACGTTTAGTGTTGAGACAACAGATGTCAATGATGAATACTTCGATGAAATCATTGAAATTCAGCAGAGCCAGGTTCAACAGCAACTCTTCAGAACAACAACGATTTCAACGTTTTGGTGTCAACAAATGGTAACGTACCCTGTTATTGCTAAGAAAGCTCTGGAGATTTTCATACCGTTTGTAACAACATATCTTTGCGAGCAATCCTTTGAGGATGGACATAAAAATGAAGAAAAGGAACAGACTTTGTTGCGAAAATGACATGAGAGTGGCACTTGCCAAGGTGAAGCCGCGCATTTCTGAACTGGTCTCTGAAAGGCAACAGCAGAAGTCACACTGATTCGCAGTAAATATTCATTATTATGTTTTTGTTTTTGTGTGAAAATCATGTTTTGATGATTTTGTTCTTTGAACACAGTGATGTTGATGCACAGTTCATTTTGTGCACCAGTAAAATATATTCCTATGTTTTGAATTTGAAAAAAATCATGTTTTATTTTTCCAATTAGAAGGGTTCGGTGAATGCGCATATGAAACTGGTGGGGTTCAGTACCTCCAACAAGGTTAAGAACCACTGTACTAGATCTACAGTCTCATTTATATTATGACAGACCAGCTAGATCTACTGTCTGACATTTCAGCTAGATCTACTGTCTCTATTATATTATAACAGACCAGCTAAATATACTGTCTCCATTTCACTTTGGCCATTGTTGTGGGCCTGCCCTCCCCTCAACAGCCTCAAATAGGCTATTTCATGTGGGGGTGGGGTGGGGCGGCAGACACACGCATCTCACATTTCATTACATTACATTTTTATATATTGCTACTAAAATTTTTAAAAATCACAAATAATATTTTATATTATTAATTTCAAACAACGGCATTAGCATGAGAAGAACTTACCAGTCCAAAACGATGTCCTCTCTGTTCAAAAAATATTCCTCCATTTGGGAATTGCTAAATGAATCGTCCTCCAACAAACTCTGTCTCACTTTCCTGATCAATTTCTTCTAAAATTGTGTCTACATCTGTATATCTAGACTTAGATTTATCTTTCTCTGACTTAGTCGCCATACTGATTGATATATAAACAGCTGAAGATGCACTTTACCAAAACAATGCTGTGTGTAACATGCGTTGCTCCTTCCGGTATGAAACTTCAATGGCGAATGACCCTCTTTATGCCGGAGTTTACTACATGGGTTGGTCTTCCAAATCATAAACATTACATATTGCTGTTTACCTCAGCTCATTGGCTATCTACCCAGCTAGATTTCAAGACGATCAGTGGTCATTGGGTTAAAATACAGTCAATCAACGAAACAGCGGTCATATCATTGGTGCACAATGATGTCATTACTTGTTGTCTTCAAAACGGTTTCTTTCAGTCAATACGTCCCACGAAATGACCCATCATGTTTGTTTGTGTTACAAACAAACCAGTTGATTGCAATGAATCCAAACATGACAGGAAAAGTCACGTTTAGTGTGTGTATTTACATCGAATGTGTCATCGAAAATGGAATGAAACGGAATTCACGACACAAGATGTTCACAAAATGTTTCGTGTTAGGCTATAAAAATGGATTTGATTAAAAAAAAGACCATTCATTGTGTAACAATGAGCATTGGGATTGCAAACAGAGGAAGATCGTCAAAGGTAAACAATTTATTTTATTGCAGTTCGTGATTTTGTTACGCCTGTGCTGGTTGAAATAGTTGTTTTTTATGGGGCTCTATCCTCAGATAATCGCATCGTATTCTTTCGCAATAAATCCTTTTTTTAAATCTGACAACGCAGTTGGATTAGCAAGATTCTAGGCTTTCGAAACATGTGAGACACTTGTATTTTCATGAATCTTTAATATAACTATTTATGTAGCGATCACCGGTGCGCAGAGGGGTTCGGTGCGCAGAGGTTAAAAACGGTTTAATTTAGTCGTTATGGGATATTGTGTGTAGATTGATGAGGAAACATTTAGAATACATTTCAGAATAAGGCTGCAATTTAACAAAATGTGGGAAGGGACAATTTATTAGCTTACATATTTATTGGATGACATCTAAAAATGTGCTATCCGAATGCACTGTATTCCTCAAGGTAGCAGAATTTCAGGGAACACTCTTACTTGGGGGCAACTTGAATTTTTGTCTGGATCCGATTCTGGATAGATCCTCAACTGAAGCAACCTCATTGACTACGGCTTCGAACACACCGACTGCGTCATTGCGTTTTGGTACACCAGAAGTACATTCATTTCCAATGGAACACTGCTTTTGCCTTGTAACATTGCGCTGCAGAGGCAGTTGCAGTGCGTTCTGTGTGCTGCTACACTCGATTTATCAAACATATGCATCAAATTGTATGCGTAGACTTGACAGATAGTAGAAAAATGTGAATGTTTAATTTTTGTTGCACACATATCCAGTAAAAAAAGTGGGACTACATAATAAAAACAGTTTGATTGCATCATTTCTTTACATATTTTATTAATTTACAAATTAGCTTACATATTATTTATTCGATGACATCTAAAAATGTATTGTGAGAGCCTATAATATAATTAGCCTCCAAAATGCATCGTTTTGGAGCGAAATGCAATAATAAATAGTCAAGATAGCAGAGAGTAGGCTCTTTCAACAATGAGACCAATGTTGAGGAAGGTGGTTTTGATCGCGCTGTTGGGCTGGGACCGGCCCGCCAAAGTCGCAGGTCTGTGTGGGTGCAGAGAAGTCCCGAAAGCATGCAGGGGAGTTTCATTGTCTCATTCAAGAGCTTCAACTATTTCGAGAGGAATTTCGAAGTTACTTTCGTCTGTACCAAAGCGAGTTTGATCACTTGCTCCAGATGGTTGGAACCAGCTTGGAAAATTCCAGATAACGATGTCATGGCTTAGAAGCTTCTGTTAGGCTAATTGACAGCATATGAGTCAATTGGAGGTGTACCTGTGGATGTATTTCAAGGCCTACCTTCAAACTCAGTGCCCCTTTGCATGACATCATGGGAAAATCAAAAGAAATCATCAGCCCAGACCTCCACAATTCTGGTTCATCCTTGGGAGCAATTTCCAAACACCTGAAGGTACCACGTTCATCTGTACAAACAATTGTACGCAAGTATAGACATCATGGGACCCCGCAGCCATCATACCGCTCAGGAAGGAGGCGTTCTGTCTCCTACAAAATGAACGTACTTTGGTGCGAAAAGTGCAAATCAATCCCAGAACAACAGCAAAGGACCTTGTTTAACTTCTAAGGGCTGAAATCCCATTAACGGGATCGATATAACAACAGCCAGTGAAAGTGCAGGGCGCCCAATTCAAAACATAAAAAATCTCACAATTAAAATTCCCACCACAGTGTCCGATTTCAAATATGCTTCACAGCAAAAGCACCACAAACGATTTGTTAGGTCACCACCAAACAACAATAAACACAGCCATTTCTTCCAGCCAAAGATAGCAGTCATAAAAAGCACAAATAGAGATACAATTAATAACTAACCTTTGACGATCTTCATCAGATGACACTCATAGGACTTCATGTTACACAATACATGTATGACTTGTTTGATATTTATCAAAATATGAGTTTACATTGGCGCGTTACATTCATTAGTTCCAAAAACATCCAGTGATTTTGCATAGCCACATCATTCAACAGAAATACTGATAAATGTATCATAAATAATTGACCTCAGGATCTCGTTGCGGTATCTCTGTGCATTCAAATTGCCATTGATAAAATGCAATTGTGTTTGTTGTCCGTAGCTTATGCCTGCCTATACCATAACCCCACCGCCACCATGGGGCACTCTGTTCACAATGTAACCATCAGCAAACCGCTCACCCAAGCGACACCATACATGACTTCTGCCATCTGCACGGTACAGTTGAAACTCTACATCTGTGAAGAGTACACTTCTCCAGCATGCCAGGGGCCATCGAAGGTCAGCATATGCCCACTGAAGTCAGTTACAACGCTGAACTGCAGTCAGGTCAAGACCCTGGATCAGACAACAAGCCCACAGATGAGTTTGAACTGAGACAGTTTCTGGCAGTTTGTGCAGAAATTCTTCAGTTGTGCAAAACCAAAGTTTCATCAGCTGTCTGGGTGGCTAGTTGAAGACGATCCTGCAGGTGATGAAGCAGGATGTGGAGATCCTGGGCTGGCGTGGTTACATGTGCTCTGCGGTTGTGAGTCCTCTTGGATGTACTGCCAAATGCTCCAAAAACTATGTTAGATACGGTTTATGGTAGTGTGTTGAATCAGCTGTTTAATATGCCACACCTGTCAGGTGGATGGAGTATCTTGGCAAAGGGGAAATACTCACTAACAGGGATGTAAACACATTTGTGCACAGAATTTGAGAGAAATAAGCTTTTCGTGCATATAGAACATTTCTGGGATATTTTATTTCAGCTCATGAAACATAGGACCAACATTTTACATGCTGTGTTTGTATTTTTGTTCTATATATTTTATTTTTTTTTACCTACACTGGTCCTAAAATCAAATGGGTAAATTAAATGTTTTATGACCATCTTAAAACAATTCCATATGTTAGCTTAGTAGATATTGCGATCTAAGGGCTTAAACCTACAGGAGTTTTAACTAGTCTGATCATCGTCCCACTGCAGAATCATGTCCTCCTAGAACTTCAGAGTCAGCGTTAGAGTGTGATCTCAATGTGCGGTTATGTGGGCAGGGTGGAAAAACTGCATCAGCATATTGCAGAGTGTGCAAAAAAGAACCCCATCAACAATGAAACTGTCTAAAGCTCCCCTATACACACATACACATGTGCGTGTGCATCCCCCGGCCCACATTAACACACACACACAAAGTAACCCTCACACACAACAAGGAGAGAGCTCTGCAGGCAACTGAGAGAAAGGCCATGTCATACAATCAACAAAGGACAGTTACGCCTTGATCAGACTGACAGCTTTATTGAAATCATGCTGACTAATAAATTCTACAATCAAAATGTTTCTATATTTTTAAAATACCAAAACCAACTGTGAACCAGATATATTAACTTGGGGACAGGTCGAAACACATATTATATATTTATGGACATTTAGCTAGTGTGCTGTTTCTTCTTCTTCTGTGGATTTTACAGTATATGGCAGTTGGCAGTCAACTTTAAGAAGCATTACTGCCACAAACTGGACAGATGTGTGGACCTCGTCCTTCTTCCAATCACCACGTGGGTTACTATGCTCCTTAAAACCAATGATTAGATGGGAGCGGCTGGTCCACATTAAGCAGGTGAGGAGTTTTTGTATGGGGGCATTGATAGAGTGACGAATTAATGAGTCTGGTTCCATCTCCACTCTGTAAGGAAAAGTGGCCTGGTCATTCCTGGGATAAGGAGGAGGGATACTCCTGTTGGATATTTTTGTGATCATTTGGATAATTGAGCAGTGTTTATTTGTTTTCTCTCTGACGACACTGGATGTTTGCAAGGTCATAATATAAGTGAAATAGTAACCATCAACTGTAACAATGTATGAGAGCAAACAATTGCTCATTGTGCAAATGTATTTATGTTTTCAATAAACATTTGGAGACAAAATCTAGTTAACATGTTGTCAACAGTCTAAGCCAATCCTGTCTGTTTTGTCCCCATAGTTGTGCACGCGTCAGTTTTGTTGCTAATCAACCAACCCATCGATAGGCTGCCACTACGTCATCATATTGATCAAGTTGCTTTAACGTTCAGAAGAGGGTGAGTAAAGAGAGAAACGTTCATGTGTGTAAATAACACATGCGCAGAACGTGATTTGGATCTTAAAATGTGAGATCGAAGTTTCTAGGTGGAGGGGATTCTGTATCCGTAGCCTTGGCTGATAAAATAACTCTATCTGAAAACATTTCTGTATAGAATTAGATTTTAAAAAGAAATGTATGGCTCCCTAAATTCAATGGATGCTTGAACTTTGGTTTTCTACTTTAGAATGAACTTCACATGGCACAACTAAACCCTTTTTTGTGGAAGAGTTACTCTGAAATGGCCACCGTTCTCATACACAGGTAAGTGTTGTGTTGTCTTTTTAGCCTGCTAATCTTAGTGTGTACAATGTTCAATTTTGCTAACAAGGCTACTTCGCTATCATTGCTCCATTCGGACTATTTTTTAGTAACCAAAGAACGCATCTCACAACATGACCTACACTGAATAAACACAAAAGCCTACTGGCCCCCAATATTGAAGAATCATCTTTTTCTGGGAGGTGGGCAATTATAATTTAACTAACAACGTAAAGGCCACCCGGTCTGGCAGTGGAACTCTCAGCCAACTCTGAGGTGGGGATGCAGGCTGGGGACCACATGCTGTCAATGAATATACTTCTCTCAGGTAATAACTATTATAAGATTGCATTGCTCTTCAAATTCATGAACATGGGAATTGTGAACACAACACCTTCTTCTTCTGGCGAGAAGATGCATACCGTCTTGACACCATCAACGAGAACTGGGAGGACAAAGGAAATGAATCCATTGAAAGACTTGGTGAAAAATGAGGTGTGATTGTACTTGGTAAGCCCAGAGGATCTTATTCCCTTTCTATAACATAAAAATTGCTTAAAAACTTGTTGGGGATAGGGGGCAGTATTTTCACTTTGGATGAATTGCATGCGCATAGTGAACTGCATCCTACTCTGTCCTAGATTGCTAATATATGCATATTATTATTACTATTGGATAGAAAACACTTTGAAGTTTCTAAAACTGTTTGAATTATGTCTATGAGCATAACAGAACTCATAGGGCAGGCAATCTTCCAAACAGGAAGTGAAATTATGAATGCGGGTCTAATTTTAAGTCATCGCCTCTTCACTTCCAAATAAGATATGGATCTGTTAGCACTTCCTATGCCTTCCACTAGATGTCCTCATTCAGTAGAACGTGGAATGGAGCCTCTGGTGTGAACTTTGACCGAATGGGAGAGGAATGAGTCACTGTCCCGACAGAATGCCATTTCCTGGTTGCACATTTGTCTGTAGATCATCGTTCCATTTGGCTGCAGATGAAAATGTATATTCCTGTTGGAACGTTATTGGATATTTTTGAAAATAACATCCTGAAGATTGATTCTCTACTTAGTTTGACCAGTTTATTTGACCTGGAATATATATTTTTGAAGTTTTCGTCCGAGTTCTCCTGGACCAGCATCAGCTTTTGGGCACGTGAGCTGAAAGTGCTAGCAAATGCAGCTAATTGGACACTAGTATTGGACATTATGGAACAAAATAACGATTTATTGTGGAACTAGGACTCCTTGCACTGCATTCTGATGAAATACCATCAAAGGTAAGAGAATATTTATGATGTAATTTCGTATTTCTGTTGACTCCAACATGGCGGAGAAATATATTTACGTCTGAGCGCCGTCTCAGATTATTGCATGGTATGCCCTTTTTCGTAACATTTAAAAAAAATCTGACACAGCGGTTGCATTAAGAACCAGTGTATCTTTAATTATATGTAGAACATGTATCTTTAGTCAAAGTTTATGATGAGTATTTCTGTTATCTGGCGTAGCTCTCTGTAATTCCTCCGGATATTTTGGAGGTATTTCTGAACATGGCGTCAATGTAAACCGAGATTTGTGGATATAAATATGCATATTATCGAACAAAACATAAATGTATTGTGTAACATGTCATATGAGTGTCATCTGATGAATATTATCAAAAGGTTAGTGATTCATTTTAATCTCTAATTCTGCTTTTGTGACTATCTTTGGCTGGGAAAAATGGCTGTATTTTTTATTTATTTGGTGGTGGTCTAACATAAATATATGTTGTGTTTTAGCTGTAAAACATTTTAAAAATCAGACATGATGGGTAGATTAAGTGTAACGGCGTTCGTCTGTTGTGGAAAGAGAGTCGGACCGAAATGCAGCGTGGTGGTTACTCATGTTTCTTTAATGAAAGAAAACGGAACGATACAATGAAAATACTTAATACTATGGAAACAACAAACGAAACGTGAAACTTATTACAGCCTATCTGGTGAACACTACACAGAGACAGGAACAATCACCCACGAAATACAAAGCGAACTCAGGCTACCTAAATACGGTTCCCAATCAGAGACAACGAGAATCACCTGACTCTGATTGAGAATCGCCTCAGGCAGCCAAGCCTATACAACATCCCTACTCAACCGCAATCCCAATAAACAAAACCCCAATACGAAATACAACAACATAAACCCATGTCACACCCTGGCCTGACCAAACATATAACGAAAACACAAAATACAATGACCAAGGCGTGACAGAACCCCCGCTAAGGTGCGGACTCCCGGACGCACCTCAAAAGCATAGGGAGGGTCTGGGTGGGCGTCTGTCCATGGTGGCGGCTCCGGCTCGGGACGTGGACCCCACTTCATTAATGTCCTAGTTCCTCCCCTTCGCGTCCTGGGATAATCCACCCTCTCCGCCGACCATGGCCTAATAGTCCTCACCCAGATCCCCACTGGACTGAGGGGCAGCTCGTGACTGAGGGGAAGCCCAGTACTGAGAGGAAGCCCAGTACTGAGATGAAGCTCAGGCAGGTAGTAGGCTCCGGTAGATCCTGGTTGGCTGGTGGATCTGGAAGATTCTGGTTGACTGGCGGATCTGGAAGATTCTGGTTGACTGGCAGATCTGGAAGATTCTGGTTGACTGGCAGACCTGGAAGAGACTGGTCGACTGGCAGATCTGGAAGATTCTGGTTGACTGGCAGATCTGGAAGATTCTGGTTGACTGGCAGATCTGGAAGAGACTGGTTGTCTGGCAGATCTGGAAGAGACTGGTTGTCTGGCAGATCTGGAAGATCATGGCTGACTGGCGGATCTAGCTGCTCTATGCAGACTGACAGCCCCTCTGGCGGATGCTGGCTGACTGGCACTTCTGGCGGATCCTGGCAGACTGGCGACGCTGGGCAGACTGGCGACGCTGGGCATACTGGCGGCGCTGGGCATACTGGCGGCGCTGGGCAGACTGGCGACGCTGGGCAGACTGGCAACGCTGGGCAGACTGGCGGCGCTGGGCAGACTGGCGACGCTGGGCAGATTGGCGGCGCTGAGCAGACTGGAGACTCCGGCAGCGCAGGAGAGGAGACAGGCTCTAGCTGCCCTGAACAGGCGAGGCGCACTGGGGGCCTGGTGCGTGGTGTTGGAACTGGTGCTACAGAATCGAGGACACGCACAGGAAGCCTGGTGCGGGGAGCTGCCACCGGAGGACTGGAGTGTGGAGGTGGCACAGGATAGACTAGACCGTGAAGGCGTACTGGAGATCTTGAGAGCAGTGTTGGCACAGGACGTGCAAGGCTAGGGATGTGCACAGGAGGCCTGGTGCGTGAGGCTGGCACCAACTTCACCAGCCGACTAACACGCACCTCAGGTTGAGTATAGAGCGCTAACTCAGGTGCTATCAAATCCCCGACACGATCCGTCGGAGGAATATCGTATCTATAGCACCAAGCTAGCAACTCCCTCATTACCTCCACTCCACTTTCCCCATTAACTCCTTCACAGTCTCTGCTTCGCTCACCTCTAACACCGGCTCTGGTTCTGGTCTCCTCCTTGGCTCCTCACGATAAACAAGGAGAGTTGGCTCAGGTCTATCTCCTGACTCAGCCATACTCTCCCTGAGCCCCCCCCCAATACATTTTTGGGGCTGGTTCTCAGGCTTCCATCCGCTACGCCGTGCTGCCTCCTCATATCTGCGCCTCTCAGCTTTAGCCGCCTCTAGTTCCTCCTTGGAGCGGCGATATTCACCAGGCTGAGCCCAGGGTCCTTTTCCTTCCAGTTCTTCCTCCCATGTCCAATTCTCCAAGTGGTGCAGCCTCTCCCACTGCAGCTGCTCTTCACGATTAACCGGGAGAGTTGGCTCAGGTCTGACTCCTGACTCAGCCACTCTCTCTCTGAGCCCTCCCCCAATAAATATTTGGGGGTTACTTTCAGTTTTCGCTCTGCGTCGCCGTGTTTTCCTTTTCGACTCCATTCGCCTATAGCCCTCCTCGCATTGCTGCAGCGAATCCCAGGCGGGCTCCTGCACTCTCTCTGGGTCGGCCGCCCACCTGTCAATTTCTTCCCACGTCGTATACTCCATGCCTCTGCTATCCATAACGTCCTCCCTTCGCTGTTCAAGCTGTCGCTGTCGCTGCCTGTTAACACGCTGCTCGGTCCGTGAGTGGTGGGTGATTCTGTAACGGCGTTTGTCTGTTGTGGAAAGAGAGTCGGACCGAAATGCAGTGTGGTGGTTACTCATGTTTCTTTAATGAAAGAAAACAGAACGATACAATGACAATACTTAATACTATGGAAACAACAAACGAAACGTGAAACTTATTACAGCCTATCTGGTGAACACTACACAGAGACAGGAACAATCACCCACGAAATACAAAGCGAACTCAGGCTACCTAAATACGGTTCCCAATCAGAGACAACGAGAATCACCTGACTCTGATTGAGAATCGCCTCAGGCAGCCAAGCCTATACAACACCCCTACTCAACCGCAATCCCAATAAACAAAACCCCAATACGAAATACAACAACATAAACCCATGTCACACCCTGGCCTGACCAAACATATAACGAAAACACAAAATACAATGACCAAGGCGTGACATTAACCTCTTCAGTCGACCCTCTACTTTTTTGAACATTCTGTTAAAAATCGCGCAACATTTCAGCGCCCTGCTACTCATGCCAGGAATATAGTATATGCATTTGCTTAGTCTGTGTGGATAGAAAACACTCAGACGTTTAAAAAACTGGTTAAATCACTGCTGTGGCTTTACCAGAACGGCATTTACATCGAAAAGCACAGGAAAAACTGATCACTGAAAATGGGGAAAATATATCCATGCGCTACTTGAACCCATTGATAAACGTGAACCACAATTAATTGACTGAGGTTGCAGTACCTACAGCTTCCACAGGGTGTCTAGAGTCTTGTCATTTCCCTTCGAGTTTTTTCTTGGTCAAACACATACAGGACACCGTATCTAATCCGGTCTAGGACCGGATATTTTCGTTGAGTTTCTAGCCGGACATTTTTCCAGACGGACAGCTAATGATCTTTACATCGCCTCCTGATGAATTTTATCGCTTATTAACGTTTACTAATACCTAAAGTTGCATTACAAACGTATTTCGAAGTGTTTTGTGAAAGTTTATCGTCGACTTTTTGAATTTTAAAAAAATGACGTTACGTTTTGAAACATGTTTTTTTCGTTTATCACACAGTCTACATATAACGATATCTAGGCTTTATATGGACCGATTTAATCGAAATAAAGACCCAAATAGTGTTTATGGGACATCTAGGAGTGCCAACAAAGAAGATGGTGAAAGGTAATGAATGTTTTCTATTTTATTGTGCGGTTTGTGTAACGCCGAAATGCTAATTATTTTGTTTACGTCCCCTGTGGGTCTTTTGGGGTGTTGCATGCTATCAGATAATAGCTTCTCATGCTTTCGCCGAAAAGCATTTTAAAAATCTGACTTGTTGCCTGGATTCACAACGAGTGTAGCTTTAATTCGATACCCTGCATGTGTATTTTAATGAACTTTTGAGTTTTAACTAATACTATTAGCATTTAGCGTAGCGCATTTGCATTTCCAGAGCTCTAGTTGGGACGCAAGCGTCCCGAGTAGAAGCAACAGGTTAAGAAGATGTTTATCTTTCATTTGCTATATTGGACTTGTTAATATGTGAAAGTTAAATATTTTGAAATAATGTTTTTGAATTCCCCGTGCCACCTTTTCAGCTGAATGGGAAGGGGAGTTCCCCTCGCCATAACAGGTTTTAAGTATTGGCATTTTTCCTATTTTTGTTGACATAGAACCTGGAATTAGAATATATTTTTTAGGGGTTTGTATAATTCGATTTACACAACATGCCTACCACTTTGAAAATGCTAAATATTTTTACTTTGAGACAAACAAGAAATAAGAGGAAAAAAATGAAAACTTGAGCGTGCATAACTACTCATCATAACTATTCATCCTTCCAATGTCAATACTTTGTAGAGCCACCTTTCGCAACAAATTCAGCTGCAAGTACCTTGGCACATCTAGCCACGGGGATTTTTGCCCATTCTTCAAGAGAAAACGGCTCAAGCTCTTTCAAGTTGGGTTCCACTGGTGTACAGCAATTTTTAAGTCAACTCAATTGGATTGAGGTCTGGGCTTTGACTAGGCCATTCCAAGATATTTAAATGTTACCCCTTAAACCACTCGAGTTTTGCTTAGTGTCATTGTCCTGCTGAAATGTGAACCTCCGTGAAGGTCTCAAATCTCTGAAAGACTGAAACAGGTTTCCCGCAAGAATATCCCTGTATTTAGCGCCATCCATCATTCCTTCAATTCGGACCAGTTTCCCAGTCCCTGCCAATGAAAAACATCCCAACAGCATGATGCTGCCACCACCATGCTTCACTGGGGGGATGGTGTTCTCGGGGTGATGAGGTGTTGGATTTGTGCCAGACATAGCATTTTCCTTGATGCCCAAAAAGCTCACTTTTAGTCTCATCTGACCAGAGTACCTTCTTCCATAGGTTTTGGGAGTCTCCCATGTGCCTTTTGGCGAACACCAATCATGTTTGCTTATTTTTTCTTTAAGCAATTACTTTTTTTCTGGCCCCTCTTCTGTAAAGCCCAGCTCTGTGGAGTGTATGGCTTAAAGCGATCCTATGGACAGATACTCCAATATCTGCTGTGAGGCTTTGCAGCTCCTTCATGGTTATCTTTGGTCACTTTGCTGCATCCCTGATTAATGCCCTCCTTGCCTGTTCTGTGAGTTTTGGTGGGCGGCCCTCTCATGGCAGGTTTGTTGTGGTGCCATGTTCTTTAAAGTTTATTAATAATGGATTTAAATGGTGCTCTGTGGGATGTTCAACGTTTCAGATATTTTTTTATATCCCAACCCTAAACTGTACTTCTCCACATCTTTGTACCTGACCTGTTTGGAGAGCTCCATGTTCTTCATAGTACCGCTTGCTTATTACTGTTTCAGGCTCTCGGACCTTTCAGAACAGGTGTGTATATATACTGAGATCAAATGACACTTAAATGAAGTCCACCTGTGTACCATCTAACTAATTATGTGACTTCTGAAGGTAATTGGTTGCACCAGATCTTTTTTAGGGGCTTCATAGCAAAGGGGGTGTGTATAGATATGCACGCACCACTTTTCCATTTTTAATATTATTATTTTCTTTGAAACAATATTTTTTTTTTCATTTGACTTCACCAATTTGTACTATTTTGTGTATGTCCATTACATGAATTTAAATTACAGTTGTAATGCAACAAAATAGGAAAAACGCCAAGGGGCACTGTAGGTACACAACAAATCAAATCAAATTGTACTTTACAGAATACAACAGTTGTAGACCTTACATTGAAATTCTTATTTACAAGCCCTTAACCAACAATGCTTTAAGAATTTTTAAAAAAGTGTTAAAGAAAAAGTAGATAAGTGGAAAATAAAAGTGACAAATAATTAAACAGCAGCAGTAAAATAACAATAGCGAGGCTATATACAGGGGATACAGGTACAGAGTCAATGTGCGGTGGCACCGGTTAGTTTAAGGTAAATGAGGTAATATGTACAAGTAGGTGGAGTTAAAGTGACTATGCATACATACTAAACAGAGAGTAGCAGCAGCGTAATAGAGGGGTCTGGGTAGCCGTTTGATTAGCTGTTCAGGAGTCTTAGGGGTAGAAGCTGTAAAGAAGACTTTCGGACCTAGATTTGGTACTCTGGAACCTCTTGCGTTGCAGTAGCAGAAAGAACAGTCCATGACTAGGGTGGCTGGAGTCTTTGACCATTTTTAGGGCCTTCCTCTGACATCGCCTGGTATAGAGGTCCTGGTTGGCAGGAAGCTTGGCCCCAGTGATGTACTGGGCCGTACGCACTACACTCTCTAGTGCCTTGCGGTCGGAGGCTGAGCAGTTGCCATACCAGGTGATGAAACGGGTCAGGATGCTCTCGATGGTGCAGATGTAGAACCTCTTGAGGATCTGAGGACCCATGCCAAATCTTTTCAGTCTCCTGAGGGGGAATAGGCTTTATTGTGCCCTCTTAACAACTGTCTTAGTGTGTTTGGACCATAATAGTTTGTTGGTGATGTGGACACCAAGGAACTCTCATCCTGCTCCACTGCAGCGATAAGAATGGGGGTGTGCTCGGTCCTCCTTTTCCTGTAGTCCACAATCATCTCCTTTGTCTTGATCAAGTTGAGGGAGAGGTTGTTGTACTGGCACCACATCGCCAGGACTCTGACCTCCTCCCTGTAGGCTGTCTTTTTCAATGTTGGTGATCAGGCCTACCACTGTTGTGTCATCGGCAAACCAGTCATGCCTGGCCAGGGAGTAAAGGAGGGGACTGAGCACACACACCTGAATGGCCCCCGTGTTGAGGATCAGAGTGGTGGATGTGTTTGGGGACGGCCTGTCAGGAAGTCCAGTATCCATTTGCAGAGGGAGGTGTATAGTCCCAGGGTCCTTAGCATAGTGATGACCTTGGAGGGCACTATGGTGTTGAACACTGAGCTGTAGTCAATGAATAGCATTCTAACATAGGTCTTCCTTTTGTCCAGGTGGGAAAGGTTAGTGTTGAGTGCAATAGAGATTGCATCATCTGTGGATCTGTTGGGGCGGTAAGCAAATTGGAGTCGGTCTAGGGTTTCTGGGATAGTGGTCTTAATGTGGGCCACTACCAGCCTTTCAAAGCAATTCGTGACTACAGAAGTGAGTGCTACAGGTTGGTAGTAATTTAGGAAGGTTTCCTTAGTGTTCTTAAGCACAGGGGCTATGGTGGTCTGCTTGAAACATGATGGTATTACAGAATCAGTCAGGGACAGGTTGAAAATGTCAGTGAAGACACTTGCCAGTTGGTCAGCGCATGCTCGTAGTACATGTCCTGGTAATCAGTCTGTGAATGTTGACCTTTTTAAAGGTCATACTCACATCGGCAACGGAGAACGTGATCACACAGTCGTCTGGAACAGCTGAGGCTCTCATGCATGCTTCAGTGTTACTTGCCTCGAAGCGAACATAGAAGTTGTTTAGCTTGTTTGGTAGGCTTCTGTCATTGGGTAGCTCGTGGCTGTGCTTCCCTTTGTAGTCTGTCATAGTTTGCTAGCCCTGCCACATCCGACGAAGGTACTAGCCCGTGTAGTATGTTTCGATCTTAGTACTGTATTGGTTCATCGTAGGGCAGGTTTGATGGTTCATCGTAGGGCATAGTGGGATTTCTTAGAGTTAGAGTCCCGCTCCTTGAAAGAGGCAGCTCTACCCTTTAGCTCAGTGCGGATGTTGTCTGTGATCCATGGCTTCTGGTTGGGGTATGTACAGTTGAAGTCAGAAGTTTACATAGACCTTAGCAAATACATTTAAACTCAGTTTTTCACAATTCCTTACATTTAATCCTGGTAAAAATTCCCAATATTAGGTCAATTAGAATAACCACTTTATTTTAAGAATGTGAAATGTCAGAACAAAAGAAGGGAGAATTTTTTATTTCAGCTTTCATTTCTTTCATCACATTCCCAGTGGGTCAGAAGTTAACATACACTTAATTAGTATTTCGTAGCATTTCCTTTAAATTGTTTAACATGGGTCAAACATTTCGGGTAGCCTTCAACAAGCTTCCCTCAATAAGTTGGGTGAATATTGGCCAATTCCTCCTGAAAGAGCTGTTGTAACCGAGTCAAGTTTGTAGGAGGCCTACAAACTTGACTCGGTTACAACAGCTCGCACATGCTTTTTCAGTTCTGCCCACAAATGTTCTATGGGATTGAGGTCTGGGCTTTGTGATGGCCACTCCAATACCTTGACTTTGTTGTACTTTTGGTCATTGGCCATCTGGAAGACCAATTTACAACCAAGCTTTAACTTCCTGACTGATGTCTTGAGATGTTACTTCAATATATCCAGACCAGAGGACTCTCCCCATGTGAAGTTACAAACCGTATGACGATATATGTCGATATAGGACCCGTTTTATTGTTGATATAGACACTTTTGTACCCGTTTCCTCCAGCAACTTCACAAGGTCTTTTGCTGTTGTTCTGGGATTGATTTGCACTTTTCTCACCAAAGTACGTTCATCTCCAGGAGACCGAATCAGTCTCCTTCCTGAGCGGTTTGACGGCTGCGTGGTCCCATGGTGTTTATACTTGCGTACTATTGTTTGTACAGATGAACATGGTACCTTCAGGCATTTGGATATTGCTCCCAAGGATGAACCAGGCTTGTGGAGGTCTACAATTCTTTTTCTGAGGTCTTGGCTGATTTCTTTGGATTTTCCCATGATGTCAAGCAAAGGGGCACTGAGTTTGAAGGTAGGCCTTGAAATACATCCACAGGTACACCTCCAATTGACTCAAATGATGTCAATTAGCCTATTAGAATATTTAAAGCCATGACATCATTTTCTGGAATTTTCCAAGCTGTTTAAAGGCACAGTCAATTTAGTGTTGGTAAACTTCTGAACTATAAGTGAACTATAAGTGAAATAATCTGTCTGTAAACAATTGTTGGAAAAATTACTTGTCATGCACAAAGTAGATGTCCTAAACGACTTGCCAAAACTATAGTTTGTTAACAAGAAATGTGTGGAATGATTGAAAAAACAGTTTTAATGACTACAACCTAAGTGTATGTAAATTTCCGACTTCAACTGTACATATGGTCACTGTGGGGACGACTTCACCGATGCACTTGTTGAGCACAATGACTGATGTGGTGGACTCCTTAATGCCATCTGCACTATCCCAGAACATATTCCAGTCTGTGCTAGCAAAACAGTCCTGTAGCTTAGCATCTTCTTTATCTGAACACTTTCTTTTGACCGTGTCACTGGTGCTTCCTGCTTTCGTTTTTGCTTGTAAGCAGGAATCATGGGTCAGATTTGCCAAAGAGCTTTGTACGCATTTCTCTGTGTGGAGTAAAGGTGGTCTACAGTTGTTGTTTTTTTGTTGCACATTTAACATGCTGTTTGAAATTAGGTAAAATTAATCTGAGTTTCCCTGCAATAAAGTCCCTGGCCACTAGGAGCGCCTCTGGATGAGCGTTGTCCTGTTTGCTTATGGCCATATACAGCTCATTGAGTGCAGTCTTAGTGCCAGCCTCGGTTTGTGGTGGTATATAGACAGCTACTAAAAATACAGATGAAAACTCTCTTGATAAATAGTGTGGTCTACAGCTTATCATGAGATACTGTACCTCAGGTGAGAAAAACCTCGAAACTTCCTGAGATTTATGCACAAGCTGTTGTTTACAAATATACATGTACCGCCACCCTTTGTCTTACCAGAGGCCACTGTTCTATCTTGCTGAAAAGCGTAAAACCCACCAGCTATATGTTATTCATGTCGAAGTTCAGCCACGACTCGGTGAAACTTTCGATTTTATAGTTTTAATGTTCCGTTGGTAGGATATACTGTATGTGATCGTAGTTTGTCTATTTAATTATCGATTGGCTAATAGGACCGATGGAAAAGGTAGATTATCCTCTTGGCGACGGATCCTTACAAGGCACCCGAACCTTCATCCTTGATACCTCTGTCTATTTCTCCTGCGAATGACGGGATTAGGGCCTTGTCAGGCGTCTGAAGAAATCCATCCCGTCTGACTCGTTGAAGAAAAAAAAAACATCCGGTAAGTAATCGCTGTCCTGATATCTAGAAGCTATTTTCAGTCATAAGACATGGTGGCAGAAACATTATGTACAAAATAAGTTATAAATAACATGAAAAAATATTCACAATTTGTTCCTGGATAGTAAAACGGCAGCCTTCTCCTTCGGTGCCATTAAAATCTCAAATTAAAATTTTATTCTTGTGCTACAGGCCAAAAAGGATCGTTAAGGCTTACCCGAGTACATTTTCATTTTCGGGAGCTTTCAAATGTACTTAAGACCCTGATGATTAAAGGAAGTATTTGGAGGTTGTGAGAATGTGCAGGTGGTTTGAGAATAACCATGAATTTATGGGCTTGAATATCTAAGACAAAGACAAGCATAAGCAGATGTTTGTGATACTTTACATAATACAATTAGCAATGTGCTTCAAGTTAGTACTGTATATGAAAATCCCCTCTTACATCATATGAGTTGTGTAATTGTCATGGCCGTCGTAAGAAATGGACCAAGGTGCACCGTGGTGAGCGTACATTTTACTTTTATTAAAATGTCGCCAACAAAACAAGAAACGACCGTGAAGCTTAACAGGGCTAAGTACCAATAACAAAGATGACTACCCACACTGAAAGGAGGGAAAAAGGGCTACCTAAGTATGATTCCGAACCGGAGACATCAAGAGACAGCTGTCCCTGATTGAGAACCATACCCGGCAAAAACCTAGAAATAAAGAAACATAGAATGCCCACCCCACATCACACCCTGTCCTAACCAAATGGAGAAATAAAACGGCTCTCTAAGGTCAGGGCGTGACAGTAATGCTTAACTGGTGCTTTACCCCAATAATGGAGGAGTCATATATATTTTCCTGTCAGATGACTGATGCTCATACAATAAGGAAGTAGTGGGTTAATTGCTGGTCAACGTAAAACGGTTGAAGAAACGACTCAAAACAAATTCCAATTCTGTTGTAAGCAGCTTTGGATCTGAAATTCAAACTTAATGGGAAGAGCTATCTCCATCAATTATACCACTTAGGTAGCAGGAACTATTTTTGTGCCATCCTTTTCCATCAGAACAGATAGTGAAGAAAAACTCTGGGAAATGGGGAAGAAATTAATTTCCTATTAGTTCTAATTACTTCTCCCATTTATCCTTGGGAATGACATGAAGATTAATAAAGCACTACACTATTTTAATCAAGGTTATTTATTTAAATGAGTGATCTTACTCTACTTATTTTACTGCATTCATCTTTACATCATTTTTTTTCTCATAAATTTGAGCCTTCATAACAGCTATATAACACGTGTCAAGCTGTCATAAGAAGTTTTTAAAAGTTGACTAACCGTATACGATCGTATGTGTGTTACAGATGACTGTGCATCCTGTTGTCATATGCTTCAATGTCAACTGTTATAACAACTGCTATTACAAAGTCTGCATGAAAACTTCTAGAATATGTTGTTACATGCACTGGCGTACCGGACATGCAAGGCAGGGTGGGGCGGGGGGGAGGGGGTTTGGGCATTTAAGAGCAGTTGGAGGCCACAGAAGGAGAGTTGTATGGCATTGAAGCTCGTCTGAAGGGTTGTTAAAACTTGTTATGGCTGCAATCCCGTTAATGGGATAATTGTCATCAACAACCGCTGAAGAGCATAATGCTACATTCAATGAATATCACTAAAAATATTTATATTCATGAAATCACAAGTGCAATATAGGAAAACACATATTAGCCTTTTGTTAATCCACCTGTCGTGTCAGATTTTGAAATTATGCTTTACAGTGAAAGCAATCCAAGCGTTTGTGTAAGTTTATCGATCGCACGACAAAACATTATGTACACTTAAGTAGCTTTGGCCACGAAAATCAGCAAAGCAATCAAATTAATCGTTTACCTTTGATGATTTTCAGATGTTTTCACTCACAAGACTCCCAGTTACAGAACAAATGTTGCTTTTGATCCATAAAGATTATATTTATATCCAAAATACATCCGTTTGTTTGGCGCGTTATGTTCAGAAATCCACAAGAAAGAGTGGTCACGACAACGTATAAAAATTCCAAATAGTTTCCATAATGTCCACAGAAACATGTCAAACATTTTTTATAATCAATCCTCAGGTTGTTTTTAAAATATATAATCGATAATATATCAACCGCAAATGTCTTTATCAGTAGGAGAGGGAAAAGCAATGGCTGTCCAAACTCAGTTGCGGAGCAAAAGTCATGCGAACACTTGACGCGATGTAATATGTGTTTCTCCTTCTGGTATGAAACTTCAATAGCAAATTACTCTCTTTACGCTGGAGCTTACTACATGGGTTGGTTTTGCAACACATAAACTTGACCTATTGCCGTTTACCTCAGCTCATTGGCTATCTACCCAGCTAGATTTCAAGACGATCAGTGGTCATTGGGTTAAAAGACAGTCAATCAACGAAACAGCGGGCAAATCACTGGTAAACAATGATGTCATGACTTGTTGTCTTCAAATCGGTTTCTTTCAGTCAATATGTCCCACGAAATGGCCCATCACGTTTGATTGTGTTACCAACAACGCAGTTGATTGCAGTGAAACCAAACATGACTGGAAAAGTCACGTTTTGTGTGGGTTATTTACCTGGAATGTGTCGTCGAAAATGGAATGAGACGGAATTCACGACACAAGTGGTTCACAAAATGTTTCGTGTTAGGCAATAAAAACTGATTTTATCAAACAAAAGATCATTCATTGAGTAACAATGAGCATTGGAATTGCGAACAGCCGAAGATCGTCAAAGGTAAACAATTTATTTTAATGCAGATTGTGATGTTACGCCTGTGCTGGTTAAAATGTTTTTTTTTTAATGGGACTCTATGCTCAGCTAATCGCATCGTATTCTTTCGCAATAAATCATTTTTTAAATCTGACAACGCAGTTGGATTAGCAAGATTATAGGCTTTCGATACATGTGAGACACTTGTATTTCCATGAATGTGTAATATAACTATTTATGTAGCGATCACCGTATGTTGTGGAATTTCAGCCCATCTAGCGGGTTCCGTGCGCAGAGAGGTTAACCAGGTAGGCTAGTTGAGAACAAGTTTTCATTTACAACTACGTCCTGGCCAAGATAAAGCAAAGAAGTGCAACCCAAACAACAACACAGAGTTACATGTGGAATAAACAAACATATAGTCAATAATAAAATAGAAAAAATATATTTACAGGGTGTGCAAATTAGGTAGCATAAGTGAGGTAAGGCAATAAATATGCCTTTGTGGCGAAATAATTACAATATAGCAAGTAAACACTGGAGTGATAGATGTGCAGAAGATGCGTGTGCAAGTAGAGATACTGTGGTGCAAAGGAGCAAAGTAAATAAAATAAATAACAGTATGGGGATGAGGTAGTTGGATGGGCTATTTACAGATGGGCTATGTACAGGTACATCATGCATTGCGAGCAATCACTCAACTTTGTGGGGAATACGCAAATTTGAAATTCGCTTAACCTGTGATGCACTAATTGATTCAGGCTTGACAATATCGCTCATCTCTCAGACCTTGTTCAATGATCTCAAAAGGGATGTGAACCCAGCTAAACGTTGGTAAAAAAATCGAACGATGCGACACTAAATTTGAGGATTCACTCAGACTACCTCTCCTCTCATAATACAACTCACGCTGAAACTACACTTCCAAAACGTATTTCTACACTGTCTTCTCCTGACGCTGGCTGCAACACAGTCACCCACAAGGAGTACCTGTCGACAGGACCCCTTTGGAAAAATACGTTTTGAAACCTCTTGGTGCAGAATCTGACTCAAGCAGATATTACTATATCTTGCCACATTCAATCAGCAAACCTGATTGACTTTTCTTTTAATTGTTTTGAGCCAGCAGTCTCTGAGTGAGCAACTTCCCTCCTCCTTGGAGTCATGCGATACTGTAGCTAAAATGAACTTCTCTTGTCGTTCGGAAGCACAACGGCCATCTCAGGAAAGAAAGCATCAACGTTCAGAGTGGACTCTGCTTTCGATGATACATTTTCCACTTTGAGGGGACCGAAACCCCTTAAAATGCAGCTAACGCCGTCTGTCCCACCATTGAGACGGTGACTTCAAATGTTGAAACACTGTGCGGAATCGCCGAAAGATATCCTCGTCTTAGTCCGCAAGTACTGGAACGATTGCCAAACGCGGACGCAATGGTGAATGGCAGGCCACGATAGCCACGGAGAGTTTTGAAGTGCAAACACCAGGACATTGGGTTGAAAAGTTACAGCCAATTTACTAACAATGCGGCTGCTAATAACTTGCACAAAGGGCACAACCTTTTTGTTTGTGCCTCGGACACTAACACCAACCACTGGTTGTTTGAAAGGGAAATGTTATTTTCTCCGGTCAAGTTTCCTAGACTATTTTACATATACAGCTGCAGACTGTGCATGTGTAGTCTTTATCTTCTTCACTTGTCGAGAATTCCTGACACAAAGTGAGGGAATTCTAGCCCTGACCCATGATGAGCCTCGTCAAGGCCAGTGGTGGGATCAAGGCAACATGCAACACTGTATGAGGCTGCCTGATCAGGAAACAAATCAAGTTGTAAACTTCCCCATGAGAACAGAAAGGGTCAGACAAGCGCCTCGGCGGGGATAACCTTAGAATACATCTTGAGATATGATCACCCCTGCGTTCGATTTGTTCAGTGCTGATAGAGTCCTTCCGTCGTGAGGTTAGCTCCACTGTGGATAACATAGCTATGAAATAGATTCCTTCATTCCTCTCGCCACTACAATGGCTAAGCGCTTTGATGAAACTGGCTCTCATGAAGACTGTCACAGTAAAGGAAGACCCAGAGTTACGTTCAGTTGGACCACAGAGTGAAGGAAAAGCAGCCAGAAAGTGCTCAGCATATGTGGGAACTCCGTCAACTGTTGGAAAAGCAATCCAAGTGAAGCTGGTTGAGAGAATGCCAAGAGTGTGCAAAGATGTCATCAAGGAATCAAGGGTACTTTGAAGAATCTCAAATATAAATATATTTTCATTTGTTTAACACTTTTTTAGTTACTACATGAATCCATATGTGTTATTTCATAGTTTGGATGTCTTCTTTATTATTCTACAATGTAGAAAAGAGTTAAAACGTAGAAAAGCCCTTGAATGAGTAAGTGTCAACTTTTCACTGGTACTCTACATCTCGTTTCTGAGCCATTGATTGTGACTCCACTTTATCTCTGTAATTACGTTTTCACTTTTTATTGCCTTACGGAGGAAATAACTACACTTTTTGTATTCAACCATATTCCCAGTCACCTTGCCATGGTTAAATGTGTTTTGCATGAATGCTGCCGTCTTTCCACGGTTTCTGGTTTTGGTAGGTTTTAATAGTCATTGTGGGAACAAAATTATATTACGTTTTACATTTTCATTTCATTAAGTTATCTTAATGTTCTTTTGCAGGTGCACTCTCTTTCTTACCCTATGCAACCAGGTCCCATCAACTTTTTAACTCCTTGCAAGTGTGGCTTGTTTGGTGCCTGCTGTGAAGGAATAACACAACAAGTCAACTACTTGATTGATGAAGGCATGTCATCCAGCAAAGGCAACAGCGCAGTCAACTACATGCACCATTTCTTCACCAACTACGGAGTTGGGGAAACACGTGTGGACCTGAATTGTCATAACTGCAGTGGCCAAAACAGGAAAAAGGTTGTGCTCTGGTATTGTGCCTGACGGACCATGCACAAGCTCCACCACAGTCTGGACCTTTACTTCCTGTACACAGGCCACACCAAGTTTGCGCCCGACTGGTGCTTCGGCCTCATCAAGCCTCGTTTCAGAAAGACCCGAGTGAACACTGTCCGAGATTGCTGGTGTTGTGAAGGACAGCATAGTGACACGGGTCAACATCCCACAGCTGGATGAACTAGAGCAGGTATTCCCAAACAAGTGACAGAGAGACAAATCTCGCCTAGGGCCCCCAAAAGGCTAGAGCCGGCCCAGTGTGCAGATGTGCATCTGTGTCTCTGAATCAAATAGGCTTTGCAAAAATAGCATGGTCACTGTGGTAGAACTTTAGTTTTTATTGGCGATTTTAAGTTAACCTCACTAGGGTACGCTAGCATCCCACCTGGCCAACATCCAGTGAAATTGCAGAGCGCCAAATTCAAAAACAGAAATACTCATTATAAAAATTCAAAAAGGCTTTACGGCGAAAGCATACCATGCGATTATCTCAGAACAGGGCACAGCAGACAAATCATTACAAACAGTTACCAGCCAAGTGGAGGAGTTACACAAGTCAGAAATAGAGATAAAATGCATCACTTACCTTTGATGATCGTCATATGGTTGCACTCACAAGACTTCCATTTACTCAATAAATGTTTGTTTTGTTCGATAAAGTCCCTGTTTATATCTTAATTGGGCATGGGACACAAGCTAAGGCTTGATCACCCTTTAGCTGACCACCTTTGATGAGGGTGTTTAGTGATTTAGAGGCCGAAAAACACCGACTGATTCGAAGGCACACTACTGAGGATGTGTCCCAAAATTGACATCTTAACCCAGTCTAAGAAATAAACCTCCCATGCCACTCTGTCAACATCAAGGCAAATCTCATGTGAGTGCATTCCATCTAATTGGCACAATGGACAGTTTTTAACATCTCGTCTCGTGTTTTATGATTCTCAAAAACCTCAGTTTTGTTCGCATTTTCTTCAATAATTCACAGGCTCAAATGCAGTAACAACAGGCAGACGAAAAATCCAAATAGTATCCGTAAAGTTCGTAGAAACATTTCAAACAATGTTTCTAATCAAGCCTCAAATTGTTTTTAGCCTAAATAATCTATATTTCAACCGGACAATAATGTCATCAATATAAAAGGTAAACAAGAAAGGCGCACTCTCGGTCGTGCGCAAGAAAAAGCTCTGGGACACTGCAGTGTCCACTCATTCAGAGTTGTCTTACTCCCTCATTTCTCATAATACAAGTCTGAAACAATTTCTAAAGACTGTAGGAAGTGCAAGCCATAGGAAGTGCAATTTGGGTCCTACGTCAATGGATACTGTAATGGCATTCAATAGAAAACTACAAACATAATAAAATCCCACTTTCTGGTTGGATTTTTCTCAGGTTTTCACCTGCCAAATCAGTTTTGTTATACTCACAGACATTACTCTAACTGTTTTGGAAAGTTTAGAGTGTTTTCTATCCAAATCTAAAATGATATGTATATGCTAGCTTCTGGGCCTGTGTAGCAGGCAGTTTACTTTGGGCACGCTTTTTATCCGGAAGTGAAAATAGTGCCCCCTATCCGAGTGAAGTTAATTTAACTCCCATTGGGTAGCCTGATTTCAGATGTGTGCATGTAAACATGATTACTAGGGAAATTGTTCTTCTTGCAAAGCATACAGAAGTCTTAAACTATTATTTTAATCTAATTATCCACAATAGTCATATTATTGTGTGCATGTAACCGTACTCAATGACTTATCGACTCACACGTCAGAGTGAGGAAATCACAGAGTACAGATTGAGTTGGAATCTAATTTTAAGAGTAACTCATATAGGTTGTCAATCTGAGACTCCCTGGAATTTGAGTTGCATATGGTAGTTGAAAGTCAGTGAACGTTTATCTTGTCCTCTGTGCTGTTGATGGAAGTTGCTAACACCTTGCCATTGAAAGACTAATGAAGCAGGTCCATCTCCAGTATCCAGTCTGAGACCAAGGGAGTACACACACACACGCCCCCTATCCATCCTCTGGCCAAGACTTCACATCGCTGACATCACCTACACCAGGTCTTCCCAAACTGGGGTACATGCAATGCCGTCTGTGGTACACCAAATAAAAATGTGATTCATATATAAAATAATTTTTAAAAATTGTAAATTTTTTCTATTTCACATTTTCAAACAGTCCATTAATATTTTACAACGGGGCTATACATTCGTTTCACTACCAAAAATCAAATTAAACCATCTAGTATTCAGTGAAATAACAAATCAATGTAAAATACCGCTAGCCTAGTCAAATAATTAACATAGAATCATATTAACCGTTACTCTCTTGCTGGAATTCCATTATGTAGCCAAACGTAGCTTCTGCTCATTCCGTTTGCTCAAAAATGTATAAATGGTTAAAAACAGTAAGGCCTGCATCCAGAGATGCTACTACCAGCAGTACTACTCCTGCACCTGCCGTAGACACATGTTGTTCTGCTTCCACGAGCACATCAAATGCTAGCATCAGTAATTCTACCTTTGTTGTTAGCCCAGCTAGTATGGACACTGACAGTTGTGAATCTGATGCACCCGAAGAGCTACTGCCCCCTTACCCAGGAAAGCACCAAACAACAGACAGGGACGTTGGACCATCGAAGAGGTGCAAATATGATGAGAACTACATTGATTTGGGTGTTCACTTATATTGGGCATAGTGCCTTTCCTCATCCACAGTGTGTTATATGTGCAAATGTACTATCTCACAACTCGATGAAACCTTCACTCTTGCGCAGACATTTAGAAACAAAACCTGCCAATTTGAAAAGTAAGCCACGGGAGTTTTTTGAGTGAGAATTAAGATGACTTTCGAGTAGTAAGACATGTATAAAAGCAACAGATACCATTAATAAGAAGGGGCTAGAAACATCTTATATGGTGAGCTTCCAAGTGGCTGGGACAGGCAAGCCCTATACTATTGTGGAGGACTTATTTCTTCCTGCTGCCGCAGATATGGCTGGGACAATGGCCAAGAAAATATACAGACAACGCCTTCATCAAACAATACTGTTGCACGACGCAGCAGTGACATGGCAGGAGATGTTTTGAAACAATACTGCTTTGCATATAAGCCTGTGAATTATATGCATTACAGCTGGATGAGTAAACAGACGTGGCGGGCCTGGCACAGCTCCTGGTATATGTCCGTTATGTTATAGGGGGTCAATTAAGGAAGACATCCCCTTCTGCAAACCACTGGAAACCAGGACAATAGGAGAGAATATTTTTAAAGTACTGGACAGCTTTGTGACATCAAATGGACTTTGGTGGTCAAGATGTGTTGGTATCTGTACTGATGGCGCAAAAGCCATGACAGGGAGACATAGTGGAGTGGTAACGTGCGTGCAAGCAGTTGCTCCCGACTTCACTTGGGTACACTGCAGCATCCACCGAGAAGTTTGTGCTGCCAAGGGAACACCACAGTGAAAATGATTAACTTTAATAAAGCAAGGCCCCTGAACTCTTGTGTACTTTCTGCGCTATGCAATGATATGGACATGTAACACTTTTACCACATACAGAAGTTATTAAGGGGAAAAGTATTGACACTTTTTTTAAATTGAGAGACGAGCTTGAAGGTTTCTTTTACTGTCCATAATTTTCACTTGTCTGACCGCTTGCATAATGATGAGTTTCTCACACGACTGGCTTATCTGGGTGAGTTTCTACTCGCCTGAATGATCTGAATCTAGGCTTACAGGGACTCTCTGCAACTATATTCAATGTGCAGGACAAAATTGAGGCTATGATTAAGACGTTGGAGCTCTTCTCTGTCTGCATTAACAAGGACAACACCCAGGTCCTCCATCATTGTATGATTTTTTTTGTGCAAATGAACTCAAGCTTACGGACAATGTCAAATGTGATATAGCGAAGCACCTGAGTAAGTTGGGTGCGCAATTACGCAGGTACTTTCCCAAAATGGATTACACAAACAACTGGATTCGTTACCCCTTTCATGCCCTGCCTCCAGTCCATTTACAAATATCTGAACAAGAGAGCCTCATTGAAATTGCAACAAGCAGTTCTGTAAAAATTGAAATTAATCAGAAGCCACTGCCAGATTTCTGGATTGGGCTGCGCTCAGAGTATCCTGCCATGGCAAATCGCGTTGTTAAGACACTGATGCCCTTTGCAACCATGTGCCTATGTGAGAGTGGATTCTCGGCCCTCACTAGCATGACAACTAAATACAGGCACAGACTGTGTGTGGAAAATGACTGAGACTCTCTCCAATGCAACCCAACATTGCAGAGTTATGTGCATCCTTTCAAGCACACCCTTTTCATTAACCTGTGGTGAGTTATTCACAATTTTCGATGAACAAATAAGGTTTTATATGTAAGATGGTTAAATAAAGAGCAAAATTATTGATTATTATTATATTATTATTTGTGCCCTGGTCCTATAAGAGCTCTTTGTCACTTCCCCCAAGCCGGGTTGTAACAAAACTCACACTCATTCTTATGTTTAATAAATGTATTGTATAGTGTGTGTGTGGCAGGCTTACAATGATGGCAAAAAACAACATTTGAGAGGGCGCTGGTCCTGGTGCTAGAGAGGGTACGCAGCTGGCGGTTGAATGTTTGAAGGGGTACGGGACTATAAAACATTTGGGAACAACTAGACTAGAGGATAGTATGGTGCTGGTGGAAAGCAATGGCTGGCAACAACACATGACTCTGTACTTCAGGCAGCTGCCACAGTTCAAACAGTACCAGCACTTCAGGTGAATATAATTTTTATTGCATTGTATGAGGTTATTCTTCTTAACCTCTTGGATTTAGGGGGAGCTATTTTAATTTTTGGATGAAAAACGTTCCCTTTTTAACTAGTTGCTCCTACCCTCTACTTTTTTGAACATTTTGTTAAAAATCGCAACATTTCAGCGCCCTTACTCATGCCAGGAATATAGTACGTTCATATGGTTAGAAAATAGTTCGGACGTTTTTAAAACTGGTTAAATCACGATGTGGCTTTAACGTGCGTCATGGAAAGATGCTGATCACAGAAAATGGAAATAAATATCCTTGCGCCACTTCCAGCAATTGTTAACAGTGAGCCGCTTAGATAAGAAATTCAACTCCCACAGCATCCCCATGCAGTCGAGTATCTTGTGAATTTAATCCTCTTTGATTCTTGGTTGAACCGAAAGAGGGCACGACGTTCTCCGCCCAGATCATTCCGGAAGAGCTCTCTCCTGAAATTTTTTCCAAGACGACAGCTAATGATATGTACATCGCCTACGGATGATTTTTATCGCTTATTAACGTTTACTAATACCTAAAGTAGCATTACAAACGTATTTCGAAGTGTTTTGTGAAAGTTTATCGTCTACTTTTTGAATTTTAAAAAATGACGTTACGTTGTGAAATCGCTGTTTTTTTCGTTTATCACAGTCTACATATAACGATATCTTGGCTTTATATGGCCCGATTTAATCGAAATAAAGACCCAATAGTGTTTATGGGACATCTAGGAGTGCCAACAAAGAAGATGGTGAAAGGTAATGACTGTTTTCTATTTTATTGTGCGGTTTGTGTAACGGCCGAAATGCTAATTATTTTGTTTACGTCCCCTGCTGTGCTTTTCTGTTGTAGTGTATTGGTGCATGCTATCAGATAATAGCTTCTCATGCTGTCGCCGAAAAGCATTTTAAAAATCTGACTTGTTGCCTGGATTCACAACGAGTGTAGCTTTAATTTGATACCCTGCATGTGTATTTTAATGAACTTTTGAGTTTTAACTAATACTATTAGCATTTAGCGTAGCGCATTTGCATTTCCAGAGCTCTAGTTGGGACGCAAGCGTCCAAGATATTTTGTCATGAAAAGATGCTCGACTATGCATATAATTGACAGCTTTGGAAAGAAGACATTCTGACGTTTCCAAAACTGCAAAGATATTGTCTGTGAGTGCCACAGAACTATTGTTATAGGCGAAACCCAGATGTGCCACATTTTTTGAAATCGCCTCATGCCAATGACTCCTTATATGGCTGTGAATGAGCTACGAATGAGCTTACGTTTTCCACGTTTTCCCCAAAGTGTCTACAGCATTGTGACGTCTTTTTAGGCATTTCAATTGAAGAATGGCTGTAAGGGACCATATATAGCATGTGGTCACATGGTGTCTCCCGCAGAAAATCTCGCATAAAATACTGAGGTAGCCATTTTTCCAATCGCTTCTTATGAGAAACCAATTGCCTCGACGGATATATTATCGAATATAAATGTTAAAAACACCTTGAGGATGGATCCTAAACAACGTTTGCCGTGTTTCTGTCGATATTATGGAGCAAATTTTGTTGTAGCATTTTACGGTCGATTTCTCAGCCAAGCATGATGAAGAAACAGGAGCTTGTCTTTGCCAAGGGAAATTAGATAGCGCCCATTTTACAATTCCTACGACTTCCACAGGATGTCACCAGTCTTTGGAATTGGGTTGAAGTTAATCATTGGTGAAACGAAGAAGAGGCACTTCCTGGAACAACGTTACACTTTTGATAGTTACGCAAAAGGGAAAAAGGAGCATGTTTTGTTTACTTTCTCTATCGAATACAGTTTGCCCCGTCTAAAATTTGATCTATTATTAACCTTTAAAAATACCTAAAGTTGTATCACAAAAGTAGTTTGAAATATTTTGGAAAAGTTTATAGGCAACTTTTGAAATGTTTTGTAGTGACGTTGTGTTTTGGAAAGCTGTTTTTTTCCGGATCAAACCTGCTTTATAAATGGACATTTTGGGTATACATGGACGGAATTAATCGAAAAAAATGACCAATTGTGATGTTTATGGGACATATTGGAGTGCCAACAAAGAAGCTCGTCAAAGGTAATGCATGTTTTATATTTTATTTCAGCGTTTTGTGTAGCGCCGGCTACGCTAATTCTTTTGTTTACAACTTCAGGTGGTTCAGGGGGGTGCATGCTATCAGATAATAGCTTCTCATGCTTTCGCCGAAAAGCATTTTTAAAATCTGACATGTTGGCTGGATTCACAATGAGTGTAGCTTTAATTGAGTACCCTGCATGTGTGATTTAATGAAATTGAGTTTTATCGCATTTTATTTGAATTTGGCGCTATGCATTTCCCGAGGCTATTGGCCACTTGAGACGCTAGCGTCTCACTATCCCTAAGAGGTTATTAACAAAAGGCTAAGCTTGTGTTTGAATATATTTATTTCATTTCATTTGCGATTTTCATGAATAGGAAAAGTTTCTAGGGGTATTTATGTTCGTTGCGTTATGCTAATGCGTTTGAGGCTATGATTACGCTCCCGGATACAGGTTTGCTCGTCGCAAGAGGTTAACTAAACTTGATAGGTGAATTAAGATTATGCAAGGTTATTTCCTGTTTTACAGCTTCAATGCTCTGGAGCCTGGTGTTGTTGTCGCCAAGGAGCGTTCGGACTGTCAGGACCAGGTTTCAGCTCCTGCACATCTCTGACATCATTCCTCCCAAAGAAGGTCTGCCTGTACAAGCACCACCTGGACTGGACACAACTAGACAAACGTATATTTTTGAGAAGATCAAGGAGTTTTGTGATAAAGAGGCTATGGACATCACATGCCCTGCAGCAAAGTCAAGGGCAGGACAGAAACAGGCTCTCCGAATATAGATTCCCTTGTTCATGCGTGGTTAGGACGGATCAGTCATCAGCACTATCTGAGGTGCCTCTATTCAAATGACTCTGTCCTAACACACACGCCACACGTTGTTGCTACATTCATTTTATCCTGCTGCTCAGTCACTTTACCCCTGATTGTATGCATATAACTACCTCATCTATCACTGATATTGATATTGTTCTTGTACATGGCGCTCAGCGGTCGTCGTCACCGGTCTTAGCTGCCACCGATCCTCTTTTCCTTTTCTGTTTGTTGTCTTATTGGTTACACCCGTTTCTTGTTTGAGCTTTGGTTCAGGGCTATTTAAGCCTGTTAGGCCCGCCTGCTTTTGTGCGGGCTTATTCTCTGTTAGGCTAGGTTGGTTGCGTGTTATGTTCACTGACTGTTTGGTGTCCAGTTTTGGGTTGGACATATTTGTTTTTGTCTGTCGTTTTTGGCGTTACTTTTAGATACCGTAATAAAGTTTGGTTTTATTAACCTCTGCTCTCTGCACTTGACTCCACACCCACCACTCCTGGCTGTGTGACATACATACTGTATATTTATTTATATTGATGCAATCAATTTCTTACATTGCTACAGAGCAAGTAACAATTTGGCTGTACCATTTACACCTTCTGTAGAGACCCATCCACTTGGCAATATGTGGCTAGTGTCAGGATTTGGCCAGGATTGTTCCGGTTTTGGCCACTAGATGCCCCCATTGTGCTTTTTTGACCCTTTTGTTTCCCTCTGTTTCCAGATTATTATTTGCGCCTCGTTTCCCTTGAATGTATTTAAACCCTTAGTTTTCCTCAGTTCTTTGCTCTGTGTTTGAATGTTAGCACCCAGCCCCAGCGATGCTGTGAACATTTTCACATCTCCAGTTGGACTCTCTTGTGGTACCCTGTTTTTGGTCTCGTTTATTTATTTTTTATTATCTTTTGAGGCTTTTCCCTGCTGTACCTACCACCTTGTGGATTTACTTTTTCACTTGGAGGATTACCTTTTTCTCTTGGAATTACTTTTGACGTTGTGGATTTATATTTTTGCCTGAAGTACTTTCCTTTTTACTTTATTAAAACACCGTCTCAAGTACTGCTGTGTCTGCCTCATCTTCTGGGTTCTGCCAACTATTAGTGGCTCAGTTTGCTAAGTGACCGTTTCTCACACCGGAGACCTGAGTTCGTAACCGGGTCCTGACAGCTAGGTGTTATAGCATTTATTTCACATGACCCATCAATTTAGACAAGTATATCTGGATAAGCATCTTCTGATATTTATAAAATATTTGTACTTTCTGTTTACCTGGAATATTTCCTTATTATAGGCTGCTACTTTTACCACTAAGTTTTAATCTTTATTACACTTCTCACTGTTTATCAAATTACCTCACATGTGAATCCTTAAAAAGATGGGTGGGGCTGGCTTAAGAGGGTGTGAACACTGTGTAGACAAAGGAGTGCTCTCCAGTTGCTAGCAAAACATTCAAATGCCATTTTCTCAAATGTGAGTTGACAAGTTTATCAACTTTCAAAGAATTACTTTCCTATTGTTCCTCAAATGAAGTGTAGCTCTAAGTCTCTACTTTTATTCAATGTAAAAAAAAACACAATGGACCTCAGGTACTCATCACAATATTTCTGTGCATTCAAATTGGCATCGATAAAATGCAATTGTGTTCGTTGTCCATAGCTTATGCCTGCCCGTACCATTACCCCACCAAAAACATGAGTCACTCTATTGACAACGCTTACATCAGCAAACCGCTCACCCATCTGTGGTTGTGAGATCAATTGGACGTACTGCCAAATTCTCTAAAACAACTTTAGAGGTGGCTTATGGTAGAGAAAGAAACATTATATCATCTGGCATCAGCTCTGGTGGACATTTCTGCAGTCAGTATGCCAATTGCACACTCCCTTAAAACATGAAACATCTGTGGCATTTTATTGTCCCCAGCACAAGGTGTACCTGTGTAATGATCATGCTGTTTAATCATCTTCTTGATATGTCACACCTATCAAGTGGATGGATTATCTTGGCAAAGGAGATATGCTTACTAACAGGGATGCAAACAAATTTGTCCACAAAATTTGAGTACATTTCTGGGATATTTTATTTCAGCTCATGAAACATGGGATCAACACTTTACATGTTGCATTTATATTTTTGTTTAGTGTAATTCGCTGAAACAAATTGACAGTTTGCAGATACTATGAAAAGTTATTTAGAGCTCTTGTGTCAGCGAATCATTTAGCTGAAATCGGAAGAAGGGTGGGACTTATCAACACAACAAAACATAAGAAACTAAATGATCAGCTCATTGCCAACATAAAGAACATTGTTAAGATAATGTTAGTTAAATTGAGTTAAACAACGTGTATTAAGACAAAAAATCAATTGTGTTTATAGTGTACTGAAAGCGAATGTATTGTGTAATGTGCTGCAGAGTCACCTTTATAATTAAACATATTGTCCGTAGCTAGCTAACTAGGTAAGTTAGCTAGTTAGCACAAGCTCTCTAGCTAACTAGCTGTGCAGCGATCGGGGCACAGTGGGGCTGCTCACGTTGTGGCCCTACGGTTGTGAATGGCTAGCTAGCTAGAGGCAATATGTTTGGAATGTGAAGAGCAGTGATCTCCAACTCTGTTCTTGGAGAGCATCACGTCACAATTGCACCATTAATGACTAGCTAGCTAGCTGACTAACTACCAATTTCCTTTATTGTATAGCTGTCATTGTTACTGTGGCCTGCTCATCTTCCATTTTTCACAGCTGTCACAAATCCTTATTTGCTCCAGCAACCTTGATTTTGTTAAAAAAATATATACATTTGCTTCCATTTAGTTCCAACATTTGGGTCTTTTTTTGGTAAGTTGATGGTATTATAATGTGTTCTTTTTTTTATATCTGTACGTGGTCCAATTTGTACAACTCAGAGCAGTTTGTCTCGTACCCCCCAACACATCCTAAGTACATATGTGCTCCCATTTGCCCATGTTACTTTGAGATAATTTGAATTGTAAAATGTTGTGATACTCTCAACTCCTCCTGTGGTATAAGCACATTCATAACGATTTTATAATACCTCAAATTCATTTAATTTACTTAAGGTGTCTGCGCACACACTATAACAGGATATGACATGTTTTTGATGCCATCATTCCATTCAATGTAATAATGTGACACAGAGGTTGGTAAATTACATAACACCCTGTATTAACGTCTGGTATGTAGACTCTTATGTAGCATATAATAACAGAGTATATGACAACAGGATGAACAGTCACCTACAAGAACCATTAACTAGTTTTATAACATCTAATGGCATCATAACTATTTAAAACTGCTTATGACAGCTGTTATAAAGGCTTTATGAATGTATAGTATTCTTAGTATTCTGTCCCATGCTCTTCTAACAGCGGGGGTAGAAAACAGTGACCTGAGCTGGAGTGGAAATTTAGTCTGAATATGTCAATTGGATCAGATCCAACCATCTCATCCAAGGTTTAGATTAGGTTAATGCCTCAAACCCCTAGAACTGTGATTTTTTTTTAACTCACTCGGGTTCCTACATCGGCCTCATAGCTCGGAGTGCATAAAATGAGACCCAATCAGCAATATCAGCAATATCAACTATGCACAATCATTTGTTTTGGTAAAAATCTATATGTAATTAATAGTCCTCTGACAGGAGACAAGCATGATTTATTTTCCCATCTGCATTACACATTTATATTTAAAACTCACTGCTACAGCTACAATTTATATATCCAATAATGGAAGCCGACGGACGGCAATAAGTAATTCAGAAATTAAAATGCTGAATGAATATAATCTTAACTGCAAGCAAAGCTAGAACGAACTTGAAGGTAACGGAGGCATTAGTGAATGTCCATCTGTACTGGTTGATTACTTTCTTCCTCTCTCTCTCCATCGCCCTCTTCTCTATTTAGTTTTCTGTCTCTTTATTGCTCTTCCTTTCTCTCTCCCTCTGTGTTTGGTTGCTTTGAAGCTTGGTGGATGGGAAAAATGTACAAAGAGAACAATCTTTGTATTGTATCTGGCTATGGCTGAGTGGAGAAGAGGCGGCAGGGAAAAGTGCCAACTGTGCCCTCCTACATGATAACATTGTCATGTTAGATTAACCATCAGCCTGTTGCGGCTCCCTCCCATCTTCTTGAACCTCCTACCCTGCTGAGGAGCAGTCTGCTAAAAGTTAATCGTGTTTCTCCAGAGAGTTCCATAGTCTAGAAACACTCACACAACCGGCCACATGGACCCACATTGTGATATTACACTCATTGCCACCATTAAACCACTCTTACAAAAGTATATATTTTCCTGTGGAAATGATTGCACTGTGTCACTGTGCTCTGCACTCACACAGAGGAACTTTTATCTACCAAACTCCAACCCAATGGAGCCGGGTACTCTGTCAAAGCAGAGCCCATTTTGTTGACTCAAATCTGAAAATATAACTCTCATATTGCAGAAAACAACAAAAACAGTAAAGAAAAACTCATATAACTAGAACCATCTGTGTGACCTTCCACAGCAAAACCCACAATGAGAATGGAACTGTAACTGGCCAAATAGTGAGATGGCAGAGTTAAAGGGAAATATTTAATTACGAATCATAATTAAAACCTGCTAATGATGTTCCCGTTCAAATGAATGGACGTGGACAGGAAGTGAACGATTGTGGGAAAGATTGAAGCCTGTTGTTTTTTGTGGCTTTTATGAATGGCTCTTATGAATGGCTCTTTATGAGCTTGTAAATTGATAATATAATTGGTCTGAAAACTGATTATATAAGTGGGCTGATCAGATCCTTCATGTCATGGATCCACAGCTGTACCAGGCTGCAGGTGACAAACCAATCACTCTGCTTCATGTATTTGCATTTGTATTTGTATTTATTAAGGATCCCAGGCAGCAGCTACTCTTCCTGGGGTCCAGCAACATTAAGGCAGTTTTGTACAATTTAAAATATGTCATGACATTACATTTCATAACACTTTACACAATGCATTAAGTGTGTTCCCTCTACCATCACAAATCTACAATACAAAATCCATGTCTACGTGTGTGTAGAGTTTGTCTTATCATGTGTGTCTGTTTTATTTTTTATTTCACCTTTATTTAACCAGGTAGGCCAATTGAGAACAAGTTCTCATTTACAACTGCGACCTGGCCAAGATTAAGCAAAGCAGTGCGACAAAAAGAACACAGAGTTACACATGGGATAAACAAACATACAGTCAATAACACAATTTGCAGTGTGTGTAAATGAAGTAAGGAGGTAAGGCAATAAATAGGCCAATCGTGGCGAAGTAATTACAATTTAACAATTTACACTGGAGTGATACAGTATATGTGCAGATGAGGATGTGCAAGTAAATATATGGGTGTGCAAAAGAGCAGAAAAACAAAAACAAATATGGGGATGAGGTAGGTAGTTGGATGGGCTATTTACAGATCTGTATACAGCTGCAGCGATCGGTTAGCTGCTCTAACAGATGAGGCTTAAAGTTAGTGAGGGAGATATGTCTCCAACTTCAGTGATTTTTTTTCCATTTCGTTCCGGTCATTGGCAGCAGAGAACTGGAAGGAAAGGCGGCCAAAGAGGTGTTGTCTTTGGGGATGACCAGAAATATACCTGCTGGAGCGAGTGCTACGGGTGGGTGTTGCTATGGTGACCAGTGAGCCGAGATAAGGCAGAGCTTTACTTAGCAAAGACTTATAGATGACCTGGAGCCTGTGGGTTTGGCGACGAATATGTAGTGAGGACCAGCCAACGAGAGCATACAGGTATACAGGTCGCAGTGGTGGGTAGTATATGTGGCTTTGGTGACAAAATGGATGGCACTGTGATAGACTGCATCCAGTTTGCTGAGTAGAGTGTTGGAGGCTATTTTGTAAATGACATCGCCTGTATGTGTGTCTCTTCACAGTCCTCGCTGTTCCGTAAGGTGTATTTGTTTCTGTATTTTAAATCTGACTATACTGCTTGCTTTAGGTACCTGATGTGGAATAGAGTTCCATGTAGCCATGGCTCTATTTAGTACTGTGCGCCTCCCACAGTCTGTTTTTGACTTGGGGATTGTGAAGAGACCTTTGATGGCATGTCTTGTAGAGTATGCATTGGTGTCAGAGCTGTGTGCTAGTAGTTTAAACATACACCTCGGTGCAATCAGCAAGTCAACACTTACAAAAAAAGTAGTGGTGAAATCAATCTCTCCTGCACATTGAGCCATGAGAGATTTACTTGCAAATTATTGTTGTGGACATTCTTACACAGGGACACTCAAAGTCAATCTTAAATTAATCCATGTGTCACGGATCCATCCGGAACATTCATCACGCACACCTGTCCCCTATTCCCACTGATTAGTACTTGTATAAGTGTCACGTTCTTTCAAAATCGAACCCAGAAGCAGACCAGGACAAGGAGAGTAGGAAGAAGGTGAGTATTTATTTACAAGTGAATGTGAATGGGTAGATATATTTACATTTACATTTAAGTCATTTAGCAGACACTCTTATCCAGAGCGACTTACAAATTGGTGCGTTCACCTTAAGACATCCAGTGGAACAGCCACTTTACAATAGTGCATCTAAATCTTTTAAGGGGGGTGAGAAGGATTACTTTATCCTATCCTAGGTATTCCTGAAAGAGGTGGGGTTTCAGGTGTCTCCGGAAGGTGGTGATTGACTCCGCTGTCCTGGCGTCGTGAGGGAGTTTGTTCCACCATTGGGGGGCCAGAGCAGCGAACAGTTTTGACTGGGCTGCGCGGGAACTGTACTTCCTCAGTGGTAGGGAGGCGAGCAGGCCAGAGGTGGATGAACGCAGTGCCCTTGTTTGGGTGTAGGGCCTGATCAGAGCCTGGAGGTACTGAGGTGCCGTTCCCCTCACAGCTCCGTAGGCAAGCACCATGGTCTTGTAGCGGATGCGAGCTTCAACTGGAAGCCAGTGGAGAGAGCGGAGGAGCGGGGTGACGTGAGAGAACTTGGGAAGGTTGAACACCAGACGGGCTGCGGCGTTCTGGATGAGTTGTAGGGGTTTAATGGCACAGGCAGGGAGCCCAGCCAACAGCGAGTTGCAGTAATCCAGACGGGAGATGACAAGTGCCTGGATTAGGACCTGCGCTGCTTCCTGTGTGAGGCAGGGTCGTACTCTGCGGATGTTGTAGAGCAGGGGTGTCAAAGTCAAATGGACGGAGGGCCAAATAAAAAAATCAGCTACAAGACGAGGGCCGGACTGTTCGAATGTTCATTGAAATTTTTTTAAATGACGCATATAGTCTAGTGAACCTAATTGAACCTACTGAAAACCTAACAAATATATTACAATATGATCAGATAAATAAAGCAATATTTTCTTATGGCTCTGTCAGTAATCTTTAATTTTCAACAGACACAAAAGACAAATTTCCTTTATATAAATATCCCCATAACATGAACATTAAATGAAAGAAACCGGTATTCAAGGCACCATCAGTAGACTATATTTTCTATTTTAGCAAAAGTGGGCTAAATTTACTTCAAAGAAAAAACAATAATAGCAATTTTCTATCATCCACTCAACTGAAATATTTTTAAAATATAATTGGATTGAAATACAAAAAATAAAGTGCAAAAATCTATTAATCAAAAACAACACTTTGTTTAAGGAGAAGTAACATGCAGTGAAAACAAATATTAAATTTTAACTTTTAAACTTGAACTGAGTAAAAACTCTAAATATGTGATTGCACAGTAATGTTCACTTGTTTGAGGTTGAGGGTGATACTTGGTGGTGTCCCATCTTTTCCACAAGTTCATCAATGTTCGGGTAAGGCTCTGAGCTGAAGAAATCCTCAGAATTGAGTGGAGGTGTTCAGCAGTAAGTCGACTTCTGTGTGATGTTTTGTTCAGGTTCATCAAAGAAAACAGTTGTTCACACAGGTATGTGCTGCCAAACATAGACAACGTTTGAGCAGCCTGGATGCGCAGCTGGGGCATTGTGCCGGGAGGAAGCGGGCGAACTCCGCAGCACCCACTGCCGCATATTTTGCCCTCAGTGCATCATTGCATTGGAGGTCAATCAACTCCATTTGGAGGTTTGGTGGTGAGCTTTCCACGTCAACAGCAAATGGGTTACCGAGCAGTTCCAACCTGCTTTTTTGTGCTTCAAAGTCAGCAAATCGGCGTCGAAAGTCAGCGGCAAGCATACCTATTTTATCAGCCAACTGTGTGCTCGGGAACGCACTGGTAGAGAGCTTCTCTTTCATGGTCTGGCAGCTGGGAAAGTGGCTCAAATTTTCTTTCCGCATCTGCGTCTCCCACAGAGTCAGTTTGGTTTTAAATGCCTTCACTGTACTGTACATATCAGAGATGACACGATCCCGACCCTGCAGCTGCAAGTTTATTGCATTCAGATGACTCGTAATGTCACACAGAAAAGCCATTTCACACAGAAACATTTCGTCTCGGAGTTGTGTTGTGTCTTTCCCTTTGCTGTCCAAGAACAGACAAATCTCCTCACGAAGCTCGAAACATCTTTGAAGCACCTTTCCCTGGCTTAGCCATCGCACCTCTGTGTGATAAGGCAAATCACCATGCTCCGTTTCTAACTCCGTCAGAAATGCCTTGAACTGGCGGTGATTCAAACCTTTGGCTCTGATAAAGTTAACTGTGCGCGTGATGATGCTCATTACATGCTCCATTTTCAAGGCTTTACCGCACAACGCTTCCTGGTGTATGATACAATGATAAGCTGTCAGCTCACCTGTCGCGTTTTCCTCTTGCATCTTTTCCCGTATCTTCGCCACCAGTCCGCTCCTGTGTCCACACATCGCAGGTGCTCCGTCGGTTGTCAAACCCACGAGTTTTCCCAAGGCAGCTCCATCTCATTTACACATCTTGACACCTCTTCATACAAATCATGCCCCGTAGTTGTGCCATGCATAGGACGTAAAGCCAAAAACTCCTCTGTCACGCTTAGGTTGGAGTCCACTCCGCGGATGAAAATTGACAACTGGGCAATGTCAGAAATGTCGGTGCTCTCATCCACAGCCAAGGAATATGCAATAAAATCTTTTCCCTTTTTCACAAGCTGCTCTTTTAGATTGATGGACAACTGGTCTACTCTCTCGGCAATGGTGTTTCTGCTCAGACTCACATTTAAAAAGAGTTGCCTTTTTTCTGGGCAAACTTCGTCACAAACTTTAATCATGCAGTTTTTGATGAAATCCCCCTCCGTAAATGGCCGGGCTGATTTAGCGATCTCTTCTGCCAAAATAAAACTGGCCTTGACAGCAGCCTGGCCTTGTGATTTGGCTTTTTTGAACAGAGCCTGTCGAGATTTGAGGCCTCGTTTTAATTCCTCTGCCTTTTGTAGCCTTTGTTCCATGTCCATATTCTTGTTTTTGTCCGCGTGTTTCGTTTCATAATGTCGTCTCAGATTATACTCTTTCAGTACCGCCACACTTTCTCCACACAGAAGACACACAGGTTTTCCAGCTACCTTCGTGAACATATACTCCGACTCCCACCTTGTTTGAAACCCCGGTTCTCAGTATCCACCTTCCGTTTTGCCATTTTTGATGGGTATCTGAAAGTTAATTTTACTGTGATGCTGACGACTGCTGTGCCAATAAATATTGAAATGAAGCAGCCTACTGCTCGGTGCGTCACCTTTGCATTGTGGGAAATGTAGTATTGGTGCGTGTAAAAGATCTGCGGGCTGCCGGCTTGCTGCGGGCCGGTTCTAATAATAAATCAAGATCATCCCAGGGGCCGTAAAAAACCTTCTTGCGGGCCGGATGTGGCCCGCGGGCCTTGACTCTGACATATGTGTTGTAGAGCATGAACCTACAAGAACGGGCCACCGCCTTGATGTTAGTTGAGAACGACAGGGTGTTGTCCAGGATCACGCCAAGGTTCTTAGCGCTCTGGGAGGAGGACACAATGGAGTTGTCAACCGTGATGGCGAGATCATGGAATGGGCAGTCCTTCCCCGGGAGGAAGAGCAGCTCCGTCTTGCCGAGGTTCAGCTTGAGGTGGTGATCCGTCATCCACACTGATATGTCTGCCAGACATGCAGAGATGCGATTCGCCACCTGGTCATCAGAAGATATATATATATATATATATCCAGGTGGTGTAGCGGGCAGCGGTGGTGAGTTGATGGGAGTAAATAGGTGGATCCAATGGGGTAGCGGAATCCTCTGACGACCAGGCGGGAATGGGGTAAATGAACCGGGTGAGTAACTGAAGACAGAATAAACGGAGGTAAGTTTAACTAGTTGCTCCTACCCTCTACTTTTTTGAACATTTTGTTAAAAATCGCGCAACATTTCAGCGCCCTGCTACTCATGCCAGGAATATAGTACGTTCATATGGTTAGAATGTGTGTATAGGAAACCCTCGGACGTTTTTAAAACTGGTTAAATCACGACTGTGGCTATTACATAACGTGCGTTACATCGGAAAGCGCAGGAAAACCTGATCACAGAAAATGGAAATAAATATCCTTGCGCCACTTCCAGCATTTGTTAACAGTGAGCCGAATTAGATAAGACCGAGCATTCAACTCCCACAGCATCCCCATGCAGTCGAGTATCTTGTGAATTTAATCCTCTTTGATTCTTGGTTGAACCGAAAGAGGGGCACGACGTACCTCCGGTCTCCGCCCAGATCAATCCGGAAGAGCTCTCTCCTGAAATTTTTTCCAAGACGACAGCTAATGATATGTACATCGCCTACGGATGAATTTATCGCTTATTAACGTTTACTAATACCTAAAGTAGCATTACAAACGTATTTCGAAGTGTTTTGTGAAAGTTTATCGTCTACTTTTTGAATTTTAAAAAATGACGTTACGTTGTGAAATCGCTGTTTTTTTTCGTTTATCACACAGTCTACATATAACGATATCTTGGCTTTATATGGCCCGATTTAATCGAAATAAAGACCCAATAGTGTTTATGGGACATCTAGGAGTGCCAACAAAGAAGATGGTGAAAGGTAATGACTGTTTTCTATTTTATTGTGCGGTTTGTGTAACGCCGAAATGCTAATTATTTTGTTTACGTCCCCTGCTGTGCTTTTCTGTTGTAGTGTATTGGTGCATGCTATCAGATAATAGCTTCTCATGCTGTCGCCGAAAAGCATTTTAAAAATCTGACTTGTTGCCTGGATTCACAACGAGTGTAGCTTTAATTTGATACCCTGCATGTGTATTTTAATGAACTTTTGAGTTTTAACTAATACTATTAGCATTTAGCGTAGCACATTTGCATTTCCAGAGCTCTAGTTGGGACGCAAGCGTCCCAACTAGAGGCAAGAGGTTAAGGCAAGCAATACGTAAAAAACAACAAAACAAATTCTATCCAACTTAAGGCTGATACTATGGCACAACATACTGTTCATGGCTAACGATCCGGCAGGGAATGGATGTCAGGTCAGAGCTTTCGAAGGGGAGAGGTGATGATCAGGACAGGTGTGCAGATTACTGATGGGATACAGGTGCGGGTGAACATCGATCTCCCAACAAGCTAATTCACCCGGCAACCAGACAGGGTGAGTTCCAGGACACCGGAAACACACTCCAGGACAGAAACACAGGCAAACACAGACTCAGGAAGCGGGATTCGTGACAGTACCCCCCTCCGACGAATGCCACCGGGCGGACTACCTGGAGCGCCAGGGTGGAGGCGGTAGAAGTCACGAAGCAGGTCGTCATCAAGGATATGACGCTGAGGAATCCAACTCCTCTCCTCTGGACCATATCCTTCCCAATCCACGAGATATTGGAAACCTCGACCCCGCCGTCTGGAATCCATTATGCGGCGCACCGTGTAGGCAGGACCACCTCCGATCATCCGAGGAGGAGGAGGACGAGGAGGAGGGGTCAACAGAGGACTGAGGAGAACCAGCTTGAGGCAGGAGACATGAAAGGTGGGGTGTACTCGAAGCGTTGCCGGCAATTTGAGTCGGACCACAACAGGGTTAATGATTCTCTCCACCACAAACGGACCAATGAACTTTGGTGACAGTTTCCTCGACTCAGTCCGTAGAGGAAGATCCCGTGTAGCCAACCAAACCTTATCTCCGATGGTATAAGCGGGAGCAGGAATACGGCGACGATTCGCCTGGATCTGATACCGGTCAGAAACTCTGAGGACCTTCCTGGCCCGATGCCAGGTCCGGTGGCAACGACGAATGTGGGCCTGGACAGAAGGAACCGAACCGAGATCCCTCTCCTGAGAAGGAAACAAGGGAGGTTGGTATCCGTACAGGCATTGGAAGGGGGACATCCCAGTGGCAGATGAAGGAAGGGTATTATGGGCATACTCGACCCAGGGTAATTGAGATGACCAAGAGGTGGGATCAGAGGAGACACGACAACGCAGCGTGGACTCCATCTTCTGGTTGGCTCTCTCCGCCTGACCATTAGAGTGTGGGTGAAATCCAGAAGTGAGACTGACTGTAGCTCCAATGGCCAAACAGAAGGATCTCCAGACAGCAGAGGTAAACTGAGGACCACGGTCAGAAACAATGTCACTGGGCAATCCGGGGACCCTGAAAACCTCCCTAATCAGGATCTCGGACGTCTCCTTGGCAGATGGAAGCTTGGAGAGAGGGACAAAATGAGCAAACTTGCTGAATCTGTCCACAATGGTCAGAATGACCGTGTTCCCAACAGAAGGGGGCAATCCCGTGACAAAATCCAGGGCCAGATGCGACCAAGGTCGCCGAGGAATAGGTAGGGGGTGAAGAAGCCCAGAGCTGGGCCGATTGGTACTTTTGTTCTGAGCACAAACAGGACATGCGGCAACAAACCTCCGGGTATCTTCTCCCATGGCAGGCCACCAAAATCGTCTGTGCAGTAGTGCCATAGTCCGAGCAACGCCAGGGTGATAAGCTATCTTGCTGGCGTGGGACCACTGAAGAACAGCAGAACGGACCGACTCAGGCACGAACAACCGACCGGGTGGACCGTTACCGGGGCCGGGCTGCGTCCGAAGGGCCGCCATCACACCCTCCTCAATCCTCCATGTAACGGCTCCCACGACAAGGTTCTGGGGAAGAATCGTCTCAGTCTTGGCCCCACTCTCATCCGTCTTGGAGAACATCCGGGACAAGGCGTCCGCTTTGCCGTTCTTCGACCCAGGTCGGAACGTCAGGGAAAAATTGAAGCGTCCAAAAAAGAAAGCCCACCTGGCCTGACGGGAGTTGAGACGTTTAGCCGATTGCACGTAAGCCAGATTCTTGTGGTCAGTCCAGACCACAAACCAGTGACGCCACTCCTCCAAGGCAAGCTTCACAGCGAGAAGCTCCCGGTTACCCACATCGTAGTTTCTCTCAGCTGGTGAAAGACGACAAGAGTAGAAGGCGCAGGGATGGAGTTTACCGTCAGTGGAGCTACGCTGGGACAGGATGGCGCCCACTCCCACATCAGACGCGTCCACCTCAACAACAAACTGACGGGAAGTGTCAGGTTGAGAGAGAATCGGCGCGTTGGTGAATCGGCTCTTCAAGTTCAGAAATGCTCAGTCTGCCTCAGGAGTCCAACAGAAAATTCTGGTGCAAAACGTCAGAGCAGTTAAAGGGCCACCCAGCCACCCGGCTGTAATCACGGATAAACCTCCGATAGAAGTTCGCAAATCCCAGGAATCTCTGGAGCTGCAATCTCTTACCGGGCCGGGCTCAATCCCGAACCGCCCGAACCTTCTCTTGGTCCATCTTGATCTCACCCCTGGAGATGATGTACCCGAGGAAGGATGTAGTGTGGGCGTGAAAATCACACTTCTCTGCCTTCACAAACAGACGGTTCTCCAATAACCGCTGCAGGACCTGCTTAAAATGCTGGATGTGGCTGGAAAGCTCCTTGGAGAAAATCAGGATGTCATCCAGGTAAACGAACACAAACAGACCGATCATATCCCTCAGCACGTCATTCACCAAACTTTGGAACACTGCTGGAGCGTTGGAAAGTCCAAACGGCATCACCTGGTACTCGAAATGTCCCATAGGTGTATTGAATCCAGTCAACCACTCGTCCCCCTCTTTGATCCGAACCAGATGATACGCATTGCGTAGATCAAGCTTCGTAAACATAGTAGCACCCTGTAAAGAATCGGAAGCGGAGCTCATCAAGGGCAAGGGGTACTTGTTCTTGACCGTAATATCATTCAACCCCCGATAATCAATACACGGTCGAAGAGAGCCATCCTTCTTACTCACAAAAATAAATCCAGCTCCCAGGGGTGATGACGAGGGACGAATGAGACCTGCAGCAAGAGACTCCTTTATATAGGTCTCCAGGGCTTCCCACTCAGGTCGAGAAATACTGTATAACCGTCCCTTGGGAAGGGCAGCTCCAGGGAACAGCTTAATTGTACAATCATAAGGTCGGTGGGGAGGAAGTGACTGAGCTTTCTGCTTACTGAACACCTCACCCAACTCGTGATATGTCTCAGGAACCAGGGACAAATCAGGAGGAGCAGACTCACTGACCCGACTGGGGACAGCATGAGAACAGGCAGTCCTGAGGCAGTTAGCATGGCACTCAATGCTCCAACTAGTTACCTTACCAGTCACCCAATCGAACGAAGGATTGTGTTCTCTTAGCCAGGGGTATCCAAGAACCAGAGGAACATGGGGGGGAAGGCAAAATGAAAAAAGAAATACCCTCTGAATGATTCCCCGACAACAACATATTAACCGGTTCAGTCCTCATCGTGATCCGTGCCAGACTACTGCCGTTCAGAGTGGTTGCTTCAATGGCTTCCGGTACTTGCTCCTTGGAAAGCCCCAGCTGTTCCACTAAGTCGGCATCAATGAAGCTGTCATCGGCACCTGAATAGATGAAAGCGTTAATTGCTAAACTCTGATTCTTATTTATGAGGGTAGCAGGAAAACGAGGTCTGACAGGGCTCTTGAGAGGTTGAAACTGGCTCGCTAACAAACCTCCCAAACTTAACGAGCCGAGCAGTTTAACGGGCACTGAGGACAAACGGAGATGTAATGTCCCGAGCTACCACAGTAGAGGCAGCTGTTGGTCTCACGTCTACGTTGGCGCTCGTCCTTAGTTAACCCGTGCCGCCCCACTTGCATAGGTTCAGGATCTGGCGGCAGGACTCCTCCACTAATCCCGTGTGAGGGAAAATGATCAACCCGTTCTGGTCCACTTCCTGACCCGAATGGTAACCGAGTCTCAGATTGATTAGATGGACCCCACTGCTTCTCCCTCCTTCTCTCTCGGACTCTATTATCTACCCAAATAGCTAAGGTGACCAAACTATCTAGGTCACTAGGCTCTGGATAGGAGATCAGCTCGTCCTTGAGTTGCTCCGACAACCCCTGGTAAAAAAACGCTTGTAGTGATTCCTCATTCCAACCACTCTCCACAGCCAATGTCCTGAATTCTATCACAAAGTCTGCCACACTGCGAGCTCCTTGGCATTTACATTTACATTTAAGTCATTTAGCAGACGCTCTTATCCAGAGCGACTTACAAATTGGTGCGTTCACCTTAAGACATCCAGTGGAACAGCCACTTTACAATAGTGCATCTAAATCTTTTAAGGGGGGTGAGAAGGATTACTTTATCCTATCCTAGGTATTCCTGAAAGAGGTGGGGTTTCAGGTGTCTCCGGAAGGTGGTGATTGACTCCGCTGTCCTGGCGTCGTGAGGGAGTTTGTTCCACCATTGGGGGGCCAGAGCAGCGAACAGTTTTGACTGGGCTGCGCGGGAACTGTACTTCCTCAGTGGTAGGGAGGCGAGCAGGCCAGAGGTGGATGAACGCAGTGCCCTTGTTTGGGTGTAGGGCCTGATCAGAGCCTGGAGGTACTGAGGTGCCGTTCCCCTCACAGCTCCGTAGGCAAGCACCATGGTCTTGTAGCGGATGCGAGCTTCAACTGGAAGCCAGTGGAGAGAGCGGAGGAGCGGGGTGACGTGAGAGAACTTGGGAAGGTTGAACACCAGACGGGCTGCGGCGTTCTGGATGAGTTGTAGGGGTTTAATGGCACAGGCAGGGAGCCCAGCCAACAGCGAGTTGCAGTAATCCAGACGTGAGATGACAAGTGCCTGGATTAGGACCTGCGCTGCTTCCTGTGTGAGGCAGGGTCGTACTCTGCGGATGTTGTAGAGCATGAACCTACAAGAACGGGCCACCGCCTTGATGTTAGTTGAGAACGACAGGGTGTTGTCCAGGATCACGCCAAGGTTCTTGGCGCTCTGGGAGGAGGACACAATGGAGTTGTCAACCGTGATGGCGAGATCATGGAACGGGCAGTCCTTCCCCGGGAGGAAGAGCAGCTTGGCGAAGAGAGAACAAACGTTTAGCTGCGTCCTTACCTCGGACTGGATGGTCAAAAAGCTTTCTCATCTCTGCCGTGAAACCCTGGTCATGCATGTGTCCCGTCGTTCCCAAACAGCTGAAGCCCATTCCAGAGCTCTACCACGCAGCAGCTCAATAACAAAAGCTATCCTAGCCTTATCTGTGGCGTAAGAGTAGGGCTGCAGATCAAAAACGAACCCACACTGTAAAATAAATGAACGGCATCCTCCCAGATCTCCCTCGTACTTCTCCGGTGTCGGAACCTTGGGCTCACGGAAGGAACCCGCTCCCGAATCGGCAGGTGATATGGGTGAAACAGGTGGTGGATGATCCGCCGGCAACCTGAGCTGATCCTGGATACTCGTTAATCTATCCGATAAAGTCCGGATTGAACCCGCTATCTCGTGTAGCGCCTTGTTGTGTTGTCCCAACATCTTCTCCTGCTGGGTAATTGTATGGCAAACGGAGTCCAGGTCCGCTGGGTTCATCACTGGCCGGATCGTTCTGTCACGTTCTTTCAAAATCGAACCCAGAAGCAGACCAGGACAAGGAGAGTAGGAAGAAGGTGAGTATTTATTTACAAGTGAATGTGAATGGGTAGATATATCCAGGTGGCGTAGCGGGCAGCGGGTGGTGAGTTGATGGGAGTAAATAGGTGGATCCAATGGGGTAGCGGAATCCTCTGACGACCAGGCGGGAATGGGGTAAATTATTCCGGGTGAGTAACTGAAGACAGAACAAACGGAGGTAAGTTTAAGGCAAGCAATACGTAAAAAACAACAAAACAAATTCTATCCAACTTGAGGCTGATACTATGGCACAACATACTGTTCATGGCTAACGATCCGGCAGGGAATGGATGTCAGGTCAGAGCTTTTGAAGGGGAGAGGTGATGATCAGGACAGGTGTGCAGATTACTGATGGGATACAGGTGCGGGTGAACATCGATCTCCCAACAAGCTAATTCACCCGGCAACCAGACAGGGTGCGTTCCAGGACACCGGAAACACACTCCAGGACAGAAACACAGGCAAACACAGACTCAGGAAGCGGGATTCGTGACAATAAGTATGCCCTTTGGTTTTCGTTGTGCGGTCCATTGTTGTTACTAAGTCCGTTGGGGTGAGTACCTGTGCTGGGTGTTTTGGCTTTCGTGCTATTGTGGATTGTGCAGATGATTACGGGTCTCGTCCCGTGTGTTAATCATTGTGAGCTTGTGTTATTTATTCAAGGTACTCCTCGCTCTTTTTGTTTTGGGTTTCTACCCTGTGTTTTGTTACGTGCTTGTTTGGTGTTCGTCACCGTGCCATGACACGGCACGTTGCAATTTGGGCCTTTCTCCCGAATCTCTTCATACCAACGTGACAGAATAATCGACCAAAGAGAGACAGTGGGAATGGCCCGTTCGACGACGCTGCGACTGGTCCATCAGGCGCCGCCGCAACTTCGGCAGCTGCATCTGGGTCATCCGACATCGCCACAACTGTCCTGTCTGACTCCACCACTACCGGTCTGTCCGAAGCCACTGGTCCATCCAACGACAACGCAACTTCGGCAGCTGCATCGGGTCCTGATCGACCCACACTGCGTTCCTGTGATCGTCCTCGAGGCAGGTGTTGTTGCGCTGCTAGTGCAGCGTGTCACGGGGGGAACAGTCACGGATCCCTCCGGAACTTTCATCACGCACAACTGTACCCTATTCCCACTGATTAGCACTAAGTGTGCCCTTTGGTTTACGTTGTCTGTCGATTATTGTTACAATGTCCATTGGTGTGTGTGAGTACCTGTGCTGTGAGTTTTGGGCTTTTGTGCCCTTGTGGATTGCGGAGATTGTGGGTCTTGTCCCCTGTGTTAATTATCGTGCATGCGTGTGTATTTATTTGAGGTACTCCTCGCTCTTTTGTTTGGGTTTCAACCCTGTGTTTTTGTTACTTGTTTGTTTGGTCTTTGTCTCCGTCCCCTGTACACGGCACGTCGTAATTTGGGCTTAATAAAAAAACTATTACACATTCCTGCGTCTGTCTCCTGATCCTTCATGCCAACGTGACACCAAGTTTAATCAGTCACTTGCATGAACACAGAAATTGGTTATCTTTATCGAACAAAAGGAACATTTATTGTGTAACTGGGAGTCTCGTGAGTGCAAACATCTGAAGATCATCAAAGGTAAGCAATTCATTTTATTGCTTTTCTGACTTTCGTGACCAATCTACTTTGCTGCTGGCTGTTTGTAATGTTTTGTCTGCTGAGAGAGATGTCCTTAAATAAATGCTAGGTTTGCTTTCACTGTAAAGCATTTTTTAAATCTGACATGCCAGGTGAATTAACAACAAGCTAAGCTGTGTTTTGCTATATTGCACTTGTGATTTCATGAAAATTAAATATTTTTAGTAATTTTAATGTATAATGTACATTTGGGATAATGTACATGTGCTGACAATTTCAACTCAGCAACACAGCAGTATGGATTAATGCAGTCTCCAAAGAAGGGCCAGATGTATACAGAATGGTGTCATCTGCGTAGAGGTGGATCATGGAATCACCCGCAGCAAGAGCGACATCGTCGATATATATATAGAGAAAAGAGTCAGCCCGAGAATTGAACCCTGTGGCACCCCCATGAAGACTGCCAGAGGTCCGGACAACAGGCCCTCCGCTTTGACACACTGAACTCTATCTGAGAAGTAGTTGGTGAACCAGGCGAGGCAGTTATTTGAAAAACCAAGACTGTTGAGTCTGCCGATAAGAATACGGTAATTGACAGAGTTGAAAGCCTTGGCCAGGTCGATGAAGACGGCTGCACAGTGCTGTCGTTTATCGTTGGTGGTTATGATATCGTTGACTACCTTGAGCGTGGCTGAGGTGCACCCGTGACCAGCTCGGAAACCGGATTGCACAGTGGAGAAGGTATGGTCTTATTTGAAATTGTCAGTGATCTGTTTGCTGTAACTTTGATTTCGAACACTTTAGAAAGGCAGGGCAGGATGGATAAAGGTCTGTAAAAGTTTGGGTCTAGAGTGTCACCCCCTTTGAAGAGGGGGATGACCGTGGCAGCTTTCCAATCTTTAGGAATCTCAGACGATAGGAAACTGAGGTTGAACAGGCTGGTAATAGGGGTTTCAAAAATGGTGGCGGATAATTTTAGAAAGAGAGGGTCCAGATTGTCTAGCCCAGCTGATTTGTACAGGTCCATGTTTTGCAGCTCTTTCTGAACATCTGCTATCTGGATTTGGCTGAAAGAGAAGCTAGGGAGGCTTGGGCAAGTAGCTGCGGGGGGTGCGGAGCTGTTGGCCGGGGTTGGGGTAGCCAGGAGGAAAGCATGGCCAGCCGTAGAGAAATGCTTATTGAAATTTGCTCATTTGTTCATATTTACTCTTGAGGTGCTGTCCTGTTGCATCCTCTACAACTACTGTGATTATTATTATTTGACCCTGCTGGTCATCTATGAACGTTTGAACATCTCGGCCATGTTCTGTTATAATCTCCACCCGGCACAGCCAGAAGAGGACTGGCCACCCCACCCCTCATAGCCTGGTTCCTCTCTAGGTTTCTTCCTGTGTTTTGGCCTTTCTAGGGAGTTTTTCCTAGCCACCGTGCTTCTACACCTGCATTGCTTGCTGTTTGGGGTTTTAGGCTGGGTTTCTGTACAGCACTTTGAGATATCAGCTGATGTACAAAGGGCTATATAAATACATTTGATTTGATAGAGGACTGAGGGTCTTCCAAATATTGAAAGTGTGTAAATAATGTTATTTTGTAAATTTATATATTTTGTTCTTCTTATTTTTTTTCTCCATTTTTTGGGGGGGTGTGTGTTAGAATACCATTTTGGCTTTTTGTATATAGTTATTTGTTTCAAAATGTATACCTTCACCAATTTGGCCACTTGGGTACATTTGGGCTACTTGTGTGGGACACCTGGGTGACTTCATGATAAATGTCATGTAGCCCACTCATTTTGGAAGTTATCATTCTGAAACTTTGCACAAGTACTGTTGCCCTCTTATATGTTTCACTGAAATTGTCCCCATCATCCTATCTGAATGTTTGTTTTATCTTGTTCATTTTAAAGATGATACGACAATACAAATAAAAAACATGTGTTTTTTTTCATTGTATTATCTAAACCAGATCTATTGTGTTATATTCTCCTACATTCAATTCACATTTACACAAACTTCAGAGTGTTTTCTTTCAAATGATACCAAGAATATGCATATCCTTGCTTCTGGGCCAGAGCTACAGGCAGTTAGATTTGGGTATGTCTTCAGGCGGAAATTGAAAAAAGTAGGGGGTAGCTCTAAGAAGTTTTAACAATCCTACAAACGAGCTTCAATGCCATACAACTCTCCTTCCGTGGCCTCCAGCTGCTGTTAAATGCTATTAAAACTAAATGCATTCTCTTCAACCGATCGCTGCCCGCACCCGCCTGCACGACAAGTATCACTACTCTGGACAACTACAAATACCTAGGTGTCTAGCTACACTGTAAACTCACATATTAAGCTTCTCCAATCCAAAATTAAATCTAGAATCAGCTTCCTATTTTGCAACAAAGTCTCCTTCCCTTACGCTGCCAAACATACCCTCGTAAAACTGACTATCCTACCGATCTTCGACTTCGGCGATGTCATTTACAAAATAGCATCCAATACTCTACTCTGCAAATTGGATGCAGTCTATCACAGTGCAATCCATTTTGTCACCAAAGCCCCATATAGCACCCACCACTGTGACCTGTATGCTTTCGTCGCCAGGCCCACTGGCTCCAGGTCATCAATAAGTCTTTGCTAGGTAAAGCACCTCCTTATTTCAGCTCACTGGTCACCAAAACAACACCCACCCGAGGCACGCACTCCAGCAGGTATATTTCACTGGTCATTCCCAAAGCCATCACCTCCTTTGGCCACCTTGCCTTCCAGTTCTCTGACTGGAACGAATTGCAAAAATCGCTGAAGTTGGAGACTTATATCTCCCTCACTAACTTTAAGCATCAGGTATCTGAGCAGCTTACCGATTGCTGCATGTGTACACAGCCCATCCAACTACCTACCTCATCCCCATATTATTTTTAGCTCTTTTGCACACCAGTATTTCTACTTGCACATCATCATCTGCACATCTATCACTCCAGTGTTAATTTGCTAAATTGTAATTAGTTCGCTACTATGGCCTATTTATTGCCTTACCTCCTTACTCCATTTGCACACACCACCGCATACAGTGGGGCAAAAAAGTATTTAGTTAGCCACCAATTGTGCAAGTTCTCCTACTTAAAAAGATGAGAGAGGCCTGTAATTTTCATCATAGGTACACTTCAACTATGAAAGACAAAATTAGGATTTTCTTGTGATCATTTTGACCCCACGGGGTGAGATCTTGCGTGGAGCCCCAGATCGAGGGAGATTATCAGTGGTCTTGTATGTCTTCCATTTCCTAATAATTGCTCCCACAGTTGATTTCTTCAAACCAAGCTGCTTACCTATTGCAGATTCAGTCTTCCCAGCCTGGTGCAGGTCTACAATTTTGTTTCTGGTGTCCTTTGACAGCTCTTTGGTCTTAGCCATAGTGGAGTTTGGAGTGTGACTGTTTGAGGTTGTGGACAGGTGTCTTTTATACTGATAACAAGTTCAAACAGGTGCCATTAATACAGGTAACGAGTGGAGGACAGAGGAGCCTCTTAAAAAAGAAGTTACAGGTCTGTGAGAGCCAGAAATCTTGCTTGGTTGTAGGTAACCAAATACTTATTTTCCGCCATAATTTGCAAATAAATTCATAAAACATCCTACAATGTGATTTTCTGGATTTTTTTTCTCATTTTGTCTGTCATAGTTGAAGGGTACCCATGATGAAAATTACAGGCCTCTCTCATCTTTTTAAGTGGGAGAACTTGCACAATTGGTGGCTGACTGAATACTTTTTTGCCCCACTGTATATATTTTTCTATTGTATTATTGAATGTACTTTTGTTTATCCCACGTGTCACACTACTTTGCTTTATCTTGGCCAGGTCGCAGTTGTAAATGAGAACTTGTTCTCAACTGGCCTACGTGGTTAAATAACGGAAAGACACGTCCTTGGACAAGCAGTTCCAGTAACTGATGCCAACTGCATGGCGGGATCCAAACTAAGAAGCTAGCTTGCTACCAAGAACTTTCCAATGATATCATGTCAGTGCAAATTCGAATTTCAAACCAAACCCAATACCTTTGCAATGCAGCCTCCAAACACAACAACTTAGTAAACAATGATTATATTTTGTCAAATGAAAGAAGATGATAAAGGATGTGATATGTTTTTTTGTTGCCATATCACCTTTAGCCATTTTTAACCCAGCTGGTGGTGAATGGAATCCTATTGTCTCCCACTGTGTTGAGAGGGGGCTATCATGTACTGCAATTATACAATAATCCCACATAACCACTGAATCTGACAAATTCCATGGCTGCTGTCCATACTCATTCTCCCTTTGATATATGGGTGGACCACTGCGACGCCCATAGAAATAATAACCACACCACACATGCTTAAAAGGTCAAAGGTCAGGTGCAGATCCAACGGTGCTGGATCGATTTCCAACTCCTCATGGGGGAGGAAGTCACCCTTGCACATTTAATTTGCCCGCCCCAGAATACATGATATGAGTGATTATGATCTCGCTCTGTTTCAATGGAGGTTGAATAAAATCCAAACCTGGCTTTGTAAGTTCTAACAAAAGATAATAGTACATTATGGTTGTTATCGATCAGAATAAAGGCAAAGCAGTGACATGACTCAATTTAACATTATCTTCCTCAATTTAGTCATCGTGGTACATTTGATGAATCTTAGTTGTACCGCAGTGTCTTCAGGAAATATTAATTAATCTATTAATAGAGTAAATGTTTTCACTGTGTGAAGACAAAGATGTAAATACAATCCTAAAGAAAAGCTGGAAAAGCAGTGTATTTGGACTGTGTCTGGTTCATGGACTGAGGCAAGTCGCAGGTGTTCTTTAAAAGTCTGTCCAGCCTTTCCCTGGTGAGACTCAGATGTTAAACTCATGGCAGCAAGATACAATTGTCTACCAACCGAGCCTTCTAACCATGTTCCAAACATATAACAAGGAAAAACAAAACAAAACCCTTGGACAGCCAGTCATGCATATATAAGTCTGTAATAAATTATGCACTATTCATGAATAATTAAACCAAAACTGAATTGAAGGTGAGGGCAAAGCAAGTTCTAAAAATAATAATAAAGGGAATGAAATATTCACAGTGTTGGCCAATCCGCTAACCCGAATTAACCTTTATGGGCACACAAATGATTTCCTGTCACAGCTAGCCAACCACATTGCACAGATCAGGTTAGGTACAAAGTTATCTTCACGCCTGCACTCCCACAGATCCACAGTTTTTAAGTGGGCATACACAGAAGCGAAACAAATTAAAACAAATCGCCATAAGAGCTGAATCAACATTAGAGAATTATAATAATAACACGTAATTGGGATGATAAATCAAATGATCTAGCGCCTTAATTAAATTAAATAACACTTTCGAGGAAATTAGTCACTAGTCCTAAGAAACAATTTACAGTAATAATATAGTTATTTCTCTTTATAACTTAACATTTTATTTAACTGTCAAAAACAACATTCATCAGATTTCAAGTTTGGACCTACAGGATATGTCTTAGTGTACGGACATTTCAAATTATTTCCCTTGCCACATCTGCAGTCCTCATGCCTCTTTGCAGCATGCCTAAGGCACGTTCACACAGATGAGCAGGGACCCTGGGCATATTTATTTTGGTGTTTTTCCAGAGTCAGTAGAAAGGCCTCTTTAGTGTCCTAAGTTTTCATAACTGTGACCTTAATTGCCTACCGTCTGTAAGCTGATAGTGTCTTAACCATTCCAAAGGTGCATGTTCATGAATTGTTTATGGTTCATTGAACAAGCATGGGAAACAGGGTTTACCTTTACAATGAAGACCAGTGAAATTATTATCTTATTATTATTATCTTTGAAAGACAGGGTCCTGAAAAAGGGACATTTCTTTTTTAACAGAGTTTATTTTTGTTCACTATGGGTAGCCTATCGTATAGGCTACATAGGCCTGTATATAGTGCATTCAGAAAGTATTCAGACTCCTTCACGTTTTTCACATCTTATGTTACAGCCTTATTCTAAAATGGATGAATAAAAAAATGTGTCGAATCAATCTACAAACACTACCCCAAAATGACAAAGCAGAAAAAGGTCTATAGGCACATCTATGCCCTGAAAGTAATCAGACCTTTTTCTCAGTACTTTGTTGAATCAGCTTTGGTAGCGATTACAGCCTGTGACTTCTTGGTTATGACGCTACAAGCTTCGCACACCTGTTTTTGGGGAGTTTCTCCCATTCTTCTTTGCAGATCCACTCAAGCTCTGTCAGGTTGGATGGGGAGCGTTGCTGCCGGTTCTGGCTGTGTCACACCCTGACCTTAGAGATCCTGTATCTCTCTATTTTGGGTTTGGTCAGGGTGTGAGTTGGGGTGGATATTCTATTATTAGTATTTCTATGTTTTGGCCGGGTAGGGTTCCCAATCAGGGACAGCTGTCTATCGTTGTCTCTGATTGAGAACCATACTTAGGTAGCCCTTTTTTCCACCGGTCTTGGTGGGAAGTTGACTTTGTTTAGGGCACATAGCCTTTAGCTTTACGGTTTGTCTTTGTAGTGTTTATTCTCATTTTCCAAATAAAGACAAAATGTACGCCTACCACGCTGCACCTTGGTCCTTTTCTTTTAACGGCCGTGACAGGCTGGGCCACTAAAGGACATTCAGAGACTTGTCCCCGAAGCTACTGCTGCATTGTCTTGGCTGTGTCCTTAGGGATGTTGTGTTGATGGAAGGTGAACATTCACCCCAGTGAGGTGCTGAGTGCTCTGGAGCAGGTTTTCATCAAGGATCTCTGTACTTTGTCTGTTCATTTTTCCATAGATCCTGACTAGTCTCCCAGTCCCTGCTGCTTAAAAACATCCCCACCACCGTAAGGATTGTCCAGGATTCCGCCAGACCTGATGCTTGGCAATCAGGCCAAATAGTTCAATCTTGGTTTCATCAGACCAGAGAATTTTTTTTTCATGGTCTGAGAGTCTTTAGGTGCTGTTTGGCAAAGTCCAAGTGGGCTGTAAAGTTCATTTTACTGAGGAGTGGCCACTCTACCACTCTACCATATAGGTCTGATTTGTGAAGTGCTGCAGAGGTGGTTGTCCTTCTGGAAGGTTCTGCCAACTCCACAGAGGAACTCTGGAGCTCTGTCAGAGTGACCATTGGGTTCTTGGTCACCTCCCTGACCAAGGCCCTTCTCCGCCGAGTGCCCAGTTTGGCCGGGCAGCCAGCTCTAGGATGAGTCTTGGTGGTTCCAAACATTTTGTTTTCAATTTTCAAAATATTCCATAAATCTGTTTTCACTTTGTCATTATGGGGTATTGTGTGTAGATTTATGAGGAATCTTTTTTATTTAATACATTCTTGAATAAGGCTATAATGTGGTAAAAGTTAAGAGGTCTGAATAATTTCCGAAGGCACAGTAATTAAATAACATTGACAAGATTTTCATGTTCATTCAATTGAGTTCTATTTTGCTAATAGGCTACTGTCTGATATTTTTGTCTCAATATATTTCATGATTTGTAACAACATGCAATGATGTGCCAAATCTTTGCAGCCATAGGTGATAGGATGTTTCTTGGAGCTGATCTATTGTCAGTATTGTGGAATAATTGTAATGTTAAGGTAAGATTTAAATGGAGAAATCTGATCCTAGAGCAGTGCCATCTTTCTTTCGATCCTATCAGTATTGCCACTATGCCTCAACTCACTTAGCGAACGTTCTCTCTGAGTGGTATTTTGGGAAACATATTTGGCCATTGTAGGAAAGATGCATCGTTAAAACACTCGTAAGCCTAAGCTCCATCGCTATTGATTAACCGGGCCCTGGGCTATTCACAGACAAGTCCAACTCCTTGCTTCAGGGTAAGTTAAGACACTTGCTTACATAGAAATAGGATCACTGCTATTGATTTATGTTTTATTTGGAGAGGTCTTGCTCTGTGAAGATGATACATAGATAGACCTCATTTAAACCCAGTTTGTATGTGTGAGTACATGCATGTTTTTTAAGTTTGAGTTTGAGAGTAAATAGGAATATACGCTGAGTATATGTGACTCACCACATTGTTTCGGTCTTATGTAGCAACATTTGAATTTCTGTTTTTTACATGGGATAAAAGTAGAGACAGAGCTACACATGGTATACATACACTGCATTTGAGGAAACAATGGGAAAGTAATTATGCTTTGAAAGTTGATCAACTTGTAAACTCACATCTTTCAATGTTTTGATACTACTATTGGAGAGCCCTTCTTTGTCTACACACCCCATATCTTTAAGGGTTGATACGTTCGTTCTGTACTAACTTGCCAGCCAGCTATTTCCAGACATCTGAGAGAGAGAGAGAGAGAGAGAACAGCTCACTGAACATTACTCGCCCTAGCAGAGCTGGATAGGCTATTTTAACCAGAGCTTTGGTGACTGCAACTGTGCTGTCAGATTGTCCGTTTGTAAATTCAGAGCGTCTCGCGATCAGGGCACACTGGATGCTCTGGCCAATAAATAGGGTTGTTCCGAAAGCTCTGAACTCACAACGACAGTCAAGCAACAAGCTAACATTGGTTAGCTACTTCCAGACACATAATGAGAGAACACCCCACTCTGACCATCTTACTCCTCCTAGCAGAGCTAGTCAGTCAGTTTTCATGTTATCCAGAGCGTTGTTGACTGTAACAGTGCTGCTGGCAACAATTGAATTAAGTTTACTGACACCGGACATATTCAAGCGGTGTTGAGTGTTCAAAAATTCATTTGTTTTTCTGCGGTGTGGCACACTAAAACGAAATAGATAGCTAGCTAGTTTAACAATGAATCCCAACGCATAACGTAACGTTGGTTAGCGAGCCAGCCAGCTAACGTTAGCTAGCTAGCTAACAGCACACTAACTTGAAATGAAAATACTTTGTCGAAATTAGAGTGGAGTCTTTTGTTAAAACATGAAGCTAGCTAAACAATGGACCATAATCACAACTTATAACATTACTACCCTGCATGAATCTGCAGGTAGCTAACCAACCAGGTTCTATGGCAATAACTAGTCAAGCAAATGTGCCTGAAATACGAAGAATAAGATCATACACAATGTTAGCTAGCTAACAGTACACTTGAAATGAAACCACTTTGTCAAAATTAGAAATGTGTAATATCTGAAAATGTAACGTAAACTAACTCACTTCTGTACATCACGCTGGTCTGTACAATTGACCTATTTTAGCACCAAAAAAACGTAATACTTCCAGATCAACTGTAATATCAATACCGTTGTTAAGCACAATTTCTCCCCTTTCCAACAAAATCAATGACGAAACCTTCATGATGCTCATCTCTGCATGATTCAACAAGGCAATGAGCTCCGTCAGGTCTTTTTAAAAATGGCAGGTGGGGAAGCTAAACCTATTGCGTGATAGTGAGAAGGAGAGATGTCGTGTGGGGAAACTGCTTTTTTCACTCGATCTGTCCAACTTATCACCTTACCGCCTCTGAAATGTAAATAAAACACTATAAAGAGTTCATATAATGTGTCATTACATATCTATTTGAAGGTCAAATTTGAATCAGGTTTTTAGGGCGTTGCTAAAGTGATCTTCATAAGGTAACAGCGGCTTTTGAGTCATGACGGCTTGCAGTGATGACGCAAAAAATGACTAGGTATCCCCCGTTACCCTGTCCTTGTCCCTTTCTTGTTTTTAAATGGTGAGAGAAGTGCTACATCTGGTGGAGAGAGGAAGTAAGACAGAATTAGTTGCTTTATGCGTGCTGTACGTTACACCATGACATGTCACGACGTAACGTACAGTGTCGGTGGGGTCCGTTTTTTTTTCAACTTTTCTCCAATACTATAGAGCCATTACAATGTCAATCAACGCTTCAATAGAATCGTAGTTCACACCCCAGAGTTTTATGTCAACACAGTCGCTACAGTCCCATTAGTTTCTTTGCAGCCTCATTTGAATGTCGCGGTTACGCACATTTGTATGGAATGGGGTTAGCTTATGTTAGCTAGCTAGACTATCCTACCAGTATACATCATGCTTGGAAGTGTCTCCTGACTGATGCCATGCATGGTTTCCCTTAATTTGACGATGTAATCCAGACTGGTGTTTTCTCTATCTCCTGAACTATCATACACAAATTCCACTGATTTTAATACTCGGTCCCCCAGAAAGTGGCGAGCATACACATAACATTAGCTATCGAGCCAGCCAGCCAGCTAACATTAGCTAGCTAACAGTACACTTTAAAAACTCTCTGGTACCAGTGGGACGGTAGTGTCCCACCTCGACAACAGCACGTGGAATTGCAGGGCGTCAAATTCAAAACGACAGACATCCCATAATTAAAATTCCTCAAACATACAAGTATTATACACCATTTTAAAGATACACTTCTTGTAAATCCAAGCACAGTATCCGATTTCAAAAAGGCTTTACGGTGAAAGCACACCATCGTATTATGTTAGGTCAGCGCCTAGTCACAGAAAGCCATTTTCCAGCCAAGGAGAGGGCTCACAAAAGTCAGAAATAGCGATTTAAATTCATCACTAACCTTTGATCTTCATCATATGGCACTCACAGGACTTCATGTTACAAAATAAACGTGTGTTTTGTTCGATAAAGTCAATCTTTATGTCCAAAAACCTGACATTGGCGCGTTATGTACAGAAATCATTATCTCTAACAAACATCTGGTGAGCGTGCAGAGAGCCACATCAAAATACAGAAATAATCATCATAAACATTGATGAAATATAAAGTGTTTAACATACGATTAAAGATACATTTCTCCTTAACCGGGGCAGCAATTTCACTTTTGGATGAATAGCGTGCCCAGAGTGATCTACCTCCTACTCTGTCCCATATGTTAATAAATGCATATTATTATTAGTATTGGATAGAAAACACTCTGAAGTTTCTAAAACTGTTTGGATGATGTCTGTGGGTATAACAGAACTCATATGGCAGGTGAAAAACTGAGAAAAATCCAACCAGGAAGTGGGACATCTGAGGTTTGTAGTTTTTCAAAGCTTGGCCTACCAAATACACAGTGGGATATGGATAAAGTTGCACTTCCTACGGCTTCCACTAGATGTCAACCGTCTTTAAAAACTTGAATGAGGATTCTACTATAAAGGAGGGGCTCATGAGACCTCTGAGTCAGTGGTCTGGCAGAGTGTCTCAGGCTCGTGACGCACGCTCCCAACAGAGTTACCTCTCATTCCAGTGCTTTTCTTCAGACATAGGAATTCTCCGGTTGGAACATTATTGATGTTTTATGTTAAAAACATCCCAACGATTGATTCCATACATCGTTTGACTTGTTTCTACGACCTGTAACGGAACTTTTCGAGTTTTTGTCTGGACGAAGTGCTTGCGCCTCATGAAGATGAATTAGTGGGCTGAACACGCTAACAACAAGTGGATATTTGTACATAAATTATGGTCTTTATGGAACTAAGTCCTTTATTGTCGAACTTGGATTCCTGGGAGTGCCTTCTGATGAAGATCATTAAAGGTAAGTGAATATTTATGGTGTTATTTATAACTTCTGTTGACTCAAATGGCGGATATTTCTCTGGCTGTTTTGGGCAATGAGCGTCGTTCCCAGATTCTGCTTTTTCCGTAAAGTTTTTGGGAAATCTGATACAGCGGTAGGAGAAGTCTATCTTTAATTCTGTGAATAACACTTGTATCATTTGTAACACTTGTATCTTTTATCAATGTTTATTATGAGTATTTCTGCAAAATCACCGGATGTTTTGGAATCAAAACATTACTGCACGTAACGCGCCAATGTAAACTGCGATTTTTTTTATATAAATATCCACATTATCGAACATAACATATGTATTGTGTAACATGATGTCCTATGAGTGATGAAGATCATCAAAGGTTAGTGATTCATTTTATCTATATTTCTGCTTTTTGTGACTCCTATCTGGCTGGAAAAATGGCTGTGTGTTTTTTTGACCTGGCTATGACCTAACATCATCATATGTTGTACTTTAGCTGTAAAACATTTTTGAAATTGGACACGATGGGTAGATTAACAAGATGTTTATCTTTCATTTGCTGTATTGGACTTGTTAATGTGTGAAAGTTACATATTTCAAAAAAATATTTTTGAATTTCACGCGCTGCCTTTTCAGCGGAATGTTTGTCGAGGGGTTTCGCTAGCGGCCTGTGCTAGAAAGGTTAATGCAACCGCTGTGTCAGATTTCAAAAAGGCTTTACGGCAACATCACACCATGCGATTATGTTAGGTCAGCGCCTTGCCACAGAAAACCATACAGCCATTTTCCTACCAAGGAGTGGTGTCACAAAAGTCAAAAATAGCGTTAAAATGAATCACTTACCTTTGATGATTGTCATCTGGTGGCACTCCCAGGTCTCCATGTTAGACAATAAATGTTAGTTTTTTTCGATAATGTCCCTCTTTATGTCCAAAAACCTCTGTTTTGTCGATGCGTTTAGATCAGTAATCCAAAGGCACAATGCGCACTCACAACATCCAGACAAAGAAAGTTCATCCATCAATAAAAGTTCGTAGAAACATGTCAAACGAATTTTAATAAAATCAATCCTCAAGATGTTTGTCATAAGGACTAAATAGGATTTCAACCAGACAAAAGCTTTGTCAATAGAAAAGGTAAACAAGCAATGCGCACTCCCGATCACGCGTTGGGCTGATGTCTGGAAATTTCCACTGTACACTCCCTAATTTGTCAGAGTAAAAGCCTGAAACAATGCCTAAAGACTGGCCACATGTAGAAGAAGCCATAGAGATCGTGAACTGGGTCCTAAGTCTTTGTATGGTGGATAGGCTTTCAATGGAAAAACAGCCTTTCAAAATAATGGATTTTCCTCAGGTTTTTGCCTGCCATATCAGTTTTGTTATACTCACAGGTATTATTTTAACAGTTTTGGAAACTTTAGTGTTTCCCACCCAAATCTACTAATTATATGCATATCCTAGCTCCTCGGTCTGAGTAGCAGGCTGTTTAATTTGGGCACGCTTTTCATCCAAAATTCCAAATGCTGCCCCCTACCCTAGTGAAGTGATTAACTTGACATTAGGTTTACGCAGTTTTACTGTGCGATACATTTCAAAGAAAGCCACCGTTTGACATGATTACCAAGGCTCCAATCCAAACTGATCTCTCGGCATGCCCAGCCCACTTATTATCTCAGCCAATCATGGCTAGCGGAAAGGTTGCCCCTTTTTCTGTGGCTAAACCAACTAGGCCCATAATTTAACAATGTTATTCACATTTGCAGATGGCATACAAGCTTGATATTAAGGCACATGAAAGTTCATGTTGGAGAAGGCATTTCTGCCAAGAAACGCATTTTGGTAAAAAAATATTTTTTACATTCAAACAGCTCTCCTGTGAAGGCATGACTTGCGATATACACCTAATTTCCTGAATCAGGTCACATATTGACATTGACTGACCACAAGTGAATCAGGGGGTGGGGGGGTGCAACTCAATTTTAAGGTTTATGTTATAAGAAAGTGCCTCATTTAACTGTGCCAATGGACTACTCCTTGCTCCATGCTGGCACGTGTCCCTTGTGAATTAGCTGTGAATCAGGAGATCTGATTGGCTATGTTCAACCGTGTATTTACTGTTGGCTTCCATGACAGTCTTACTCTCTCTCCCTCTCTCTTTTTCTCTGTGATAGGAGCGTGGTCGGATCTGTAATTTAGTCTACTTCATAACCATATCTGTGATGATAGGGGCCTGGAGCTGATCTACTGGCACTGGCAAACACCTCAGAAAGGACAAAAGGTGATAAGTCAGGACATCACAAGTGTGTAGTACTATCAGAATCAGAATCAGCTTTATTTGCCAAATGCATATACGGAAATTTGACTCAGTGAAATAGTTCTACCACAAACAGATTTTACAGAGCCAATAAACGGAAAATACAGACAAAATAACATCACTCTTTCAATACATGTCACTAACTCTTTTTTTTTTTTTTTACAAAATGGAGGACAGGAGAGTGAGTGGCTTTGATCATGGAGTCTTCTGACTGAAATACAGGTTGATACTGATGTCTGAAATGGGAAGACCTTGTACTCAGGATTAAAATTATGCAAGACACAGCTGTTACTTGTTATTGTTTTTTTGTTTCAATTGAAAGGTGTTAAAGATTTGTTTATAATATCTACATAAGTTCAGCAATTGCATTCTTCTCATATTACTCTGTAGGCTACTCAGTATGAGAAGAGTGCCATCCTCCTGCATCTCCCTTCTGCCTGTAGTTACAGTGTCTTGCGAAAGTATTCAACCCCTTGGCATTTTTCCTATTTCGTTGCCTTACAACCTGGAAGTAAAATATATATATATATATTTTTTGGCGGGGGGGGGTTGTATCACTTGATTTACACAACACTTTGAAGATACAAAATATATTTTTAGGAAGAAATAAGACAAAAAAAAATAGAATTTGAACGTGCATAACTATTCACCCCCTTAAAGTCAAATCTTTGTAGAGACAATTTTGCAGCAATTACAGCTGCAAGTCTCTTGGGGTATGTCTCTATAAGCTTGGAACATCTAGCCACTGGGATTTTTTGCCATTCTTCAAGGAAAAACTGCTCCAGCTCCTTCAAGTTGAATGGGTACTGCAGGTGTACAGCAATCTTTAAGTCATACCACATATTCTCAATTGGATTGAGGTCTCGGCTTTAACTAGGCCATTGCTAGACATTTAAATGTTTCCCCTTAAACAACTCAAGTGTGGCTTTAGCAGTATGCTTAGGATTATTGTCCTGCTGGAAGGTGAACCTCCGTCCCAGTCTCAAATCTGACTGAAAGACTAAAACAGGTTTCCCTCAAGAATTTCCCTGTATTTAGCGCCATCCATCATTCCTTCAATTCTGACCAGTTTCCCAGTCCCTGCCGGGGATGGTATCTCGGGGTGATAAGAGGTGTTGGGTTTGCACCAGACATAGTGTTTTCCTTGATGGCCAAAAATCTACATTTTTGTCTCATCTGACCAGAGTACCTTCTTCCATATGTTTGGGGAGTCTCCCACATGCCTTTTGGCGATCACCCAATGTGTTTGCTTATTTTTTTCTTAAATAACCCAATGGCTTTTTTTCTGGCCACTCTTCTGTAATGCCCAGCTCTGTGGAGTGTACGGCTTAAAGTGGTCCTATGGACTGATACTCCAACCTCCACTGTGGAGCTCCTTCAGGGTTATCTTTGGTCTCTTTGTTGCCTCTCTGATTAATGCCCTCCTTGTCTGGGCTGTGAGTTTTGGTGGGTGGCCCTCTCTTGGCAGATTTTTTTGTGGTGCCATATTCTTTCAATTTTTTAAATAATGGATTTAATGGGTCTCCGTGGGATGTTCATAGTTTCAGATATATTTTTATAACTCAAACCTGATCTGTACTTCTCCACAACTTTGTCCCTGACTTGTTTGGAGAGCTCCTTGGTCTTCATGGTGTCGCTTGCTTGGTGGTGCCCCTTGCTAAATGGTGTTGCAGACTCTAGGGCCTTTCACAACAGGTGTATATATCTACTGAGATCATGTGACACTTAGATTGCACACAGATGGACTTTATTTAACTAATTATGTGACCTCTGAAGGTAATTGGTTGTGAATACATATGCACCCACCACTTTTCCGGGTTTTATTAAGTTATTTTTAAAATTTCACTTCACCAATTTGGACTTTTTTTGTGTATCTCCATTACATGAAATCAAAATCAAAATCCACTTAAATTACAGGTTGTATTGCAACAAAATAGGAAAAACACCAAGCGGGATGAATAGTTTTGCAAGGTAATGTATTGAACTCTGCCTGCTCGACTCATGAGTAAAACTCTGTCACGTACTCCACCCCTCCTGCCAACTGACTGCACATGTCCATAACCTGTCATACATTACATAGATGGAAGGGACTTCATAACCCACTGGAGACTTTAAGACAGAACCTCACCCAGAGTCCTGTGCATGTCTATCTGTTACACAGCAAAATACTAAGATTTTTGCAAATTGACCATAGAAATGCCATTCAGGTTTTGGTTATACAGCTGAAGTAGCATTCTGCACACAACTGATTTTGAGTACAGGCATACTATTTTTATATGCACATCAGTATGATATAGGCAGCATAAAATGTTTAGTCTTTGTAACATGAACACATCAATGTATCTATACTTACAGTATCTACACATAGTGACAACCTTTACTTATTGTGCAGAGTATATTCTGAAGAGATTCATTAATTTTGCATCGATGTGTCCAATCAAGATGGACTCTGACAGATGGGAAGGACAAGAGGTGAATCGAGAGTCATTTGAACTCAGGCCTCATTAAAGAGCAAACTTCTTCGCTCAAAATGAGAAAAGCTCACTCTGAGTTATCGTTATAACATTCTCCTAATTAATATTTCTCACTTCCTCCTATTTTCTCTATTACAACAGTCTATTTTCATTCGTTTCACCCACTGAATAACTCCTTAATCAAACACAGAGTCACGATTAATGGGCTAGCTAAATAGAATAGGATAGAAAATAATCATGGTTCGTGTTTATGCAATTGCCAGAATTGTTCAGCTGTATACTTTAGCATAAGAGGACAACAAGAAGTCAAGAGATAGTCATAGCTTTCTGAGCTATCACCTATGAGAGGAAATATAGTGAGTATACCAAAAAATTAGGAACACCTTCCTAATATTGAGTTGCAACCCCCCTTTTTCACTCAGAACAGCATTAATTTGTTGGGGCATGGACTCTACAAGGTGTTGAATGCATTACACAGGGATGCTGGCCCATGTTTCCAACAGCTGTGTCAAGTTGGCTGGATGTCCTTTGGTTAGTGTATCTGATATATACGGGAACTGTTGAGCGTGAAAACCCCAGCAGCGTTGTAGTTCTTGACACAAACCGGTGCACCTGAAACCTACAAATGGACTTAAATCTTTTGTCTTGTCCATTCACCCTCTGAATGGCAGACATACACAATCCATGTTTCAAGGCTTAAAAATCCTTCTTTAACCTGTCTCCTTCCCTTCATCTACACTGGTTGAAGTGGATTTAACAAGTGACATCAATAAGGGATCATAGCTTTCACCTGGATTCACCTGGTTAGTCTATGTCATGGACAGAGCAGGTGTCCTTAATGTTTAGTACACGTAGTGTTTATGTAGTCTTGTGAGTGTGCATAGAGTCAGTGCAAGTCTGGGTAACCATTAATTAACTATTTAGCAGTCTTACGACTTTTTAGTAGTCTTATGGCTTGGGGGTAGAAATTGTTTCGGAGCCTGTTGTTCCAAGAGCGGCTGCACCGGTACCATTTGCTGGACGGTAGCAGAGTAAACAGTCTATGGCAAACACTAGTGATGGTTGACAAGCAGCAGAAGTGTCAGATGTAATCTATTCCTGGCCATTTAGCAATATTGTTGAAATGCATTTGAAGTTTACACCAACTTTATGGGAGCCCATTTTCACTCCTTTTTTGGTTAGCGAAATGTCCATGTTGCACAACATGTATCTTGTAAATTGAGCGTCATTGGCAAACGTGGGCATGTAAGTAATCCATACCAAACCTTCCAGTAATCATCACTAACTCACTTACAAAACTCAACTTTGGACGATACTGACTTTATGACCAACATGATCCTATTTACACTTTGTAGTACATTTTGACACTAGAATTAATATTTCTGATGCAAATCAAACCAGAAAAGTTGGTTCTAAGGGGCAGTTGACCTTTAACTAATTTACCGCCTGGTGATGTCACCAGGCATGCCAAATTTCAATCCCACCAAAACAGAATGAAATTTCAGTATTTTCAAACAGCTCTTACACTACACTTGCATTATTATCATTTTAACAATTTCACAGTAATTTTTCAACCTCAATGTGAAAGTATATATAATACAATGATAAAACATGTTTTTGACTGTACTGGGCCTTTAAATGATTCTGAAGATGAGCACCTAAGTGCAAGCAGGAATGTGACCATTAATGGTACCATTGTACCATTGTTTCCGAGTGTCTTAGAGGAAAAGACCCAGCACAGATTTGTTAGCTTAATGGTTGCACCATTACTAGGCTACAAAGAAAACTGATTCAAAAGACTAAGTTTGCCCAACTATATCATAAGACATGAATAGAATGCATCAGTGATTTGTATTTCCTGCCACTTTCTGAAGAGGCAATGCACAAGAATGCTCCATCTGTGTTTTTGCATTGTGCAGTTCATGCATATCTGTAACACTTTGTGTAGCTGTTAGAGATGCTAATGATAATCGCCTTCTGGTAGATGGAAAGGCTTTCCCAAAATCCTGCTAAAATAAATGTTAACTACAGACTGTAGCTTATGCCTACCTGGCAGAAAGACATGATTATTTACATCAATCTATTGGGCGAATGTTTTGCTAAATCTGCACATATGTTGGCAACAGAAACAACAGACTATTGTTATAGATGCATGGTGCACACCTGAATGAAAAGGTAACAACTACACACAAAAATAAAACACATTTTCCCAGTTCTCCAAAGTGGTCACCTGACATGGTTTAAGCATTGTTGTGAACTAGTTGTTTAAAAAAAAGTGAGATTTTGAGAGTTTTTTTCCCCCCTTATTTAACTAGACAGCCTAAGAACAGTGGGTTAACTATCTTGTTCAGGGGCAGAACAACAGATTTTTACTTTGTCAGCTCTAACCACTAGGCTACCTGCCGCCCCACTTTACACCACTGCTGAAACGACACAGACCTGTGTACTAGGCCTACACAGTTTTTTTTCGCATTATGTCTTTCTACAAGGTGTTTATTGACTATTTTTTATTGGATAATGACTGCAGCTTATTTCCCATCCTAAATTACAGCAATGTGTCACTTGATACAGATTACAACCCTTGTCAGCTGGTCCCTTGTATAACCTGTAATTTAAGGACATACAGTATACACTTTCAATACCTCATGAAAGACACAATGTATGAGAACATTAAAACCAGTTATAGTGACACTGAAAACTCAATGTCTACATGTTACATTGTTGTTTCCCATAATAACTGCAATCAATCCTTGTGTGTGTGTGTGTGTGTGCGTGTGCGTGTGTGCATGCGTACTAAAATACTGAAAGCTCAAAGTCAAAATTTTACATTCTGGATTCCCATAACAACCGCTATCAATCCAAATAACGGTGTGTGTGTCTTTTTGTTTCTGTGCATGCGTGAATTCAAGTGAGCTATGACCACCATCTGAACCAAATAATTTACCTGTCAAACTGTTGCTTACACCCAGAGGAGAAAACAACTGCAATTGAGTTAATCTACTTTGATAACTCTCTACCAAAAAACAACCAACTGATGGCATGTTGGCGGGAACACAAATGTGTGATACCATTCAAAACCATTGTTGCTCAATGCCGATTGCTTGCTGCTCGGTGTCCCTGACTGAGGTGATTCTGTCAAGGAGGGATGTGATGTTAAGTGAGAGGAACGCAGTTGTCTAGTCTAGATTTATATCTGTTCTCTTTTCCGGATCTCTTTGACAGAAGTGGTTCTCAGCAGATGCCCAGCGGTGTGGAGTGTGTGGAGATTGATTGCTCAGCAGGACACTGACCCGGGCATTTAGAGTCCCTGTGGCCTCTAGGGATGGACTAGCCAGTCTCTCCCCCTAGTTATCCCAGTGTGTGCGATAAGCTGCAACGGGCCGCGTCAAGAGACTGGGAAATACCACTCAAAGTAGTGATGGACTCCGTGGGCTGGAGATGCTGACTAAGATTGTGGCCAAGAGAGAAGGACAAGCATTGTAATTATAATATACCCACCTGCATTCTTTGATCAATAATATACTTTGAAATATAAAAATGTGATATTATCCTCTTGAACCAATACCTTCATTTTAATCTGAATTCATGAGTTTGCTTATGATGCTGTTTTGTGAATATTGAAATCCTGGACAACAAATGTCGACTGCATAAAAAAAGAGTGTACAACATATACAGTTGAATTTGGACATTTACATACACCTTAGCCAATGTAACGTTCACCGTAGGTGGAAGAAGAGGAGGACAAATGTGCAACATGGCAAGTGTCCATGTTCTTTAATAAATTGATTGAAATACCAAATCATAGAAAAAAGAAGACTGCCCACCCAACTCACACCCTGACCATACTAAAACAAAGACATCACAAAGGAACTAAGGTCAGAACGTGACAGTACCCCCCAAAGGTGTGGACTCCGGCCACAAAACCGGAATCTATAGGGGAGGGTCTGGGTGGGCACCTGTCCACGGTGGCGGCTCGCGAGACGTGGACACCTCTCCACCATAGTCTTTCTGCGCCTCTTAACCTGCCTCCGTGGCGCCTTTAGAGCGGCGACCCTCGCCGCCGCCCTCGGACTGGGGACCCAAGCAACGGGTCCCGAATGAACGGGAGATTCCGGCAGCTCCGGAGTGAAGGGCGATTATGCCAGCACCGGCGTAATGGGTGATTCTGGCAGCACCAGAGTAATGGACGACTCTGGCAGCTCCTGACTGACCGACGGCTCTGGCAGCTCCTGACTGACCGGCGGATCTGGCAGCTCCTGACTGGCGGCGGCTCTGGCAGCTCCTGACTGCATTTTGAAGCGCTGGACAGGCGGGAGCACCGGTAGGGAGGAGACGGAGAGACAGCCTGGTGCGGGGGGCTGCCACCGGAGGCCTGGTGCGTGGAGGAGGCACCGGATAGACCGGACCGTGGAGGCGCACTGGAGGTCTCGAGCACCGAGCCTGCACAACCCTCCCTGGCTGGACACTCCCCGTAGCCAGGCCAGTGCGGCGAGATGGAATAGACCGCACTGGGCTGTGCTGGCAAACCGGGGACACCATGCGAGGGCTGGTGCCATGTACCCCGGCCCGAGGAGACGCACTGGACACCAGATGCGCTGAGCCGGCTTCATGGCACCTGGCTCGATGCCCACTCTAGCCCGGCCAAAACGAGGCGCTGCGCTGTAACGCACCGGGCTATGCCTGCGCACCGGGGACACCTCACGGCATAACACGGTGCCTGCCTGGTCCAACTCTCTCCACAGTAAGCACGGGGAGTTGGCTCAGGTTTCCTACCTGACTTAGCCACACTCCCCGTGTGCCTCCCCCCAATAATTTTTTGGGGCTGCCTCTCGCCCCCGCTGCGCTGCCGTGCTGCCTCCTCATATCACCGCCGCTCAGCTTTCTCTACCTCCAGCTCTGCCTTGTGGCGGCGATATTCCCAAGCCTGTGCCCAGGGTCCTTCTCCGTTCAAAATCTCCTCCCATGTCCAGGAGTCTTGAGATTTCTGCCACTACCCATTACCACGCTGCTTGGTCCTTGGTTGGTGGGTGATTCTGTAACATTCGTCGTAGGTGGAAGAAGAGGAGGACCAATGCACAGCGTGGTAAGTGTCCATATTCTTTAATAAAGTAATTGAACACTGAATCAAAACAATAAAACGACAAACGAACAGTCCTGAATGGTGCTGAAAAAACACTGAATAGAAAATATAACCACCCACAACTCAAGGGTGAAAACAGGCTGCCTAAGTATGGTTCTCAATCAGGGACAACGATTGACAGCTGCCTCTGATTGAGAACCATACCAGACCAAACACAGATGTACCAATTCATAGAAAAAATAACATAGACTGCCCACCCCACTCACGCCCTGACCATACTAAAACAAAGACATCACAAATTAACTAAGGTCAGAACGTGACAGCCAAATACATTTACACTCAGTTCATTTTAAGAATGTGAAATGTCAGAATAATAGTAGAGAGAATGATTTACTTCAGCTTTTATTTATTTCATCACATTCCCAGGGGGTCAGAGGTTTACATACACTCAATTAGTATGTGTTAGCATTGCCTTTAAAATGTTTAACTTGTGTCAAACTTGTCGGGTAGCCTTCCACAAGCTGCCCACAATAAGTTGGGTGAATTTTGGCCCATTCCTCCTGACAGAGCTGGTGTAACTGAGTCAGGTTTGTAGCCCTCCTTGCTCGCACATGCTTTTTCAGTTCTGCCCACAAATGTTCTATAGGATTAAGGTCAGGGCTTAGTGATGGCTACTCCAATACATTGACTTTGACATAAGACATTTTGCCACAACTTTGGAAGTATGCTTGGGGTCATTGTCCATTTGGAAGACCCATTTGCGACCAAGCTTTGACTCCCTGTCTGATGTCTTGAGATGTTTCTTCAATATATTCACATAATTTTCTTTCCTCATGATGCCATCTATTTTGTGCACCAGTCCCTCCTGCAGCAAAGCACCCCCACAACATGATGCTGCCACCCCCGTGCTTCACGGTTGGGAAGGTGTTCTTCGGCTTGCAAGCCTTCTCCTTTTTCCTCCAAACATAATGATGGTCGTTATGGCCAAACAGTTCTATTTTTGTTTCATCAGACCAGGGAATATTTCTCCAAAAAGTACGATCTTTGTCTCCATGTGCAGTTGCAAACCATAGTCTGGCTTTTTTATGGCGGTTTTGGAGCAGTAGCTTCTTCCTTGCTGAGCGTCCTTTCAACTTATGTCGATCAGAAGCTTCTAAAGCCATGACATAATTTTGTGGATTTTTCCAAGCTGTTTAAGGTCAAATTAGTGTATGTAAACTTCTGACCCATTGGAATTGTGATACAGTGAATTATAAGTGAAATAATCTGTCTGTAAACAATTGTTGGAAAAATGACTTAGTAGATGTAAATGAAAAGTAGATGTCCAAAACGACTTGCCAAAACTAGACTTTGTTAACAAGAAATTTGTGGAGTGGTTGAGAATCAAGTTTTAATATCTCCAACCTAAGTGTTTGTAAACTTCCGACTTCAACTGTACAATACATTCAATTAGGCTTAATTGTTTGTTTGTGTTTTCCATCAAAGCATTTTTAAAACATATTACATTGAGTGGATAGTATGGGAAATTATTTTTGAAAGTTTGTCTTTTCATGTTGGATTTACAGCTTAGCCCTTTTTCAGGCCATGTGTATGGGGACCTATTGATTCCAGGCAGACACATTTATCATTGGTATTCATGCCCAAGCTATTGATTAAGCTTTCCCTCTTTCCCTAGCCCATTTGCATTTAAAATCTAATTTATATGAAGGTCAGGAACATTAATTTCCAGAAGGTAGACATTCTTTTATGTATTATGCTTAATGGAATATGAATCACTTCCCACCTGATAAATGAATGGATGTGCCAGTGACATTTCCAAGATCTGTTTTAGTGGTAATGGCATAATTTGCATTTGATAAATAGCCCTTGGTTTAAATGGAGAAAAAATAAGGTAAGAGACAACTTGTGCATCATTAACCATTCCCACTGCTTAATTGTCACACATGATTTGTACTTGATAAATGATAGACTGTCACTGCACTGCTTGTTTGATTAGACACTTGACACTGCAGGGAACACACAGAGGACTGGAAATTGGATGTCTATTAAAGGTATGGATTACTTCAGTGGGGGACTGAGAAAATCAAATAATCAATTTAGCTTTAATGTGTTTGATTCATATTAATGCATGCAACCTAATTTCAATTGTATATGTAAGCAATTGAAGATGACATTGTCAAAATAATTACATAACATTGTGAGTACATTGACTATTCTAGGTAGTAGAACAATAAAAAGGTTTATCTACTTCCTGACAATTCTAGGTAGTAGAACAATAAAAAGGTTTATCTACTTCCTGTTTATTGTATGTAGCATAAAAATGTTTCACATGTTATAACACGATATGAAATGATATTTAAAGAATTAAAAACAAAAACAACATCCATCTGTATATTTAGCTTGGGTTGCCTTTTATAGTTTAAAAAGTCAAACTTTTCACTGCTGTGACAATCTTTTCATGTAACTTCAGCAGTTTTCCCTGGGTGAATTAATTTGTTTGTTGTATACACTTTTGGTCTGAGAGAAGCAGTATTAGCCAGATGGAGGTCCTCAAAAAGTAATTTAAGTTAGGATTTTCAAAAAAAGATAAATTTAATCATGCACATTTGAGGATACCTAATTCTGCATAGATGAGATTAGACGTCTCCTTTCTACCTTATTTAGAGCTTGTCTTCTTTGATTGCAATGACCAAGGCTGTGATAGAAACATTTACTAATATGGAAAAAATCTGTAGATTTGAGAAATGGATATGAGCTATGTGTCGGTGTTAGAACACAAAAAGCCTTTCACTTCTACTTAGGGAGTATCTCATCTTCATCACAAAGAAAAGGAAATGGGGGGGAAAGCACGATTCATCTACAGTATACTGAGAGTCAATCAAATGTCTTCCATAGCTAATTCATTTGTCTGAAAGAGGGTTTAATCATCATACATCAGCGACTCATTCTCCAAGGACATCGATAAAAGTTATCTTCTGAAGACACAAATTACCTTTCAGAGCCAGATATTGACTCCTCTATTTTGGTTACTTTGGAAGGACAGTTCTGTATGTCCATGCTACTTTCAGTTTTCATACGTGAAAATGTGTGTACTATACAGTTTTTCTATGTCGTACAATGAAATATCCGCTTGAATTATGCATTGGACTCTAGGGCATCAAATCATTAGAAAGTCTAATCTGATACAACTGGTTGTATTGAGGTCTCATAACAATTTCATTACAACCTAAAGAAATACCCATTGAGCAATACGGAACTAATGAACACGGAATCCAAAGTAATGTATTAAGGCTAGACAATTACATTTTCAAAGACTGAACAATCCCTTAGCCAATGAATTGAAATGGGATTGTGAGGATTATGTAAGAGATAAAGAAGGGAAAGAAATGCATTATGTGCATATTAGTGTAAACCCCATTCATCTGTTTGTCCTAAATGGGCTTTGTTTGAGGGGAAGCCTCAGTCCGTCCTCTGTCACTGTTTCTCAATGCCCCCTTCTCGCTCTCTCTGTGTATTTTACTTTGAAAAGATGAGAACATGAAATGTATTGGGCAATACTTAAAACAAATGTTTGTACCACTTTACATTCCAGCTCGGTAATAACCGGGTAATGAGATGGTAATAATTATGTATTTAGAACAGGAATCGGAGACTTTGATGCTGCTGAACTCATGAGGGGCCTCAATCGCTCACAGGTCTGTTTACCCACATCCATGCAGTAATTCTACACATTTTGCTATGAGGCGCAGATCATATTTTGCAATTTTATAACAATGTTATTTAATTCTACACATTTTGCCCCAGGGTGGAGAGAAATGTTTGCAGTTTTTATGATTACTACAACTTTAGATAGATGGCTAGACTAACCTACCAATCAAAACATGTTTTGTTGACATGGGCTAACTGAGTGACTGTCAGTGACTGACATAACAAGAGAAAAACTGCTGATGCACAGATAAAATTTTGGTATTGCACATCGTGTATTCCACTATTCTAACTCTCAACAGTATGTTGAGATCCCGACTTAGTACCATTTTTGTGGAAATCGATCCGATGGCCTTCAAAAGGGGGGCCGCCAATTGCCGATCCCTGATTTCATTTTTCAAAGGTCTCTGTAAATTGATTACAATATTTTTGCTGGTAACCTAAAGGATTACAGATACGTTTTTTTACATGTAATGTTCCCCTACCCTGAACTTTACAAGGACATATGTCACTGTTATGTTCCCTTCACCATACAAAAACCAATACTATAACTAAAGAGAGAACTGGTAATTATGCATTTTGCAGCACTGATACAGCGTTATTATATAGAAACTACCATCTCTGTTTCCAGGTTACAAACCATGTGCAAGTTGGGACATTTAAAGGGATATAATGGTAGAACTAAATAGAAACAGGTATTGTTGAATTTTCCCGCACTGATTTGGCGTTATTACATAGAAACTACCATCTCTGTTTCCAGGTAGCAACCATAGGCTGGTTGGGCTGTCAGGAAACAATTGGCGGGGAAACTACATGGTAACTACTATTGGTAACTAATGGTAATTAATAGCTATTAGTAGTTATTACCATCTTATTACCTGGTTGTTACATAGCTGGAATGTAAAGTTGTACCCAAATTTGGTCAAATGTTTTCATATCTTGAAGTGTCCAAAGATCGAGCTGTGTCGTTGTCCCGTTGTTGGTAGAATCTTATTCAAAATTATTCACAGCAGTAATGGCTGCTTAAGGTTCTAACTCTGGGGTATGAAGCCATACGCAATCAAGACTCTTTATATTTTTCATGATGTTCTTTCACTTTAAAAATGTGGAGTAGGTTGTGTAGATTGGTAGTCTTAGCAATTGATGTTATTCTTCAATAACACAAACTCCAAAGCAAATCAGGGGGAGAAAAATAGGTTTATTTGAAAAGGACAAATCAAGATGTTATGCTGGGAGGTAGATGTTCAGTCTCCCCTGTCCTCAGCTTTTCTCCACCGAACAAAGGAACATATTCTAAACAGCTGTTGTACTGAAGACCAACAATTTACATTGACAATTCCCTATTGACCATTAATGCTATATTTAGTTTAGTGCTCTCGTCCTCTGCGTTGCGTATTTATCTTCAAAATATTCTTATAGGTACAGAAACAAATCAAATGTATTCCCTTTTGAGATTTAATTATAAGGCAGAAAATGTTGAAGACTGTGCAAGGGGTGTGTAACTGTATGTCCACCCCTCCCACACACCACATTTTGTAACCTTGTCATCTTTTAATCACTTCCCATCGATGACCCATTTGTTCAAAGCTACACACAAACTCAAAGCAATTGCTACGTCTACAAACAAGAGGCAGCAGAAGACAAAAGCAAGATGAAAATAGCAGCATCCGTCCTTCACTTTTGGGAACAGCCATATATTTGGGACGGCAGGGTAGCCTAGTGGTTAGAGCGTTGGACTAGTAACCGGAAGGTTGCAAGTTCAAACCCCCGAGCTGAAACGTACAAATCTGTTGTTCTGCCCCTGAACAGGCAGTTAACCCACTGTTCCTAGGCCGTCATTGAAAATAAGAATTGTTCTTTGTTCTTAACTGACTTGCCTAGTTAAATAAATAAAAAATACAAATATTTCCAGAGGTTCTCTCCTAGTCTGGCCTCTCCTTCCTGTTCCTTTGGGGTGACCTAGGAACAATTCGTCAAGCAATTTTTCCTCGTCACAGCCTCCGAGAACTATAATTTACCTCCATACATGAGCAGTGCTCTGCCTGGATCGTATATTCACGTGTCAAGCATTGCTGCTGGGCTGGTTCTCTTGTGATCAGCAGTGAAATGCTTGGTCACTCAGCACACAGGGTATTGGGCCCTGAGAAATTGGCTGGTAAATTCTACCACCCCGCTCGGCCGGTGGCCCGAGGAGGCTCATGTGAGAGAACCTGTCAAAACCTCTCAGAGCTCACCTGGGTGACAATCTCAATGCAAGCTTCTGCTGTACATCTTTGAGGCTACGGATGTGACATAACCCAAGGCAGGGTCCATTGATATCTATCTCTGAGTGTAGTAGCTTCAGGTAAACTTTTTGTTCGACGTTTGTCAACATACAGTATCAGTGTGATTCTGGTGGCTCAACCCATTTCTCCACATATTGAATCAACCCATTTCTCCACATATTGAATCATGATTACTCTGTATATTGCTTATTTTCTGCTGTGTCTGCTTTTCTACGCTCAATGTTTTGGAAATGTTTACACAATACTACTTTTATCTCATATTTGGTGTTGAAAGTGATAACATTTTCCAAGGTAAGTTAGTCAATGGACTTAGTTATCTTCAACAACAAAATGTATAGAATTGGGTGCATGTTGTCCGTTTGAGATATACATTGTTTTTTCTGAGAATCGAAGTGCCCCCTTTTTCTGCGTTCTGAACACAACCATGTAATTCGTCATCTTTTCTCACAACAAACCCATTATGAACATAGTTTTGTGCTTATCTTGCTTTCCCAAGCACATCTTTGAAAGGCTATTACAAAATAGACCTAGTGCTTTTTGAGGTCACTTTGGTTTCGGTTTGGAAAATATATACAGTACTAGTCAAAAGTTTGAAAGCACCTACTCATTCCAGGGTTTTTCTCTATTGTTACTATTTTCTACATTGTAGAATAATAGTGAAGACATCAAAACTATGAAATAACAGATATGGTATTATATAGTAACAAAAAATCCAAATATATTGCATATTTTATATTATTCAAAGTAGCCAACCTTTGCCTTGTTAACAGCTTTTGCATAGTCTTGGCATTCTCTCAACCAGCTTCACCTGGAATGCTTTTCCATCAGTCTTGAAGGAGTTCCCACATATGCTGAGCACGTGTTGGCTGCTTTTCCTTCACTCTGCGGCTTAACTCATCCCAAACCATTTCAATTGGGTTGAGGTCGGGTGATTGTAGAGTTCAGGTCATCTGATGCAGCACTCCATCACTCTCCTTCTTGGACAAACAGCACTTACACAGCTTGCAGGTGTGTTGGGTCATTGTCCGATTCAATGGCTGACACTTAAATAACGTGCCATAGAATTATGTGGCGCCCCGCAAACTTTGCTGCGGAACGCTGCAACTTTTAAAGGAAGAACCACTGAACTTCCTATAATCACATTCATATCTTTACATCATTTTTCATTTTAAAAGCATAACATATTGGATGAAAACTTGACAGATTAAGGGGATGTACTTTCCAAGTTACAGTTTTTAATGACATCACAAAATTGAAAGCAATATTACATTAGTTTTACATAGTTCCCCACTGACCATTTTCCCCCACTGACCATTTCTAACATAACATTGTTATGCAACATGTAAAATGTCATGACGTGGTCCTTTCTGGGTATAGATCGTGGCATCCCCCTCTCTCTTACACCCAGGTTCTGTTATCTCAGGTCATAAATTCCTGGCGGAGACTCTCTCTCCCTGGCCATGCAGAAAGAGAGAAACATAGAGAGAACAATGAGAACAATGGCAAACTCCTAAATCCCCAAAATGGGAATTTAATACAAAATTACCATTTGTGAGAAGGGGGGAATGGGTATAATGACTGTTTTTCATTTGGTGACCTCTGAGAGGACAGGAAACACACAACTATCTGAATGTATACATTTCTCAATCATGGGGTTTGCATCTAATTATTGTATAAAATGAATAAGTAAAAATGAAACTAAACTCAGCAAAAAAAGAAATATCCTCTCACTGTCAACTGAGTTTATTTTCAGTGTAAATATTTCTATGACCATAACGATTCAACAACTGAGACAAACTGAACAAGTTCCAAAGACATGTGACAAACAGAAATGGAATAATGTGTCCCTGAACAAAGGGGGGTCAAAATCAAAAGTAATAGTCAGTATCTGGTGTGGTCACCAGCTGCATTAAGTACTGCAGTGCATCTCCTCCTCATGAAGTGCACCAGATTTGCCAGTTCTTGCTGTGAGATGTTACCACACTCTTCCACCAAGGCACCTGCAAGTTCCCGGACATTTCTGGGGGGAATGGCCCCTAGCCCTCACCCTCCGATCCAACAGGTCCCAGATGTGTTCAATGGGATTGAAATACGGGCTCTTCGCTGGCCATGGCAGAACACTGACATTCCTGTCTTGCAGGAAATCACACACAGAACGAGCAGTATGGCTGGTGGCATTATCATGCTGGAGGGTCATGTCAGAATAAGCCTGCAGGAAGGGTACCACAAGAAGGAGGAGGATGTCTTCCCTGTAACGCACAGCGTTGAGATTGCCTGCAATGACAACAAGCTCAGTCCGATGATGCTGTGACACACCTCCTCAGACCATGACGGATCCTGCACCTCCAGAGTACAGGCCTCGGTGTAACGCTCATTCCTTTGACGCTAAACGCAAATCCGATCATCACCCCCTGTGAGCCAAAACCGTGACTCGTCAGTGAAGAGAACTTTTTGCCAGTCCTGTCTGGTCCAGCGACGGTGGGTTTGTGCCCATTTGCGAAGTTGTTGCCGGTGATGTCTGGTGAGTACCTGCCTTACAACAGGCCTACAAGCCCTCAGTCCAGCCTCTCTCAGGCTATTGCGGACTGTCTGAGCACTGATTGAGGGATTGTGCGTTCCTGGTGTAACTCGTGCAGTTGTTGTTGCCATCCTGTACCTGTCCCGCAGATGTTATGTTTGGATGTACCGATCCTGTGCAGGTGTAGTTACACGTGATCTGCCACTGCGAGGACGATCAGCTGCCTGTCCTGTCTCCCTGTAGTGCCGTCTTAGGCATCTCACAGTACGGACAATGCAATTCATTGCCCTGGCCACATCTGCAGTCCTCAGGCCTCTTTGCAGCATGCCTAGGGCATGTTCACGCAGATGAGCAGTGACCCTGGGCTTCTTTCTTTTGGGTTTTTTTCATAGTCAGTAGAAAGTGGAAAGGCCTCTTTAGTGTCCTAAGTTTTCATAACTATCTATAAGAACATTTCTGAATGGTACTCCGAAGTATGCATTCTAACCACGGAAGACTTTGATCTTCAGGGAAGCAGAGAGAGAGACGATGATGAACTGACTCTCCAACAGAAAGACTGACGATTCCAACAGAGATCACGACGACACACTGGGCGTAAGTATATATATTGATGCAATTATCCCAGATTGAATGAGCATTCATGTGCAAAGGATTAGCATTTCAATTCATATAATTATAGTAGTACTGTGTCCACCAAGCCATCATATCGGCTTAGCCCACTGGGGAACCTCCCCTATCATTTCCTTGTAACCATAACTGTTGTTTGTTGATGCATTTCTGTGATTATTTAGTTAGTTAGTAAATACATTATTAATTAAGACAATTGGTGTATGGATGATTCATAGTAAAGGCTGGGTTCGTGCAGATAACTGACAATTTACGACGTTTGGAATGAGACTAACGTGAGGTAAAGAATAATTCATTAATTAGAAGACTAATTGATCAGATATTAAAATAACAATTTTGTCATCTGAAATTTTCCTTGGTGCCCCGACTTCCTAGTTAATTACATTTACATGATTAGGGTAATCACGTAATAATAATTACAGAGAATTTATTTGATAAAATAACAGTCTTCAATTTAATTATGCCAAAGACACGACAAAAGTGTTGGTCCCATGTTTCATGAGCTGAAATGAAAGATCACTAAAATGTTTAACATGCATAAAAAGCTTATTTCTCTCAAATTTAGTGCACAAATTTGTTTACATCACTTTAGTGAGCATTTCTATTTTGACAAGAAATCCATCCACCTGGCAAGGTGCATGATCAATACATAGATGCACCTTGTGCTATAGACAATAAAAGGCAACTCTAAAATGTGCAGTTTTATCACACAACACAATGCCACAGATCTCTCAAGTTTTGAGGGTGTATGCAATTGGCATGCTGAGTGCAGGAATGTCTACCAGAGCTGTTTCCAGATAATCAAATGTTAATTTCTCTACCATAAGCTGCCTCCACCATCATTTTAGAGAATTTGGCAGGACTTCCAAACGGCCTCACAACCACATGCCACGTGTAACCACACCAGCCTGGAACCTCCACATCCTGTGTCTTCATCTGCGGTATCGTCTGAGACCAGTCACCCGGACAGCTGGTTAAACTGAGGAGTATTTCCGTCTCTATTAAAGCCCTTTTGTGAGCAAACACTCATTCTGATTGGCTGGGCCTGGTTCCTCAGAAGGTGGGAGCCACCCGTGTCTGCACCCCTGCCCAGTCATGTGAAATCCATTGATTAGGGCCTAATTAATGTATTTAAATTGCCTGATGTGAACTGTAACTCGGTAAAATCTTTGAAATTGTTGCATGTTGCGTTTATAGTTTTTTTCAGCATATGTCAGTAGCCTAGCTAATTGGAAAAATTTGCTGTGAAACTATGATGCTTCCTGATGCATGTGCTGCATTGGTTTCTCCCCTGGAGGGCTGTTTAAGGCTATAAATCTACGTGCTGCTGTGGTATAATGCTGTGCTGTTGATTGGAGGTCATTGAGGGAAGCAATGCAGGCCCTCTTAGGGAGTAAAGGTGATCCTCTGGGCATATAGGGATTAACAGCACTGCTCTGGTGAATGTTGCTTGAGGCACATCAGATGTGTGGTATCAGCATGCTGTCTGTCTGGTGGTTGCATGGGAAAGACAGCAGAGAGGGACACACTAGCCAGTTATCAACAGCAGGGCTAACTGGTGCTTGCAGGGCCAATTTCAACATGTAACACGGGGTCGATGGCACTATTGTTTAATATTAGACCACACACCGGCTGACAAATCATCTCTGGAGGCAGAAAGATGAAAAGGGAGCCAAATTAATTACATTTTAGGGGAAATGCAATGGCATAAATAATGAGCAACATGGATGGCCCTGATCAGCCCTGTGTTCTGGAAAGGGGGCTACTAAGCCTAATTCAGTCTCAGCCTCCTCTTACCCTCAGCCTCCTCTTACCCTAATCTTCTCTCCTGCCCTCTCCCCTTCTGCCCATCTCCTCTCCTGCCCTCTTCAGTTCTCCCCTTTCCTCCTCTGTTCTCAGACAGTGTGTCTCAGCTGGCTGTGCTGTCAGTGTCACTCAGTGGTGGTCAGTGACGTTTAAAATGAGAGAGGACGATTATTTTTCATGAGCATGGCCTTATTTCTATTACAGCATATTGGATGACTGTCATTCATATTCCATTCACCCAGCTCAAATCAACATCAATAGGTTTAGGCTACTAGATGATACTCAAATGTTTCCTATACCCATCACAAGGTTGCTGCAACCTAGCCTATGAATCAAAGTGTATAACATAGGAGAACAGGTCGAGATTTGAGTAATTTGAGTAATCAAGATGACAGGCAGTGACACATGCAGTACCGGATTGCACACGCCTGCCTGCATCTAGGGTGTAATCATTAGTCCAACAGTTGCAACAACAAGAGTTTCTATTGGAAAACATTTTTCAACAGAATCTTCAGAGTGAATACACCCCTGATGACACGCAAACACAGTTCACTTTCATAGAAGCCACATACGAACAGCATGATCACTTTGATCATTGTATCATTTATTCTTGCTCTCTTCCTCTCACCTTTTCCATTTGCTTGTGGACTTCAGTGCACATAAACTGTCATGACCAGGCAAAAAAAAATAACCCAAGCCTTCATAGCATAGCCGCTAAATGCTACACACAGCCTACATTGTTGTTACCATATTAGCTAACATCATAGTCAACATAGCTACTATAACTAATGTGTTAGCAAACCTGCTACAATCATGCAATTCAGTGTGCAGTTATACCTGTGGTAACCCGGTGGCAATAAATTAATAAAATCAAAAGCTTACCTTGACTTGGAAATGTTCCGTTGTTGAATAAACAATAGCCATCTAGTTAACATAGCATCCCTCTCTGTTTGAGCCGGTTGTTTGAGTATGCTAAACTTGATAGCTGCAAGTGAGAGAGTAAAAAAATAGAACAGAATCTCTCTCTCTCTTGCTTCTCATTCATTTTTTAAAAAATTAATTGGTTTTCAACTGCAAAACTATTGTCTTTCTCTCTCTCTGAGTCAACTATCTAATATGACTGGCTAGTTGCATTAGCTAGCTTGCCACACATTTACGAGGCATTTTCGCGGGCTGGGTCCCAGGTAGCTAGCTAACTTAGTTGCTATTTGTAATGTTAAATGAAAATGGTTACTTGCTAGCTACCTAATGTTGTCTATATTCTGCAATGAATCAACATTTCACATGTTTTAAGAAAAGGTTTAGCAAGGCTGATAGCTAGCTATTCTTTGAAACTGATTTATTTGGCTAAAGCAATGGTCGTAAATGATTTTCATTAAAGAACAATTACACCGTTTGTGACAAGTGGTTGCTCAACAATTTACGAAGCAGAGACTAGTGTTGGTGGAAGGGAGCTCCAACATCACATAACATTTAAAATACTGATTTCAGCACCCAAAGAATAGCCCCCAAATACACGGAACAATGTTGTGTGTAATTGCATTTTATGTGATGTCAGAGCTACACACTAGTCACCTCTCAACCACATCATACATCTAATCTCTCAACACGTTTGGCTATTTGAAATCATCTGCATTTGAAGTGCATTACTTTTTTTAAATCTGGAAAACAATAAAACACAAAAAAAGTGTAATATTTTTTCATCAGAATTCTGCAGCAGCGGTGAAGTACTCAATTGTCATACTTGAGTAAAAGTAAAGATACCTCTGTTGAGTGTAGGGGGCAGTATTTTGATGTTTGGATGAAAAACGTACCCAAATGAAACTGCCTATTTCTCAGGCCCAGAATCTAGAATATGCATATAATTGTCAGATTAGGATAGAAAACACTCTAAAGTTTCCAAAACTGTCAAAATATTGTCTGTTATTGCAGGTGAAAACCTGAGGAAAATCAAACCCGGAAGTGCTGTTTTTCCTGAGAGCTCTCTCTGTTCCATAGCCTGCCTTCGCTCCATTTAAAGGGATATCAACCAGAATCCTTTTCCTATGGCTTCACCATGGTGTGAGCAGTCTTTAGACATAGTTTCAGGATTTTATTTAGAAAAATTAGCTCACATCGCGTCATTGTATGGCTGGGTGCCAGCAGCGTTTTGCGTGCACAACAGCTTGGAGCAGACATTCTCTCTCTCCGATTGAAGAAGCTACAGTCCCGGTTGAAATATTATCGATTATATATTGTAAAAACAACCTGAGGATTGATTATTAAAAAAATGTTGACATGTTTCTACGAACTTTACGGATACTATTTGGAGTTTTCGTCTGCCCGGTCTTGACCGCTCGAGCCTGTGGATTTTTGGATGTAAAAATAATCTTTATGGAACAAAAGGAACATTTATTGTGTAACTGGGAGTCTCGTGAGTGCACACATCCGAAGATCATCAAAAGGTAAGCAATTCATTTATTGCTTTTCTGACTTTTGTGACCAATCTACTTGGCTGCTAGCGGTTTGTTTTGTCAACTGAGAGAGATGTCCTTAAATAAACGCTTGGTATGCTTTTGCCGAAAAGCTTTTTTGAAATCTGACACACCAGGTGGATTAACAACAAGCTAAACTGTGTTTTGCTATATTTCACTTGTGTTTTCATGAAAATTAAATATTTTTAGTAATTTAATTTGAATTTGGCGCTCTGCAATTCAGCGGATGTTGACAAATGATTCTGATAACGGGATGAGTGCATCAAGAAATTCACCCAGTAAAATACTGTAAAAGTCTAAAAGTTTTGGATGGGTTTACTAAAAGTATAAATAATTTCAAATTTCTTATATTAAGCAAACTGTCACATCTGCTCTGGCTACGCCCTCTGGTGTTCGTCCGGTGTGTTCTTGACCTGCAGTTTTCCCACTGTACTCTCTGTTAACCTCTTCAGTCGACCCTCTACTTTTTTGAACATTTTGTTAAAAATCGCGCAACATTTCAGCGCCCTGCTACTCATGCCAGGAATATAGTACGTTCATATGGTTAGAATGTGTGGATAGGAAACCCTCGGACGTTTTTAAAACTGGTTAAATCACGACTGTGGCTATTACATAACGTGCGTTACATCGGAAAGCACAGGAAAACCTGATCACAGAAAATGGAAATAAATATCCTTGCGCCACTTCCAGCAATTGTTAACAGTGAGCCGAATTAGATAAGACCGAGCAATCAACTCCCACAGCATCCCCATGTTGTCTAGAGTCTTGTGAATTGAATCATCATTGATTCTTGGTTGAACCGAAAGAGGGGCACGACTTACCTCCGGTCTCCGCCCAGATCATTCCGGAAGAGCTCTCTCCTGAAATTTTTTCCAAGACGACAGCTAATTATATTTACATCGCCTACGGATGATTTTTATCGCTTATTAACGTTTACTAATACCTAAAGTAGCATTACAAACGTATTTCCAAGTGTTTTGTGAAAGTTTATCGTCTACTTTTTGAATTTTAAAAAATGACGTTACGTTGGGAAATTGCTGTTTTTTTCGTTTATCACACAGTCTACATATAACGATATCTTGGCTTTATATGGCCCGATTTAATCGAAATAAAGACCCAATAGTGTTTATGGGACATCTAGGAGTGCCAACAAAGAAGATGGTGAAAGGTAATGACTGTTTTCTATTTTATTGTGCGGTTTGTGTAACGCCGAAATGCTAATTATTTTGTTTACGTCCCCTGCTGTGCTTTTCTGTTGTAGTGTATTGGTGCATGCTATCAGATAATAGCTTCTCATGCTGTCGCCGAAAAGCATTTAAAAAATCTGACTTGTTGCCTGGATTCACAACGAGTGTAGCTTTAATTTGATACCCTGCATGTGTATTTTAATGAACTTTTGAGTTTTAACTAATACTATTAGCATTTAGCATAGCACATTTGCATTTCCAGAGCTCTAGTTGGGACGCAAGCGTCAAGAGGTTAAATTGCGTGGTTGGAGACAGGTGTGCTGGAGTCAGAGCAGATCCCTATGAGCTGCAACTCGTTCCATAATCAAGAACTCTACAAATACTCCTTCCTGCCACTTCCACTTTGCCAGATTGTAATCTCTGCTCAGTCAGTTATTATCCTAGCCTTTTGTTCATTATCAAGATCCTGTTGTTCTGCTGTGCTTGTTGGATTTCACTCACCACCTTGGATTCCCCTCAGGACCGGTTTACCCTGTTCAACTCAGTCAACTCCAACCTCACTCTACACTTCAGGTTTTTCTGCAACTCATCTGAGCTGCCCCGGTTGTCCACTCCATATCTCTCTGTGTACAATTAACATTTTAGTTCAATCATCCCTGCCTCCACATCTGAGTCCATTCTTGGGTTCCCCTGTGTTCACTCCGCGTAACCAAACCAGACGGCACAGTTTTCTTGTTTTGTTTATGGTTAGCCATCACTCCAACACTCAGACATAATTTACAAACAAAGCATTTTAGTTTAGCTAGTCCACCAGATCAGAGGCAGTAAAAATGACCAGAGATATTTTCTTGATAAGTGTTTGAATTGGACCACCTTCCTGTCAAAATGTAACAAGTACTTTTGGTTGTCAAGGAAAATGTATGGAGTAAAAAGTACATTATTATAATTTAGGAATTTATTGAAGTAAAAGTTGCCAATATAAATAGTAAAGTACAGATATCCCCTAAAACAACCTAAATAATTTTACTTAAGTAATTTACACCACTGGTACCACGATTGACAGTCTTTGGATATGAGTAGAGTTTGATTCCTGATCAGTACAATGTTTATAATTTACTTGAATCAGGGTAAGCCCCTGTACAGTTCAGTTCACACAAACATGCCATTGACAAAACTAATGTTTTCTACACTGTGATGCTGTCAGTTATTCCCTGTATGAAATACTGAGCTTCATCCTACTGAGCTGTAAAAGCATGATCAAAAATACTGTCAAGTTTTGTGCATCTTGTACAATCTTCTTAAACTTTGTGCTTTCCTTCAAATCTGATAACCCAGACATAGACAAGCGAGCTGAAACGCTGTTCAATGAAATGGTGCCTTGGACGGATGCGTAAATCAGGAAATACCCCCCTACAGTAGTTGTCCCTGATCTGACATTGTTTAAGTCAAGTACTGTATAAATTTTTCTGAGTAAACATGGGACAAAAGTTCCACCAGGTCTTTCAAATCCACTATGCTTTTTCATCCTCTGGGACCTCCAAGATAATTATGCAAGGAAGAAGCCTTAGCAATGTGAGCTTTTTGTGCCCATTACATCCAAAATATTTTGTTTTTGAGATGTTTTTAGGGATAGGCTGAGGCCAATCAACCTAATCACTGTTCTTGTATGTAAACTTCACAATGACTATGTTCAATTGTTCCAAAGAGAAAAAGGTATTTCTAATCAGTTGTTGTAGGTACAATGCCAACTCTACCGCCACAACACCTTCCAGGAAATCATAAAAGATGTCTGGAGGAAATCCACTTACTGAATATAGGTACTGCAGTTGCTGTGAAAAAACACAATATCACACCATATTCTTCAGAACTGCATGTGTTTGAATGTCCTCCTTAGACTCAAGACAAAACCTGCAATAGTATTTTCCACTAAACCTCTCTTTAAACCCTCCAAGTCCATCTGCAGCCAAAGTATCATCCACAACATAGTCCCCTGCATACATTCATCAAAAGATTAAACATACAGTTGAAGTTGGAAGTTTACATACACTTAGATTGGAGTCATTAAATGTCAACCATTCCACAAATGTCTAGTTACCAAACTAGTTAGTCTAGTTAACAAACTATAGTTGATTAGAACATCTACTTTGTGCATGACAAAAGTACATTTTCCAACAGTTGGATACAGACAGATTATTTCACGTATAATTCCCTCTATCACAATTCCAGTCGGTTCTGAAGTTCACATACATTAAGTTGACTGTGCCTTTAAACTACTTGGAAAATTCCAGAAAATTATGTAATGGCTTATAATAGGCTAATTGACATCATTTGAGTCAATTGGAAGTGTACATGTGGATGTATTTCAAGGCCTACCTTAAGTCAGTGCCTATTTGCTTGACATAATGGGACAATCAAAAGAAATCAACCAAGACCTCAGAAAAAAAGATTGTAGACCTCCACAAGTCTGGTTCATCCTTGGGAGAAATTTCCCAATGCCTGAAGGTACCGCATGCATCTGTACAAATAATAGTACACAAATATAAACATGTCATGCTCAGGACATGTCTCCTTCCTGTCTGCTCAGGAAGGAGACGCGTTCTGTCTCCAAGCAATGAATGTACTTTGGTGCAAAAAGTGCAAATCAATCCCAGAACAACAGCAAAGGACAGCAAAGATGCTGGGAGGAAACAGTTTCAAAAGTATCTATATCCACAGTAAAACGATCCCTTTATCGACATAACCTGAAAGGCCGCTCGGCACGGAAGAAGCTACTGCTCCAAAACCGCCATAAAAAAAGCCAGACTACGGTTTGCAACTGCACATGGGGACAAAGTTCACACTTTTTGGAGAAATCACCTCTGGTCTGATGAAACAAGAATAGAACTGTTTGGCCATAATGACCATCGATATGTTTGGAGGAAAAAGTGGGAGGCTTGCAAGCCGAAGAACACCATCCCAACCATGAAGGACGGGGGTGGCCGCATCATGTTGTGGGGGATCTTTGCTGCAGGAGGGACTGGTGCACTTCACAAAATAGATGGCATCATGAGGTAGGAAAATTGTGGATATATTGAAGAAACATTTCAAGACATCAGTCAGGAAGAATGGGTCTTCCAAATGGACAATTACCCCAAGCATACTACCAACGTTGTGACAAAATGGCTTAAGGACAAAAAAGTCAAGGTTTTGGAGTGGCCTTAACAGAGCCCTGACCTCAATCCTATAGAAAATTTGTGGGCAGAACTTGCGTGCTAGCAAGGAGGCCTACAAACCTGACTCATTTACACCAGCTCTGTCAGGAGGAATGGGCCAAAATGTACCCAACTTATTGGGGGAAGGTTGTGGAAGGCTACTCAAACCATTTGACCAATGTTAAACATTTTAAAGGCCATGCTAATTGAGTGTATGTAAACTTCTGACCCACTGTGAATGTGATGGCTGAAATAATTCTCTCTACTATTATTGTCACGCCTTGGTCATTGTATTTTGTGTTTTGTTAATAGTTTGGGTAGGCCAGGGTGTGACATGGGTATGTATATATGTTGTGTTTCGTATTGGGGTTTGTATTATTTGGGATTGCGGCTGATTAGGGGTGTGGTATAGGTTTGGCTGCCTGAGGCGGTTCTCAATGAGAGTCAGGTGCTTCTCTTTGTCTCTGATTGGGAACCGTATTTAGGTAGCCTGAGTTTGCGTTGTATTTCGTGGGTGATTGTACCTGTCTTTGTGTATTCACCAGATAGGCTGTATAGTTTCACGTTCCGTTTGTTGTTTTGTATTCTCCCAGTTATTTCATGTATCGCTATTTCCTTTATTAAAGCACATGAGTAACCTACACGCTGCATTTCGGTCCGACTCTCTTTCTACAAACGAAGAACGCCCTTACAATTATTTCACATTCTTAAAATAGTCGCAATCCTAACTGACCTAAGACAGGGCATTTTTACTAGCATTAAATGTCAGGAATTGTGAAAAACTGAAAGTATTTGTTTAAATGCATTTGGCTAAGGTGTATGTAAAGTACCGAATTCAACTGTAGATATAATCCTTTCCCATTATTTTCAGGTCATTCGTCAGTGGCCCAAAAACCTTGACATATCCAAAGTCTTCATGTCATTTGAATTGCATAGCAACGCCAGCTTTATTGTATCCAGATATGAACCATATGTTGGAAATATTTGAGATAGTCCAGTAAACACAACATATTTTATGTTTTTTTCGTCAATGTACCAAGTGAGTACAGCAAACATTTGAATAGCTAGCTTTAAATCCTCACAAGTCAGCAGTCCATTCTCCTTACAAAATTATCCTTCACAATATGAGGCATATTGGCCATTTGGCAGTCCAGATGTTTTAATTTCTTCCTGTAAAACATTACTTTTTTAAGCAGCTTCTGCAACAACATCTAGAGGATGGAGACATACAGTGCATTGGGAACGTATTTTGTTATGTTACAGCCTTATTCTAAAATTGATCAAATAAAACATTTTCCTCATCAATCTACACACAATACGCCATAGTGACAAAGTGAAAACAGGTTTAGGCATTTCAGCAAATGTATTAAATATGAATAAAAACAATACCTTATTTACATAAATTCAGATACTTTGCTAATTGACTCGAAATTGAGCTCAGGTGCATCCTGATTCTATTGATCATTCTTGAGATGTTTCTAGAACTTGATTGGAGTCCACTTGTGGTAAATTCAATTGATTGGACATGTTTTGGAAAGGCACACACCTGTCTATATAAGGTCTCACAGTTGACAAAGCATGACAGAGCAAAAACCAAGCCAGGAGGTCGAAGGAATTGTACGAGAGTCATTCATTATGGCGACTAAGTCAGGGAAAGCTAAATCTAAGTCTAGATATACAGATGTACACACAATTTGAGAATAAATTGATTGGGAAGGTGAGACAGAGATTGTTGTAGGACGCTTCATTTAGCGATTGTGGCGATATCTTTTGAACGGGAGAGGACATCGTTTTGGACTGGTAAGTTCTTATCATGCTAATGCCCTTGTTTGAAATTAATAATATAAAATATTATTTTATTTTAATTTTATTTTAGAAGCAATATATAAACATGTGATGTCATGAAATGTGAGATGCGTGTGTCTGCCGCCCCACCCCAACCCACATGAAATAGCCTATTTGAGGCTGTTGAGGAGAGGGCAGGACCCCATCAATGGCCAAAGTGAAATGGAGACAGTCGATACAGCTGGTCTGTTGTAATATAATAGACAGTAGATCTAGCTGAAATGTCATAATATAAAAGAGACCGTAGATCTAGCAGGTAATAATAATATAATAATATATTCAACCTATTATATTCAACCTTCAACCTTCAACTCTCTATATACAGTGCCTTGCGAAAGTATTCGGCCCCCTTGAACTTTGCGACCTTTTGCCACATTTCAGGCTTCAAACATAAAGATATAAAACTGTATTTTTTGGTGAAGAATCAACAACAAGTGGGACACAATCATGAAGTGGAACGACATTTATTGGATATTTCAAACTTTTTTAACAAATCAAAAACTGAAAAATTGGGCGTGCAAAATTATTCAGCCCCTTTACTTTCAGTGCAGCAAACTCTCTCTAGAAGTTCAGTGAGGATCTCTGAATGATCCAATGTTGACCTAAATGACTAATGATGATAAATATAATCCACCTGTGTGTAATCAAGTCTCCGTATAAATGCACCTGCACTGTGATAGGCTCAGAGGTCCGTTAAAAGCGCAGAGAGCATCATGAAGAACAAGGAACACACCAGGCAGGCTGGTTAGGGTCTTTTTCTATGTGTTTGTATTTCTTTGTTTTGGCCGGGTATGGTTCTCAATCAGGGACAGCTGTCTATCGTTGTCTCTGATTGAGAACCATACTTAGGCAGAGTCAGGTTGGTGACCTGAGCCCACTCCCCGTGCTTACCGTGGCGAGCATGGGATTGGTCAGGCCCCGTGCTATGGGGTGATGCACACTGTGTCTCGGCCGAGTATTCACAGGCCGGTGTGCTCGGTGCCAGCGTCCCTCATTTGCCGGGTGGAAGCTGGCATCCAGCCAAAAAGGGTGGGGCCAGCTCTGCGCTCAAGACCGCCAGTGCGCCTCCACGGCCCAGTGTGTCCGGTGCCTCGGCCAAGGAGGAGGCCGCCTGTGTGTCTCCCTAGCCTGGTGAGTCCTGTGCCCCCCTCCTGTCCAGAGCTGCCAGAGTCGCCCTCCTGTCCAGAGCTGCCGGAAGCGCCCTTCGTTCCAGTGACGCCCTCCAGTCCGGGGCTCTCTACGAGGGCCTTCAGTCCGGGTCCCCGCTCTAGAGGCGTTACCTAAGTGGGCCGAGCCAGAGGTGAGGCGGGGTCCACGTCCCTCACCAGAACCAGAACCGCAGAGTAATGCCCACCCAGACCCTCCCCTATAGGTTCAGGTTTTGCGACCGGGGGGGGTACTGTCACGCCCTGACCGTAGAGAGCTTTTTATGTCTCTATTTTTGGGTTGGTCAGGGTGTGATTTGGTTGGGCATTCTATGTTATTTTTCTATGTGTTTGTATTTCTTTGCCTTCTGGCCTGTATTCAATTGGCTTCAACATATGGATTGTTTTATCATAACAATAATACCTTGTTTTTGCTGTGGTCAAATTTTTGGATGTGCAACTGTGAAGAAAGTAATTGTCTTCTATGCCGTTCACTATTTCATTTATGTATTTTTCTCTAGAATTTGCAAAACTATTTATTTGAGAAGTGGTTTGACTAGTATTTAAAAGTTGACAAATATTTATTGAGTTGCACTCTGTGACACATGAAGAACCGATTTGGTTTCAAAAGGTAAGAAGCCAGGTTTTGCTGGCTGCAGTTATCGTTTCAATGAAGCAGTGCTTTCACACATCACTTGACACATCATTGTTGGTATTAACTAGTCTTGGGACTCAGTTCTGTGTCTCAACTATATCATTGAAATCAGTTGAGCTTAAATACAGATGGTCCCTCAATTTATGTGAGTTGAATGTTGAGTAGACATTTGTTTTAAATCGTGAGTCTTTAATTGGACCCTGTACCATTTCATGATTTTTCAAATGTCCTATAAAATGAGAAAAAATGTAATTCTCATCAAAAGATTGTGTAAAAGCACATTTTAGGCAGTGGAAGGCTCACCATCTCACCATCTGGCCTCTGATGAAACTCTGCATGGACTCTTGACAAATACATTTTCAGGGAATTGAGGGAGCCAAGGGTACAGATGCAACTTTCATCCAAACATGGCAACGGATTCATTCTTGAGTGCTAATGACACAATCAGTAATGCTTGAGAAGATTGCCTTTTGAATGGCAGGACAAATGGCAGAGTTTACACTTCCGCAGCACGGTTGGGGCGACTGAAATTTGGAGTGAAATTTGCAGTCGTTAATATGCAAAGGGAGGAAAACATTTCAGGAACATGTTCAAGGCCCAATCCAGAACCGCTGCACGTCCAACAGTCATTTGAAGCATTACAATAACATAGACATTTGAATGGTTGCAAGATTTTATTCAGCTTTGAGCAGCCAATATCTTGTTGGAATCAAGAGTCTCAAAAGAGCAACTATTCAACATTTGATGTTTCAGTTTTCAGAATTCCAGTGGAGTAAAGTACTTAAATAAAAATACTTGAATGTACTACTTACGTCGTTTTTTGGGGAATCTGTACATGAATATTATTAACCCTATCCCTGACATGTGACCAATTTTTAAGTCGCAGACTCAAGCACCAATTATTCTACTGCACATTGGGTTGGATATATAAAGTATGGTTACATTTAATTTTCTCTGCTAAAACTACCCCTTGGAATTACTTTGATAGCATCAGTGAATATATTTAGTTATTAAGAGATATTTAGCTATTAATATTAATTCTCATGATAGCACATTGTTCGTAGTCAGTGACAAATATCAAAGCTAAGCAGCGGTGGGCTTGGTTAAAACCCAGGATGGGAAACCAAATTAACAGCTTCAGATAGATCAACTCTCCAGTTGGAGATTCTGCCCAGTCTACTGTTATTTTCTGAAAGTGGATATAACGATGAAAATCCCCCCCAAAATAAAATCGACGTTGATTCCACATCACAATATGTTGACAAATTACATTGAAACAACGTTGATTCCACCAGTTTGTGCCCTGTGGGTTGTACCTAAGTCAATTCATAAGTGGATAAGCTTTATGATATTGGCGTTGTGTGTGCACACATTAGTTATTGGTTATTTTGTAATCCTGTCTGTCCAGAAAAGCAGACCACAAAGGGAGTAGACATTGAAATAGTGAATAGTGACTGAAAAGGGAGAAGATGCATTCTTTAAGGATATCATCAATGTTTCTGTTATCTTGGAGGAGCACAGCATCCTGCATGAGTTGAGGGTCGTCCCCAACCCATTCATGTGATGATGGAAATTCTTGATGCCCTGAACATTGACTATCTAAAGGGCTTGAAGTATACCTTCGAGGTGATTCAGAAGTACATTATGTATCTCGGTATAGACAGCTGCTCTGCCAAGGTTCATGGCCTGTGGAACAAGTTGCTCCAGCTGTCACACCCTGATCGGTTTCACATGTCCTCGTTATTGTCTCCACCCCCTCCAGGTGTCACTTGTTTTCCCCAGTGTATTTATCCCTGTGTTTCCTGTCTCTCTGTGCCAGTTCGTCCTGTTTGTTTCCAAGTCAACCAGATGTTTTTCTCCGTTCTCCTGCTTTTTGCATTCTCCTTTTACTAGCCCTCCTGGTTTTGACCCTTGCTTGTTTCTGGACTTTGTACCTGCCTGACCATTCTGCCTGCCTTGACCACAAGTCTGTCTGTACCTCCTGGACTCTGATCTGGTTTTGACCTTTTTGTCTGTCCATGGCCATTCTCTTGCCTACCCCTTTAGATTAATAAACATTGTAAGATTCCAACTATCTGCCTCCTGTGTCTGCATTTGGGTCTGCCTAGCTACCAGTGTACTGTATAAGGATTCCTGATTGACTTATGGCTCAGTAGAAATTGTAGGAAAGCCTACCTATAATGGCCCTAATCATAGTAACAAAGGTGTTGGTTTGTGTTCTTGTACTACAGAATACCTATTGCATGGAGCTATTCATGTTTTCCACTGAACATTTTTCATTACATTCACAGAACACATTTTCGAGTATTGTTTGGCTGAACTGGAGCCCAAAAATGGCACCGTGTAGCAAAGTCAGATATTGGATATTTTACCTACAGTTGTCAGATATCCCAATGTTTGCTGTCATTCATTTAGGTCTGCTGTCACAAATTGTATCCAAAATGACAGTGTAGCATTGACACTACCTGCTAGTGTTAGCAAGATCACACAATATGCTTCAAATATCATTATGATACATTTAAGTTGGTAGTGTTCATAGTACACACACCCCGACGACCACCACCAAAATAATTTGAGAAAAAGACAACCAGGCATTATGTTAGAATGGTATATTTTATTCCACACAGATCAGCATTTACAAAAGAGCAAAGTCAACGTTTTAGAGCAAAGGAAAAAAATGTAATTTGCCAAAAGCTGATTCCTCAACGGTAAACGAAACTGTTAGCCCTGTGATCTCTTTTGACAGATTAGGAGCTTTGCCTTATCAGTAGATTAAGACACCTGGAGCAGAAGAATTCTAATGAAGCTGGAAGGAAGTGTGTGGTTGAGGGAGAGGAGAGAGGAGCTGCAGCTCAAGGCTCCCTCACTGACCACTCTCAAGCCCCGAGTTCAGACAAATCCAGAATCAGTTACAGTAGGTATAGTCTCCACTTTGCTTGGCAAAATGCCTCTAAGATGTCTGGGTTCCATCAAACTCATCTTATTTGACACGTACAAAGCTAAGGCCCTGACTTCACTCTTTTGAAACATACAAAGGTGAGGCCCTGATTCCACTCTGTTGACACTTACAAAGGTAAGGCCCTGACACCACTCTTTTGACACGCAAAAAAGGTGAGGCCCTGGCTCCACTCTTTTGACACGCAAAAAAGGTGAGGCCCTGGCTCCACTCTTTTGACAGGTACAACATTGAGGCCCTCACTCCAATCTTTTGACGCAACTAAAGGTGAGGCCCTGACAAGTATTTAGACAGGTACAAAGGTGAGGCCCTGACTCCACTCTTTTGACAGGTACAAAGATGAGGCCCTGACTCCACTCTTTTGACACGTACAAAGGTGAGGCCCTGACTCCACTCTTTTGACACATACAAAGCTGAGGCCCTGACTCCACTCTTTTGACACATACAAAGCTGAGGCCCTGACTCCACTCTTTTGACAGGTACAAACCTGAGGCCCTGACTCCACTCTTTTGACAGGTACAAAGCTGAGGCCCTTTACTTTACTATCTTGACATGTACAAAGGTGCAGCCCTGACTTCATTCTTTTGACACGTGCAAGGTGAGGCCCTGACTCAAATATTTCCCCTAATTTCTGTTTAAAACCCCCATGCAGTCTTTGTAATAACATTTTAAATCACTATCTGTCTAATAACTACTACATGAAAATAATTTATTTCCCTGATCCTCTTTTTGCTATTGAAATCAAATCAAATGTTATTTCTCACATGCGCCAAATACAACAGGTGTAGACCTTACTGTGAAATGCTTACTTACAAGCCCTTAACCAACAATGCAGTTTTAAGGAAAATAAGAGCTAAGAAAATATTTACTAAATAAATTAAATTTGGAAAAAAAATGACAATAAAATAACAATAATGAGGCTATATATACAAGGGGTACCGGTACAGAGGCAATATGTGGGGGTACAGGATAGTCGAGGTAACTGAGGGAATATGTACTGTTCTGTCTGTAGGGGTAAAGTGACTATGCAAAGATAATAAACAGCGAGCAGCAGCGGTGTAAAAACAAATCGAGGGGTCAATGTAAATAGTCCGGGTGGCCATTTAATTAATTGTTCAGCAGTCTTATGGCTTGGGGGTAGAAGCTGTTAATGAACCTGTTGGACCTAGACTTGGCGGTCCGGTACCGCTTGCCGTGCGGTAGCAGAGAGAACAGTCTATGACTAGGGTGGCTGGAGTCTTCAATCTTGGTCCCGTAATGACGCTTTGCCTCTTTGATGGTTCATCAGAGGGAATAGTGCCCGGGATGGTATAAGTGTCCAGGTTAGGGTCCTGCTTCTTTGAAAGCTCTACCCTTTATCTCAGAGCGGATGTTGCCTCTAATCCATGGGTTCTGTTTGGGGTATACGTACAGTCACTGAGAACGACACCATTGGAGCACCTCCCTACCCACATCGACGGGACAGTAGTGGAGAGGGTAGTAAGTTCCTCGGCGTGCACATCACGGACAAACTGAATTGGTCCACCCACACAGACAGCGTGGTGAAGAATGCGCAGCAGCGCCTCTTCAACCTCAAGAGGCTGGTGAAATTCGGCTTGTCACCAAAAGCACTCAAAAACTTCTACAGCCGCACAATCGAGAGCATCCTGTCGGGCTGTATCACAGCCTGGTACGGCAACTGCTCCGCCCACAACCGTAAGACTCTCCAGAGGGTAGTGAGGTCTACACAACGCATCACCAGGGGCAAACTACCTGCCCTCCAGGACACCTACACCACCCGATGTCACAGGAAGGCCATAAAATTCATCAAGGACAACAACCCCCCGAGCCACTGCCAGTTCACCCCGCTATCATCCAGAAGGCGAGGTCAGTACAGGTGCATCAAAACAGGGACCGAGAGACTGAAAAACAGCTTCTATCTCAAGGCCATCAGACTGCTAACATTGAGTGGCTGCTGCCAACATACTGACTCAACTCCAGCCACTTTAATATTGGAAAAATTGATGTAAAACATGTATCAGTAGCCACTTTAAACAATTCCACTTAATATAATAACCCTACTCATCTCATATGTATATACTGTACTCTATACCATCTACTCCATCTTACCATCTTTATGTAATACATGTATCACTAGCCACTTTAAACAATGCCACTTTTATGTGTATTTTTTACCTTTATTTAACCAGGCAAGTCAGTTAAGAACAAATTCTTATTTTCAATGACAGCCTAGGAACAGTGGGTTAACTGCCTGTTCAGGGGCAGAATGACAGATTTGTACCTTGTCAGCTCGGGGGTTTGAACTTGAACCTTCTGGTTACTAGTCCAACGCTCTAACCACTAGGCTACCCTGCCGCCCCAGTATATACTATACTGTACTCGATACCATCTACTCCATCTTGCCATCTTTATGTAATACATGTATCACTAGCCACTTTAAACAATGCCACTTATGTGTATATACTATACTGTACTCGATACCATCTACTGCATCTTGCCTATGCCGTTCTGTACCATCACTCATTCATATCTTTACGTACACATTTTTCATCCCTTTACACTTGTGTGTATAAGGTAGTTCATGTGAAATTGTTAGGTTAGATTACTCATTGGTTATTACTGCATTGTCTGAACTAGAAGCACAAATATTTTGCTACACTCGCGTTAACTGCAATTTGATTTATTGATGAAGCCATTGATTGATGTGGTATATTCCTCAAGGCCATTGGATGAATCCCGGAACATATTCCAGTCTGTGCTACTTACTCTGTGTGTGGAGTAAAGGTGTTCTAGAGTTTTTTTTCCTCTGTGTGACATGTTGGTAGAAATGAGGTAAAACGGATTTATGTTTGAATGCATTAAAGTCCCCGGACACTAGGTGTGCCGCTTCTGGATGAGCATTTTCTTGTTTGCTTATGGAGGTGGTAGCTGTTCTGTCTTGCCGATGCACGGAAAACCCATCTAATGGTACATTATCCATGTCGTCATTCAGCTACGACTCTGTGAAACATAAGATATTACTGTTTTTGTTCCCTTGGTAGGATTGTCTCAAATAGAGCTCATCCAGTTCATTCTCCAATGACTGCACATTTGCTAATAGGACGGATGGTCAAAGTGGGTTACCCACTCGCCAACAAATTCTCTGTAGCTACCTAATGTAGCCTGTAGCTACCTAATGTTAGCATCTCGACCATGCTCATGACACTAGCTTACTGAAGTGTTGCCACTGAATATAACTAAATGTATAGGCGGAGTACCTCTGTCAAGTGTCTGTGTTCTTTTGTCCATCTTAATCTTTTATTTTTACATTTTACATTTACATTTAAGTCATTTAGCAGACGCTCTTATCCAGAGCGACTTACAAATTGGCCAGACTGAGATATGGCTTTTTCTGCTGCCAGATAAGGACTTGAGGCGTCTGTTTCTAAAACTAGACACTCTAATGTACATGTCCTCTTGCTCAGTTGTGCACTGGGGCCTCCCAATCCTCTTTATATTCTGGTTAGAGCCAGTTTGCACTGTTCTGTGAAGGGAGTAGTACACAGTGTTGTATGAGATCTTCAGTTTCTTGGCAATTTCTCGCATGGAATAGCCTTAATTTCTCAGAACAACAATCGACTGACGAGTTTCAGAAGAAAGTTTTTGTTTCTGGCCATTTTGATCGTGTCATCAAACCCACAAACCCTGATGCTCAACTAGTCTAAAGAAGGTCAGTTTAATTGCTTCTTTAATTAGCACAACAGTTTTCAGCTGTGCTAACATACTTGAAAAAGGGTTTTCTAATGATCAATTAATTAGCCTTTCAAAACAATAAACTTTGATTAGCTAACACAACGTGCCATTGGAACACAGGAGTGATGGTTGCTGATAATGGGCCTCTGTACGCCTATGTAGATATTCCATAAAAATTCTGCCATTTGCAGCTAAAATAGTCAATTACAATATGAACAATGTCTACACTGTATTTCTGATCAATTTAATGTTATTTCAATGGACAAAAAATGTGCTTTTCTTTCAAAAATAAGTACATTTCTAAGTGACCCCAAACCCTTGAACAGTAGTGTATATATAAAAAGACAGTAAAAAAAATAGATAAGAAGAAACAATGTTAAGAAGTGTATAATAAAAAAAACTATTATGTATTCCTGCGCCTGTCTCCAGCATCATTTATGCCAACGTGACATTGTGGAGGTCAGGTCATCTGACGAAGTACTCCATCACTCTCCTTGGTCAAATAGCCCTTAAACAGCCAGGAGGTGTGTTTTGGTTCCTTGTCCTGTTGAAAAACAAATGATAGTCCAACTAAACTCACCAGATGGGATGGCATATCACTGAAGAATGCTGTGGTAGCCATTCTGGTTAAGTGTGCCTTGAATTCTAAATAAATCACCAGTGTCACCAGCAAGCACCCCCACACCATCACACCTCCTCCATGCTTCACTTTGCATGGACACCTACTCTGCGTCTCACAAAGACATGCCAGTTGGAACCAGAAATTTGGACTCATCAGACAAAAGGAAAGATTTCCACCGGTCTAATATCCTTTGCTCATGTTTCTTGGCACAAGCAAGTCTCTTCTTCTTATTGGTGTCCTTTAGTAGTAGTTTCTTTGCAGCAATTCGACCATGATTCACGCAGATACCTCTGAACAATTGATATGGAGATGTGTCTGTTTCTTGGACTCTGAAGCATTTATTTGGGCTGCAATCTGACGTGCAGTTAACTCTAATGAATTTAGGGCTATCCTCTGTATACAAATTCTACCATGTCACAGCACAACTGATTGGCTCAAACACATTAACTTTTAACTTGTTGAGTGTAGGGGGCAGTATTTTGAAGTTTGGATGAAAAACATACCCAAATGAAACTGCCTATTTCTCAGGCCCAGAATCTAGAATATGCATGTAATTGTCAGATTAGGATAGAAAACACTCTAAAGTTTCCAAAACTGTCAAATATTGTCTGTGAGTGTAACAGAACTGATATTGCATCCAACCTGGAAGTGCTGTTTTTCCTGAAAGCTCTCTGTTGCATTGCCTGCCTTCGCTCCATTTAACTTCTTGCGTCGAGCCATCCCGGGTCCGGGATCGTGACTACAGCCTCAAGCCCATTACCATAACGCAACATTAACTATTCATGAAAATCGCACATTAAATTAAATCAATATGCTAGCTCTCAAGCTTAGCCTTTTGTTAACAAAAGATTTTCAAAATATGCTTCTCAACCATAGCAAAACAAGCATTTGTGTAACAGTATTGATAGCTAGCGTAGCATTTAGCGTAGCATTCAGCAGGCAACATTTTCACAAAAACCAGAAAAGCATTCAAATAAAATCATTTACCTTTGAAGAACTTCGGATGTTTTCAATGAGGAGACTCTCAGTTAGATAGCAAATGTTCAGTTTTTCCTGAAAGATAATTTGTTTAGGACAAATCGCTCCATTTTATGAGTCACGTTTAGCTACGAAAAAAACCTGTATCCAGGATTGTGTAAATCTATCCGCAAGCTCATTAGCATAACGCAACGTTAACTATTCATGAAAATCGCAAATGAAATGAAATTAATCTATTTGCTCTCAAGCTTAGCCTTTTGTTAACAACACTGTCATCTTAGATTTTCAAAATATGCTTTTGAACCATAGCTAAACAAGCATTTGTGTAACAGTATTGAAAGCCTAGCATAGGATTAAGCCTGGCATTCAGCATGCCACATTTTCACAAAAACCAGAAAAGCATTCAAATAAAATAATTTACCCTTGAAGAACTTCCGATGTTTTCAATGAGGAGACTCAGTTAGATAGCAAATGTTCAGTTTTAACAAAAATATTATTTGTGTTGACAAATCGCTCCGTTTTCTTCATCACGTTTGGGTAAGGAAAAAAACGAAAATTAAGTCATTAAAACGCGAACTTTTTTCCAAATTAACTCCATAATATCGACAGAAACATGGCAAACGATGTTTAGAATCAATCCTCAAGGTGTTTTTCACATATCTATCGATGATAAATCCTTCGTGGCAATTGACTTTCTCTTCTGAAGAAATGGAACGCGCATGGACCTAAAGATTACGCGATAATTTCGACACAGGACACCTGGTAAATGTAGTCTCTTATGGTCAGTCTTCCAATGATATGCCTACAAATACGTCACAATGCTGCAGACACCTTGGGGAAATGACAGAAAGGGCAGGCTCATTCCTGGCGCATTCACAGCCATATAAGGAGACATTGGAACACAGCAGAATCTGGGGCATTTCCTGTATGAAACTTCATCTTGGTTTCGCCTGTAGCATTAGTTCTGGGGCACTCACAGATAATATCTTTGCAGTTTTGTTTTTTTCTTTCCAAAGCTGTCAATTACATGCATAGTCGAGCATCTTTTCGTGACAAAATATCTTGTTTAAAACGGGAACGTTTTTTATCCAAAAATTTAAAGAGCGAAGAAGTTAAAGGGATATCAACCCGATTCCATTTCCTATGGCTTCCACATGTTGTGAACAGTCTTTAGACGTAGTTTCAGGCTTTTATTTTGAAAACTGAGCGAGAAAGATTACATTGCGTCATTGTATGCCTGGGTGCCAGCAGCATTATGCATGTGCAACAACTTGGAGCAGACATTTTCTCTCTCTCTCCTATTGAAGAAGCTACAGTCCCGGTTGAAATATTATCGATTATATATTGGAAAAACAACCTGAGGATTGATTATGAAAAACGTTTGACATGTTTCTACGGATACTATTTGGAATTTTTGTCTGCCCAATCGTGACCGCTCGAGCCTGTGGATTACTGAACATAACACAAACAAATGGAGGTATTTTGGATATAAAAATAATATTTATGGAACAAAAGGAACATTTATTGTGTAACTGGGAGTCTCGTGAGAGCAAACATCCAAAGATCAGCGATTCATTTTATTGCTTTTCTGACTTTCGTGACCAATCTACTTGGCTGCTAGCGGTTTGTAATGTTTTGTCTACTGAGAGAGATGTCCTTACATAAACGCTTGGTATGCTTTCGCCGAAAAGCTTTTTTGAAATCTGACACGCCAGGTGGATTAATTTCTTGCGTCGAGCCATACCGGATCCGGGATCGTGAATACAGCCTCAAGCTCATTACCATAACGTAACGTTAACTATTCATGAAAATCGCAAATGAAATGAAATTAATCTATTTGCTCTCAAGCTTAGCCTTTTGTTAACAACACTGTCATCTCAGATTTTCAAAATATGCTTCTCAACCATTGCAAAACAAGCATTTGTGTAACAGTATTAATGGCTAACGTAGCATTTAGCGTTAGCATTCAGCAGGCAACATTTTCCACAAAAACCAGAAAAGCATTCAAATAAAATAATTTACCTTTGAAGAACTTTGGATGTTTTCAATGAGGAGACTCTCAGATAGCAAATGTTCAGTTTTTCCTGAAAGATTATTTGTTTAGGACAAATCGCTCTGTTTTCTGCGTCACGTTTAGCTACGAAAAAAAACCTGTATCCAGGATTGTGTAAATCTATCCGCAAGCTCATTAGCATAACACAACGTTAACTATTCATGAAAATCGCAAATGAAATTAATCTATTTGCTCTCAAGCTTAGCCCTTTGTTAACAACACTGTCATCTCAGATTTTCAAAATATGCTTTTGAACCATAGCTAAACAAGCATTTGTGTAACAGTATTGATAGCCTAGCATCGTATTATGCCTCTCTTTCACCATGCAACATTTTCCACAAAAACCAGAAAATAATTCAAATAAAATCATTTACCTTTGAAGAACTTCAGATGTTTTCAATGAGGAGACTCTGTTAGATAGCAAATGTTCCGTTTTTACAAAAAATATTATTTGTGTCGACTAATCGCTCCGTTTTGTTCATCACATTTGGGGAGGGGAAAAAATATATATATATATTAAGTCATTAAAACGCTAACTTTTTTCAAAATTAACTCCATAATATCGACAGAAACATGGCAAACCGATGTTTAGAATCAATCCTCAAGGTGTTTTTCACATATCTATCGACGATAAAATCCATCGTGGCAGTTTACTTTCTCTTCTGAAGAAATGGAACGCGCATGGACCTACAGATTACGCACACAGGACACCTGGCGGGACACCAGGTAAATGTAGTCTCTTATGGTCAATCTTCCAATGATATGCCTACAAACACATCACAATGCTGCAGACACCTCGGGGAATAGACAGAAACCGCAGGCTCTTTCCTGGCGCATTCACAGCCATATAAGGAGACATTGGAACACAGCGCCTTCAGAATCTGGGGCATTTCCTGTATGAAACTTCATCTTGGTTTCGCCTGTTGCATTAGTTCTGGGGCACTCACAGATAATATCTTTGCAGTTTTGGAGATGTCAGAGTTTTGTCTTTCCAAGGCTGTCAATTCCATGCATAGTCGAGCATCTTTTCGTGACAAAATATTGCGCTTAAAACGGGCACGTCTTTTTATCCAATAATGACATAGCGCCCCCATAGGTTGAACAGGTTAACAACAAGCTAAGCTGTGTTTTGCTATATTGCACTTGTGATTTCATGAAAATTAAATATTTTTAGTAATTTAATTTGAATTTGGCCCTCTGCAATTCAGCGGATATTGCCGGCAAAGATCCCGCTAACGGGATGGGTAAATCAAGAAGTTACCAAGGCGGACAAGATAATTGAAATGCATTCCAGTTGACTACCTCATGAAGCTGGTTGAGAGAATGCCAAGTGTGTGCAAAGCTGTCATAAAGGGTGTGTCATGACGTGCCCCTTTTTGGGTGAGGATCATAGCCCCCCTCCTCTCTCTCTCTCTCTCCCACCGCAAGTTTGATGGTCGTAAATACCAAAATATCCTTTCCGCACTCTGCCAAAATGAATCCATTTGTTACCGAAGATAAAGACTTTGCAGTATAGAAACCTCAAAAATATTGAATAATATAACAATATTTCTATATTCAATCCAGTTAAAATTGTCCGTGGGTCCTTCAAGGACAATCACGTCAAGTTTCTTAATAATTTGTAATGTAACTACCAAAGCAGAACAACAAACTGTTTCTCTGAATGTGTATATTTCCCAGTTACCCCTAGAAAAATGGCTTTAGAAGCTTCTGAAAGGCTATTTGACATTATTTGAGTCAATTGGAGGTGTACCAGTGGATGTATTTCAAGGCCTACCATCAAACTCAGTGCATCTTTGCTTGAGATCATGGGAAAATCTAAAGAAACCAGCCAAGACCTCAGAAAAAAAATTGTAGACATACACAAGTTTGGTTCATCCTTGGGAGCAATTTCCAAATGCCTGAAGGAACCACGCTCATCTGTACAAACAATGGTACGGAAATATAAACACCATGGGACCGTGCAGCCGTCATACCGCTCAGGAAAGAGACGATCTTCTGTCTCCTAGAGATGAACGTACTTTGTTGTGAAAAGTGCAAATCAATCCCAGAACAACAGCGAATGATCTTGTGAAGATGCTGGAGGAAACAGGTGCCAAAGTATCTATATCCACAGTAAAACGAGTCCTATATCGACATAACCAGAAAGGTCGCTCAGCAAGGAAGAAGCCACTGCTTCAAAACCACCATAAAAGAGACAGACTTCGATTTGCAACTGCACATGGGGACAAAGATCGTATTTTTTGGAGAAATGTCCTCTGGTCTGATGAAACAAAAATATAACTGTTTGGCCATAATAAACATCGTTGTCTTTTGGAGGAAAAAGGGGGATGCTTGCAAGCCGAAGAACACCATCCCAACCATGAAGGACGGGGGTGGCCACATCATGTTGTGGGGGATCTTTGCTGCAGGAGGGACTGGTGCACTTCACAAAATAGAAGACATCATGAGGCAGGAAAAGTATGTGGATATATTGAAGTAACATCTCAAGACATCAGTCAGGAAGTTAAAGCTTAGTCGCAAATGTGTCTTCCAAATGGACAATGACCACAAGCATACTTCCAAAGTTGTGACAAAATGGCTTAACCTGTTATGGCTGCAATCGGGATCGATATGACAACTACCAGTGGAAATAGAGGGCGCCAAATTCAAACCACAGAAATCTCATAATTACAATTCCTAAAACATACATGTGTTTTATATCATTTTAAAGCTTTTCTTGTTGTTAATCCCACCAAAGTGTCCGATTTCAAATGGGCTTTTCAGCGAAAGCACTTCAAACGATTATGTTAGGTCTCCACCAAACCACAATAAGCACAGCCATTTTCCAGCAAAATATTGCATTCACAAAAAGCTGAAATAAAGATAAAATGAATCACTAACCTTGAATTATCTTCCTCAGATGACACTCATAGGACTTCATGTTACACAATACAAGCATGTTTTGTTTGATAAAGTTCATATTTATGTAAAAAAAAATCTGAGTTTACATTGGCGCGTTAGATTCACTAGTTCCAAAAACATAGTGATTTTGCATAGCCACATCATTTCAACAGAAATACTCATCATAAATGTAGATGATAATACAAGTTATACACATGGAATTATAAATATACCTCTGCTTAATGCAACCGCTGTGTCAGATTTCAAAAAAAGATTTACGGAAAAAGCAAACCATGGAATAATCTGAGACGGCGCTCAGAACAGTAGCCAAATTAGCCTCCATGTTGGAGTCAACAGAAACCAGAAAATACATGATACATGTTTCCTTACCTTTGATGAACTTCATCAGAATGCAGTCCTAGAAATCCCAGGTCCACAATAAAGGCTTGATTTGTTCGAAAATGTCCGTTATTTATGTACAATTAGCTACTTTGGTTAGCGCGTTTGGTAAACAAACGTCCACTATAACGTGACGAAATGTCCAAAAGTTCCGTAACAGTCAGTAGAAACATGTCAAACGATGTACTGAATCAATCTTTAGAATGTTGACATATATCTTGAATAACGTTCCATCCGGAGAATTAAAATTACTTCAGATGAGCGGTGGAACGCAAGTCCTTCCCCTGTGAACGCGCATGGTGAATGCATGGTCAACTCATGGCTGTGGTGACTATTTCCTGTGTCAATCCACCCCCCTTCACATTAGTCATCAGACAAAGTTCTATTGACTGCTGACATCTAGTGAAAGGTGTAGGAAGTGAAAACTCATCCATATCTCGCTGTAATTTCAATGAGACCTTGGTTGAAAATCTGCCACCTCCCGAAAAAAAACAGGAAGTGGAATTTCTCAGGTTTTTGCCTGCTATATGAGTTCTGTTATACTCACAGACATAATTCAAACAGTTTTAGAAACTTCAAAGTGTTTTCTATCCAATACTAATAATAATATGCAAATATGAGCAACTATTACTGAGGAGCAGGCCATTTGATATGGGCACCTTTCATCCAAGCTACTCAATACTGCCCCTGCAGCCATAAAAAGGTACAGACAACAAAGTCAATGTATTGGAGTGGCCATCACAAAGCCCTGACATCAATCCCATGGAAAATGTGTGGGCAGAACTGAAAAAGTGTGTGCGAGCAAGGAGGCCTACCAACCTCACTCAGTTACACCAGCTCTGTCAGGAGAAATGTGCCAACATTCACCAAATTTATTGTGGGATTAATGTGGGAAGCTACCAGAATCTTTTGACCCAAGTTAAACCATGTAAAGGCAATGCTACTAAATATTAATTGAGGGTATGTAAACTTCTGACCCACTGGGAATGTGATGAAAGAAATAAAAGCTGAAAGAAATAATTCTCTCTACTATTATTCTGACATTTCACATTCTTAAAATAAAGTGCTGATCCTAACTGACCTACAACAAGGAATCTTTACTAGGATTAAATGTGTTTGGCTAAGGTGTATGTAAACTTTCGACTTCAACTGTACGTTTTGAAATTTAGACAATAGAAATTAATTATTTGAAATGAAACATTGTATCTTGGTTGTGTGTGTGTAGGAAACGGAGGGGGTGGGTGGGATGGTAGAGAAGGCAAAAATAGTCAAGCAAAATTTAAGTTAGGATGCTCTGCAAATCTTCCAACCCAATGTGCTGGGTTTATGTGACAACACTACACACTGGGTTGTCTTAAACAATATAATATAATTTACCCAGCGGTTGGGTCAAACGCTCAACCCAAGGTGCTGGGTTAGAAGCAGCAACCCAAACCCGCTGGGTTGAATTAGGCCAATGCTGTGTTTGACCAATATTGACCCAGCACGGGGTTGTCGAATTTATCCAAGTTGGGTTATTTTTAACCCAGCATTGATTTTGGAAAAATTATATGAATTGCCATATTAGGCATAACTCAATTTCTAGAAATATAAATTATTTTCAGTAATTGTTTTCAGCATCCTAATTTAGTTTTGTTTTCTGATAGTTTCAGTGCATGCATTCAACAAGCTTTGGACGAAGGATTTCCACAGTGTTGCCAACACCAATATTTCTGAATTGCATTTGATTTATGTTTTGTTTTATTTTTTGTAATGTTGTTATGATGTTTTGAAATTCCATTGGTTAATCTATTGCTCAGTGTCACTTGGCTCATGTAAATAATTATGTAGTTTTCCCTTTAAACATCCTAAGGTCAATATCCCCATAGTGTTCACATTTCTCTCATGTACATGTTGTAGCTACATAAAAATATTAAATAAACCATTTATTTGGGAAATATCCAGTCTTTGCTATTTTCCTCTTTACCATGCTGATGATTTCAAGTTGTATTTGATTTATTTTGATCCATATATTTACTACATTTAGTATGTTTCATTTTTTTTCTCTGTGAAGTAAGATCATTTAAAGCTTTGTGATTTGGTTTATGTATATACATTTCAATGTTTTTTAACACACAGTAAATAAAAACCTGATCTAATTTGTATTCTGTTTGCATAAAAAATAATGTTCATCACAAGTTTTCCAGAATTGCCGCAGATTTACCGCAACAGTGTCACGTTCTGTCCATCGTTCGTATGTGTTTTCCTTGTTTTAGTGTTGGTCAGGACGTGAGCTGGGTGGGCATTCTATGTTGTGTGTCTGGTTTGTCTATTTCTATGTTTGGCCTGATATGGTTCTCAATCAGAGGCAGGTGTTAGTCATTGTCTCTGATTGGGAACCATATTTAGGTAGCCTGTTTTGTGTTGGGTTTGTGGGTGATTGTTCCTGTCTCTGTGTTTGCACCAGATAGGACTGTTTAGGTTTTCACTTTTCTTGTTTTGTATAGTCTGTTCATGTATAGTCGTCTTTATTAAAAACATGAATAACCACCACGCTGCATTTTGGTCCGCCTCTCTTTCACCAGAAGAAAACCCTTACAAACAGTTTGCCACTAAACACATTTTCATGTTTAAATATGAGCCCAAAATGTTTGGAATTCATTTCGATTTACTGATTGTCTTTTATTAACTGTAACTCAGTAAAATCTTTGAAATTGTATCATGGTAAATGTATATTTTTGTTCAGTATACAGTATTAATCTAGCTAGAAATCTAGTTGACTGGACAAATCCAAGCTAGCTAGCTAGCCAACTTAACCAACAACCAGTTTGTACCACTGACTCAACATGGGCTCCAGTAACAATTTAAACCAGTTAGGCTACACAGGAAAAACTGACAATTGCGTCAAAGATGATTATCTGAGCTAACTAACACATGAGCAATCACCATTAACCCAAAACTAACATCAGCTATGCAGCTGCCGTTCAGCTAGCTAGCTAGTTACCAGTAGCTAACAATAAAGTTACCAAAGAAAATTACTTTGACACAGTTTAACTAAATAATTATCCACATGTAGCTAGCTTGCAATTTTAACTGTAACATAGTCCTTACCTGTGTATGTAGCTATTAATGGGCGGCCACTAGGCTACACAGTGTAGCCTAGTGGTTAGAGTGTTGGACTAGTAACGGTAAGGTTGCAAGTTCGAACCTCTGAGCTGACAAGGTACAAATCTGTCGTTCTGCCCCTGAACAGGCAGTTAACCCACTGTTCCTAAGCTGTCATTGAAAATAAGAATTTGTTCTTAACTGATTTGCCTGGTTAAATAAAGGTAAAATAAATAAATAAAAATGATTAATGGCAGAAGACAAAGTGAAACCATTTTCATTCGGCATCAACCAGCTGAATTCACGGCAACACATTATTGAAAAAGCTGTAGCTTCACCTTGCATGTTGTCCATGATGAAAATATGAGTAATACAAAGACCTATCATTATTAAAATATTGACGGCAACATTAGTAGCCTAGGGCAGGACGTGTTATTTGAGAAAAGACACTGTCTCGTTCTAGGAGTAGGAGGATACATGTGCAAAATAAAAGAGGAATGGTCATTGGTCAGCATAATCCTATTAGACTGTGAAGTATTGCAGTTGGCCAAAAACTCCATTCAGCCTGAACAGACTAAAATTCCTGCAGTTGTTCTTAACTCTTACACTAAAAGGGCATTATCACAATTGCAGAGTGTTATTTTGACCTCATAGTTTGAAAAGAATAAGAAAACAGGAAAATCATATATTTGTTTTGGGTGCGGATTTCTCCACAGCACTGCCCCTTTAACATTTCAGACTGAGGGTGGGCCTGCCAACACAGTGTAGGACTTTTAGCCTGGCTTGAGCAATGTCTGACGAACAGGTCTCTAATGCAGCACAACACCTTGCAGCTTCTGGCAGATCAATCAAGTCTCTCGCTGCAATGCTGGCATGACACTTTTATACATGCCCATAAAGGGAGTTAGATTCTTCCACCACATTTAATATTTCATTTTTGAATTGATCTCTGCAGCATTCCTTATTTTGGCGCTTTTTATTTATTTACATTCAAGTCAATCCACACACCTATGAATGGTTGAGACGGAGAGTTGGATGGTGAATCTACTGTATAGGTGCATCCCAGTGTGAATGGATATTTGTGGATTAAACATGTGGTTGTGTTGTTCTCTCACAGTAGGCCTATGGGTTCTTGGTGTGTGATATTGTGTGGTTGTGTGCTGAGACTGGTGCTGCACAGTCTGTCTGCCGGACCTCTGATGGATTTTATACTGCCAAAGAAGCCTGAAAAAAGTCATAAAAATAATATACAACAGAGAAAAAGACTGTTTGAACTCAAACCACATTGGACTGTGTCTAGTGCTAGCCAGTGGCGGTTCTAGACCATTTCTACTGGGGGGGCCAAGCTGGGGCCAGTTGTACTGTTAGAGGGGCCAGTTACATAGATGTTATTGTTGTCATCGCTTCACTGCATTGCAGGCATTAGCAGGAAAAAGACCATAATCATAATCATCATTGTTGCCACTGTCTAATAACAGATGTAAAAAAAAAATAACGATAGCAAAAATGAGTTATATAAAAATTATTTCATACTCCACATTTAGGGGGGCCACAAGGGGGTCCAAAATTGTTGTCACAGGGGCACTGCCCCCCCTCCAGAAACGCCACTGGTGCTAGCTGAAAAGTGCTTACTCCTTGATTCTAGAATGGCTTTGTTAGAAATACAATATACTCCCAAATATGTATGCTCTGTAACCTTTTCGTTCAGGATTATCCATAATCATGGTAGCATCCACATGAATGTAGAAGTGTTTAGAAACATCTTCATATAACGTGGAAATGACCAGACCAAGGTGCAGCGTGGTGAGCGTACATTTTATTTATTAAGAATGTCGCCAGCTTTCCAGGGGTATACAGGTGACTAACAAAGACGACTGCCCACAACTAAGGTGGCAAAACAGGCTGCCTAAGTATGATTCCCAATCAGAGACAACGATAGACAGCTGCCTCTGATTGGGAACCACACTCGGCCAAACACACAGAAATACAAAACATAGAATGCCCACCCCACATCACACCCTGACCTAACCAAATAGAGAAATAAAACGGCTCTCTAAAGTTACTCTTAAATCTCCAGAAAGCTAAAGATGTTCCGACAACATTAGGATCAGCCAAGAGGTTTTGCTGACCACATGACCTGACTAAGACAAACTCTGGGCCATATACCCCCCTCCTATCACCTTATCCCCTAACATTACCTCTACCATCCCATCTCCTTTCACCTAAAGTATCACCTGATCCCACCGCCCTCAACACCCCAACTCTCCTCTACTGCCACAGATTCGGGCCCTGTTAGCCCAGTGCCGCCCTCTGGGGCAGCCAGCATATTACTACCCTGCACCAGGGACCTACAGGGGACCCAGAGGTTTGGCTTTACCCTACACTCCCAGTGTCTTTGTGTGGAGGCAGCATCGCAGAATGGCTTCTCCCCCAGGTGTGTGCTCAGCGGCAGCTTCTGTGGAGGATATTTTGGAGGTAAACAAACTCAATCTGTCTGCCTTCAAGCCTGTGAATAACTCTGTTTTGAATTATTAATCCAGCCCTCCCACTCTCCTCCAATAGTGACAGTCTGCAGATGAATATTGGCTCTGACGGCACGAGGTGACCATTGACATTACTCCCGCAGGAGGACATTATCAGATTTTAAAACGTGATTGACACTTTTAATAACATATTTTTGCCTCTTTGTCTCTGTCTCAGCAGTGACAGAAGTGGGTGACCGAGCAAACTCGCAGAGAGCGAGTGAGATGCTTAATCCTTGATCTTAATGAAATTGTACTACAAAAGATACTCTGTCTCTCTGAAGCCCAGTATATATTTTGTATTTTATTTAGCCTTTATTTAACTAGGCAAGTCAGTTAAGACAAATTCTTATTTACAATGATGGCCTACCCCAGCCAACCCCCGGATGACACTTGGCCAATTGTGCACCGCCCTATGGGACTCCCAATCACAGCCAGATGTGATACAGCCTGGATTCAAACCTGGGACAGTAGTGACTCCTCTTGTACAGAGATGCAGTGCCATAGACCGCTGTGCCACTCGGGAGCCCAAGCAGAAAATCATCCAACTAATGATCTTTGTTCTGAGGTGATAACTGGCTATTAGCTCTTGTTCATTTCATACACAAACACAGCTTAAAAGTAAACATGAACACTATAACACTGTAACACTGCTGGGAATCACTATTTGGCATGGTTGACCTTATAGTAGGGGAATGTGGTCATTTCAATTCCAGATAGAGTTAATGGAACAAACAGAATACAATGTGAACATATTACATGTTTAATCTACAATACAAAGTGACATTACCCACATCTACAGTATCTCCAGCATTGACATGTCATGTTGAAAAATTCACTCATTCTCTTGCTCTGGAGGTGTGCTGGAGACTGTACAATTTTCTTATTAAAACTTACTCAAAACACCCATGCAATTGTTCCTGAGATTTTCCCATTAAACCACCGAGAAAGACTCAATGGGGTGGAAAACATTGGCTCCTGATGCAAATACCAGGTAATAGGCAGACTAATGCTCCGCTCCAAAATATTACAATGTACTGTTGAAGTCGGAACTTTACATACACCTTAGCAAAATTCAGTTTTTCACAGTTACTGACATTTAATCCCAGTAAAAATGCCCTGTCTTAGGTCAGTTAGGATCACCACTTTATTTTAAGAATGTGAAATGTCAGAATAATATTAGAGATAATTATTTATTTCATCTTTTATATCTTTCATCACATTCCCAGTGGGTCAGAAGTTTACATACACTCAATTAGTATATAGTAGCATTGCCTTTAAATTGTTTAACTTGGGTCAGATGTATTGGGTAGCCTTCCACAAGCTTCCCACAATAAGTTGGGTGAATTTTGGCCTATTCCTCCTGGCAGAGCTGCTGTAACTGAGTCAGGTTTGGATGCCTCCTTGCTCGCACACACTTTTTCAGTTCTGCCCCCACATTTTCTGCAGGATTGAGGTCAGAGCTGTGTGATGGCCACTCCAATACCTTGACTTTGTTGTCCTTTTTGCCACAACCTTGGAAGTATGCTTGTGGTCATTGTCCATTTGGAAGACCCATTTGTGACCAAACTTCAACTTCCTGACTGATGTCTTCAGATGTTGCTTCAATATTTCCACATAATTTTCCTGTCTAATTATGCCATCTATTTTGTTTACCTTGCTCCTAACTTCAGTCACTGTTACTAGTCGGCTACCACCGGGTACTTAACCTTACCCCTTATTAGAGATTGCTACCCTATGTGTGATGCATTCACAAGGTATTCAGACCCCTTGACTTTTAAAAATGTTGTTACGTTACAGCTATATTGTAAACATTATTAAAATATATATGATTTTCATCAATCTACACACAATACCCCATAATGACAAAGTGGAAACAGGTTTCTTTGACATTAGCATGAATAATAATAAAAAAAGTTAAATTGAAATACCTTATTTACATAAGTATTCAGACCCTTTGCTGTGAGACTCGAAATTGAGGTTAGGTGCGTCCTTCTACAACATGATTGGAGTCCACATGTGGTAAATTCAATTGATTGGGCATGATTTGGAAAGAACACACCTGTCTATTTAAGGTCCCACAGTTGGCAGTGCATGTCAGAGCAAAAACCAAGCCATGAGGTTGAAAGAATTGTCCGTAGAGACAGAATCGTGTCGAGGCACAGATCTGGGGAAGTGTACCAAAAATTGTCTGCAGCATTGAAGGTCTCCAATGTGACGACCCTCCCACTCTGCTGCCGTATTCTCTCTTTGTTCTTGTTTCCTTATTAGGATGCCGGTGGGCGGAGTTGGGAGGGTCGTCAGCTACATGGGAAACGCCTGGGCCTGGTGTGTCCCAGGATAAATACACCACTTCCCCATTCATGGAGGAGACTCTCTCCATGCAGACACCTTTACAGATTGTGTTGTGTATCTTGGTGGCCTTTTGGTTGTTTGCTTTGGCACCTTTCGTCACCCTGCATTATCACACTCATGCATGCAAAACACTCACTTACACTACTGATTACTGATTACACACACCATTGTATATTATACTTAGTTACTTATTTAATAAATATATCTTTTGTTACGGGCTTTGAGCCGGTTCATGACAAGTGGGGGCTCATCCGGGATATTTGAACGTATTGGTTTGGGAGACCGTGGAGGTACGTGTTTGGTTTGCATATTTTGTTTGATTTAGATGGGTCCAATATTGGTTGCCTTTGTTGTTTGGTTTGTGTGCTGCGTTGGAGAGAGTATAATGGTTGGTTTCCAGGCCCTTTCCAGCCTGGAAAATCTTGTTCTACTTTCTGTTGGGACATTGGTCTGAGGATGAGAGTAAATCGGCTGTGTACCTCGGTGGGAGATTTGGGTAGGGTAGTGGAACTTGACACTTGGAGCTATAGCATTTTTCCCCTGATAGGCTTAGCGACATGTTTCATTTTTTAAATATGTTGGGCATGGATAAATGTTTGTTATTTTTGTGTGGTGTCTGTGGACTGAGCAGTTGTCTCGGGGGCACATCCATGGCTTGGTGGAATTTGTCAGCATGCTGGGGAGTTTTATTTCCTTGCCAGCAGGCTACAGTGCGTAAATACCCACCGCAAATCCGCACGAAGACTAGGGTTGAGTTATTGTAGGTTTTGGGGAAGCTCCGTATCTCATCTCTCTTCTGTGGTGCTCAGGGTGATTGTCATTTCTCTGGTTGTGGTCTGATGTGCTCAGCAGAGGGGTTGAGCAAGATTATTTACTTATGACTATGGTGTCTTATGTAGACAAGTTCATTCGCTTTCCATCAGAGGAACTGTTAGAATTATGTACTAAAGAAAAGCTGTTGAAGATCGCTGAACACTACAAGGTTGAATGATTGAAATTAGTGAAATTCTGTTACGTTGGGTAGTGACTATGATTCGTTGGAAGTGACTATGATTCTTTGTAAGTGACTATGAATCGTTGGAAGTGACTATGAATCGTTGGAAGGTGTTATAAAAATTAAGAAGGACCCTGATGTTATTTTTGTTGGAGTTTGTAGCTGTTATGGTCTTTTGTGCCATGTTCCTGAAGGTTTATGTGACTGACCATTGTTTGGTGTTGTCATGTTCTATCTTTCCTGTCTGTTCCCTCCTGGTCTTGTGTTCTTCTTTCCTCTTAAACATTGCTTCCTATGCGCAAAGGTTGCTGAGGTCTGGGGAGGAGGAGGTTGGCTGGGGCAGGTGGAGGTGTGAACACATAACCCCTCATCAATTTGGGACGCAGAGGCTGTGTCAATTTGGGACGCAGAGGCTGTGTCAATTTGGGACGCAGAGGCTGGTGTGTTGTTCCGGGGTCCTTGTTGATCCGCGGTTTTATGGGGGGGAATGTGACGACCCTCCCACTCTGTCTGCCGTATTCTCTCTTTGTTCTTGTTTCCTTATTAGGATGTCGGTGGGCAGAGTTGGGAGGGTCGTCAGCTACATGGGAAACGCCTGGGCCTGGTGTGTTCCAGGATAAATACACCACTTCCCCATTCATGGAGGAGACTCTCTCCATGCAGACATCTTTACAGATTGTGTTTTGTATCTGGTGGCCTTTTGGTTGTTTGCTTTGGCACCTTTCAACACCCTGCATTATCACATTCATTCATGCATGCGAAACACTCACTTACATTACTGATTACACACACCATTGTATATTGTACTTAGTTACTTATTTAATAAATATATGTTTTGTTACTCCTTATCTCCACGTTGTCTCCCTTTTGTTACGGGCTTTGAGCCAGTTCGTGACATCCAACAACACAGTGGCCTCCATCATTCTTAAATGGAAGAAGTTTGGATTCACCATGACTCTTCCTAGAGCAGGCTGCCTTGCAAAACTGAGCAATCTGGGGAGAAGGGCCTTGGTCAGTGAGGTGACCAAGAACCCGATGGTCTCTCTGACAGAGCACCACAGTTCCTCTGTGGAGATGGGACAATGATCCAGAAAGACAACCATCTCTGCAGTACTCAACTAATCAAGGCTTTATGGTAGAGTGGCCAGACAGAAGCCACTCCTCAGTAAAAGGCACATGCCAGCCTCCTTGGAGTTTGCCAAAAGGCACCTAAAGGACTCTCAGACCATGAGAAACACGATTCTCTGGTATGATGAAACCAAGATTGAAATCTTTGGCCTGAATGCCAAGCGCCACATCTGGAGGAAACATCGCAATATCCCTACGGTGAGGCATTGTGGTGTTAGCATCATGCTGTGGTGATGTTTTTCAGCGGCTGGGACTGGGAAACTAGTCAGGATCGAGGGAAATATGAACGGAGCAAAGTATAGAGAGATCATTGATGAGAATCTGCTCCAGAGCGCTCAGGACCTCAGACTGGGGTGAAGGTTCACCTTGCAATAGGACAACGACCCCAAACACACAGCCAAGACAACTCAGGAGCGCCTTCGGGACACGTCTCTGAATGTGGCCCAGCCAGAGTTCAGAGCCCAAGAAGACTTGAGTCTGTAATTGCTGCCTAAGGTGATTCAACAAAGTACTGAGTAAAGGTTCTGAATACTTAAAAAAATTAAATAAACCTACTTTGTCATAATGTGGTATTTTGTGTAGATTGGGGAGGAAAAAACTATTTAATCCATTTTAGAATAAGGCTGTAATTTAACAAAATGTGGAAAAAGTCACGGGGTCTGAATGCACTCTATCTGAAAATCAACATTTTAGGGGTGAGAAATATTTAGAAGTTGGGAACTTGTTGAATATCTCAATGACTCACAATGTCTATTTACACATTTTAATTTACTTCAGTGCTGAGGCCTTCTTTCCTTGAGAGGTTTCAGTCGCATCACTCTGCGCATCCATCATCTAACTTTAAATCCCTGATTCCTCTGCTCTCTTTCTCTGCTGTGTGGACAGCAGATATGTACACTGCTCAAAAAAATAAAGGGAACACTTAAACAACACAATGTAACTCCAAGTCAATCACACTTCTGTGAAATCAAACTGTCCACTTAGGAAGTAACACTGATTGACAATAAATTTCACATGCTGTTGTGCAAATGAAATAGACAACAGGTGGACATTTTAGGCAATTAGCAAGACACCCCCAATAAAGGACTGGTTCTGCAGGTGGTGACCACAGACCACTTCTCAGTTCCTATGCTTCCTGGCTGATGTTTTGGTCACTTTTGAATGCTGGCGGTGCTTTCACTCTAGTGGTAGCATGAGATGGAGTCTACAACCCACACAAGTGGCTCAGGTAGTGCAGCTCATCCAGGATGGGACATCAATGCGAGCTGTGGCAAGAAGGTTTGCTGTGTCTGTCAGCGTAGTGTCCAGAGCATGGGGCGCTACCAGGAGACAGGCCAGTACATCAGGAGACGTGGAGGAGGCCGTAGGAGGGCAACAACACAGCAGCAAGACCGCTACCTCTGCCTTTGTGCAAGGAGGAGCAGGAGGAGCACTGCCAGAGCCCTGCAAAATGACCTCCAGCAGGCCACAAATATGCATGTGTCTGCTCAAACGGTCAGAAACAGACTCCATGAGGCTGGTATGAGGGCCCGACGTCCACAGGTGGGGGTTGTGCTTACAGCCCAACACCGTGCAGGACGTTTGGCATTTGCCAGAGAACACCAGATTGGCAAATTCGCCACTGGCGCCCTGTGCTCTTCACAGATGAAAGCAGGTTCACACTGAGTACATGTGACAGACGTGACAGAGTCTGGATACGAGTCTGGGGGGCCGCACCGCCCTCCATGTGCTCGCCAGAGGTAGCCTGACTGCCATTAGGTTCCGAGATGAGATCCTCAGACCCCTTGTGAGACCATATGCTGGTGCGGTTGGCCCTGGCTTCCTCCTAATGCAAGACAATGCTAGACCTCATGTGGCTGGAGTGTGTCAGCAGTTCCTGCAAGAGGAAGGCATTGATGCTATCGACTGGCCTGCCCATTCCCCAGACCTGAATCCAATTGAGCACATCTGGGACATCATGTCTCGCTCCATCCACCAACGCCATGTTGCACCACAGACTGTCCAGAAGTTCACGGATGCTTTTGTCCAGGTCTGGGAGGAGATCCCTCAGGAGACCATCCGCCACCTCATCAGGAGCATGCCCAGGCATTGTAGGGAGGTCATACAGGCACGTGGAGGCCACACACACTACTGAGCCTCATTTTGACTTGTTTTAAAGACATTAAATCAAAGTTGGATCAGCCTGTAGTGTGGTTTTCCACTTTAATTGTGAGTGTGACTCCAAATCCAGACCTCCATTGGTTGATAAATTTGATTTCCATTGATAATTTTTGTGTGATTTGTTGTCAGCACATTCAACTATGTGAAGAAAAAAGTATTTTTGTGAAGAAAAAAGAATATTTCATTAATTCAGATCTAAGATGTGTTGTTTTAGTGTTCCCTTTATTTTTTTGAGCAGTGTATATTGTATTCAATGTATATTGACATTTCCCTCGGCATCCTGGGTAAAATGTTGCGAGAGCTCTAATTGAGCACATCCTCCGCAGCCCGTTCCAGCCTCCTTGAGGTGACGTCAGTTTGAGACGCAACTAATTGCCTTCCATATCCCTGCCACTTTCATGTCAATCTGACTGAGAGAGACTATAAACGACTCCAATTTGGAGCAAAAGGAGAGGAGTGGAGAAAAGAGAAGGAAGCTTATCTTCCTAGACCTAGATTCATCTCCACATTAACTTTGACCTGGACTTTCCAAAGCATATGTTCAACTTTTCTGACGGCTACAGAGATGGAAGGCTGATATAGAAATAGAGAGATTGTTTGTGGCTGAGAAAAAAGAGCTACATCAGGAATCAAACACACTATCACACCAGGAGTCCTCAAGATCACAATCAAAAGCAATTGTGTCAATGTCACAGCATGATTTATGACTGAATTAACACAGAGAGATGGACAGGGGAATTATCTCTGTATTGTGGATTGGTGAAAGACATGACAGCTCAGAGGCTGGTAACAATGGTTAACCTTGATTATTACACTCACTCACAGTACAATTTAATAAGTTACTGATGGATTTCTGTAGGTCTGGAGAAAGGGATTTCATAAAATGTTGTGCGCACAAATAAAAAAAGATTTCCTGGTTTATTATTATTATCACGTGTAGGCGGTACTTGGCAGCTACTAGAGGAATTGTAGTAAAACAGCACACAAGTAAACAAGAACAATAATAAGAAAGCAGAAAGTCAGGATGGGAGCTGAAGGATGGATGATGATCTAGGAGTTGAAGAAGATCGGATGGCATTGAGAGTGCAGGAAACATTTATGGTATTATGGAGGAGGGAACCGGTCAGGGTCAGAGAGACAGTCAGGTCCGTAGCCTCAGCAGGCTTTAGTGGTTAGCTTCCTTGCTACTCCTCTCCACCCACTCTGTGTAGCACCCACTTTCAGTGCCCCAAAAGGTACACTGAAAGCTCACCACACATATTCATTACATTAGAGTAGCTAGCTAATCTTCACTAGTTGAGCCATCTCGCTCGGCATGCAGTCCTTTCACTTCGGCTTCTCCTCAAGTCATGTTGTGTGGCATGCCATTTGAATCCAAAAAACAGATAAGGTCTAGATAGCTGAAAAAATGTACAACAAGCAATGGGAGTGATAAGACATAGTGGGGCCATCCCAACAAAATAAAATTGATAGGGACAGGTGTGGATGAAATAATCTTGTTTGTATGATATGGAAGGGTAAATGGAGGTCAACACAAATTGGACTGCCACTGAATCAATATGAACAGAAAACATGACTTCACAGACATTTCCTCCAATCAAAGCAATTTTAAAGGTTATAATATTGAACCTTAGACATTGATCTATAAAATGTGAATATCTGATTAGCGGTGAGTTTGATTTATTTTTAAAATTACCACAACTGTGGTAGCGTTAGCTGTTTTCAATTCAAAGTGGGGATCCATTTTTTTTCTAGAAGTACTAAAAGATTCAGGGATATTTAGACTTACCATAATATGGCAAATGTCCAATAATTTTCCATTTAATATCTGCCCTGGTAATGCATAAAGAAGGAGGCAGCAAATCTATGAGTACGTTGGGGGATTGCTGGTGATTCTGAAATTGGATACTCATTCATCCAACTTTTCTGTCTTCATTAGAATGTCAGTGTGAAGCATAACTAAGTATCCTCCCCTTTACAGTGCATAGATCTTGTTGTGTGTGCACGTGCTCTGCTAATCAGTGTATTTGTGTGAGCCCATTGCTTGTGCTATATGTGTGTGTCTGTTTGTGCACATTCATTCATGTGTTTGTGTCTGTGCATCTCTCAGTGGCGGTCGTGACATTTAAGATGAGAGAGGAAGATTTTTTTTATGAGCATGGCTTTATTTCTATTACGGCGTATTCAATGACTGTCATTCATATACCAATCACCCAGCTCAATGTAACATTGATTGGTTTAGGCTACTACATGATACTAAAACGTTCTCTATGCGCATCATGAGGTTTGCCACCTAGCTACCTAGCCTATGAATAAAAGTTTACAATGTACACCACCGTTCAAAAGTTTGGGGTCACTTAGAAATGTCCTTGTTTTTGAAAGAAAAGCACATTTATTGTCCATTAAAATAAGATAAAAGTCATCAGAAATACGGTGTAGACATTGTTAATGTTGTAAATTACTATTGTAACTGGAAACGGAAGATTTGTTTAATGGAATATCTACATAGGTGTACAGAGGCCCATTATCAGCAACCATCATTCTGTCACACCCTGATCAGTTTCACATGTCCTCGTTATTGTCTCCACCCCCTCCAGGTGTTACTTGTTTTCCCCAGTGTATTTATCCCTGCGTTTCCTGTCTCTCTGTGCCAGTTCGTCTTGTATGATTCCAAGTAAACCAGCATTTTCCCGTTCTCCTGCTTTTTGCATTCTCCTTTTTCTAGCCCTCCTGGTTTTGACACTTGCCTGTCTCTGGACTTTGTACACACCTGCCTGACCATTCTGCCTGCCTTGACCACGAGTCAGTCTGCCACTATGTACCTCCTGGACCTCCTGATCTGGTTTTGACCTTTTTGCATGTCCACAACTATTCTCTTGCCTACCCCGGTGCACAACTGAGCAAGAGGACAAGTACATTAGTGTTTAGTTTGAGAAGCAGATGCCTCACAAGTCCTCAACTGGCAGCTGTGAAGAGATGACACCGGGATGCTGGCTTTCTAGGCTGAGTTCCTCTGTCCAGTGTTCTTTTGCCCATCTTAATCTTTTCTTTTTATTGGCCAGTCTAAGCTACGTCTTTTCCTTGCAGCTCTGCCTGGAAGGCCAGTATCCCGGAGTTGCTTCTCACTGTTGACGTTGAGACTGGTGTTTTGCGGGTACTATTTATTGAAGCTACCAGAAATCTGATAGGTTGGATGACATCCTCCGGAAGTTATCATATTTACTGTGTAAGTCTATGTAAGGGAGTGAGAACCACGAGCCTTCTAGGTTTCTATGGAGGTCAATGTACCGAGCACTACAGAGTGCTGTTGAAGCTAAATGTAGACCTTCATTGCAAAACAGTGTGTTTTAATAAATTATTTGGTGACATGAATATATTTAGAATAGTTTTATCTAAAAATGTATAACCTTTAATTGTTTCACTATTTTATTTTTCTGAAATTCACTGAGGATGATGGTCCTCCACTTAATCCTCTGAGGAGCCTCCACTGGTGTCTGTGTGTATGCATCGCCATTGCACAAGTTACGATATTAGAATTTGAAACTTTAAGCACAGAGGTATGAATTAGAGAGAAACCTGCCTGCTTTGTTTTGTTGATTAATTGAAGGTTTTCATAAAATGTCAGAGTAAACAACAGAAAATATCCCCATATGGCTGTTTCAATTATGCTTGGTTTTTGCAATTAGTTTTTTTCTCCTACTGAATAAAACAATACCTTGGCCTTCTACAATACCTAATTGTATACACTGTCTCTATATTTAATAACAGAATGTTTTGATGTTCACTCTCCCAATGCAATCCAAATGATCATTGGATACTCCATACAAGTTTAAAAACCCTCTATTACAAGGATGGGCAACCCCCCCCCCCCCCCTTTTGTAAGACCTTGGGACATATTTTAGATTGGTAAGTTAGTCTAGACTACTATCTCAATTTGTAGTAATCATGGTCGATAAAATCTAACTCAGGGCTCAAAAATGACTAGGGCTAACGGCTCTGACTGCATGGGTGTGTATGGATGTGGATACACAAACCTGCGAACTTCTGCGGCACATCATGATAAGTTCACAATTTGTGTGCTCCCCCCATAAAGTTGCCCACCCCTGCTCTATTATGAAGCGTGTTGCTTCTTGGACTCAGTTAATAACTGCATTGAAAACCTCCCATCAAGACACAAACAAATCAATGGAATATAACCCATACAACTGTCTTTGTTTTTCTGACGCATTTGGTTCTATGACCTAGCATCTTGCTGTCTGTATGGGTGTTTTTGTGAATAAGCATGACAAATGGGAGACCACAGTAGGCAGAGGGCCTAGTCTGGGCATGATTTTTATGGTACAAGGCAAATGCATTGTAAACCCGGGGAGAGGGAACTTTCTAATGGATTTTTTTTGTGAAAGACAAAGAACTGGATGTGTTCAAGTCCAGGTTATTGAATGGGTTCTGGGCATCATGCACCTGCCAGGTTAACTATCAAACCCTTAACATTCTTGTTTTTTTACAACCCTCACTTGACTCTTTTCCCTAGTCCATCTCCTAAAATGTGGCTGCTCTATCACCCATCTTAAGGCTTCTGTCAATCAATGCTGACATTGAGAGAGGAACACATATAGTGAGGCTCTATCAGTATTGTAAAAGTGAAGCCTAGATATGAGATTAATGAAAATGTCCTGTTTCAAAGGTCATTGGCAGCATATGGCCTTGGTTAGAGGGACAAATGGAGAGAGCTGTGACTCACATGCCAATGGATGTCTGGGAGCAAAGCACCATAGCACAGTGCAACGTTTTTTAATTGAATTAGTTCACTCACTGGTTATAATGGCACATAAACTTGTATTTGATTCACGGGTTAACCAAAACAATGATATAGTCATTTAAGTGTTTTCTATCTCGCTATCTCACTTGCTTGTGTCCTCCTGGTAGTCTATTGGGATGCTTCCTGAGAATGTGTCATGCAAACAAATGATGAGAATGATCCACACGCCTGTCATTGGAGGACTTAAACATCTGTGCATCACTCATCCCAAAGGCGACAAAAAGATGGATTCATTCTCTTAAAACTTAAATTTTTCAGTACAAACCACACAGAAATGGATATGTTGAATAAACATCCATGGGATATACAGTGCCTTGCAAAAGTATTCGGCCCCCTTGAACTTTGCGACCTTTTGCCACATTTCAGGCTTCAAACATAAAGATATAAAACTGTATTTTTTGTGAAGAATCAACAAGTGGGACACAATCATGAAGTGGAACGACATTTATTGGATATTTCAAAAGTTTTTAACAAATCAAAAACTGAAAAATTGTGCGTGCTAAATTATTCAGCCCCCTTAAGTTAATATTTGAAGCGCCACCTTTTGCTGCGATTACAGCTGTAAGTCGCTTGGGGTATGTCTCTATCAGTTTTGCACATCGAGAGACTGACATTTTTTCCCATTCCTCCTTGCAAAACAGCTCGAGCTCAGTGAGGTTGGATGGAGAGCATTTGTGAACAGCAGTTTTCAGTTCATTCCACAGATTCTCGATTGGATTCAGGTCTGGACTTTGACTTGGCCATTCTAACACCAGGATATGTTAATTTTTTAACCATTCCATTGTAGATTTTGCTTTATGTTTTGGATCATTGTCTTGTTGGAAGACAAATCTCCGTCCCAGTCTCAGTTCTTTTGCAGACTCCATCAGGTTTTCTTCCAGAATGGTCCTGTATTTGGCTCCATCCATCTTCCCATCAATTTTAACCATCTTCCCTGTCCCTGCTGAAGAAAAGCAGACCCAAAACATGATGCTGCCACCACCATGTTTGACAGTGGGGATGGTGTGTTCAGGGTGATGAGCTGTGTTGCTTTTACGCCAAACATAACGTTTTGAATTGTTGCCAAAAAGTTCAATTTTGGTTTCATCTGACCAGAGCACCTTCTTCCACATGCTTGGTGTGTCTCCCAGGTGGCTTGTGGCAAACTTTAAATGACACTTTTTATGGATATCTTTAAGAAATGGCTTTCTTCTTGCCACTCTTCCATAAAGGCCAGCTTTGTGCAATATACGACTGATTGTTGTCCTATGGACAGAGTCTCCCACCTCAGCTGTAGATCTCTGCAGTTCATCCAGAGTGATCATGGGCCTCTTGGCTGCATCTCTGATCAGTCTTATCCTTGTATGAGCTGAAAGTTTAGAGGGACGGCCAGGTCTTGGTAGATTTGCAGTGGTCTGATACTCCTTCCATTTCAATATTATCGCTTGCACAGTGCTCCTTTGGATGTTTAAAGCTTGGGAAATATTTTTGTGTCCAAATCCGGCTTTAAACTTCTTCACAACATTATCTCGGACCTGCCTGGTGTGTTCCTTGTTCTTCATGATGCTCTCTGCGCTTTTAACGGACCTCTGAGACTATCACAGTGCAGGTGCATTTATACGGAGACTTGATTACACACAGGTGGATTGTATTTATCATCATTAGTCATTTAGGTCAACATTGGATCATTCAGAGATCCTCACTGAACTTCTGGAGAGAGTTTGCTGCACTGAAAGAAAAGGGGCTGAATAATTTTGCACGCCCAATTTTTCAGTTTTTGATTTGTTAAAAAAGTTTGAAATATTCAATAAATGTCGTTCCACTTCATGACTGTGTCCCACTTGTTGTTGATTCTTCACAAAAAAATACAGTTTTATATCTTTATGTTTGAAGCCTGAAATGTGGCAAAAGTTCGCAAAGTTCAAGGGGGCCGAATACTTTCGCAAGGCACTGTATATGACCCCTCCTGTCTCAGCCTCCAGTATTTATGCTGCAGTAGTTTGTGTCGGGGGAATAGGGTCAGTTTGTATAATCTGGAGTACTTCTCCTGTCTTATCCGGTGTCCTGTGTGAATTTAAGTATGCTCTCTCTAATTAGCTCTTTCTCTCAGAGGACCTGAGCCCTAGGACCATGTCTCAGGACTACCTGGCATGATGACTCCTTGCTGTCCCCAGTCCACCTGGCCGTGCTGCTGCTCCAGTTCAGGTTGCTGTACAGAAACCCAGCCTAAAACCACCAAACAGCAAGCAATGCAGGTGTAGAAACATGGTGGCTAGGAAAAACTCCCTAGAAAGGCCAAAACCTAGGAAGAAACCTAGAGAGGAACCAGGCGGCTGTGAGGGGTGGCCAGTCCTCTTCTGGCTGTGCTGGGTGGAGATTATAACAGAACATGGCTAAGATGTTCAAATGTTCATAAATGACCAGCATGGTCAAATAATAATAATCAAAGTAGTTGTCGAGGGTGCAGCAAGTCAGCAACTCAGGAGTAAATGTCAGTTGGCTTTTCATAGCCAATCATTAGGAGTATCTCTACCGCTCCTGCTGTCTCTAGAGAGTTTACAACAGCAGGTCTGGGACAGGTAGCAAGTCCGGTGAACAGGTCACGGTTCCATACCCGCAGGCAGAACAGTTGAAACTGGAGCAACAGCACGGCCAGGTAGACTGGGGACAGCAAGGAGTCCTCATGCCAGGTAGTCCTAGGGCATAGGTCCTCTGAGAGAGAGAAAGAAAGAGAGAATTAGAGAGAGCATACTTAAACTCACACAGGACACCAGATAAGACGGGAGAAGTACTCCAGATATAACAAATTGACCCTAGCCCCCCGACACAAACTACTGCAGCATAAATACTGGAGGCTGAGACGGGAGGGGTCAGGAGACACTATGGTCCCATCCGATGATACCCCCGGACAGGGCCAAACAGGAAGGATATAACCCCACCCACTGTGCCAAGTATAGGCCGAGTATAGCCCACAAAGATCTCCGCCACGGCACAACCAAGGGGGGCGCGCCAACCCAGACATGAAGATCACGTCAGTGACTCAACCCACTCAAGTGACGCACCCCTCCTAGGGATGGCATGAAAGAGCACCAGTAAGCCAGTGACTCAACCCCTGTAATAGGGTTAGAGGCAGAGAATCCCAGTGGAGAGAGGGGAACCTGCCAGACAGAGATAAGGGCGGTTCGTTGCTCCAGAGCCTTTCTGTTCACCTTCACACTCCTGGGCCAGACTACACTCAATCATATGACCTACTGAAGAGATGAGCCTTCAGTAAAGACTAAGAGATTGAGACCAAGTCTGCATCTCTCACATGGGTAGGCAGACCATTCCATAAAAATTGAGATCTATAGGAGAGAGCCCTGCCTCCAGCTGTCTGCTTAGAAATTCTTGGGACAATTAGTAGGCCTGCATCTTGTGACTGTAGCGTACGTGTAGGTATGTGCGGCAGGACCAAATCGGAAAGATAGGTAGGAGCAAGCCCATGTAATGCTTTGTAGGTTAGCAGTAAAACCTTGAAATCAGCCCTTGCCTTAATAAAACAGGAAGCCAGTGTAGGGAGGCTAGCACTGGAGTGATATGATCAAATGTTTTGGTTCTAGTCAGGATTCTAGCAACCGTATTTAGCACTAACTGAAGTTTATTTAGTGCTTTATCCTGCTAGCTGAAAAGTAAAGCATTGCAGTAGTCTAACCTAGAAGCAACACAAGCATGGATACATTTTTCTGTTTCATTTTTGAACAAAAAGTTTCTGATTTTTGCAATGTTACGTAGATGGAAAAAATCTGTCCTTGAAACAGTCTTGATATGTTTGTCAAAAGAGAGATTAAGGTCCAGAGTAACGGCGAGGTCCTTCACAGTTTTATTTGAGACGACTATAAAACCATCAAGATTAATTGTCAGATTCAACAGAATATCTCTTTGTTTCTTGGGGCCTAAAACAAGCATCTCTATTTTGTCCGTTTCAAAGTAGAAAGTTTGCATCTGAAACACAGGCTTCTAGTAAGGTGTAACGGAGTTCTTCGTTTGTAGAAAGAGAGTCGGACCGAAATGCAGCGTGTAGGTTACTCATCACTTTAATGAAAGAATGCGTACATGAAATAACTCAATAACATACAAAGCAAAACAACAAACGGAACGTGAAACTAATTACAGCCTATCTGGTGACTATAACACAGAGACAGGACAAACACCCACGAAATACAAAGCGAAACTGAGGCTGTCTAAATACCCAATCAGTTCCCAATCAGAGACAACGATAAGCAGCTGACTCCAATTGAGAATCGCCTCAGGCAGCCAAGCTTAACTAGACACACCCCTAATCAACACAATCCCAATACTACAAACCCCAATACGAAACACAACATATAAACCCATGTCACACCCTGGCTTACCCAAACATATACCAAAAACACAAAATATAATGACCAAGGCGTGACAGAACCCCCCCCCCCCTAAGGTGCGGACTCCGGGACGCACCTCAAGAGCATAGGGAGGGTCCGGGTGGGCATCTGTCCATGGTGGCGGTTCTGGCTCGGGACGTGGACCCCACTCCATGAATGTCCTAGTTCCTCCCCTTCGCGTCCTGGGATAATCCACCTTCTCCGCCGACCATGGCCTAATAGTCCTCACCCTGATCCCCACATAACTGAGGGGCAGCTCGGGACCGAGGGGCAGCTCGGGACAGAGGGGCAGCTCGGGACAGAGGGGCAGCTCGGGACAGAGGGGCAGCTCGGGACAGAGGGGCAGCTCGGGACAGAGGGGCAGCTCGGGACAGAGGGGCATCTCGGGACAGAGGGGCAGCCCGGGACTGAGGGGCAGCTCGGGACAGAGGGGCATCTCGGGACAGAGGGGCATCTCGGGACAGAGGGGCATCTCGGGACAGAGGCAGCCCGGGACTGAGGGGCAGCCCGGGACTGAGGGGATGCCCAGTACTGAGAGGACGCCCAGTACTGAGAGGACGCCCAGTACTGAGAGGACGCCCAGTACTGAGATGAAGCTCAGACAGGTAGTAGGCTCCGGTAACTCCTGGCTGGCTGGCGGATCTAGCTGCTCTATGCAGACTGACAGCTCTGACTGCTCCATGCAGGCTGACAGCTCTGACTGCTCCATGCAGGCTGACAGCTCTGACTGCTCCATGCAGGCTGACAGCTCTGACTGCTCCATGCAGGCTGACAGCTCTGACTGCTCCATGCAGGCTGACAGCTCTGACTGCTCCATGCAGGCTGACAGCTCTGACTGCTCCATGCAGGCTGACAGCTCTGACTGCTCCATGCAGGCTGACAGCTCTCTGCAGACTGGCACCTCTGGCGGATCCTGGCAGACTGGCACCTCTGGCGGATCCTGGCAGACTGGCACCTCTGGCGGATCCTGGCAGACTGGCACCTCTGGCGGATCCTGGCAGACTGGCACCTCTGGCGGATCCTGGCAGACTGGCACCTCTGGCGGATCCTGGCAGACTGGCACCTCTGGCGGATCCTGGCAGACTGGCACCTCTGGCGGATCCTGGCAGACTGGCACCTCTGGCGGATCCTGGCAGACTGGCACCTCTGGCGGATCCTGGCAGACTGGCACCTCTGGCGGATCCTGGCAGACTGGCACCTCTGGCGGATCCTGGCAGACTGGCACCTCTGGCGGATCCTGGCAGACTGGCACCTCTGGCGGATCCTGGCAGACTGGCACCTCTGGCGGATCCTGGCAGACTGGCACCTCTGGCGGATCCTGGCAGACTGGCACCTCTGGCGGATCCTGGCAGACTGGCACCTCTGGCGGATCCTGGCAGACTGGCACCTCTGGCGGATCCTGGCAGACTGGCACCTCTGGCGGATCCTGGCAGACTGGCACCTCTGGCGGATCCTGGCAGACTGGCACCTCTGGCGGATCCTGGCAGACTGGCACCTCTGGCGGATCCTGGCAGACTGGCACCTCTGGCGGATCCTGGCAGACTGGCACCTCTGGCGGATCCTAGCAGACTGGCACCTCTGGCGGATCCTGGCAGACTGGCACCTCTGGCGGATCCTGGCAGACTGGCACCTCTGGCGGATCCTGGCAGACTGGCACCTCTGGCGGATCCTGGCAGACTGGCACCTCTGGCGGATCCTGGCAGACTGGCACCTCTGGCGGATCCTGGCAGACTGGCACCTCTGGCGGATCCTGGCAGACTGGCACCTCTGGCGGATCCTGGCAGACTGGCACCTCTGGCGGATCCTGGCAGACTGGCACCTCTGGCGGATCCTGGCAGACTGGCACCTCTGGCGGATCCTGGCAGACTGGCACCTCTGGCGGATCCTGGCAGACTGGCACCTCTGGCGGATCCTGGCAGACTGGCACCTCTGGCGGATCCTGGCAGACTGGCACCTCTGGCGGATCCTGGCAGACTGGCACCTCTGGCGGATCCTGGCAGACTGGCACCTCTGGCGGATCCTGGCAGACTGGCACCTCTGGCGGATCCTGGCAGACTGGCACCTCTGGCGGATCCTGGCAGACTGGCACCTCTGGCGGATCCTGGCAGACTGGCACCTCTGGCGGATCCTGGCAGACTGGCACCTCTGGCGGATCCTGGCAGACTGGCACCTCTGGCGGATCCTGGCAGACTGGCACCTCTGGCGGATCCTGGCAGACTGGCACCTCTGGCGGATCCTGGCAGACTGGCACCTCTGGCGGATCCTGGCAGACTGGCACCTCTGGCGGATCCTGGCAGACTGGCACCTCTGGCGGATCCTGGCAGACTGGCACCTCTGGCGGATCCTGGCAGACTGGCACCTCTGGCGGATCCTGGCAGACTGGCACCTCTGGCGGATCCTGGCAGACTGGCACCTCTGGCGGATCCTGGCAGACTGGCACCTCTGGCGGATCCTGGCAGACTGGCACCTCTGGCGGATCCTGGCAGACTGGCACCTCTGGCGGATCCTGGCAGACTGGCACCTCTGGCGGATCCTGGCAGACTGGCACCTCTGGCGGATCCTGGCAGACTGGCACCTCTGGCGGATCCTGGCAGACTGGCACCTCTGGCGGATCCTGGCAGACTGGCACCTCTGGCGGATCCTGGCAGACTGGCACCTCTGGCGGATCCTGGCAGACTGGCACCTCTGGCGGATCCTGGCAGACTGGCACCTCTGGCGGATCCTGGCAGACTGGCACCTCTGGCGGATCCTGGCAGACTGGCACCTCTGGCGGATCCTGGCAGACTGGCACCTCTGGCGGATCCTGGCAGACTGGCACCTCTGGCGGATCCTGGCAGACTGGCACCTCTGGCGGATCCTGGCAGACTGGCACCTCTGGCGGATCCTGGCAGACTGGCACCTCTGGCGGATCCTGGCAGACTGGCACCTCTGGCGGATCCTGGCAGACTGGCACCTCTGGCAGACTGGCATCCCTGGCAGACTGGCACCTCTGGCGGATCCTGGCAGACTGGCACCTCTGGCGGATCCTGGCAGACTGGCACCTCTGGCGGATCCTGGCAGACTGGCACCTCTGGCGGATCCTGGCAGACTGGCACCTCTGGCGGATCCTGGCAGACTGGCACCTCTGGCGGATCCTGGCAGACTGGCACCTCTGGCGGATCCTGGCAGACTGGCACCTCTGGCGGATCCTGGCAGACTGGCACCTCTGGCGGATCCTGGCAGACTGGCACCTCTGGCGGATCCTGGCAGACTGGCACCTCTGGCGGATCCTGGCAGACTGGCACCTCTGGCGGATCCTGGCAGACTGGCACCTCTGGCGGATCCTGGCAGACTGGCACCTCTGGCGGATCCTGGCAGACTGGCACCTCAGACTGGCGGATCCTGGCAGACTGGCACCTCTGGCGGATCCTGGCAGACTGGCACCTCTGGCGGATCCTGGCAGACTGGCACCTCTGGCGGATCCTGGCAGACTGGCACCTCTGGCGGATCCTGGCAGACTGGCACCTCTGGCGGATCCTGGCAGACTGGCACCTCTGGCGGATCCTGGCAGACTGGCACCTCTGGCGGATCCTGGCAGACTGGCACCTCTGGCGGATCCTGGCAGACTGGCACCTCTGGCGGATCCTGGCAGACTGGCACCTCTGGCGGATCCTGGCAGACTGGCACCTCTGGCGGATCCTGGCAGACTGGCACCTCTGGCGGATCCTGGCAGACTGGCACCTCTGGCGGATCCTGGCAGACTGGCACCTCTGGCGGATCCTGGCAGACTGGCACCTCTGGCGGATCCTGGCAGACTGGCACCTCTGGCGGATCCTGGCAGACTGGCACCTCTGGCGGATCCTGGCAGACTGGCACCTCTGGCGGATCCTGGCAGACTGGCACCTCTGGCGGATCCTGGCAGACTGGCACCTCTGGCGGATCCTGGCAGACTGGCACTTCTGGCGGATCCTGGCAGACTGGCACTTCTGGCGGATCCTGGCAGACTGGCGACGCTGGGCAGACTGGCGACGCTGGACAGACTGGCGACGCTGGGCAGACTGGGAGCACTGGCGGCGCTGGGCAGACTGACGGCGCTGGGCAGACTGGGAGCACTGGCGGCGCTGGGCAGACTGACAGCTCTGGCTGCTTCATGCAGACTGACAGCACTTGGCAGACTGACAGATCTCTGCAGACTGGCAACTCAGGCTGCTCCGAACAGGCAGGAGGCTCCGGCAGCGCAGGAGAGGATACAGGCTCTGGCTGCGCTGAACAGGCAGGAGACTCCAGCAGCGTAGGAGGGAAGGAAGGCTCTGGCTGTGCTGAACAGGCGAGGCGCACTGAAGGCCTGGTGCGTGGTGCTGGAACTGGTGGTATTTGATCGAGGACACGCACAGGAAGCCTGGTGCGGGGAGCTGCTACCGGAGGACTGGTGTGTAGAGGTGGCTCTGGATAGACCGGACCGTGCAGGCGCACTGGAGCTCTTGAGCACCGAGCCTTCCCAAGCTTACCTGGCTCGATGCCCACTCTAGCCCGGCCAATAGGAAGGGCTGGTATGTGCCGCACCTGGCTCTGCACCCGCACTGGAAACACCGTGCGCTCCATAGCATAACACGGTGCCTGCCCGGTCTCTCTAGCCCAACGGTGAGCACAGGGAGTATGCGCAGGTTTCCTACCTGGCATAACTATTCTCCCTTCTAGCCACCCCCCAATAATTTTTTGGGGTTGCTTTACGGGCTTCCTTGCCAACCTTGTTCCCTCGTATCGTCTCCCGGCTGCGCCCAGGGTCCTTTTCCGTCTAAGATCCTCTCCCAAGACCAGAAGTCCTTATATTGCTGCTCCTCACAATTAACAGGGAGAGTAGGCTCAGGTCTGACTCCTGACTCAGCCACTCTCTCCCGTTACTTTCGGTTTTCGCTCTGCGCCTCCGTGCTTTCCTTTTCGACTCCATACGTCTATAGCCCTCTTCGCATTGCTGTAGGGAATCCCAGGCGGGCTCCTGCACTCGCTCTGGGTCGGCCGCCCACCTGTCGATTTCTTCCCACGTAGTATACTCCATGCTTCTGCTGTCCATAACGTCCTCCTTCAGATCCTGCCAGTTCACACGCTGCTCGCTCCTTGAGTTGTGGGTGTTTCTGTAACGGCGTTCTTCGTTTGTAGAAAGAGAGTCGGACCGAAATGCAGCGTGTAGGTTACTCATGACTTTAATGAAAGAATGCGTACATGAAATAACTCAATAACATACAAAGCAAAACAACAAACGGAACGTTAAACTAATTACAGCCTATCTGGTGACTATAACACAGAGACAGGACAAACACCCACGAAATACAAAGCGAAACTGAGGCTGTCTAAATACGGTTCCCAATCAGAGACAACGATAAGCAGCTGACTCCAATTGAGAATCGCCTCAGGCAGCCAAGCCTAACTAGACACACCCCTAATCAACACAATCCCAATACTACAAACCCCAATACGAAACACAACATATAAACCCATGTCACACCCTGGCTTACCCAAACATATACCAAAAACACAAAATATAATGACCAAGGCGTGACATAAGGTCAATTTCGGGGCTTCGCTGTGTGTCATCCGCATTTGCAGTGAAAGATAACATTATGTTTTCCAATGACATACCCAAGAGGTAAAATATATAGTGAAAACAATAGTGGTCCTAAAACGGAACCTTGAGGAACACTGACATTTACAGTTGATTTGTCAGAGACAGACAAACTGATATCTTTCCAACAGATAAGATCTAAACCAGGCCAGAACTTGTCCGTGTAGACCAATTTGGGTTTCCAATCTCTCCAAAAGAATGTGGTGATCGATGGTATCAAATGCAGCACTAAGGTCTAGGAGCATGAGGACAGATGCAGAGCCTCGGTCTGACGCCATTGAAAGGTAATTTACCACCTTCACAAGTGCTGTCTCAGTGCTATGATGGGGTCTAAAACCAGACTGAAGCATTTCGTATACATTGTTTGTCTTCAGGGAGGCAGTAAGTTACTGCGCAACAGCTTTTTCAAAAAATTTAGAAGAATGGAAGATTCGATATAGGCCGATAGTTTTTTTTATATTTTCTGGGTCAAGGTTTGGCTTTTTCAAGAGAGGCTTTATTACTGCCACTGTTAGTGAGTTTGGTACACATCCGGTGGATAGAGAGCCATTTATTATGTTCAATATAGGAGGGCCAAGCACAGGAAGCAGCTCTTTCAGTAGTTTAGTTGGAATAGGGTCCAGTATGCAGCTTGAAGGTTTAGAGGCCATGATTATTTTCATCATTGTGTCAAGCGATATAGTACTAAAACACTTGACTGGCTCTCTTGATCCTAGGTCCTGGCAGAGTTGTGCAGACTCAGGACAACTGAGCTTTGGAGGAATACGCAGATTTAAAGAGGAGTCTGTAATTTGCTTTCTAATGATCATGATCATTTCCTCAAAGAAGTTCATGAATTTATTACTGCTGAAGTGAAAGCCATCCTCACTTGGGGAATGCTGATTTTTAGTTAGCTTTGCAACAGTATCAAAAATAAATTTCGGATTGTTCTTACTTTCCTCAAATAAGTTGGAAAAATAGGATGATCAAGCAGCAGTGAGGGCTCTTCGATACTGCACGGTACTGTCTTTCCAAGCTAGTCGGAAGACTTCCATTTTGGTGGGCGCCATTTCCGTTTCAATTTTTTTGGAAGCTTGCTTCAGAGCTTGAGTATTTTCTGTGTACCAGGGAACTAATTTCTTATGACAAAGGTTTTTAGTTTTTAGGGGTGCAACTGCATCTAGGGTATTGTGCAAGGTTAGATTGAGTTCCTCAGTTAGGTGGTGAACTGATTTTTGTCCTCTGATGGCCTTGGGTAGGCAGAGGGAGTCTGGAAGGGCATCAAGTATTCTTTGTGATGTCTGAGAATTTATAGCACAACTTTTGATGCTCCTTGGTTGTGGTCTGAGCAGATTATTTGTTGCGATTGCAAACGTAATACAAATCGTGGTCCGATAGTCCAGGATTATGAGGAAAAACATTAAGATCCACAACATTTATTCCATGTGACAATGAGGAGGTCCAGAGACATGTTGGACAAAACCCACTGAGTCGATGATGCCTTTTGGAGTAGGTCTGTGGACTTTTCCATGTGAATATTTAAATCACCAAAAATTAGAATATTATCTGCTATGACTACAAGGTCTGATAGGAATTCAGTGAGGGACGCTGTATATTGCCCAGGAGGCCTGTAAAAAGTAGCTATAAAAAGTGATAGAGTAGGCTGCATAGATTTCATAACTAGAAACTCAAAAGACGAAAATGTATTTTTTTTGTGTAAATTGAAATTTGCTTTCGTAAATGTTAGCAACACCTCCACCTTTTGTGGGATGCACAGGGGATATGGTCACTAGTGTAATCAGGAGGGGAGGCCTCATTAAACACAGTACATTCATCAGGCTTAAGCCATGTTTCAGTCAGGCCAATCACATCAAGATTATGATCAGTGATTAGTTCATTGACTATGAAGTGAAGGATCTAACATAGCACTATTTTGAGATGTGAGGTATCACGACCTCTTTCAATAATGTCAGGAATGGAAAAGGTCTTTATTCTAGTGAGATTGCTAAGGCGAACACTGCCATGTTTAGTTTTGCCCAACCTAGGTCGAGGCACACATACGGTCTCAATGGGGATAGCTGAGCTGACTACACTGACTGTGCTACTGGCAGACTCCACTAAGCTGGCAGGCTGGCTAACAAACTGCTGCCTGGCCTGCACCCTAATTTCATTGTGGAGCTAGAGGAGTTTGAGCCCTGTCTATGTTGGTAGATAAGATGAGAGCACCCCACCAGCTAGGATGGAGTCCGTCACTCCTCAGCAGGCCAGGCTTGGTCCTGTTTGTGGGCGAGTCCCAGAAAGAGGGCCAATTATCTACAAATTCTATCTTTTGGGAGGGGCAGAAAAGAGTTATCAACCAGCGATTGATTTGTGAGACTGCTGTAGAGCTCATCACTCCCCCTAACTGGGAGGGGGCCAGAGACAATTACTCGATGCCGACACATCTTTCTAGCTGATTTACAAGCTGAAGCTATGTTGAGCTTGGTGATCTCTGACTGATTCATCCTAACATCGTTGGTGCCGACGTGGATAACAATATCTTTACACTCGCCAGTTTTAGCGTTAGCCAGCACCATCTTCAGATTAGCCTTAAGTGAAAGCTGATTGAAGACTCAAATGGATTAAAAGTGTTGCAGTTAAGTAATTTATTTAATGTAGTTACGTTTGTATAAGCTTATTTCTTGTTTGAAGAATGTGGAGGTTTTAAGTAGTAGACACCCAAAAGCCCGGTAGTTGCACAGTAGTCAATGAGGACGAATTGTGTAGTGATTTGCATAGGAAATATGTGGTGTTCACTAGTAGACATACTGTATATGCCAATTTACCCCCATTGCTACTTAAATTAATACAGAAATAACTACTGGTTCACTACACAGATGTCAGTAGTAATTCAATGGGATTGAATAAACATACAGCAGTAATGTGTAGGCATTGTGTGGTAATACAATAGTGAACGTGTATGAATGTGCATTGTGTGGTAATACAATAGTGAACATGTAGGAATGTGCATTGTGTGGTAATACAATAGTGAACATGTAGGAATGTGCATTGTGTGGTAATACAATAGTGAACATGTAGGAATGTGTAGGTAGTAGATACCCAAACTCTCAGAAGTTAGACAGCAATCATTAAGAAATTATTATGTTGTGAATTGAGAAGGAAATATTTAGTGTGCACTAGTAGTGAAACATCCCAATTCATCACTCATTACTACACTGAACAAAAATATAAAATGCAACATGTAACAATTTCAAAGATTTTACTGAGTTACAGTTCAGTACACTTTACTTGACACCCAGCATCATAACACGTTATGACATGGTCATAACCATATCATAATATGTCAACTGCTGACATAACTTGTCACAACCTGTCATAATATGTTCATGACATATATTTAGTGGCATCTGGTGGCATGTCTGGTGGGGTATGCATGTCACAACTTGCAGACTTGCTTACGTGTTGCTGTGCATTTTGTTGCCAACCTTACTTTGCTACCTGACAACTTTACGTTTTTTACTTTTGAACCTTTTGCGTGTCAGGAAGTGCCTCTTATTTTGAAACCTCTCTGTTCCTATGCATGCCTATCCTCCATTTAAAGGGATATCAACCAGATTCCTTTTTCTATGGCTTCCCTAAGCAGTCTTTAGACATAGTTTCAGGCTTTTATTTTGAAAAATGAGCAAGAAAGATCGTTTTGCGTAACAGAGTAAAGCGGCCATTGTTTATCCCGGTCCTATTGAAAAACCTACACTCACGGTTGATATATTATCGAATATATATTTTAAAAACAACCTGAGGATTTATTATAAAAAACGTTTGACATGTTTCTGTGGACATTATTGATATTATTTGGAATTTTCATCTGCGTTGTCGTGACCGCTCTTTCCTGCGGATTTCTGAACATAACGCGACAAACAAATGGAGGTATTTGGATATAAAAATAATCTTTATGGAACAAAAGGAACATTTATTGTGTAACTGGTAGTCTGAGTGAAAACATGCGAAGATCATCAGAGGTAAACGATTAATTTGATTGCTTTTCTGATTTTCGTGACCTAGCTACTTAATGCTTAGTGTACATAATGTTTTGTTTTGCTATCGATAAACTTACACAAACGCTTGGATTGCTTTCGCTGTAAAGCATAATTACAAAATCTGAGACGACAGGTTAGACTGTGTTTTTGCAATATTGCACTTGTGATTTCATGAATATGAATATTTTTTGTAATATTATTTGACTGTGGCGCTATGCTATTCAGCGGTTGCTGATGACAATTATCCCGCTTAAGGGGTGGGTAGTGTCAAGAAGTTAACAATCTTCAGATCCTCACTTTTTTTGCAACCACCATTTAACCTTTCAGAAAATAAAGACAAGCACAAAAGACAACCACTTGCAGTGGTTCCTCCTTTAAAAGTTGTCATACTGCAGCACACCTTGTGGACCGCTGCAGCATTCTATGGCACGTTATTTATTTGTTAGCCATTTTAGTTTGACCACCAGAGAGCATCTTTGAGAAGCATTTGATGGTCTCCCAAATTGGCATTACTAGATCATTTAAAACATGGTTTGTATTAACATGGTACATGGGATTGATTTTAATAAATTTGGCTTAAAAAATCTGATTAATATTATGGTGTTTCTATTCCGGGAAAAAACTAAAACGAAACCATCAGGGTTTTTGTTAAGATTTACATTTACATTACATTTAAGTCATTTAGCAGACGCTCTTATCCAGAGCGACTTACAAATTGGTGCGTTCACCTTAAGACATCCAGTGGAACAGCCACTTTACAATAGTGCATCTAAATCTTTTAAGGGGGGGTGAGAAGGATTACTTTATCCTATCCTAGGTATTCCTGAAAGAGGTGGGGTTTCAGGTGTCTCCGGAAGGTGGTGATTGACTCCGCTGTCCTGGCGTCGTGAGGGAGTTTGTTCCACCATTGGGGGGCCAGAGCAGCGAACAGTTTTGACTGGGCTGCGCAGGAACTGTACTTCCTCAGTGGTAGGGAGGCGAGCAGGCCAGAGGTGGATGAACGCAGTGCCCTTGTTTGGGTGTAGGGCCTGATCAGAGCCTGGAGGTACTGAGGTGCCGTTCCCCTCACAGCTCCGTAGGCAAGCACCATGGTCTTGTAGCGGATGCGAGCTTCAACTGGAAGCCAGTGGAGAGAGCGGAGGAGCGGGGTGACGTGAGAGAACTTGGGAAGGTTGAACACCAGACGGGCTGCGGCGTTCTGGATGAGTTGTAGGATGGAATGGATAATATAGTGCTGTACAAAGTGACGGTCGGGGGTAGGCTACAGCATGAGAGAATTGGATGATTATAAATTGTTTGCCTTCATTAGACAACTTTGTTCCAATATTTCTATAAATCAGTGATATTTATTTCCATAGTAATTTGTTATGGATCCATAACTAAATCAACATATGCATTTTGCAAGAGTATTTTTATCATTAGTTTATTAACGAAAGCATAAAGAGGCTGATGAAGAAATACAGTACTGTACAGTATATGCTTTTACATTTGGATAATAAAGCATTTTGAAGATATAAGCCACCCTGCATTTGTTTATTAGGCTACTGTGCAGTCTGACAAGTAAACATAGCCTACAATAGTAAACATGGGAAAGTGCTTAATTCCTTATATAAGGGAGAGCAGGCCATGTCTGTACTAGAGATTGCGGGCACACGGGAGACCGGGGTTCAATTCCCCGATGGGGAGGAAGGAGTAGGCTGTCCTTGTAAAAAATGTTTTTTTAAAACTGATTCCATATGTTATTTCATAGTTGTGATGTCTTCACTATTATTCTACAATGTAGAAAATAAGAAGAATAAAGAAAAATCCTGGAATGAGTAGGTGTGTCCAAACTTTTGAATGGTACATGCTTAATTAATTTATTATTATATTATATAATATTAATATTATGGTGTTTCTATTCCAATAAAAACGAAAAACCCTCTGGGTTTCCATTAGATGGAACGGAACATATGGCACTGTACAACGTGACGGTCGGCAGTATAGTACTGGGCTATTTAGCTAAAAAATCCCAGTGTCGTGCGGGCAGGGCGAAACAATGCTGAAATATTTTGCTTCAACTCCAATTGCTTCAACTCCAACTCATTTCACCTATAGTAGGCCTACAGTATTTATTTATTTTTAAATTCAAAGACGTGACTCTCCACCAATAATTACATTTAGAAGATTGGAGTATTCTAAATTAATATCTGATGGGCAGTTTCTGTTAGGATCTGTGAGAATATCTAAGGGGCTTTTATATTATTCTAAATTAATTAAGTATAATAATAATTGCTTTGTTTAAAAAGTAACTATATTTTGAAGATTTCGTTTTCATTTAACGTAGATTGAGTTCTAAATTAATATTTAAGGGGCAGTTTCTGTGAGGAAATGTGAGAATATCTGAGAATATCTAAAGGGCTTTTATATAATTCTAAATGAATGAATAATATAATAGTCATCGGTTTCCTGATTTGGAATCCTGATTTGTCATAGACACTTGCTAAAAAACTTGAATGGTCAAGCCTTCCTTCATGATCTGGCCTCTGTAAATTGATATAGAATCAGCTTTGACCTTCTTTTTTTATATTTTCTTCGGTATTGTTAACCTTTTGTGACTAGGGGGCAGTATTTTCATTTTTGGAAAAATAACGTTCCCGTAGTAAACGGGATTTTTTGTCAAGATAAGATGCTAGATTATGCATATAATTGACAGCTTCGGATAGAAAACACTCTAAAGTTTCCAAAACTGTAAAAAATATTGTCGGTGAGTTTAACAGAACTGATGTTGCAGGCGAAAGCCTGAGAAAAATCCAAACAGGAAGGGACTCTTATTTAGAAGGCTCTGCGTTCCTATGCATCCCTATTGAGCAGTGAATGGGCTATCAACCAGATTACTTTTTCTATGGCTTCCCTAATCTGTCACAATACATAGTTTTAGGCTTTTATTTTGAAAAATGAGCCTGAATGTCAACATTGCGTCAGTGGTCAGCTGAAGTCTCTCATAGTGTTTGGTGCGTAAAGGACAAATTGTTTTCCATTGTTTCTGTCTCTCCTACTAAGAAGCCACCAGTCCCGGCGGATATATTATCGAATAGATATTTGAAAAACACCTTGAGGATTGATTACAAACAACGTTTGCCATGTTTCTGTCGATATTATGGAGCTAATTTGGAATATTTTTTGCCGTTTTCGTGACTGCAATTTCTGGGCGATTTCTCAGCCAAACGTGAAGAACAAACGGAGCTATTTCGCCTACAAAAATATTAATTTTGGAAAAAAATTACATTTGCAATCTAACTGGGAGTCTCGTGAGTGAAAACATCTGAAGCTCATCAAAGGTAAACGATTTAATTTGATTGCTTTTCACACTATCTGCCTGAATGTTTAGTGCCAACTGTAAAGTTTGGTGAAGGATTTGTAATGGTCTGGGGCTGTTTTTCATGGCTCCTTAGTTCCAGTGAATGGACATCTTAACGCTACAGCATACAATGAAATTATAGACAATTCCGTGCTTCCAACTTTGTGGCATCAGTTTGGGGAAGGCATGACAATGCCCCTGTGCACAAAGTGAGGTCCATACAGAAATGCTTTGTGAAGATTAGTGTGGAATAACATGACTGTTCTGATCTAAACCCATCGAACACCTTTGGGTTGAATTGGAACGCTGACTGTAAGCCAAGCCTAATCGCCCAACATCATTGCCCAACCTCACTCATGCTCTTGTGGCTGAATGGAAGCAAGTCCCGACAACAATGTTCCAACAGCTAGTGGAAAGACAAGAGTGGAGGCTGTTATAGCGGCAAAGGGGGGAACAACTCCATATTAATGCCCATGATTTTAGAATTAGATGTTCGATGAGCATGTGTCCACATTCTCTCTCTCTCTCTCGCTCTCTCTCTGGGCCACGAGCATGTTAAGAAACCCGGGTGGGGAAGAGGAACTCGATGATGCCAACAGAGAAGGTCACCTGAACTAGATTGGGGTGAGTAAAGGATGAGCTGAGAGGAGAGGAATGGAGGAGAGATGAGCTGAATGAGTGGTGTTGTACGTACCCTGTTTATTCCTGGGTAACAGAGCTTGGACAGTATTTTATCATACTTGAGAAAATGTATGTCTGATTTTTTTTCAGCTCTATATTTCTGTACATGTATTAATTTTATTATTATTATCCTTCCCCCTGGACAACATATATTATAGAGGCTTAATTGTTGCCTACTTGATCAGAGGACAGGCAGACAGGTCCTCATGCATGTTGACTAGCAACAGGTGTTTTTATAACATTTGTCATGTTATACTGCAGAACTGAGTGGGTGGTACCACCCATTGTGGAATAGTTTTTGAACAGCAGATAGTTTAGCTAATAGCTAACGAGAAATGGATTTACATGCAGGGCTTTTCATCAAATTAAGAATAGATTAGAATAGGTCTTAAACCACAGAGGTCTCAGTTATCCCACAGTTTTAATCATTGATGTTTTAAACCGTATTCTAACCTGAAGGGACAATACAATCATTTTGATGAAGACTCTTTTGGGGAGAGTTTCAGTTTTAATTGAGGTGAGTTTCCGCCTCCTCATTAATTCACATAGAAGTAGCCCATTTCACTGTTGCAGACAATTTATGTTTGAGGCTTTCCTGATCCGACTCGACCCGAAGCACAACCTTTTTCCTCCCTGGCACATTTTCTGGCAGTCGGCCACATAGGCTTCTCTACTAATAATAACTTTTGGACATGTGTGCGTTCCTATCAAAGTAAGTGCATTATTACTTTGTCATTATAGTTTCTGTATATCGTGTTGTCGTTTTTACTGTAGCACACCGTATGTATGTATAGAGCATAACGTATTTTGTGTTTTATTCATGTGTTCAAGTACTGATGAAAAATCATGCTTTCCGATTCTTGCATAGATTGTGTGTAAAATAGTTTTTTGAAGGTTGTACTGATTATGATGAGCTAATTGCTAGCTATGTGTGGCACCATGTTTGTTTACGTCATGGAATATTATTCTGGTTTTCAGACCAAAGATGTTATAACAAAACGAGGTGAAGGGATGGTTCACTCGTCTTTCTAGTAAACTTCCGGAAGTGAATGATGGTAAACGACACACGTCCTTGAACATGCATACTGCAAACTGACCCAACTCTTCTTGCAACCTCTTATCTTTAGTTGGCATGAAAATACAAACATGGCGGCGGGCACAAACTAGCCATCGTCGGATTACTTTAGATTGTTTTAGTGTTTTACAAAATTATTTTGATCAATGGTGAGGTCACTTGTGATGCGATGAATTGTAAATAGTAATTGCTATTAGCTAATTCATATTATGGTTTCTGTCAGCTGAGAGTAAGCTAAATATGATTGATTGTGTTAGGTCACTCTTTCCTCAGTTAGTGATACGACTAATGTACCCTACATTTTCTTGTTTGTATGAGAATTGAGTTATGCAGTTCCTACTACTTTATGCTGTTCCTACTCTGGCTCTTCCATTCCTGTGGCAGTCCTCATGAGAGCCAGTTTCATCATAGCGCTTGATGGTTTTTGCGACTGCACCTGAAGAAACTTTCAAAGTTCTGAAATGATCCATATTGACTGATTTAATGTCTTAAAGTAATGATGGACTGTAATTTCTCTTTGCTTATTTGAGCTGTTCTTGCTATAATATGGATTTACCAAATAGGGCTATCTTCTGTATACCTCCCACCTTGTCACAACACAACTGATTGGCTCAAACGCATTAAAAAGGAAAGAAATTCCACAATTTAGCTTTTAACAAGGCACACCTGTTAATTGAAATGCATCCCAGGTGACTACCTCGTGAAGCTGGCTGAGAGAAGACAAGAGTGTGCAAAGCTGACATCAAGGCAAAAGGATATGAAGAATCTCAAATATAAAAAATATTTTGATTTGTTTAATTAACACTTTTTTGGTTACTACATGATTCCATATGTGTTATATCATAGTTTTGTTGTTTTCACTATAATGTTTTCACTATTATTCTGCAATGTAGAAAATAGTAAAAATAAAGAAAAACCCATGAATGAGTAGGTGTACTAAAACATTTGACCATAAGTGTATATTCGTCATTTTAAACCGTGTGGTTCGAAACCTGAATACTGATTGGCTAAAAAGCTGTGCTATTTCAGACCATATAACATGGGTATTACAAAACATTTATTTGTACTCTTCTAATTACATTGGTAACCAGTTTATAATATCAATGAGGCACCTCTGGGTTTGTAGTATTTGGTCAATATACCACGTGAATAAGGGCTGTATCCAGGCACTCCGCATTGCGTTGTGCGTAAGAGCCCTTAGCCATGTTAAATTGGCCATATACCAAACCTCCTTGGGCCTTCTTGCTTCAATAATCAATATCATTAGGTCAATCCCCTCCTCTGTGCTGCCATACCTTCTTGCCCCTCAGGGAAAATGTTTTCAAGAATTTTTATTCCCCCGTGTACAGCACACATTTTTGTTGTAGTCCTGGACAAGCACACCTGATTCAGCTTGTCAACTAATCATCAAGCCTTCAATGAGTTGAATCAGATGAGTTTGTCTGGGGCTAAAACAAAAATGTTTACTGTTGGACTACTCAAGGACTGGATTTAGGAATGACTTTGTTAGAGAAAATGGGAGAGAAAATTAAAGGGCAGGCATCTTACGTCAGGAAGATATGACTGTTTTATGGTAGTTGCAGACATATAGTCAACCCCAAATATGTTCTCAAATAAGCTTACACATTTAATTTCCCATGGATTGAGCCTTGTGTAAATAAATAAAGTATGTGTGTGTGTGTGTGTGTGTGTGGGTCTTTATTTTGGGAGGCGATGTTACGCCTGCTTGTTGAAGTACAGTGTCTGTTTTTGTCTCTATCTCTATATCTGTGTCATCCCCCTCCATTTTTCACCTGTTCCTGGGTCCTTAACCATTGCTGAGGCTGCTTCCTACCTGTGTCTGTAGGGAGGGCAGAGCAGAGCCACCACCTCAACACCCACAGCCTCTCCACCTAGACCAGCACCCAGAAACCTTACAGCCCGGCCCAACGCAGCCAGGCCACTGGGGAAATAACAACAGAAGACAACATTGTCAATATAACAATAACAACAGTCCACTACAGAGACTGACAGAGAAGAAGTCAATAAAGGACAGAGTAATGTGCATAAGGCAGAACACAGTGAAACCGAGAGGTATAATACTATCTGCAATATTAAAGGCTTGTTTAGGTTTTTCTGTTGCAACACATTTTGTTGTGGTGTGTGCTCTACTGAACACAACCCAGCTTCAATAAAGAACACGTTCAAATCAATAGAGGAGGGCATTAACAATGTTGAGTTCAGGTGGATGACAATGTACACGTTGAGTGTTTGTGTATTTGTGAGTGAATGGATGAACAATGGAACAACATCCTAGGCTGGATGACTTGCTGGACATAATGTAAAGTTTGCGGGAACAGTACACACACACACAACCTCTCTATTGAGTAGATAAAACACAAAGGAGATGGTGAGAGCCACACAATGGACACAATCACAAAACAAAGCCATGGAACTAGCTAGTATGCCTGAGATCTATTCCTTGATTACTGAAGGAGTAGGGAAGGGATAGAATGGTGCCACTACTGCCAATGTAGTAGAGCAAATTAATGGGTAGTAAGCGAGACTGTTTTTCCATGTTGCTGTTGATGATGACTTTAAAAACATCAAATGTTTCCTCCATTGCATCACACATGAGAAAATAGCTGGGGTTACCACTCCAAAATAGCATCTGGTTAGCGTCACGTTAACTACCGGTAGCTAGTTAGCCAGCCTTGTTTACTTAGCTAATTTCTAGTTAACATTTGCTAACATTAATAACACTTTACCACAAATGATCAATGTGGACACGCAAGACACGAGGCACTAGCTGAGTTACACCTCCAAAAATAGCACATGATTACCTTCACGTTTACTCTCGATTTAGCTAGGCTAGCTATCTAGCTAGATTGCCTGGCCTTAGCTAGCTAACATTGGCTAACGTTGGTCATTATGTTAATCTGAAATAAGAACCTTAACTGCTTTCAGGATAATGCAATAACCTAGAACATTCTTACTTTTGAAAGCAGCACTTTCAAAAGTAAGACACAGTATGTGTCTATTTGTGTTGTGTGTCATTGTCTTGCATGTTTTATATCAATTCATACACACATTTTAATAATTTGTATGTTTTATAATTTGTTAGCTTGTTTTATATCAATTCAGGCACGCGATTTAGTAATTTTTGAACACGTTTAATACTTCATGAGCTCATTTTATAAATCTTGAGCACGTTTTATCTCAGTCAATGTCACTTTCAGGGCTCTGTACGCATTGACACTTCCAGCCCAATAAAGCGGCAGGCAAAAAAATACTTGGTAAGTCACCAAAGTACCCGAGCATGTCTTTAATAGTTATAATGATCCATTGTTCTGTATCCTGCTCTCCGTTATCCAAACAAAACCCTTTTAAACTTTATAATTACATTATTAAGGCTTATTAAGGTTGTATGCATGCCTATAAAGGCTCTATGTGCATGCTTTAAGTACTAAGTAACCTAACATTTATTAGATACTGGTAACTGCCAAAGGAATGGTAACACTTTAGTAAATGAGGGATACAAAGTATATTGAAAGCAGGTGTTTCACACATGTCTGGTTATGCTTATGCTTAGGGTCATGCTGGGAAGGCCATTATTTTGGCTTCCATGGCTATGCCCCCATAGGATGACAATGCCCAACTCCACAGGACACGAATGGTCACTGAATGGTTTGATGAGCACGAAAATGTTAACCATATGCCATGGCCATCTCAGTCACCAGATCTCAACCCAAATGAACACTTATGGGAGATTCTGGAACGGCGCCTGAGACTGTGTTTTCCACCATTATCAACAAAACACCAAATTATGGAATTTGTAGTGGAAGAATGGTGTTGCATCCCTCCGATAGAGTTCCAAACACTGGTAGAATCTATGCCAAGGTGCATTGAAGCCAAGGTGCATTCAGGCTCATGGTGGCCCAATGCCCTATTAAGATGTTGTTTTTATGGGTGTTTCCTTTAATTTGGCAGTTACCGCACCTGCCGTCTTGAACTCTGACATTTATTGCTCTGACATTTACTCCTGAGGTGCTGACCTGTTGCACCGTCTACAACCACCGTGATTATAACTATTATTATTTGACCCTGCTGGTTATCTATGAACGTTTGAACATCTTGGCCATGTACTGTTATAATCTCAACCCGGCAGAGCCAGAAGAGGACTGGCCAACCCTAAGAGCCTGGTTCCTCTCTAGGTTTCTTCCTAGTTTCCGGCCTTTCTAGCCATCGTGCTTCTACATCTGCAGTGCTTGCTGTTTGGGGTTTTAGGCTGGGTTTCTGTATAGCACTTTGTGACATCGGCTGAAGTAAAAAGGGATATATTTATACATTTTTGATTGTTTGATTGACCTGTATATTTGAATTCAGATGATATACAGTTACCATTGTAGGCAGACATCCTTTTTTACCAGATCAATCACGGATCTTCTTTCCCCTGTACCACTGATCAACCTAAAGACAAGGGATATAAAGCCTTTGAAATTCTACCTCCCAGTGATCCACACTGCACTGATTAGATGGGAATGCATCTTGTGTGTCCCTTGCGTGGGTGTGCAATAGCACAGATTGATAACGGGTTAGGCGGCCATTCGGAGGCCTGATTTATTGCACCAGGTCCCAGGGGATAAAGTAATCCCAGCTCCACTTGGCTGCCCAGGGCCGATGGACACAGTAATTGAGAGGAGATGTATTTATAAAGTGCCCTGCTCAGTAGCAACCACGGATTCCAGTAAATCTGAGGGGAGCTAAAAGGGAGAGTGTCACAACCCAAAGGACACACAGAGGATCTGCCCTCTCTGTCCCTGCAGCCGCCAGCAGGTAATAGGGATGTCACTTTCTCCCACAATGCATTACCCTGCTACTCTTGCTTGCTACTGGGAAATACAAACATTCCCGTCAGAACTCTGGTAGAGGGAAATGACAGTTTTAAACACAAACCTGACTATAAATGTTTATCCTATTGCAGTTTGTGCAACTTTAGGATTCTGTTGATAGTAATAGTGCGATTTAAGGGAATAGTTCTGGATTTTGTTTCTGCATCCAGTATGTAGGAAGTTAGAGGTAGTTATGCGAGCCAATGCTAACTAGCATTAGTGCAATGCCTGTTAGTCTAGCTGTTTGCATAGACTTCCAGTTGCGCTAACACTATTTAGCAACTTCCTTCAATGTGCACAGAGACATAAAAATGTTATCCACAAGTTAATCTGACTAGGGAGGAAGATATAGGGCCTCATTTCCAAAATCATCCCTTTAAGCTGTTTTCTAGTGACACTTACTTGGATACCTCCATAACAATGAGCTGATCATGTGTGATTTCGCCTGGCATAGAACATTTGCTCTCTCATCTGGACATCGTTCTTTACAGCAGAGGAAATCACACTGCAAATGAAACACTATGCTAGAAACTAGCTAAATAGTTTGTTGCTAGTAGATCTGCCAATATAACAACCAAATTCAACAAAACCAGTTGCTGAAAACAGAAAACAGGACTCAGCAAGTTAGGTCATCATATGCTGCAAATATGTATCTGCTAAAACAAATGAATTCTAGCAGGTCCTTGTTGGACCTGCATTTACAATATATCCAATTTCGGGTTTGTGTGGTTCTTCCTTTCTTTGTAGCATGTTGCAGTGCTTTAAGAATGGTAAAAAAGGTGACTATTGTTGGAACTACTTTAGAGGTGTCCTATGTATTTTCTAGTTGTCCTGTATATCTGGTTTTAATGCCCATTCTTGAATGCCTTTCTGGTCAATCAGAAATTAGTATTCAACAATGCTGTGGTATAAGCTGAATTGGTACCTTTAAAACAAGGTCAGTTTTGTATCCACTGTCGGAAGAAAAAACAAAAGGCTGGGAACCACCTCCTACTGGAGAATTGATCTATGTACAGTTTCTTCTCGCATCCATGGTTTTTACCCAGACCTCATTAGCTATGATATTTTTCACTTACTATAACTGACGTTCGATTGTGAGAAAATCTGTGGTCAGACACACATCCTTAAAAACATAAGCGCTTTATTGACAATGTTTCCATCCAAAACGGAAAAAACTCCTCACTTCCCAAAATATACACAGAGTGTGCAAAGCTGTCATCGAGGCAAAGGGTGGCTACTTTGAATAATCTCAAATATGTTAAACTCTTTTTTGGTTACTACATGATTCCATAAGTGTTATTTCATAGTATTGATGTCTTCAAAATTATTCTACAATGTAGAAAATAGACCAAATAAACAAAAACCCTTAAATGAGTAGGTGTGTCAAAACATTTGACTGTTACTGTGTGTGTGTGTGTGTGTGTGTGTGTGTGTGTGTGTGTGTGTGTGTGTGTGTGTGTGTGTGTGTGTGTAGACATTATGGACAGTATGTGGATAGAATATGTAGTAATCTGAAGAATACATAGGATAAAATAGTATACAGTGGGGCAAAAAAGTATTTAGTCAGCCACCAATTGTGCAAGTTCTCCCACTTAAAAAGATGAGAGAGGCATGACATTTTCATCATGGGAACACTTTTTTGCCCCACTGTATGTACAGCATTAGTTAAATAGGATGGCCTTGACTAGAATACAGAAAATACATATTACATGGGTAACACAGTATGTAAACATTAATAAAGTGACCAGTGTTCCATAACTACAGTGCCTTGCAAAAGTATTCACCCCCTTGGCATTATTACTATTTTGTTGCATTACAACCTGTAATTTAAATAGATTTTTATTTGGATTTGATGTAATGGACATACACAAAATAGTCCAAAATGGTGAAGTGAAATGATTTTTTTTTTCAACTTGTTTAAAAAAAAAAAAAAAAAAGGAAAAGTGGTACGTGCATATGTATTCACCCCCTTTGCTATGAAGCCCCTAAATAAGATCTGGTGCAACCAATAACCTTCAGAAGTCATAATTAGTTATATAATCTCCACCTGTGTGCAATCTAAGTGTCACATGATCTGTCACATGATATCAGTATATATACACCTGTTCTGAAAGGCCCTAGAGTCTGTAACACCACTTAGCAAGGGGCACCATGAAGACCAAGGAGCGCTCCAAACAGGTTAGGGTAGGGTTGGGTTGTAAAGAAATATCTGAAACTTTGAACATCCCACGGAGCACCATTAAATCCATTATTAAAAAGTTGAATGAGTATGGCACCACAAACAAACGAGGGGGACGCCCACCAAAACTCAAGAACCAGGCAAGGAGGGCATTAATCAGAGGCAACAAAGAGACGAAAGATAACCCTGAAAAAACTGCAAAGCTCCACAGCGAAGATTGGAGTATCTGTCCATAGGATCACTTTAAGCCGTACACTCCACATAGCTGGGCTTTACGGAAGAGTGGCAAGAAGAAAGCCATTGCTTCAAGAAAAAAATAAGCAAGCACATTTGATGTTCACCAGTGGAACCCATCCAACTTGAAGGAGCTGGAATAGTTGTGCCTTGAAGAATGGGCAAAAACCCCAGTGGCTAGATGTGCCAAGCTTATAGAGACATACCCCAAGAGACTTGCAGCTGTATTTGCTGGGGGGGATGAATAGTTATGCACGCTCAAATTTTCAGTTTTTTTTTCTTTTTTCACCCAAAAATATTTTGCATCTTCAAAGTGGTAGGCATGTTGTGTAAATCAAATGATACAACACCCCAAATTCCAGGTTGTAAGGCAACAAAATAAGAAAAATGTATGTACATAGGGCAGCAGCCTCTAAGGTACAGGGTCGAGTAACCGGGTGGTAGACGGTTAAATCGTGATGCTATTAACAGTCTGATGGACTTGAAATCGAAGCTATTTTTCAGTTGCTCAGTCCCAACTTTGATGCACCTGTTCTGACCTCACCTTCTGAATGATAATGGGGTGAATTGGCCATGGCTTGGGTAGCTGAGGTCCTTGATCTTCTTGGCCTTCCTGTGACACCGGGTGCTGTAGATGTCCTTGGGCAGATTGCACCACCCTCTGGTGAGCCCTGTGGTTGCGGATGGTGCAATTGCCGTTCTGTTGTTGGTAAGTGAACAATCTGCTAGCTTCTGACATGAATTACTGCATCTTTAAGGCTATCCTACAAACTAATGTCTCATTCAGCCTTAAAACGTGTAACACGTCTATGACCAATTTTGTGGTTACTATACATTTTTGCTCATGTAATCATATGAAGTGAACATATTCAAGATAGCATAAATACTTTTGGTCATCACAGGTCTATGGAGATCTTCACATAAGACAATGTCTCTAGGCTGTATATAATATGTATGTAGTCTATATCATATGTATGTAGTCTGTATGTAGTCTCTATATAGGCTGTATACAGTCTGTATGTAGTCTCTATAGGCGGTATATAATCTGTATGTAGTCTCTATAGGCGGTATATAATCTGTATGTAGTCTCTATATAGGCTGTATATAATATGTATATAATCTGTATATAGTCTCTATATAGGCTGTATATAATCTGTATCTAGTCTCTATATAGGCTGTATATAATCTGTATGTAGTCTCTATATAGGCTGTATATAATCTGTATATAGTCTCTATATAGGCTGTATATAATCTGTATCTAGTCTCTATATAGGCTGTATATAATCTGTATGTAGTCTCTATATAGGCTGTATATAATCTGTATATAGTCTCTATATAGGCTGTATATTATCTGTATATAGTCTCTATATAGGCTGTATATAATCTGTATGTAGTCTCTATATAGGCTGTATATAATCTGTATCTAGTCTCTATATAGTCTGTATGTAGTCTATATAGGCTGTATATAATATGTATATAATCTGTATGTAGTCTCTATATAGGCTGTATATAATCTGTATATAGTCTCTATATAGGCTGTATATAATCTGTATCTAGTCTCTATATAGGCTGTATATAATCTGTATGTAGTCTCTATATAGGCTGTATATTATCTGTATATAGTCTCTATATAGGCTGTATATAATTTGTATGTAGTTTGTATGTAGTCTCTAGGCTGTATATAACCTGTGTGTAGTCTATATAGGCTGTATATAATCTGTGTATAGTCTGTATGTAGTCTCTATATAGTCTGTATGTAGTCTCTAGGCTGTATATAATATGTATGTAGTCTCTATATAGGCTGTATATAATATGTATGTAGTCTCTATATAGGCTGTATATAATATGTATGTAGTCTCTATATAGGCTGTATATAGTCTGTATGTAGTCTCTATATAGGCTGTATATAATCTGCATGTAGTCTCTCTATAGTCTGTATGTAGTCTCTATATAGACTGTATATAATATGTATGTAGTCTCTATATAGGCTGTATATAATATGTATGTAGTCTCTATATAGGCTGTATATAATATGTATGTAGTCTCTATATAGGCTGCATATAGTCTGTATGTAGTCTCTATATAGGCTGTATATAATATGTATGTAGTCTCTATATAATCTGTATGTAGTCTCTATATAGGCTGTATACAGTCTGTATGTAGTCTCTATATAGGCGGTATATAGTCTGTATGTAGTCTCTATATAGGCTGTATATAATTTGTATGTAGTTTGTATGTAGTCTCTATATAGGCTGTATATAATATGTATGTAGTCTCTATATAATCTGTATGTAGTCTCTATATAATATAATCTGTTTGTAGTCTCTATATAGGCTGTATATAATCTGTATGTAGTCATATAGGCTGTATATAATCTGTTTGTAGTCTCTATATAGGCTGTATATAATCTGTATGTAGTCTCTATATAGGCTGTATATAATCTGTATGTAGTCTCTATATAGGCTGTATATAACATGTATGTAGTCTCTATATAATCTGTATGTAGTCTCTATATAGGCTGTATACAGTCTGTATGTAGTCTCTATATAGGCGGTATATAGTCTGTATGTAGTCTCTATATAGGCTGTATATAATTTGTATGTAGTTTGTATGTAGTCTCTATATAGGCTGTATATAATCTGTATGTAGTCTCTATATAGGCTGTATATAATCTGTATGTAGTCTCTATAGGCTGTATATAATCTGTATGTAGTCTCTATATAGGCTGTATATAATCTGTATGTAGTCTCTATAGGCTGTATATAATCTGTATATAATATGTATGTAGTCTCTATAGGCTGTATATAATCTGTGTATAATCTGTATGTAGTCTCTATATAGGCTGTATATAATATGTATGTAGTCTCTATAGGCTGTATATAATCTGATGTAGTCTCTATATAGGCTGTATATAATATGTATGTAGTCTCTATATAGTCTGTATGTAGTCTCTATATAGGCTGTATATAATCATGTAGTCTCTATATAGGCTGTATATAATCTGTATGAGTCTCTATATAGGCTGTATATAATCTGTATGTAGTCTCTATATAGTCTGTATGTAGTCTCTATATAGGCTGTATATAATCATGTAGTCTCTATATAGGCTGTATATAATATGTATGTAGTCTCTTGTATATAATCTGTATATAGTCTCTATATAGGCTGTATATAATATGTATGTAGTCTCTATAGGCTGTATATAATCTGTATGTAGTCTCTCTATAGTCTGTATGTAGTCTCTATATAGGCTGTATATAATCTGTATGTAGTCTCTATATAGGCTGTATATAATATGTATGTAGTCTCTCTATAGGCTGTATATAATCTGTATATAGTCTCTATATAGGCTGTATATAATATGTATGTAGTCTCTATATAGGCTGTATATAATCTGTATGTAGTCTCTATATAGGCTGTATATAATCTGTGTATAATCTGTATGTAGTCTCTATATAGGCTGTATATAATATGTATGTAGTCTCTATATAGGCTGTATATAATCTGTATATAGTCTCTATATAGGCTGTATATAATATGTATGTAGTCTCTCTATAGTCTGTATGTAGTCTCTATATAGGCTGTATATAATCTGTATGTAGTCTCTATATAGGCTGTATATAATCTGTATATAGTCTCTATATAGGCTGTATATAATATGTATGTAGTCTCTATATAGGCTGTATATAGTCTGTATGTAGTCTCTATATAGGCTGTATATAATCTGTATGTAGTCTCTATATAGGCTGTATATTATCTGTATATAGTCTCTATATAGGCTGTATATAATCTGTATATAGTCTCTATATAGGCTGTATATAATCTGTATTAGTCTCTATATAGGCTGGTATCTAGTCTCTATATAGGCTGTATATAATCTGTATGTAGTCTCTATATAGGCTGTATATTATCTGTATGTAGTCTCTATATAGGCTGTATATAATATGTATGTAGTTTGTATGTAGTCTCTAGGCTGTATATAACCTGTGTGTAGTCTATATAGGCTGTATATAATCTGTGTAATGTCTCTATATAGTCTGTATGTAGTCTCTAGGCTGTATATAATATGTATGTAGTCTCTATATAGGCTGTATAAATATGTATGTAGTCTCTATATAGGCTGTATATAATATGTATGTAGTCTCTATATAGGCTGCATATAATCTGTATGTAGTCTCTATATAGGCTGCATATAATCTGTATGTAGTCTCTATATAGGCTGTATATAATATGTATGTAGTCTCTATATAGGCTGTATATAATATGTATGTAGTCTCTATATAGGCTGTATATAATATGTATGTAGTCTCTATATAATCTGTATGTAGTCTCTATATAGGCTGTATATAATCTGTTTGTAGTCTCTATATAGGCTGTATATAATCTGTATGTAGTCTCTATATAGGCTGTATATAATCTGTATGTAGTCTCTATATAGGCTGTATATAATCTGTATGTAGTCTCTATATAGGCTGTATATAACATGTATGTAGTCTCTATATAATTTGTATGTAGTCTCTATATAGGCTGTATACAGTCTGTATGTAGTCTCTATATAGGCGGTATATAGTCTGTATGTAGTCTCTATATAGGCTGTATATAATCTGTATATAATCTGTATGTAGTGTCTATATAGGCTGTATATAATCTGTATGTAGTCTCTATATAGGCTGTATATAATTTGTATGTAGTCTCTATATAGGCTGTATATAATCTGTATGTAGTCTCTATATAGGCTGTATATAATCTGTATGTAGTCTCTATAGGCTGTATATAATCTGTATGTAGTCTCTATATAGGCTGTATATAATCTGTATGTAGTCTCTATAGGCTGTATATAATCTGTATATAATATGTATGTAGTCTCTATAGGCTGTATATAATCTGTGTATAATCTGTATGTAGTCTCTATATAGGCTGTATATAATATGTATGTAGTCTCTATAGGCTGTATATAATCTGCATGTAGTCTCTATATAGGCTGTATATAATATGTATGTAGTCTCTATATAGTCTGTATGTAGTCTCTATATAGGCTGTATATAATATGTATGTAGTCTCTATATAGGCTGTATATAATATGTATGTAGTCTCTATATAGGCTGTATATAATATGTATGTAGTCTCTATAGGCTGTATATAATCTGTATGTAGTCTCTATATAGGCTGTATATAATCTGTGTATAATCTGTATGTAGTCTCTATATAGGCTGTATATAATATGTATGTAGTCTCTATATAGGCTGTATATAATCTGTATATAGTCTCTATATAGGCTGTATATAATATGTATGTAGTCTGTCTGTATGTAGTCTCTATATAGGCTGTATATAATCTGTATGTAGTCTCTATATAGGCTGTATATAATCTGTATGTAGTCTCTATATAGGCTGTATATAATCTGTATGTAGTCTCTATATAGGCTGTATATAATATGTATGTAGTCTCTATATAGGCTGTATATAATCTGTATGTAGTCTCTATATAGGCTGTATATAATATGTATGTAGTCTCTATATAGGCTGTATATAATCTGTATGTAGTCTCTATATAGGCTGTATATAATCTGTATAATCTGTATGTAGTCTCTATATAGGCTGTATATAATCTGTATGTAGTCTCTATATAGGCTGTATATAATCTGTATGTAGTGAGTATGTAGTCTATATAGGCTGTATATAATCTGTATCTAGTCTCTATATAGGCTGTATATAATCTGTATGTAGTCTCTATATAGGCTGTATATAATCTGTATGTAGCAGTATGTAGTGTCTATATAGGCTGTATATAATCTGTATGTAGTGAGTATGTAGTGTCTATATAGGCTGTATATAATCTGTATGTAGTCTCTCTATAGTCTGTATATAATCTGTATGTAGTCTCTATATAGGCTGTATATAATATGTATGTAGTCTCTATATAGGCTGTATATAATCTGTATGTAGTCTCTATATAGGCTGTATATAATCTGTATGTAGTCTCTATATAGGCTGTATATAATCTGTATGTAGTGAGTGACACTTCTCTCACGTCACCCCCGCTCTCTCCACTGGCTTCCAGTTGAAGCTCGATCCGCTAGACCATGGTGCTTGCTAGTGTGTGAGGGGAACGGCACCTCAGTACCTCCAGGCTCTGATCAGGCCCTACACCCAAACAAGGGCACTGCGGGCCTGCTCGCCTCCCTACCACTGAGGAAGTACAGTTCCCGCTCAGCCCAGTCAAAACTGTTCGCAATGGTGGAACAAACTCCCTCACGACGCCAGGACAGCGGAGTCAATCACCACCTTCCGGAGACACCTGAAACCCCACCTCTTTAAGGAATACCTAGGATAGGATAAAGTAATCCTTCTCACCCCCCTCCCCTTAAAAGACCTAGATGCACTATTGTAAAGTGGCTGTTCCACTGGATGTCATAAGGTGAAAGCACCAATTTGTAAGTCGCTCTGGATAAGAGCGTCTGCTAAATGACTTAAATGTAAAATGTAAATGTAATGTTCTGCCCTGCTGAGCAACGCAATAACGCCATTCAACTGTTCAGGTCAGTATTGGCATTATTGGGTTGCCTTTATAACCAAGTTAGCCAAGATACTTAGCTAGCTACTTTCTAGTAACTTTAGCTGCTAAGCCATTAGTGGTAGGTGGTGTGTCCAGTGGGGTGTGAATTGTTTCTCCTTCCTTCTGGAGCAGTTTTTATGGATACATTAAATAAATGCAGTGGGACATGGACACAGCTCAACTTTAGGACACTCAAGGTATACAAACATTTGAAATAGTTTGTTTGAATTAAGAGAACTAGATTACATCACCAACAGCACCAGTTGAAAATACAGTAATATCTGTTTGTGAGCAAATGAAATCTAAATACATAGAAACTGCTCCAAACCCTAGGATTATCATAGGCACATCATGTCATCATGAGGTACAGTATGTGCACATACTGTAGTGTACTCTGTCTCCTTCCTGCTCTGACACCGTCAGGAGGATGACGAGATGGGAAGGATGGTGATAAACCCCTCTCACCGTGACTGATATGGGGAATTGAATGACCATTGGGAGGCAAGAGGGCAGATAGGGTGTCTCAGTGTTTTCATCAAACAGGTGATTCAGTAAGGCCATTCCATTGCTAGCCAACCATAGATTCAACCACGTCCATACTTTTTGACTGAATCATATATGTAGATGTATTGTAGGCCTACATGATCTTCTGTAAAGTATATTTACATTTTTCTGAGCGGTCTATGACTAATGGATTCCTACAGTCTTCCTCTGAATGTAGGCCTGTGTTCAAACAATCACCACTGTCTCTGTAACTGTGATTGTTTTATGCAGGTGTTACTGTGTCGTGAGAATGTTCTAGAGCAGGGATGGGCAACTTTGATGAGGGCCTCAAAAATCTGAACTCATCATGAGGGATCACTGTGGCTCACTGGTCTGCGTACCCACATCCATACCCACACATGAAGTCCATACCCCTAGCTTTTGGGGACTCTAAACTACATTTTGTTGGGGCACCTTGTGAGCAAAACATTTGAGCATTTTAGAGACATGTTTGCAGGTCTTAATATGATATCGAGTGAGAGTGATTAACAAAATCAATGGGGTCCCCCGGTCGGGAGAAAAATAACTATACACAACCACATTTTGAAATTGCACCTTATGAGTTCTACTATTCTATCTTTCAAAAGTCATTTGAAACCCCGACCGAGGTCATTTTTGGGAAATTGATCCGCGGCCTACAACAGAAGGGCATGCGACCCTGGGCCTCCAGTTGTCCATCCCTGTTCTAGAGCCCTCTGGGAAATAACCTTTTTGTTAGTTTTTCTCCCAAATCCAGGGACTGAGAGGAGACAGGATAGTGTTCGGCACAGATGGCCACATCACAGGAGAAACAGGAGGCACTGTGGGTCACTCAAACCAAAATCTCCAAAGCTGTTATAGTGGGACAATTATGTGCCAGCTGCTGTCCTCTACCAGATATGCCAATACGCTAGGCTAGTGGATTTGGCAGAATTGACCCACAATGCCAAATGTGCACAATGCTACAAGTCATGTTGACAGGCAGCTTTTCCAATTTCTGGAATAAACTACATAATTTACTGAAGGACTTGCCTACTCAAGGTACAGTATGTCAATTTTGCACCAGACAATTGCCCTCATGGATCATTAAGTCAGGCCTGAAAAAGGTATCTTCAGTCAGAAGACTATCCAACAGTAATGAAAGAGCTGTAAGCAGACAGTACTTTTGAAATAAAAAAGATAAAGAATACATCATGAACCTGGTGGCAATGAGATGATCGAAAATAATCCAGAAACCAAAGCGGACATGAATGCCGTTCTTATTGTGATAGGGAGAAGGTTGTAGCCACTATGCCACCTTTTTTAACAAGGTGAAGTCCTCAGATAAAAAAATATAATAAAAAAAAAGCACAGGCACTTTCAAATCAGTGGTGGAGCTTGTAAATTACAAGGTGAGATTGCAATAGACAGTTTTATTTTGTAGCAGCAAGCAGCAATGCTCTCAATACCACCATAAATAACAAATAATTGGAGCGATCTCCACTATTGCTCAAACAACAAGCCATCCAATAGTTAGATTCAATATCAGCTTTCAAGAACAATTAAAAAGTGCATACAGTTGGGGAAGGCGTGCCCATGGAGAAGGAGGGAGATGGTCACTCACACTGCAAGCACACTTAAAGCCAATATGTTTGATCCAGAAATTAGGTCCACAGACTCCGTACAGAGGGTGTGATGAATTACGGAGCCTACAGAGGCTTGCAGAGGCCAAATCAAGCTCATTATGACGATGTCGTGCACCTCCCCAATTTTTGTACAATGCGGAGAGCTCCACATAGCTCTATATTGACATGATTGGTTGATGCTAGGTGGGGGTTGTGCATCCTGTATAAATCACCCTAGTGCACTGGTGCGTCAAAATAAGTAACATAATTTTTTTTAAAAACATCAGAATGCGTTAAGCGATAGATACAGTATGCGTGTTATTGCATGGGCTCCGTCTCAATCCAACACATCCGCCTATGATGGCCTTCCGGTGGAAGGTAGCCGAGCTACAGTGATGTTTGTGAGACCATGAGACATCCCAAAAATTGGGATTCTCATGAATACAGCTGTAGCATCCGAACTGTTTGGGCTACAAACTAATGTGACCCCACTGTGGAAAGGGAGACTTTCACTCTACGACCCCCACAAGTGTCACGATACTCGACTGAAGGTACACTGTACTGGTTTGAAAAAGGAATGGAAGTATGTAGGTAGTTTTGTGCCTTCCCTAGAAAAGGGGTTAATTAAGTGTAAAAAAAAGTGGATATTTGTCAAATATGTCATGATTGATGTATAGTACATTTACATTTAAGTCATTTAGCAGACGCTCTTATCCAGAGCGACTTACAAATTGGTGCTTTCACCTTATGACATCCAGTGGAACAGCCACTTTACAATAGTGCATCTAGGTCTTTTAAGGGGGGGAGGGGAGAAGGATTACTTTATCCTATCCTAGGTATTCCTTAAAGAGGTGGGGTTTCAGGTGTCTCCGGAAGGTGGTGATTGACTCCGCTGTCCTGGCGTCGTGAGGGAGTTTGTTCCACCATTGGGGGGCCAGAGCAGCGAACAGTTTTGACTGGGCTGAGCGGGAACTGTACTTCCTCAGTGGTAGGGAGGCGAGCAGGCCAGAGGTGGATGAACGCAGTGCCCTTGTTTGGGTGTAGGGCCTGATCAGAGCCTGGAGGTAGTGAGGTGCCGTTCCCCTCACAGCTCCGTAGGCAAGCACCATGGTCTTGTAGCGGATGCGAGCTTCAACTGGAAGCCAGTGGAGAGAGCGGAGGAGCGGGGTGACGTGAGAGAACTTGGGAAGGTTGAACACCAGACGGGCTGCGGCGTTCTGGATGAGTTGTAGGGGTTTAATGGCACAGGCAGGGAGCCCAGCCAACAGCGAGTTGCAGTAATCCAGACGGGAGATGACAAGTGCCTGGATTAGGACCTGCGCCGCTTCCTGTGTGAGGCAGGGTCGTACTCTGGGATGTTGTAGAGCATGAACCTACAGGAACGGGCCACCGCCTTGATGTTATTTGAGAACGACAGGGTGTTGTCCAGGATCACGCCAAGGTTCTTAGCGCTCTGGGACGAGGACACAATGGAGTTGTCAACCGTGATGGCGAGATCATGGAACGGGCAGTCCTTCCCCGGGAGGAAGAGCAGCTCCGTCTTGCCGAGGTTCAGCTTGAGGTGATGATCCGTCATCCACACTGATATGTCTGCCAGACATGCAGAGATGCGATTCGCCACCTGGTCGTCAGAAGGGGGAAAGGAGAAGATTAATTGTGTGTCGTCTGCATAGCAATGATAGGATAGACCATGTGAGGTTATGACAGAGCCAAGTGACTTGGTGTATAGCGAGAATAGGAGAGGGCCTAGAACAGAGCCCTGGGGGACACCAGTGGTGAGAGCACGTGGTGAGGAGACGGATTCTCGCCACGCCACCTGGTAGGAGCGACCTGTCAGGTAGGACGCAATCCAAGCGTGGGCCGCGCCGGAGATGCCCAACTCGGAGAGGGTGGAGAGGAGGATCTGATGGTTCACAGTATCGAAGGCAGCCGATAGGTCTAGAAGGATGAGAGCAGAGGAGAGAGAGTTAGCTTTAGCAGTGCGGAGCGCCTCCGTGATACAGAGAAGAGCAGTCTCAGTTGAATGACTAGTCTTGAAACCTGACTGATTTGGATCAAGAAGGTCATTCTGAGAGAGATAGCGGGAGAGCTGGCCAAGGACGGCACGTTCAAGAGTTTTGGAGAGAAAAGAAAGAAGGGATACTGGTCTGTAGTTGTTGACATCGGAGGGATCGAGTGTAGGTTTTTTCAGAAGGGGTGCAACTCTCGCTCTCTTGAAGACGGGAGGGACGTAGCCAGCGGTCAGGGATGAGTTGATGAGCGAGGTGAGGTAAGGGAGAAGGTCACCGGAGATGGTCTGGAGAAGAGAGGAGGGGATAGGGTCAAGCGGGCAGGTTGTTGGGCGGCCGGCCGTCACAAGACGTGAGATGTCATCTGGAGAGAGAGGGGAGAAAGAGGTCAGAGCACAGGGTAGGGCAGTGTGAGCAGAACCAGCGGTGTCGTTTGACTTAGCAACGAGGATCGGATGTCGTCGACCTTCTTTTCAAAATGGTTGACGAAGTCATCTGCAGAGAGGGAGGAGGGGGGAGGGGGGAGGAGGATTCAAGAGGGAGGAGAAGGTGGCAAAGAGCTTCCTAGGGTTAGAGGCAGATGCTTGGAATTTAGAGTGGTAGAAAGTGGCTTTAGCAGCAGAGACAGAGGAGGAAAATGTAGAGAGGAGGGAGTGAAAGGATGCCAGGTCTGCAGGGAGGCGAGTTTTCCTCCATTTCCGCTCGGCTGCCCGGAGCCCTGTTCTGTGAGCTCGCAATGAGTCGCCGAGCCACGGAGCGGGAGGGGAGGACCGAGCCGGCCTGGAGGATAGGGGACATAGAGAGTCAAAGGATGCAGAAAGGGAGGAGAGGAGGGTTGAGGAGGCAGAATCAGGAGATAGGTTGGAGAAGGTTTGAGCAGAGGGAAGAGATGATAGGATGGAAGAGGAGAGAGTAGCGGGGGAGAGAGAGCGAAGGTTGGGACGGCGCGATACCATCCGAGTAGGGGCAGTGTGGGAAGTGTTGGATGAGAGCGAGAGGGAAAAGGATACAAGGTAGTGGTCGGAGACTTGGAGGGGAGTTGCAGTGAGGTTAGTGGAGGAACAGCATCTAGTAAAGATGAGGTCGAGCGTATTGCCTGCCTTGTGAGTAGGGGGGAAGGTGAGAGGGTGAGGTCAAAAGAGGAGAGGAGTGGAAAGAAGGAGGCAGAGAGGAATGAGTCAAAGGTAGACGTGGGGAGGTTAAAGTCGCCCAGAACTGTGAGAGGTGAGCCGTCCTCAGGAAAGGAGCTTATCAAGGCATCAAGCTCATTGATGAACTCTCCGAGGGAACCTGGAGGGCGATAAATGATAAGGATGTTAAGCTTGAAAGGGCTGGTAACTGTGACAGCATGGAATTCAAAGGAGGCGATAGACAGATGGGTAAGGGGAGAAAGAGAGAATGACCACTTGGGAGAGATGAGGATCCCGGTGCCACCACCCCGCTGACCAGAAGCTCTCGGGTGTGCGAGAGCACGTGGGCGGACGAAGAGAGAGCAGTAGGAGTAGCGGTGTTGTCTGTGGTGATCCATGTTTCCGTCAGAGCCAAGAAGTCGAGGGACTGGAGGGAGACATAGGCTGAGATGAACTCTGCCTTGTTGGCCGCAGATCGGCAGTTCCAGAGGCTACCGGAGACCTGGAACTCCACGTGGGTCGTGCGTGCTGGGACCACCAGATTAGGGTGGCTGCGGCCATGCGGTGTGGAGCGTTTGTATGGTCTGTGCAGAGAGGAGAGAACAGGGATAGACAGACACATAGTTGACAGGCTAGAGAAGAGGCTACGCTAATGCAGAGGAGATTGGAATGACAAGTGGACTACACGTCTCGAATGTTCAGAAAGTTAAGCTTACGTAGCAAGAATCTAATTGACTAAAATGATTAAAATGATAGAGTACTGCTGGGGTAGGCTAGCTGCGTTGTTGACACTACCCTAATCAAGTCGTACCGTTGAGTGTGAAGTTTCTACAATGCTGCTTATCGGGAGCTAGCTGGCTAGCTAGCAGTGTTGGTTACGTTACGTTGCGTAGGAGAACGACAATAGCTGGCTAGCTAACCTAGAAAATCGCTCTAGACTACACAATTATCTTTGAAACAAAGACGGCTATGTAGCTAGCTACGATCAAACAAATCACACCGTTGGGACTGTAATGAAATGAAGTGAAAAAGTGATACTACCTGTGGAGCGACGCGGAATGCGACCGGAATGCGAAAGTTCTATTCAGTAGACGTTGGCTGGCTATTGGCTAGCTAGGAGTGTCTCCTACGTTAAGGACGACAAAATAGCTGGCTAGCTAACCTCGGTGAATTAAGATAATCACTCTAAGACTACACACTCTAAACTACACAATTATCTTGGATACGAAGACAGCAAAGACAACTATGTAGCTATCTAATACTACACTAATCAAGTCGTTCGGTTGAGTGTGATAGTTACTACAGTGCTACGGTAGCCGGTGAACGTATGCTAGCTGCTAATAAACCCACAATCTGATTACAAGAATTGGATTTTGATATATTTTGATATATATTTTCAGGTTTAGAAAAAGTGACTGCTAAATGCTAACTCCTGTTTAAGAAATATGGTAAAATATGGAACTTGAAGGTCTTGACCCTCTCCACTGCGACCCCATCGATGTGGATGGGGATGTGCACCCCCTATCCCCTTTCCTTTTGTCCATAATCGGCTCCTTGATCTTGCTGATGTAGAGGAAGATATTGTTGTTCTGGCACCACACTGCCAGGTATCTGACCTACTCTCTAGGTAGGCAGGAGTACACCTGTAAGAGACAACTTGCCAAATTGACCAGGACACATGTGAGACCTGAATGTGTTTAAGCATGTGCATTGTTGCATATCAACGTGTCTGTATGTACAATGTGCTATAAAAGTACAGAATGAACAACCTCAGACCGAATAAGCAAGCAACGTTGACTTGTCGTCGATGTTGGCTATTAATTTTCTTTAAGGATGGTTTTCAATTAGTCATTCATCCCTAGTGTCTACGGGCTTTGGCTTCTCAACAGATAGGTGTGGCAAAGAAAAAAATACTAACTTGATTAGCATTAATTTGCAGTTGTAATTCAAATGATTTATTTATCTTTACTGCTTTGATCAACTGCACCATCAGCCTAAACCTGGTGCTATTATCTATTGTATCCCCTCACCAGAGGCAAAGTATGATGAATGAGTAAAGTTAAGATGTGTAACTCCAAATGGTTAATATTAGAATCAGGTAGGGTACATTGATCTCAAATCTTTTTTGAGGTGTAACTTGCAACGCACATACAGGAGGATAGCTCCCTCATTTGAACACAAATATATCAATTGCTCCCTTTGTGGCAAGCAGCTCTCTGTGGATTCCTTTGTTCAGAACCAACTAGAGAATCCGAAACAAGGTGTTTCTCACTTTGAATCACCAATGAGCCTTTCGTTTCCTCTGGCAGAGACGAGAAAGGCACACGGAGACCTTTTCCCCCTCTGATAAATTCATACAGTGCGGTGTGGAGTTTATTGCAGTCGTTTGTTAGTGTCTGACTGCTTTAATAAAGGATCCTTACTCTCGCTTCCCCAGAGCTGACTGTGTCGACCTCCTTCCTTGAAGGGCAGCAATCTTTACAAGTCCAGGGGAAATTAAAGGTTGCTTTTTATCTAATGACAGTGTCAGTGCAGGGCTTTATTCCTACCTTCTCTTGTCCTCTCCTTACTCATTGAAGAGCAAGGGGAGGAGCAATGTGTCCTGCCACATTTGCATTTATATAACACCTATCCAGGAGCCTCCCCTGGGTGTCCCTTGAGGGTGTGTGTGTGTGTGTGTGTGTGCGCTCGCTCCTGAGGTTTTTGCTTGTTTGTGTGTATGTCTGCAGGGGGACTAAGGGCAGCACTTTATTGATAGTACACTAGACAACAGAGGAAGATCCCTGCTCCACATGGACAAGCAGCCTGTGTCCTGGGCCTGAGAGCTGAGGGTCGGGTCGGCGTGACACAGGTCCCAGCAGCACAGGGTCAAATACAGGTCACCATGTTCTTGAGGTCAAGCTGTCTTCAACGACATGTTGGATTTAACTCTCAAGTGTTGTGCACCACTTGCCTTTTCAAGTCCTGCCGTTTATCACTAGTCTTACGTAGCATATTATCTTTCTGTGTATGCTATAAGGAGATTTGGTCGAGATTTCTCTTTTTATTTTATTCAAATTGATGTACAGCTCCATGATGCTACAGTACACACCATCATATTGACTGAGCAGACACTAACAAGGCCCTAAGTACTTCTGGCAATAGCATATTTGTGGAGATCACTTGAAAGAGACAGTAGGCCTGCAGTCAGGTTGCCCATAGTGTCAGCTGTCAGTGAGTCAGACTCGTTCTGTGTGGGTAACTGAGCACCATGAGAGGGTCTGAATAAGGCCTGGATTGTTTTTGTTCTGCACCCGTCTGTCACACACGTTGGAGTTTGGCTATTTGACTACAGTATCATATGATTTCTATGGTTGCGGTGAATGGTTGAGAACCTTCCAGTAAGCATATGTGCATGTGTTTGGTCAACACTCCCACGGAGCAGACAGATCCACTGCTTGGACAGATGCATCACGCCCACCACAGGTCAATGAGTCAGAGAGCAGCAGGAACAGAGACTGCATATGGGGTAACTCATGGCAACCAACACATTCATTGTACAGTATCTAGTTATTATAACATTATTTAATACACTGTTTGCACAGCCATATAGATTCTCCATTCTCACTCCACTACCTGCTGTTATTGAAAGCCTGTTGTTGTGGCACAATGAGCATTTGGGTTATCAAGATTTACAAGTCAGTAAAGTCAAATTACATTATGGTCGATCAGTTAGCTATTCAGTGTTGAGTCTGTCACTCTCTCTCCCGTATATGCTGTATATACAATACAAGTCAAAGGTTTTGACACACCTACTCATTCAAGGGTTTTTCTATATTTTTACATTGTAGAATAATAGTGAAGACATCAAAACAATGAAACAACACATATGGAATCAAGTAGTAACCAAAAAAGTGGTTTGGATTTGAGATTCTTCAAAGAAGCCACCCTTTGCATTGATGACAGCTTTGCACACTCTTGTCATTCTCTCAACCAGCATCACCTGGAATGCTTTTCCCACATGCTGAGCACTTGTTGGCTGCTTTTCCTTCACTCTGTAGTCAAACTCATCCCAAACCATCTTAATTGGGTTGAGGTCAGGTGATTGTGGAGGTCAGGTCATCTGATGCAGCACTCCATCACTCTCCTTCTTGGTCAAATAGCCCTTAAACAGTCTGGTGGTGTGTTGGGTCATTGTCCTGTTGAAAAACAAATGATAGTCCCAATAAGCGCAAACCAGATGGGATGGCGTATCACTGCAAAATGCTGTGGTAGCCATGCTGGTTAAGTGTGCCTTGAATTCTAAATAAATCACAAGCAAAGCACCCCCACACCATCACACCTCCTCCTCCATGCTTCACGGTGGAAACCACACATGCAGAGATAATCTGTTCACCTACTCTGCGTCTAACAAAGACATGGCGGTTGGAACCAAAAATCTCAAATTTGGACAGATTTCCACTAGTCTAATGTCCCTTGCTCCTATTTCTGGGCCCAAGGAAGTCTCTTCTTTTTATTTGTGTCCTTCAGTACTAGTTTCTTGCAGCAATTAGTCCACGAAGGCCTGATTCACGCAGTCTACTCTGAACAGTTGATGTTGAGATGTGTCTGTTACTTGAACTCTGAAGTATCTGGGAAGCATTTATTTGGGCTGCAATTCTGAGGCTGGTAGCTCTAATGAACTTATCCTCTGCAGCAGAGGTAACTCTGGGTCTTTCTTTCCTGTGGGCAGTCCTCGCTATCTTCTGTATAATACCTTGTTACAAAACAACTGATTGGCTAAAACACATTAAGAGGGAAAAAAATTCCACAAATGAACAATTAACAAGGCACACCTGTTCATTTTAAATGCATTCCAGGTGACTACCTCATGAAGCTGGTTGAGAGAATACCAAGACTGTGCAACGCTGTCTTCACTATTATTCTACAATGTATAAAAAAGTAAAATAAAGAAAAACCCTTGAATGAGTAGGTGTGTTAACTTTTGACTGGTACTCTATATATATATATATCTTCCCCCCCACTCTCTCTATCTCTTTCTCTCCATCCTACAAGGGTCTATGTCAGGCAGAGATGGATGCGTAAATAAGATGTAGTAGGCCTGGTTGCAGATGCTCAATTATTTTTGTGTTTTGGGCTCCTGAGTGGCGCAGCGGTCTAAGGCACTGCATCTCAGTGCTAGAGGCATCACTACAGACACCCTGTTTCAAATCTCGGATGTATCACAACCGGATGTGATTGGGAGTCCCATGCATCGGGTTTGGCCTGAAAATGTGCACCTCAACGGAGGTGTGTAGGGGTAGACTGCTTGTGGTGATAGCAGAAATTAATAACAGGGGTTTTGTCCTTATAAATGTATATGCACCTAACACTGGGAGTGAGAGGGGGCTCCTGTTTGGGTGTCTTAGACAGGAACACTCACAGATAGCTTCTGAGGAGACACTGGTGGTCGGCAGGGACTGGAACTGTACCATGGATTTTAAGAACTACAGAGATTGGGAGGAGCTTCATTCAGGCTCAGTGGGGGTAAGGGACATTATTAATCAGTTTGACCTCAAATAAAATGTTATTGGTCACATACACATGGTTAGCAGATGTTAATACGACTGTAGCGAAATGCTTGTGCTTCTGGTTCCGACAGTGCAGTAATATCTAACAAATATTATAACAATTCCCCAACTACTTCCTAATACACACATCTGAAAGAGGTCAATGTGAATATGTACATATAATATATGGATGAGCGATGGTTAAGAGGCATAGCCAATGTGCAATAGACGGTATAAAAAACAGTATATACATATGATATGTAAACATTATTAAAGTGGCATTATTTAAAGTGGCATTGTGAGGGCGCAAAATTCAAATTTTAAAATGTATATTACATTTTAAACATTTAGGTACATATAAGTGTTTTATATCAGCTGAAAGCATAAGTGACTAGTGATCCATTTATTGGGTCTCCGTGTAGGCAGCAGCCTCTCTGAGTTAGTGAGTGCTGTTTAGCAGTCTGATGGCCTTGAGATTGAAAAAACACCTTCTGTATCTCAGTCCCAGCTTTGATGCACCTGTACTGACCACGCCTTCTGGACGGTAGCGGTGTGAACAGGCAGTGGCTCGGGTGGTTGTTGTCTTTGAATATATGTTTTTCCTTCCTGTGACATTTGGTGCTGTAGGTGTCCTGGAGGGCAGGTAGTTTGCCGGCAGTGATGCGTTGTGCAGACCACACCACCCTCTGGAGAGCCTTGCGGTTGAATGTGGAGCACTTGCCGTTCCAGGCTTTGATACAGGATGCTCTCGATTGTGCATCTGTAAAGGTTTGTCAGGGTTTCGAGTGACAAGCCAAATTTCTTCAGTCTCCTAAAGTTGAAGAGGCACTGTTGCTCCTTCTTCACCACACTGTCTGTGTGGGTGGACCATTTCAGTTTGTTGATGTGTACACCGAGGAACTTAAAACGTTTCACGTTCTCTGCTGCTGTCCCTTCAATGTGGATAGGGGGGTGCTCACTCAGCTGTTTCCTGAAGTCGACGATCATACACTTTGTTTTTTTGACATTGAGTGAGAGGTTGTATTCCTGACACCACTCTGATTGCCCTCACTTCCTCCCTGTAGGCCGGCTCTTCATTGTTGGTGATCAAGCCGACTACTGCTGTGTCGTCTGCAAACTTGATGATTCAGTTGGAGGCGTGCATGACCACGCAGTCGTGGGTGAACAGGGAGTACAGGAGGGGCCTGACCACGCACCATTGTGGGGCCCCAGTGTTGTGTAGTAACATTTGTTGTGTAACTGGGAGTCTCGTGAGTGAAAACATCCGAAGATCATCAAAGGTAAACAATTCATTTGATTGCCTTTCTGATTTTCGTGACCAAGCTCCCTGATGCTAAGTGTACTTAATGTTTTGTCATGCGATCGATAAACTTATACAAACGCTTGGATTGCTTTCGCTGTAAAGAATTATTTCAAAATCTGAGACAACAGGTGGATTAACAAAAGGCTAAACTGTGTTTTGCAATATTGCAATATTTTTTGTAATTTTATTTGACTGGGGCGCTATGCTATTCAGCGATTGCTGATGACAATTATCCCACATAAGGGATGGGTAGCGTTAAGATGGAAGTGGATCAACCGATTCAAAACTAGAAACCAAACACTAGCCAGTCACCGTTGCATTGCCTGCCGAGGGATCTGGACACAGCAAGCCAAGGAAATTTTCATCCCTGAAATTGACTGGGATCATCTTAAATCGGGTCTATTTTAGGGGCGTTGATTCTTCACCCATTATATATTTTTCTAAAGGAATGGTTTGATGGTGAACAGGTCAAAATAATCATTAGATTAAATTCAACCTAAAAAAGCTTTACTCAGATCTTGACCCTTGGATGAACATCCCCTACTCTACTTTTTTCAACTAAGAGGCATCCTTTTTCACCAAAGACCCCGGATTCAACTACAACATACTACAACTTGATCTCCTGATGGACACCACCTCCTCTACTTTTTTCAAGAAAAGAGGAATTTTTTCAAAGACCCTGGATCCAACCACCACACACTTCAACTTGTCCTTTAGGAAGGCACCACCTTTTTTATTTTTTATTTCTCCCCCCCAAAAAATGAATTATTATAATAATAAAATATAGTCCCATCTAGACTCTATAGTACACTAGGACCAGACATAGTGTGTACCGGGACACTCGATCATGGAAAAATTGTTCTTAATCAGGGACATGCTGGACTTGAGGTTTTCTAATGTAAACTTTGGACTGGTCTCTTTAGACCAAGAGAATGATTTTGATAGACTGGACCATGAGTATCTTTTTAATGTCATTTCTGTGTTTGGGGAAAGGTTTTTGGCCTGTGTGAAGTTGTATGCTGGGGCGTCATGTATGGTCAAGGTGGGAGGGGGGCTCAGTAGGCCAGTCTGGGTGAGGTGGGGAATTAGACAAGGATGCCCTCTATTGGGGCAATTACAGTTGAAGTCTGAAGTTTACATACACCTTACCCAAATACATTTAAACTCAGTTTTTTACAATTCCTGACATTTAATCCTGGTAAAAATTCCATGTCTTAGGTCAGTTAGGATCACCACTTAATTTTAAGAATGTGAAATGTCAGAATAAAAGATGATTTATTTCAGCTTTTATTTCTTTCATCAAATCCCAAACGGGTAAGAAGTTTACATACACTCAATTACTATTTGTTGCCTTTAAATTGCTTAACTTGGGTCAAACATTTCAGGTAGCCTTCCACAAGCTTCCCACAATAAGTGAATTTTGGCCCATTCCACCTGACAGAGCTGGTGTAACCGAGTCAGGTTTGTAGGCCTCCATGCTCGTACACACTTTTTCAGTTCTGCCTACAAATGTTCTATGGGATTGAGGTCGGGGCTTTGTGATGGCCACTCCAAAACCTTGACTTTGTTGTCTTTAAGCAACAACTTTGTAACAACTTTGGAAGTATGCTTGGGGTCATGGTCCATTTGGAAGACCCATTGAGATGTGGTGTTGCTTCAATCCACATGACTTTCCTGTCTCGTAATTCCATCTATTTTGTGAAGTGCACCATTCCCTCTTGCAGCGAACCACCCCCACACATGATGCTGCCACCCCCTTGCTTCACAGTTGGGACTGTGTTTTTCGGCTTGCAATCCTCCGCCTTTCTACTCCAAACTTAACGATGGTTATTGTGGCCAAACAGTTATATTTTTGATTCATCAGACCAGAGGACATTTCTCCAAAAAGTACGATCTTTGTCCCCATGTGCAGTTGCAAACTGTAGTCTGGCCTTTAATGGTGGTTTTTGAGCCGTGGCTTCTTCCTTGCTGAGCGGTATTTCAGGTTATGTCGATATAGAACTCATTTTAATGTGGATATAGATACATTTGTACCTGTTTCCTCCAGCATCTTCACAAGGTCCTTTGCTGTTGTTCTGGGATTGATTTGTACTTCTCGCACCAAAGTACGTTCATCTTTAGGAGACAGAACACGTCTCTTTCCTGAGCGGTATGACGGCTGCGTGGTCCCATGGTGTTTATTCTTGCGTACTATTGTTTGTACAGATGAACATGGTACCTTCAGGCATTTGGAAATTGCTCCCAAGGATGAAACAGACTTGTGGAGGTCTACAATGTTGTTTCTGAGGTTTTGGCAGATTTCTTTTGATTTTCCCATGATGTCAAGCAAAGAGGCACTGAGATTGAAGGTAGGCCTTGAAATACATCCACAGGTACAACACCAATTGACACTAGTTATGTAAATTTGCCTATCAGAAGCTTCTAAAGCCATGACATAATTTTCTGGAATTTTCCAAGCTGTTTAACTCTTTTGGGATAGGGGGCAGCATTTTCACTTTTGGATTAATAGCGTGCCCAGAGTGAACTGCCTCCTACTCTGTCCCAGATGCTAATATATGCATATTATTATTAGTAGTATTGGATCGAAGACACACTGAAGTTCCTAGAACTGTTTGAATGATGTCTGTGAGTATAACAGAACTCATATGGTAGGTGAAAACCTGAGAAAAATCCAACCAGGAAGTGGGAAATCTGAGGTTTGTAGTTTTTCAAAGCTTGGCCTACCGAATACACAGTGTCAATGGAGTCAAGTTGCACTTCCTACGGCTTCCACTAGAAACTTGAATGAAGATTCTACTATAAAGGAGGGTCTCATGAGACCTGTTTGAGTCAGTGGTCTGGCAGAGTGTCTCAGGCTCGTGCCGACAGATTTAGCTCTCGTTCCATGGCTTTTCTTCAGACAGGAATTCTCCGGTTGGAACATTATTGATGTTTTATGTTTAAAAACATCCTAAAGATTAATTCAATACATCGTTTGACTTGTTTCAACGACCTGTTACCTAACTCTTCGAGTTTTTGTCTGGACGAAGTGCTCGCCCCTCATGAAGATGGATTACTGGGCTGAACACGCTAACAACAAGTAGCTATTTGGACATAAATGATGGACTTTATGGAACAAATCAGTAATTTATTGGTGAACTGGGAGTGCCTTCTGATGAAAATCATCAAAGGTAAGTGAATATTTATAGTGTTATTTCTAACTTCTGTTGACTCCAAAATGGCGGATATTTCTCTGGCTGGATTGGGTTCTGAGCGCCGTTCTCAGATTATGCATTTCCGTAAAAAAAAATCTGACATCGCGGGATCATTACCTTCTTATGGCTGCAGGGTCAGTATTGAGTAGCTTGGATGAAAAGGTGCCCATTGTAAACGGCCAGCTCCTCAGTCTCAGTTGCTAATATATGCATATTATTATTAGTATTGGATAGAAAACACTCTAAAGTTACCAAAACTGTCAAAATATTGTCTGAGTATAATTGATATTGCAGGCAAAACCCATAGGAAAATCAAACCAGGAAGTGGCTTCTCCATGTTCTCCAACTCCATGTTCCATAGCCTCCCTTTGCTCCATTTAAAGGGATATCAACCAGACCAGTTTCTGCGGACATTACCGAAACTATTTGGAATTTTCATCTGCGTTGTCGTGACCGCTCATTCCTGTTTATTTCTGAACACATCGCGCCAAACAAACGGAGGTATTTCGGATATAAAAATAATCTTTATGGAACAAAAAATAACATTTATCGTGTAACTTGGAGTCTTATTTGTGAAAACACCCGAAGATCATCAAAGGTAAACGATTAATTTATTGCTTTTCTGATTTTTGTGACCAAGCTACTTGATGCTAAGTGTATATAATGTTTTGTCGAGCGATCAATAAACTTACACAAACGCTTGGATTGCTTTCGCTGTAAAGCATCATTTCAAAATCTGAAACGACAGGTGGATTAACAAAAGGCTAAGGTGTGTTTTGCAATATTGCACTTGTGATTTCATTAATATAAATATTTTTAGTAATATTATTTGAATGTGGCGCCTTGCAATTCAGCGGTTGTTGATGACAATTATCCCGTGAACGGGTTTGCAGCCATAACAAGTTAACCCTTTCACACGTACCATCACACGGGTGTGATCGTTCTACAGTGGTCCCTGAAGCGTACGATCACACCCGTGTGTTTAGAACACGCATTTAGAATGCTCGTTTAGAACGGCAGTTTCGAATGACGCAACAATCAGCGTTTGAGCTGGCCACACTTTTTTCAGAAACTATTTACACAAACACAGTCCTTACAAAGTTATGTCCAGAATGTCAGCAGTTTATTTTTGGATGCATTGTTCAGATATTCACAGAAGTAAATATAGCATAACACAATCATCCTATCCGGAAAAATGTAGGCTACATTTGTCCTAGCGCTGAGGAAAGATTGACCCAACACAAGCAGTCATATTTTCTAACTCTCGGCTGACGTAAACTACAATATGAATAAGCTAATAGCAATTACTATATATAATTAATCACATCACGGGTGAGCTCACCATTGATCGAAATAACTAGGTAAAACACTTTATAGAAATCGAAAGTAATCCGAAGATTAGTTTCAGCACGCAGCCATGCATTTTTTCCTCACAGAAACCGAAGATAATAAGAGAAGACGAGATGAGTTTGGTCTGTTTGTAGTATGCATGTTGAAGGGGTGTGTCATCTACCGTCGTTCACATCCAACCATTAATTTCCGGAAGTCCTCAAAAAATTAGTGAACTCTTACTCACCTCATTTTGTTATAACATCTTTGGTCAAACAGACGTGAATCCCAGAATGCATTGTATGTCAACAAACATGGCTACACAGCTGGAATTAGTTTAGCTCATCATAATCAGTACAACCTTCAAAAAAGTATTTTACACACATAATATGTGCCCATTACAATCTGTGCAAGAATCGGAATGCATGAGTTGTCACCTAGAATTGAAAACATGTGAATAAAATCGTAAATACACAAATAATTACCACACAAAACATTTTCTGATAGTTATTTATTGATACAAGTGGCGCGTGCCGGCAGTCAACCACGTAACCTCCCACTCTGCGCCATTCAGTGTTGTTGTTTATGTATGTAGCTAGTGAGCTAAGCTGTAGCATTAACAATGTCTTTCAAAAGGAGACAACTCACAAATGTGGAAATTCTAGAGATTTTTTGAAATTCTGACAATGAGTCTGAGTATGAAAGTCAGGAATCAGATTCTGACAGTGACAGTGAGGAGCTGCCCCTCAACCTTGTAGCCATTGAGAACCCTGAATCTGAATTTCCCTTGTCAACTGAGGAAGTACCAGATCCCTTTGAAGATGCTTGTGGTGATGGAGGCAGACCGACAGTGGATGAAGTACAGGAGTTCTGTGGTAGCTGGAAGGCCACCAGTCATTTCACCCCACCTGGCCCTGCTGTCTGCTTTGACGAGTCCCAGTCTGGAGTGCAACGCCCCTTGCCATTTCCAACTGAGGCAGAGTGCTTCAAGTTGTTTCTGACAGAGGAGCTGGTGGGAGAGATAGTTGAGGAGACCAATCGCTATGCCTTAGAGCTACAGGAGAAGAGAGAGCCAGGAGTGAGGGGGAAACTCGCTAAATGGGTGACAACCACAATTAGTGAAATGTATACCTTCCTGGTCACAGTCCTTCTCATGGGAATAGTAAAGAAGAACTCCCTAAGAGAATACTGGAGCACAGATCCTATGTTTGCAACTCCCTTCTTTGCCTCCCTCTTTTCCCAAGATTGCTTCCTAGTTCAGCTGCGATGCCTGCATTTTGTCAACAATGCTACTGCCATCCTAAGTGACCCGTTATTCAAAATAAGAAATGTTCTTATCAGCCTCACATCAGCATTTGGTCGGGTCTTTGTGCCATACAAGGACCTATGAATTGATGAGTCCCTGATGTTATGGAAAGGTAGCCTGGCGTTCCGTCAATATATTCCCTCCAAAAGGCACAGGTTTGGAGTCAAGTTCTTTGTCATGTGCGATGTGAAGACAGGATTTGTCCAGGATATTATAGTTTACACAGGGTCCACCACTGACATCAAACATTATGAGGGGCTTGGGGTGTCAGGGTCCGTGGTGATGACCATGATGGCTCCTCATCTCGGCAAGGGACACACTTTGTACGTGGACAATTGGTACAGCAGTCCCACACTCTTCCAGCATCTGCTCTCCAACAGCATAGGGGCCTGTGGCACAGTCAGGTCGAACCGGAAGGGGATGCCGGCATTCGGATGCGGGAAGATGCAGAGAGAGGAGGTGGAATTCCAGGAGAACGGTCAACAGCTGGCAGTAAAGTGGCATGACAAGCAAGACGTCCATGTCCTCTCCACTGTCCATACAGCAACCATGTCGGCCACAGGGAAGGTGGACCACCTGACCGGAGAGAGAAAGATCAAACCAGATTGTGTGCTTGATTATAACCTCAAAATGGGGGCCGTGGATAAGGCAGACATGATAAACAGCTTTGTGGAATGCACACGGAAAACGAACAAGTGCTATAAGAAGATATTTTTCCATCTGATCGACACTGCTGTCCTCAACGGCAGCATAGTTGACCGCCAACTAACAGGTGAGATGATTACTGAACAAGGTATTTTTGTAATTGGATGTACAGTTCACATACAAATCCATTATGCAATTATAGTGACAATATCTCACCCACCTACCCACTGCCTCATCATCCTCTAACTTTCCTCATCCTCCCCACTCCCTCATAGGTAAAGTAATTACCTACCAAAAATACAGAGAGAACCTCATGAGAGAGCTGCTGGAGGAGCGCCCATCCACTGGGGGTCGTCCTGCTGTAGACAATCCCCTACGCCTCACTGCACGACATTTTCCCTACAAAGTCCCTCAAACTGCTTCTCAAGGTAGTCGCACACGGAGGCATTGCAAAGTCTGCCTGTCTGGTGCCAGGAGAAGTAAGCAGAGGAAGATGACAAAATACATGTGTCTAGCTTGTGATACACCTCTATGTATTTCACCATGCTTTGAGGAGTATCACATGCTCAAGCATTATTGAGCACATCTGCAGCAATAGGTGACTGACTGACCTGACATGTGACTTGACAGGTGACCAGCCATGATACTATGCCTTAGAGATGGGGGTGGAAATGCAGTTGTTGTTCAGTCACTGCATGGATATTAAATATGGGTTATGCATATTCAGTTTTTTGTCCTCTAGTAAAACAAGTTGTTGAACCAACTACCAGTACTGCAATAAAATAGATGAATATTACATATTGGCATATGTGTTTTCTTGCTGTGTTTTCATCCAGTAGCACTGTTAAGGAGTGTACGTTAACATACAAAAGCTGTCCTCATTCTTCAGCTCCGAAGATGTCCAGCTCCAGTTATGATATTGGCAAATAATGTTTCTGAAAGTACAGAATAAAGAGGAATTATTCATTAGAATACAATATAAGGATATAGCAATAAAACAATACTACAAAGAAGTAACATAATAAACACTGCTATAAAAAAATTGTTTATTGCATTGACAAAATCACAGATTTGAGTTATAACAGTAAGAAACTAACTTTTGAGCTCCACAAGGGGGCAAGGCAGGGCAGAACAGAGCTATGCTGAATAGACCAAATAAACAAACCATGGTCATATTTTTTATTTATTTAACTAGGCAAGTAATTTAAAGAACAAATTATTATTTACAATGATGGCCTACACCGGCCAAACTCGGACAACGCTGGGCCAATTGTGCGCTGCACTATGGGACTCCCAATCACAGCCAGTTGTGATACAGCCTGGATTTGAACCAGGGTGTCTGTAGTGCCATAGACCGCTGCGCCACTTGGGAGTCATAAGGCCAGGGTAGCTTCAAAATACAACACAAGCTAATAGTTTTCTGACGCAACTAGCATTGTTTTACAGAGCTAATAGAATAATGTAGCTAGGTAAGCATGATTGACGATAACACCATAAAGGTTATAAAATGTGTAACGTTACCTCACGTGTCCGCAGTTATAAGGAATATATTATGATCTACAGCAGAAACGGCATACGGAAACTATTATTATAACTATTATAACGTAATAAGGCACTTACTTTGATGGAAACGCAGCCTGGATTTGAACCAGGGAGTCTGTAGTGACACCTCTAGTACTGATGTGCTGTGCCTTTGACCGCTGCACCACTTGAGAGTCATAAGGCCATGGTAGCTTCAAAATGCAACACAAGATAATACTTCTCTGACGCATTTAACATTGTTTTACAGAGCTAATAGAAGAATGTGGCTACATATGCACGATTGACTATAACACCATAAAGGTTATAAAATGAGTAACGTTACCTCACGTGTCCGCGGTGATAAAGAATATACACAAATATATTATGCTCCATACATACAGTACGCTACAATAGAAATGTGGAATAGAAAATGTGAACACGTGTGCAGATCCTGTTCTGACGGGAGATGAGCAAATGTCTGCAGACGTGAACTGCACAAACAATTGGGAAGTGCTTGGGGAATTCTGTCCGTGTCAGAAATGTCCCAAAAATTTAATTATCCGCAAAAGTAAAAATGACTATTTTTATGTGAATGAACGAGGAGGCGGAACACACCTAAATTCAAACTGTTTTTAGAAAATAAAAACTTTTTTGAAAATCATTTGAAATTGAAGTTAAAACAACCTAAAAATATAAACAGGCTGCATGCTTTAGTTTGAGGGCAGCGCGGATAAAATGTACTGTTACGTATCAATCACATTCTGGAATGGAGAGAACATTCTAACATCACGTGCATAAAAAAACCCACGCTGGGGCGACCGTTAGAGATATTTGGAACTCACGCATGAAAGGGTTAAAGAGAACTCTATCTTTAATTCTGTGAACAACACTAGTATATTTTATCAATGTTTATTATGAGTATTTCTGCAAAATCACCAGATGTTTTGGAATCAAAATATTACTGCACGTAACGCGCTAATGTAAACAGAGATTTTGGGATATAAATATGCGCAATTTCGAACAAAAATATACATGTATTGTGTAACATGATGTCCTATGAGTGTCATCTGATGAAGATCATCAAAGATTAGTGATGAATTTTATCTATATTTTTGCTTTTTGTGACTCCTATCTTTGGCTGGAAAAATGGCTGTGTGTTTTTTTTGACTTGGCGGTGACCTAACATAATCATATGTTGTTCTTTCGCTGTAAAGCATTCGTAGATTAACTTCTTCGATATAGGGGGCGCTCTTTTAATTTTGGGATAAAAAAACGTTCCCGTTATAAACAAGATATTTTGTCACGAAAAGATGCTCGACTATGCATATAATTGACAGCTTTGGAAAGAAAACACTCTGACGTTTCCAAAACTGCAAAGATATTATCTGTGAGTGCCACGTAACTAATGCTACAGGCGAAACCAAGATGAAATTTCAAACAGGAAATGCCCCAGATTTTGAAGGCGCTGTGTTCCAATGTCTCCTTATATGGCTATGAATGCGCCAGGAATGAGCTTACACTTTCTGTCGTTTCCCCAAGGTGTCTGCAGCATTGTGACGTATTTGTAGGCATATCATTGGAAGATTGACCATTTTACACTACATCTACCAGGTGCTCGCTTGGTGTCCTCCGTCGCAATTATTGCGTAATGTCCAGCTGCGTGTATTTTTCCATTTGCTTCCGAGGAGAAATCTGCCACGAATGATTTATCATCGAATAGATATGTGAAAAACACCTTGAGGATTGATGCTAAACAACGTTTGCCATGTTTCTGTCGATATTATGGAGTTAATTTGGAAAAAAGTTTGGCGTTGTAATTACTGAATTTTCGGGGGGTTTTCTTAGCCAAACGTGATGAACAAAACGGAGCGATTTCCCCTACACAAATAATATTTTTTGAAAAACTGAACATTTGCTATCTAACTGAGAATCTCCTCATTGAAAACATCCGAAGTTCTTCAAAGGTAAATTATTTTATTTGAATGCTTTTCTTGTTTTTGTGAAAATGTTGCCTGCTGAATGCTAGGCTCAATGCTATGCTAGCTATCAATACTCTTACACAAATGCTTGTGTAGCTATGGTTGAAAAGCATATTTTGAAAATCTGAGATGACAGTGTTGTTAACAAAAGGCTAAGCTTGTGAGTGACTATATTTCTTTCATTTCATTTGTGATTTTCATGAATAGTTTAACGTTGCGTTATGGTAATGACCTTGAGGCTATGATTACGCTCCCGGATACGGGATTGCTCGACACAGGAAGTTAAAGACTGTTGACATCTAGTGGAAAACATAGAAACTGCAATATGATTCCTAACCCATTGGATTCTGTATAGGCATTGAGTTGAAAATAATTCCACTTCCTGGATTGCTTTTTCTCAGGTTTTTGCCTGCCATATCAGTTCTGTTATACTCACAGACATTATTTTAACAGTTTTGGAAACGTTAGATTGTTTTCTGTCCAAATCTACGCACATCCTAGCTTCTGAGCCTGGGTAACAGGCAGTTTACTCTGGGCACACTTTTCATCCTGAGGTGAAAATACTGCCCCCTACCCAAGAGAGGTTATTGGGGTCAAATTTCTCTCCACTTTTGTGGGTTGAGGTGATCAGTCCTTGGTTCCAAATATTGGGGGAGATGCCAGAGCTAAGGATGTTGTAGAAGAGTTTTAGTATAGCCAATTGGAATTTGTTGTCTGTATTTTTGATCATTTCTTTGAGGATGCCATCAATACCACAAGCCTTTTTGGGTTGGAGGGTTTTTATTTTGTCTGTAGTTCATGCAAGGTAATTGGAGAATCCAGTGGGTTTGGTAGTCTTTAATAGTTGATTAAAATATTTGTATTTGGTCATGTATATGTTTTTGCTGTTTGTTCTTTGTTATAAAGCCAAAAAGATTGGATAAGTGGTTTACCCATATCACTATTTTGGATAGATAAGTCTGTTTGTTTAGTGTTTTCTAATTTTCCCAGAAGTGGTTAGAGCCTATGGATTCTTCAATTACATTGAGCTGATTTTTGACGTGCTGTTCCTTATTTTTCCGTAGTGTATTTCTGTATTGTTTTAGTTATTCACCATAGCAAAGGCACAGACTCAGGTTTTCTGGGTCTCTATGTTTTTGGTTGGACAGGTTTCTTAATTGTCATTGTTGTTCATTTTCTTCTGTAGACATTTTTAGATTTGATAGGGAAGCTGAGAGGTCAAATATACTGTTTCGGTTTTCTACTGCCAGGTTTACACCTTCACAATTACAGTGAAACATTTTGTCTTTGAGTTTTCCCTGGGTTATCAGCCCCCACTCTTCCCTGAGCAAGAGGAAGAGGTCGGCATATCTTCGGCCCAGATGTTTGTCCGCCACTGTCATCGTACCTGGAAGAGAGCCCGGTCAGCCATTCTCAAGACCACCTCCAGGTATTGATGACAAGTGGACCGCCACCGGACCCCGGCTCCCCAGTATCGCCTCGGGCAGAAGGTAGGGCTGTCCACCCGAGATCTAACCCTCCGGGTGGAGTCCCACAAACCTTCCCCCCGGTTTATAGGCCCTTTCCCCATCTCCAAGGTCATTAGCCCATCTGCTGTTCGTCTTCTATTGCCCTGTACCCTCTGCATACATCCCACTTTTCATGTGTCTAGAATCAAACCCATGTCTCAATGCCCTTTGCCTACTGTTTCCAGGCCCACCCCAGGCCCACCCCGACGGCCAACCAGTGTACACGGTGAGATGTCTCCTGAAGCTTCAACCTCGGGGCAGGGGATTCCAGTACCTGGTTGACTGGGAGGGTTATGGCCCGGAGGAGAGGTGCCTGGTCCCCGCTATGGACATCCTGGACCCAGGCTTCATCGCTGATTTCCAATGCCAGCACACCTGTCAACCAGGTATGCACCCAGGTAAGACTTCAGGTGGCGCCCCTGGGGGAGGGGTACACACCCTGTTTCACCTGTCTTTAGGCTTGTTTCCACCCCTCCAGGTGTCGCTCATCTAACCCAGTGTATTTATACCTGTGTTCTATGTTTGTCTGTTGCCAGTTTGTTTTGTTCGTCAAGGCTAAATGCGTTTTTCCCCTTGCTCCTTTCTGTTTTTAGTTCTTGTTTTCTAGTTTTGACCATTTTGTCTGCCTTGACCCTGAGCTTGCCTGCTGTTCTGTACCTTTTGGACTCTGATCTGGATTACCGACCTCTGCCTGCCCTTGATCTGTCGTTTTGCCTGCCCCCGGATCTAGTAATAAACTTTTGTTACTGACACTGCCTGCATCTGTGTCTTCCCTAAAACGTGATACTCCCTTGCAAAAGATAAATAATTGTTAAATGATGTGCCTTGTACATTTATTTATAGATTGTCTTTCTCGTGCAAAACAGTGTAGGTTTTTCATCAGTGTAGTTGCAAACTCTTGAAACAGTCAAAGCCCTAACAGTTTCAAACCCATTTTTAAATGGGATCAGAAGAGCTTTATTAAAGGAGGAAATTCGACCAAAACACTTGGTTGTGGTCTATGTGATTACTCCAAATGTTGAAAATCCTCTGTGTATGGAGTGATAAAATAAAAGTTATCACTGTAAGGGCGTAAATGCACAAAACTCTAAGAGGATTAAAATAATAAAAACAGTATTTATCTTAGATACCCCAAATTAATGGTTTGCAATAGACTTTCCCATTCTATAAGCACACCCCTGTGGTTCACTGTTTGATAAAACAGACTTAGTTTCCCTTCAACACATCCTGGTGATAAGCGAAAGGCCTGCCTGTACAGTACTCTGCTCTTTCTCTTGGCATGAAAACAGAGAGAGGGTAAGTGGATAATGCAAGTAAAAGAGTAAGGATTAATAACTTTTTCACTCAAGCATCATGAGTATATTCATATTGAATACTGTTGAATATCAGAAATAATCTTAATGATTTACTCTGACTAGTTTACTCTACATACACGCTGCAGCTGAGAGTCAGATGGCCTTATCTTGACACATGATGGATGTGGTAGGCCAGTGTTTGTTCTGCAGACACGCAGCTATGCTATCTAAGGCTGCAGGTATCTGCTCCTTGCAAGCAGTGAAGACCGCAATATCTCAGTGAAAGCAGATTACTGGAACTAGAGCCATAAACTTGCCCTTGGTATTTATTATTTACGCCAGGACAGCGGAGTCAATCACCACCTTCCGGAGACACCTGAAACCCCACCTCTTTAAGGAATACCTAGGATAGGATAAAGTAATCCTTCTCACCCCCCTCCCCCCCCTTAAAAGACTTAGATGCACTACTGTTCCACTGGATGTCATAAGGTGAAAGCACCAATTTGTAAGTCGCTCTGGATAAGAGCGTCTGCTAAATGACTTAAATGTAAATGTAAATGTATTGGGATATGATACTGTACATTTCACAAAGATTCCGTATACTGTGTTTCAAGACAAATTGCAATGTCTTGCCTATTACTATAATATATTATGAGACAATAGCCTCCATAATACAGTGCCTTTAGAAAATGTTCACAACCTTTGACTTTTTCCACATTTTGTTGTGTTACAGCTATAATTTTAAATTGATTTAACTGAGATTTTGTGACACTGATCTACACCCAATACCATATAATGTCAAAGTGGAATAATTTTTTTAGAAATGTTTACAAATTAATAAAAAAAATAAAAGCTGAAATATCTATAGTCAATAATAATTCAATCCGTTTGTTATCACAAGCCTAAATAAGGTCAGGAGCAAATGTGTGTAACAAAACTTAATAAGTTGCATGGACTCAGTAACAGTGCAGTGTGCAGTAACAGTGTTTAGCATGATTTTTAAATGGGAAAGGGGATACCTAGTAAGTTGCACAACTGAATGCATTCAGCCGAAACATGTCTTCTGAATCAGAAAGGTGCTGGGGCTGCCTTAACTTCTTGACACACCCACCCCTTTAGCAGAATCATTTTTATCAACACCCCCTGAATTGCAGCGCGCCAAATTCAAATTAAATGACTAAAAATATTTAATTTTCATGAAACCACAAGTGCAAAGCACAGTTTAGCTTGTTGTTAATTCACCTGGCGTGTCAGATTTCAATACAGCTTTTCGGCGAAAGCATAACAAGCGTTTATGCAAGAACATCTCTCTGAGAGATAGATGACAAATGATGGCATTCTAACATGTAAATACATTCATGACTTCTTACTCCAAAGCAGCGGTGGTCCGTGTGCAAAGTAAATGATTACTGTCAGCCTAGTTTCCAGTTGTACAATAAGTGTTCTCTTTGTCTCTTTTTCTCTCTCCTTCTCCCACAACCCCTTTTGGTAAACAAGCAGTCATGTCATTGTTAGTCCACTAAGAACCTTTTTCTCATGTGAGTATGTGTTATTCTGTTTTATTATATAGTTAGCCAGTAAATACAAAATTAAACTAATTTGTGTGGTACGGATTGATCAGTAAAGCTGGGGTTCTTGCAGGCCCAAGAAGGTTGTGACCATTCAGATTATGAGACTGATATGAGGTAATGATTAAGTGACTTATCAATATATAACTCATATGTCTTCTAGAGTTTAATTCGGGAGATGGCAACTCTAAATAACTTATTCCATGGTGCCCCAAATCCTAATGAGTTAATTGTTACATGCTTGAATCGGGTAACAATGAAACATAGTTAGTGGATTAAATAAATGACAGTCATCGAATTAATGAAAGTATAGTCATGACAGTAGCCTAAACTTATCAGTGTTACATTGAGTTGGGTGAATGGAATATGAATGACAGACGAATATATTTATATATGTTTTACTAGGTAAGCCATTTAAGAAAAAATTATTATTTACAATTACGGTCTACCTGGGAACAGTGGGTTAACTGCCTTGAGCAGGGGCAGAACAACAGATTTTTACCTTGTCTGCTCAGGCATTCAATCCAGCAACCTTTTGGTTACTGGCCCAACGCACTAACCACCTGTAATATAAATAAGGGCATACTGTAATATAAATAAGGCCTTCCTGACTTTAAATACCACCGACCGGCACTGGGCCAAAAGTAATACTACAAAAGATGTGGCAAAGAAATGAACTTTTTGTCCTGAATACAAAAGCGTTATGTTTGAGGCCAATCCAAGACAACACATTACTGAGTGCCACACTTCATATTAGCAAAATACAAATACTCTAAACACAAGTGTGACACTTGTGTGTTTGGAGTAACTTTTATATATTGGTCTTCAAAATATCATGACTTTAGCATATTGATTGTGAATATGAACATTCAAAACCACTGTTTTGACACTAGGCCATAAATAAAAAAGCCATGACAGCAGGAAGCAGCAACATTGTCATTTTCAATGCAAGATTTAAGAGCATAAATTATACTTTCAACACAATTCTACTTCATCAGGTAAAATGCGTACAATGATTTATTGATTTTGATGGTGTCAGCGAAATCGTTAATATATGTTTGTACTGTCTACTTATACTGGACATATTCACAAAATGGGGGTGAGAAGGAACATCATCACATGGAGTGGAGAAACATCAACAAATAGGACACTGACAGCTGTCAGTGTAACTGGCTAGCATGCTAACCTTAACATTAGCTAGCAAGATATCAAATTTTATTTGTCACATACACATGGTTAGCAGATGTTAATGCGAGTGTAGCGAAATGCTTGTGTATCTGTTGCTGTTGACAGGTTTTTTTAAGCGCATAGGACACAAAGCACAAATACAAATGTAACAAGAGCACAACAACATAAATAAACAAGTTATTAGTACATTTTTTTTCGCGGGTGCCTTATCATGATCGTAGCCAATTAAAGCAGTAGAGCCAAACATGCAGTGAAGCAAAACTATATTGGGTTGCAAAATGCAATCATTTATACCATTTATAAAATAGTCAGAGAGAGATATATATATATATATATATATATATAATACAGAGTAGCTAAAATTGAACATTTATTGAATGAATTATAATGTTTTTCTGGTTAAAAGTGCACGTTCAAAAACATACATTTGCACCCCCTATTTTAATTTACTCCATGGCTCAGGTGGCTCCTGTAAGTGGACAAAAGGCTGTTTGTGTCACGCTGTATAATGATAGGAGACAGGCGCAGGAATATGTAATAGTTTTTTTATTTCTCCACCCAAAATAAAGTATGTCATGAAAACGACAGGGACGGAATGAGCAGCGGTACGGGGGGATCCGTGATAGTTTGGTTCAGCTCAGTTGCGACACGAAGATGTAGAACTATGCAGCTGTTTGCGATTAATAAACAATGACATGCTGGTGGATGGCAACATTCAAATAAAATCCAGCCCTGAAACAAAGTGTAGGCTTTTCATACCTTAAGGGAACATTTTGACATATGGTTAGTGAGAAAGTCCACATTGCAAATGTACGGTCCCTTACTAGACGTCCGACAACATTTCTAAAATTCACGGATGGTGTCAGGCCGTGCAGCAGGGCCGGATCTTCCAGGAAGTCATCAAACGAACTCTCTCGGACATTCGGTTTCCGTTTTATAAAATCTTCTAATTTTGGTAATTTTTTCCGCTCTCCGGGTAAATCCCACAAGAGGGTGAATGGAATCATATTGCAAATGTTCAAAACATCACCAATCACGACGTGGCCTTATCTCCTAAACGCAAAAGATTTCGAAGACGAAACTTGGTGAGCATAGGTTTGGCATATTGGGCAGTTGGCCCCAAACAAGAGGGCATCCAGGCCTCAACGGTTTTTGAGTTATGGCCATTTTTCTGGGATTAAAGGTCATAAATTAAAATGGAGCAATAATTATTCCGCTTCACGTCAAAGTAAGTCAACCTACGGTGTCAATAAAAAAAGAACCAGCCATTTATCTATCGTAATTTAAGAGAAATCATACTATGTCAAATTGGTTACAGATCCAGTTGTAGCGTGTTCATTCGAATCTTTTTAAAGTGTGCTTTGGAGCTCTGCGAGATTTCTGTGATTTTCTGAAATAACACACACTCACTAAACCCTTCTTAACGTAAAGACTTAAAACTCAAAATTCTATAAGTGCCTACCCCAAGGAGAATATGTGGTCACTTTCAGCTTCCTGTGTAAACCGGAAGTGCCTTAAAATGGTGTCATAGGTGCCGTTTTGAAGGGTTAAAAAGGTCTGATCTTTTCAAAACTTCATATGTGTTATTAGGCCACCCTCATGAACTGTAAATCAGTAATGTCTCCCAACAGATGTCAAAGAAAAGCTCACTCACTCACACACACACACACACACACACACACACACACAGCAAGGATGGAGTGACAAAGTGTGGTGCTTAAAGACACTCAGAGCCTGCAATGGCATTACCATAATCTCTAGGCTGTGCCGAGTTCAACGAGATGCCCCGCTTGACCGTAGCTCGCTCGGTCTAAGCGCAGCGACCATGAGAAAAAGTAGGCCCATAATGAAGCCTGGCCCTAATTTTAATTTGCTTTTGGGTGACAGTGGGAGAAACTTTAGGGTGAGAAGCACAATTTGACCTCAGGAATGTTCCTCATTTTTTAAAATGATGATAATAAAACATGACTAAAGTTTGTTGATACAGTTCTTATACATGTGTAATTGACACAAAAATCTAAAGAATTTCAAATAACGGTCCAGAAAGCACTTTAAGGGGGTGATACGTTTTTTTGACTTGACTTCATATGAAATCATATTGCAAATGGACAAAACACTTTTTAAAACATTTTCCACATTTTGTTACGTTACAGCCTTATTCTAAAATTGATTAAATCGTTTTTTCCCCTCATTAATCTGCACACAATACCCCATAATGACAAAGCAAAAACAGAAAAGGGGGTTACCTAGTCAGTTGTACAACTTAATACCTCATTTACATAAGTATTCAGACCGTTTGACACTGATATCTCTAGCTTAGACTAACATTTTTATGTGGATTATTTTATAACGCTAATGAGATTTCTGCCGGGCTTCGGAAATCAACTCAATGTCAAAAGGTGAAATTTGGTTCGAGTTATTAACATGTTATTTCACCAGTGGCAGTCGGTGCCTTTTAAGATGAGGGAGAACAATACTTGTTTTAATGAGCATGGCCTTATTTCTTTAACAGCATATTGGATTGCTGTCATTCATATTCCATTGACCCGGCTCAATGTAACATCGATAGGTTAAGGCTACTACATGATACTCACTTTTTTTCTATACCTATCATGAGGTTACTACAACATAGCCTATGAATGAAAGTTTACAATGTAGGTGAACAGATTGAGAAAAAAATGTAGTAATCAAGGTTACAGAAATTGACACATTCAATACCGCCTTGCACAATCTTGCCCGCATCTAGCTGATCTAGGGTGTAATTATTAGTCCAACAGTTCCAAACGAGAGTTTCTATTGGACAAATTCATGTATGTTTATCCGTTTCATTCCGTTTGTTTGCATTTTTCACAGAATCGGCAGAATAAATACACCCCTGATCACACGCAAACACAGTTCACTTTCATAGCAGTCACATACAAACAACATGAGCATTCCTTATTTGCATCTACACGCTTTCATCCTCTCAGCTTTTCCCTTCACCTGTGGACTTCAGTGCTGTCTGTGACGAGGCAAAAAAAACTTTCCAAGCCAAATCTTCATATCATAACCACTAACCGCTACACACAGCCTACATATTTGTCACCATATTAGCTAACGTCAAGTCAACATAGCTACTAGAACTAATGCATTAGTAAACCAGCTACACTTTACAGTTAGAAAGCAGTTTAGCAGTTACACCAGTGGGCCCCAGAGGCAATAGCAATACATTAATCAAACCAATAGTTTACCTTGACTTGGAAGAGTTCCAGTGGTGGATAGTGATAGCCAACTAGGTAATATGGCATCCCTCTTTGTTTGAGCCAGGTGTTTGAGTAGGCTAAACTAACTAGCAGCATTCACTAGCTAAGCAAGTGAAAGTACAAAACATATGAAATATAGCTAGTTCTCTCTTTCTCATGCTTCTCCTTCATTTTTGAAGATATGAATTTGCTCAAAACTGTTCAACTGCTGGAGCTTATCCAGAAGCAAGACGTCAGTTCAAGTCAGGCTGTTGAACTGCCAAAGAGAGTGCGATTAACCACCAAAACGGTACAGGGTGAGTCCCTGACATTTCATAGCGCCTCCTTTTCCGAGTCCCTTGCCGCCTTTTCCTCTTCCTGACATCATGTGTTCGCTAGTTGAGTTCAAGTGAATGAACAATCCTTGTTGCAATTGTGTAATAATTGATAGGTGTTACAATGTAATTGCATTGGTATAGCACTAAGTGTTGTTGCTACAGTTATAACTGTGTAGTTAAATAGTAATAGGGACAACAACAAAGGGATATATTAGACCTACAACATTGTTATTGCAGGCATTGCATTTCAATGGAACTGGAATTTAGGCTTAGAGTAACGCATCACCAGTCATAAGCCTCCTCGTCTTCCTCCTCATCACTTGCACTGTTCCCTTGACAGTGAGTGGTGAGGGTCAGATGTTGTACTGTGTGTTAAATAATGAACAGTGTAACCTCTATCTCCCTGCCTCTACTTCCTGGCCTGTGTGACATGTGGCTCTACTGTGTTCTTCTCTCTCTCCACACCATCCAAGGGCAGAAAATTGGGGAGGCAGCTTAGTGCTCTCCCTCTGTCTCATTCATTATTTTCATGCCATGGCAAAAGACTCCCACTGCATATATGCTTTGTAGACCAGGCAAGGACCATTTTGTGGAGGACACTGTCACAGCCTTTTCATTTTCATATCATATTCTGAGAGAAAGACAGTGTTCCATTGACCTGTGTTACAGTAAGTCAACATGAATGTATTACATGATGAAAATGAACTGCAGTAAAGTCTAGTCCTCTGAGCAACATCAAGTCATCAGCACGGCTTCTGGTGTGATTCTTACTTTGTGTTAGTCATGCCAGCATGTTTACTTTGAGGTGTTAATGCTGTGAACCTGGAGAGGGAGGTAGAAAACAATTGGTTCCATAGAAAACAATTGGTTTCAATATTGTTTGTTCAGTAAACACACATAGACAAACAAACACATGAATGAACGTGTGCACACACACACACACAAACTGCAAAAACAATATGGAATCCATTTGTGTGTAAATGCACTGTTGGCTCAGGTGGCCATTTCTCCTAAGCATAACACTCTGATCCCTTTCCAGAGCTGCATGAAACTGAAAATCAATTACTGTTTTTATGTTTTATTTTAGCCCGACTGTCTCCTAGTAATGGTTAAGTCATTTCAATTAAACTGGGGCTTATTGAACTATAACTGAATTGTATTACTTTTATCTTAATTACTTCCCAATGTCCGCTGTAACCTTGGGGGCCACTGCAGTCTCAGGGAACAGGAGTATTGAGGGTTGTTTGCAACAAATTAATGTATAAATCTCTGTGCTTTTTGGCAGAAAGTTTTTTTGTGTAAGAAAAAGGCATATCAAACAAAATGCCCAATGAGGATCGATGGTGACTCTGTGGTTAATTCCAATGCTGTCAGTGGAAGGCGTATGAAAGGAGTTTTACATATGTCTCTTACTCACGCACTGTGAAATGGTTTGGCAGTAAAATCCAAACGTTTACAGTTGAGGGAAAAATAGCTGTACAAACCGTATGGGGTTTATAGATCTGTGTACAGCATAAGGCTGGAATGGATGTGAACTTGTGACCTTTTGCTAGACCTTTTACTAGTCCAACACTCTAACCACTAGGCTACCCTGCCGCCCCTATATTCTACATCAGGGATGGGCAACCGGCCCTTTTGTAGGCCCGCTGACCAATATACAGTATTTCAATTTTAATTTATTTAAAACACGTTTGGAACTCAGCCAGGGTATCAACTTACTGCTAAGAGTTAGAATAATAGAATACACAAGGTGCAACTTTGAAATGTTGTTGTGCATCAGCAGTCACTCAATTAGTCTGTGTCAGCAATTTTTTGCAGCAAACTTGCTTTAAAATGGCAGCATTTTCCCTGCACCCAATTGGGGGGTATAGATGTGGGTAGGCAGACTTACCAGTCACTGCGGCCCCTCATGATGATTTCAGTTTTTTTGTGGCCCCCATTCCCATAAATGTTGCCTACCGATGTTATACATTATTTTGAAAAAGGTGCTATCCAGAACCTAAAATGTTATTTGGTCCCCATAGGAGTACCCTTTGAAGAACCCCTTTTGGTTCCATGGGTTCTACCTGGAACCAAAAAGTGTTTTTACCTGTAAGCAAAATGCGTTCTCCATCCGTAGAACTCTTTTGGAATGTATACCCATGGGTGTTTCAGAGACACTGTGTTTTAGCCCAATTGCAATGCATAGACATTGTACCATTCTGATAACATGTATTATAAACCGGGTAGTTTGGATACTGGATGCTGATGGGCTAAAACAGAATTTAGCGTTGTGTATGTGAGACCGTATACCATGAATATGACGTTTAGCCTTTTCACCTTGATATCATTGCACCTTTTCACCTCAATAAAATGGCTACATCAATAATAGTTTGACATGCCAATGTAGAAATAAGCATTTAGTTGAATTTGAAAGAAACCGAAACAAAAATAACATTGTGAAACAAACAAAGTGGGCTCTTACCGGCTTCACTGACTGGTGTGCAGAAATAAATATTCATTATGAGTTTGGGAATACAACAAAAATGGAGCTGAACGTCATTCTGTGGGGTTTTTATGGTTCAGTGAGAAACACGACTGGCAAAGAATATGCGATTAGCAGCTACGCTGGACTCCGAGCTGGTTTGAACCGACTTATCAACGACACCTTCTCAGTCTGGCATGGAGTATACAGAAGGACACCGAATTCACAACGAGCAACAGTGTCTGTCGGCGTAATTAAAAAGTTGAGGAAAGAGGGGTGCGACAAAACTGCCCACCAGTGAATGGATACATATGGTATGTAACTGTTAGCTAGCTAGTTAAATCATTTTAATGTACCCAGAAAATATAACCTGTAGTTTTGGAGGCCTAACTTTTAGCTAACGTTATTTTGTCTTATGTGTTTCAGGTATGTGTCTCAGGATCCAGTATTTATGCTGCAGTAGTTTATGTGTCGGGGGGCTGGGGTCAGTTTGTTATATCTGGAGTACTTCTCCTGTCCTATTCGGTGTCCTGTGTGAATTTAAGTGTGCTCTCTCTAATTCTCTCTTTCTCTCTCTCGGCGGACCTGAGCCCTAGGACCATGCCTCAGGACTACCTGACATGATGACTCCTTGCTGTCCCCAGTCCACCTGGCCGTGCTGCTGCTCCAGTTTCAACTGTTCTGCCTTATTATTATTGGACCATGCTGGTCATTTATGAACATTTTAACATCTAGGCCATGTTCTGTTATAATCTCCACCCGGCACAGCCAGAAGAGGACTGGCCACCCCACATAGCCTGGTTACTCTCTAAGTTTCTTCCTAGGTTTTGGCCTTTCTAGGGAGTTTTTCCTAGCCACCGTGCTTCTACACCTGCATTGCTTGCTGTTTGGGGTTTTAGGCTGGGTTTCTGTACAGCACTTTGAGATATCAGATGATGTACGAAGGGCTATATAAATACATTTGATTTGATTTGAGGTACACAGAAGAGCCGATGGGAGTGAACACCCTCACAACAATGCTGCCAATGTCCTGCAAAATAGCTGGTCCATCGCAGATTTACACAAACCACTGCCTCCGAACCACCATGATCCGGAAACTGTTGGATGCTTGACTAGTGGCACATGAAATACTGTCTGTCAGAGGACACAGATTCACAACGTCTCTTCAAAGTTACTGGAGGCCAAATCTGGAAGCGAGGAACCACTGTTCTTTAACAACACAGCAGCTCCCCGCAGCTAAAAGAACGGCATCCATTTCCAGCAGAGTGGAGTCAACAAACGTACAACATACGATAACATGGGGGGAAAAATGTAATTCATGCAAAATAAATGGCAACATTCAGATGAACATTAAAAAATAATTGTCATGTGTTAGTCACTCTAGAAGTGGCGCTAATGCTCGGTTTTTGTATACAATTCATGTATAGCAACCAGTCTAGCAATGAGACTTTTGTCCGGACTACTTTTTCTGGCGGAATGTATTTACTATGAATTTATTTATTAAAGCAACATTTTCAAATTAGCTGTGTAGTTCCTTGCCTTACGGTGTTGGCAACCAGTTTATAAAAGCAATAAGGTACCTCAGGGGTTAGTGTTATAATGCCTATATACCACGGCCAAGGCTGTATCCAGGCACTCTGTGTTGTGTCGTGCGTAAGAATAACCCTTAACCGTGGTATATAGGCCATATACACCACACCCCCTCGGACCTTATTGCACAAACATTATGCCAATCGTAATGGGGTCCTTTTATCCCAAGTGTTTAAAAGGACCAACTGAAGACTCTCTACAGTCTAGAAAACGCGGTGGTATTCTGAAAGATCCATTCTAAAATAACATTTCCCTATCAAACGATCATTGATATATCTGACGTATCCATAATAACAGAGCCCGCTGAACAAGCTACAACTCCGAAATAGTTTGATCTCTGGTGGGAAAACCAGAAACTTTGTAGAATTACTCCCCAGACGGAACGGCGATTTTAAGAGGGACAACAAGACACACGTAAATATGTACGTTGCAATTATTTTCGAATGAGCGGCCGTTCATGTGCAAAGTATTCACATTTCAATGAGCATAGTTATCAGCTGTATGTACGATATGTATGATAGTGAAGTCCTTTGTCTCTTCTCCCGCTCTTTCTTACATGCTGCTCCCTTTTCATTTTTGTAACAAGCCATCATATTGGGTTAGTCCACTAGGGACTTTTCATTGCATTGTGTAGTAATCAATGTGTAAGCTATCCTGTTTGTGTGTTTATGGAATTCTGTGTGATTAGTTAGTTAGTAAATAATTAAGACAATTTGTATTTCACTGATTCATTTATGCTAGGGTTTGTGAAGATATCCAAGAGTTTTGCGACATTCAGAATGAGACAAAGTATATAAGAATAAATAAATAGACTGACTAATGTAATCTTATATCTTTAAGATGTAATTCAGAAACGGTAACTCGTTAAATAAACATTTTATGTGGTGACCTAAATTACTATTTCATTGTTATATGGTTAATTTAATTGCATAATAATTAAATGGAGATAATTGATTTGATAAAATATCAGTCACGACAGCACAAAACACATTACACATGATCTATTGGAACAATGCGTTCTTTGGCACAATCACACACTCAGGAAAACCCTAAGTTTTTCAATCTTGTGAGAAACTTTGTTCCGTCTCATTCTGAAATAGCTTCATAGAATTGATGAAAGAGAGGAAGGGTCATGAGAAAATATAGTGGAGTCAAGAGTGTGAGGAAGCGTTTGTCGAGCTAAAGAAGCAATTGTATCAGGCGCCACATTGGGGTTGCAAAGACTAAAATTACCTTTTAAAATGTTTGTTCATGAACATGAAAGCTATTGTAGTGCGTGGTTACGTAAAATCAGGGGGGAAAAGAGAGAACAGTCATATACGGGAGTAAATCGTTAGACTTGGAGGTGAGAGAAATGACTCCATGTCTAAGGGTAGTACATGCTATTTAAAGGGTACATAAACATTGAGATGGATTAAAACACAATCGATTAATGAGTGGATGGAGGAAAAAGTACAGGGAATGAAAATACTTAATGGAGTTGAATTAACTTTTTCCTTACTTTCTGGTGAAGCCTGATCAACCTCACTAGAAACGATAGAGACATTGGGTGAGATGTAAGTATAATATGAAGAAGTGTATTGCTGTTGCTTTGGTTGTTTTTGTCTTTGGTTCAATACAAATCTCATCAGATTGGCCCTGCTGTATAGACGGTATTTCTCCCTAAGGGTTAGTTCTCTAACTCCCTGACCCTGTAACTCTGCGGTGAGGTTGCCAGTATGATATGGGAGTGTAAGTCAATTTGCTAAATTGTTTCACATTTTTTTCATGAATTTTGTATGAAGAAAATTGAGAATGTAATCATTTCTAATAGTGGTTTGGATTTTCTGAATAAGAAATGCCTTAAACTGTTGTTTTGGTCTGTCGTCTCTCGAAGACATGGCGATAGTGACGACAGATGGTATCTGCATGGAAGGAATAATTTGACTGAGAACAGTGTGAGCTTCACGCCCTCTAACCGGCTGAAGTAATGGCGAAAAAGATGTTCACTACGACCTTGGCTGTCACCACATATACTGAGACCTGAGTCAGAGCCAGCAACCTGTGTACGATCGACAGGAGTGTGGCATGGGTCTTCAGAAAGTGCATGTGGAGTGAGCTTGGAGAGAGATCATATCCAAACTCCTCTCATGCTGCTGGATAAGACAGAATGGTGGTGGAGGCTCAGGTGAGAGATTTGTTTGCTTGGGAAAATCTGATTATGTCCCAGATATTGGAATCAAGACATTATCAAGGGCAATCCATTTTGACAGGCATGAGTTAGATATGTGCCATTGTGAGGATGAACTGTAAAGCTATCTGAAGAAGAAAATGGTTGGGGTCAACTGTGCCCGTAAATTGAATTAGGGTTGGCCTAAACTGTTTATTTGGGGTATCAGGTTGATTTTGGAGGTCTGCACAGTTTATTGTAATTTAGATTAAAATGCATTGAGATACCGATCTGTCATTAACATGCCACTCGCGACAGAGTAAGACAGGGATAAACGGGGGCCGTGATGAGAACTTAATACTGGTAATATAAGTAGTACATTCTGTCTATATATTTCCCCGCTTTATAAAAGTATATTCAAACTGTGTCGGTAGACGCTAAGTTGAGTCTTGAATATGAGTGTGACGCTCTAAGGACTTTCATTCTAAATTTGGGTTGGAAATGTGTGAATTGTTTTAATTATGATATGGAAAGTAGAGAATGAAAAATAGATCACTGCCCTAAGCTGTGAGGAGAGCAGAAAGTGAGGGGAGGGTGCACTTCTCGTATTAATTCAAGGGAAACCTTATCTTTTTGTGCCCTCCGACAGGGAGGTTATTAGAGAACCCACTGAATGGGAGCTTGGGCTAACCATGATGGGGACATTGATAGTAGGGGTTTTGTTTTACCATGTCATCAGAATCCTAATGTTAAAGCTCATCAATACAATAATTTCTGGTTGATACAGTACAATTCATTATGTACAATAGGCTGTCTTGCTTTGACACCCGAGGATGAGGATGAAGGAGACTGGCATTGAGACTACCAATATGACAAAATGTTTTCTAGGAGGTGTGGAAAATTAGTTATCACATTTCAGGTAAGACCCAAATGCAAACTGTGTTGAAGTAACAATGTTTATTACTGCAACAGGTGATAAAGGGCTGTGTGACATGATAAAGGGCTGTGTGACGGTCAATGTTGCAGAAGTGAAGTGGCCTGGGCCTTACTGAACCCCCACCCCCCCGGAGGTCCTGGTAATCCGCAGAAAATCGGAGAGGTTCGGGGCAATTTCCTAGCCCCCAGGAAGACGTCCTGGGGCAGGCCGAGCTGATTTCAGGCAAAGAGTGTGGCAGAACGGTGTCCAGCCCCGATGGCACCAGTAGACCAGTCAATCCAGGAAATGCTTCGCTGGAGCCAAGAGAATCCCAATAGCACAGGTACCTGCAGAGACTCAATTAGCAGGAATTGGATTATCTCGCTGTGGTTCCCCGACACGCGTAGGTTGATGGAGTGCAAGTCCAGCACTCTAACCTTCATGGGAATGGAAAGGGGTTGAGTAGGGATGCCCAGCTCGGACGCCAGAGTATTAACGGACCTCTGAGACTATCACAGCGCAGGTGCATTTATACGGAGACTTGATTACACACAGGTGTATTGTATTTATCATCATTAGTCATGTAGGTCAACATTGGATCATTCAGAGATCCTCACTGAACTTCTGGAGAGAGTTTGCTGAACTGAAAGTAAAGGGGCTGAATAATTTTGCACGCCCAATTTTTCAGTTTTTGATTTGTTAAAAAAGTTTGAAATATCCAATAAATGTCGTTCCACTTCATGATTGTGTCCCACTTGTTGTTGATTCTTCACAAAAAAATACAGTTTTATATCTTTATGTTTGAAGCCTGAAATGTGGCAAAAGGTCGCAAAGTTCAAGGGGGCCGAATACTTTCGCAAGGCACTGTATCTGAAGTAGACATAGATATAAGAAGTAGACATGCTCTAGAGGTCAAAATCGGGTGGATATTTGTGAGGGGGGGGGACAGGGGGTCCTCCCCTGGAGGTAGTTTTGACATTTTCATTATTTAGAGTCTAAGATGTTGGGGGGGATGCTAAACTGACATATGGAATTATTTAAAGATGGTCATACCATGAAAATGTTTTTTTTTTTTTGTATTGTAGGAGCCCTTTAGGTATCTAAATAATATATACTAAAAATTATTTGATAGAATTAGTTTGTTTTCCAAACGGTTTGGATGCTACCAAACAGACGTCGGCCCTAGTGTTAAGGGAACCTGGTCTATAAGAGATCGTAAATCTAAAGCATGTAAAGAACATGGCCCACCTAGCCTGACGCGGATTCAGTCTCCTCGCCGCCCGGATAAACTCCAGAATGTGGTGGACAGTCCAGATGAGGAAAGGGTGTTTAGCCCCCTCAAGCCAGTGTCTCCACACCTTCAGGGCTTTTACCTCGACGACGACCGCCGAGCGCCGCCTGAACAGGAAGAGGCACCATCTTCGGCGGGATTTGTGACAAATGTATACTCTTTATTTCTGATCGATTTGATGTTATTTTAATGGACTTAACCTCTTACCTCTACCTGGGACGCTTGCGTCCCAACTAGAGCTCTGGAAATGCAAATGTGCTACGCTAAATGCTAATAGTATTAGTTAAAACTCAAAAGTTCATTAAAATACACATGCAGGGTATCAAATTAAAGCTACACTCGTTGTGAATCCAGGCAACAAGTCAGATTTTTAAAATGCTTTTCGGCGACAGCATGAGAAGCTATTATCTGATAGCATGCACCAATACACTACAACAGAAAAGCACAGCAGGGGACGTAAACAAAATAATTAGCATTTCGGCGTTACACAAACCGCACAATAAAATAAAAACAGTCATTACCTTTCACCATCTTCTTTGTTGGCACTCCTAGATGTCCCATAAACACTATTGGGTCTTTATTTCGATTAAATCGGGCCATATAAAGCCAAGATATCGTTATATGTAGACTGTGTGATAAACGAAAAAAACAGCGATTTCACAACGTAACGTCATTTTTTTAAAATTCAAAAAGTAGACGATAAACTTTCACAAAACACTTCGAAATACGTTTGTAATGCTACTTTAGGTATTAGTAAACGTTAATAAGCGATAAAAATCAACCGTAGGCGATGTACATATCAATAGCTGTCGTCTTGGAAAAAAATTCAGGAGAGAGCTCTTCCGGAATGATCTGGGCGGAGACCGGAGGTACGTCGTGCCCCTCTTTCGGTTCAACCAAGAATCAAAGAGGATTAAATTCACAAGATACTCGACTGCATGGGGATGCTGTGGGAGTTGAATGCTCGGTCTTATCTAATTCGGCTCACTGTTAACAATTGCTGGAAGTGGCGCAAGGATATTTATTTCCATTTTCTGTGATCAGGTTTTCCTGCGCTTTCCGATGTAACGCACGTTATGTAATAGCCACAGTCGTGATTTAACCAGTTTTAAAAACGTCCGAGGGTTTCCTATACACACATTCTAACCATATGAACGTACTATATTCCTGGCATGAGTAGCAGGGCGCTGAAATGTTGCGCGATTTTTAACAAAATGTTCAAAAAAGTAGAGGGTAGGAGCAAGAAGTTAATTATATTTTTTTTAAATTATTTCAAAAACAAGGACATTTCTAATTGACCCCAAACATTTTGTCATGAGTCTAAGAGAATATTTTGCAGTTTTAAAGCTAATTTCCCGAAGTTCTACAAATTTTGCCATGGGGCAGGGCGAAAAATGTGCTATTTTATAGCTCATCTCATTCTGTGTCACATTTTTTTTCATGAGGCTGACAGATTTAAAGTAACTGTTGAGTGAAAATCTCAATTTTAAAAGTTCATAAAGTATACCCAAATAATGTTGTTGACTCTTTCTATAATCGTATGTGGCCAAAGCATACTTTTTTTTTAAACATTTGAAAAAAACACATATCAAAGTTATATCTCTAACAAAGATTGTTTAAAAAATGCTTGCCATTTCCTCATAGAGGAGGATGTCATCCTCCTGAGGAGGATGAGCTGACCAATCAGCAGTCTACTCGCATTAATATTTTGGCTGCAGAAGTGTAATTTCTTACTGATTTCTACAGCTACCATCCAATAACTAATCCTGTGAAATGATGTCAACACATGCTGGAGGAGTTACTGGCTAGCTACAAGTGGCTAGCTTAGCTAACGAACTAGCTACTTCGGTCGTGGTGCTCAAGACCAGAATGACACATTGATGAACCACGAAAGGCACACTCCATTTCTGTTTGAAAAATGAGAAAGAGTTGGACCGTTTACCGTGCCCAAAGTCAACCGTAAAAGCTAATTTCCTGCAATTCTACAGATTTTGCCATCACTTATGACATGTTCATATGCTGTCTGGTGTCCCTCAAGCTCCAGGGGACCTGTCATGCCAAATAGTGTCCACTTGCCAAAAAGTGCCCCCCCCCCTCCCACCACGCATCACAATGGGATTCGATAAACTCTAGCTTCCGTTGATAGGGCTCTTGCAAGAACTTGCAAAATTCTGACCAGCCTAAGCAATTAATAACCAAAGTGTCTGTTGCAATGCTGGTTGCTTTGCTCTATTTGACCTTGTAGTTGTTGTGGAGAATGAAGGACGCGGGCAGTTCTACTTACTATTTCACCTCATAAGTGCTCGCTTGGTTCACGCAACTGTCTTACCTCAGAATTGCTCTCCATGGACAGTGTTTTTGATGGTGACTACCTGCACGACTACCTACTGCTTCAGAAAACCAATATTTATATTTGTCTTTACATAAGAAAATATTGTTAAATAGGAATAAATCATTTAATCTGTCTTTAGATAGGTTTTAGATTGACATTGCTAAGTACTTATTTACCTCAGCCTGCCTAGTTAGCTAGCTAGCTAGCTAGCCATCCATTTTTACTCAGCTAATGTTAGCTAGCCAGCTAACTGTTGTTGTAGCTTTCTGTTTGTATGTACTGTCGATTGCACTTTAATGGCATACTTCAAGGAGACTTTATTTTATCCTTCCAACAAGGCAAAGTACTGTGAAGGCACCACTGATCTCGACAAGAGGCAAAACATTCGTAGGGATACAGATACATTCAAATAATTAGGGTAAGGTTAAGTAGGTAACTTCTATCAAATCACAATTGTTCAAACTTATCCATCTAGTAGGTCATCTACATGTTTCTAGCTCTACATTTCGTCATATGTCTGTCATATTAAGGTATCTAGCTATAAGTAAACCCTAGTGGAGGCTGCTGAGGGGAGGATGGCTCATAATAATGGCTGGAACACAGCCAATGGAATGGCATCAAACCATCTGTCGCCAGTTTTGTACGGCGCGGCTCGGACCAGAACATACCCGGACCTATTTTCTCTCCATGTCCCCGGATTTCAACCGCAAGCTCTGGACATTTACATCTGGATCTCACAGCTAGCTAGCTGCTATCCGTGTGACTATCGGCTTACGTCGATCCCAGAACAAACATAAATTATCCTGGAGCTAGCCAGTTGAAGAGTTCCATCAGCCACTCCTGGGCTACAATCACCTATCCGGACCCATTTTATTGCCAACGCAGAGCCCCACCGGGCCTTCACAACTGAACTACCGACGTTATCTGCCCGAGGGAGTTATCCAGCGTGCTCCTCCGTCGTGACTTTACCTGAACGCCCATCTGCGGCCCGCTATTCTATTTTTTTGCGAGTTGGATTGATCCCCTCTACCACACGGAACCCCACTAATCCTACCAACGGAAATGCATGAGGTGGCTAAAAACAGACCTCCATCCTATGCTAGCTTGCTACCGATGGCCCGGCTAACTGTCTGAATCGCCGTGACCCCAACCAACCTCACTACTCACTGGACCCTTTTGATCACTCGACTAAGCATGCCTCTCCTTAATGTCAATATCCCTTGTCCATTGCTGTTCTGGTTAGTGTTTATTGGCTTCTTTCACTGTAGAGCCTCTAGTCCTGCTCATTATACCTTATCCAACCTATTAGTTTCACCACCCACACATGCGATGACATCTCCTGGTTTCAATGATGTTTCTAGAGACAATATCTCTCTCATCATCACTCAATACCTAGGTTTACCTCCACTGTACTCACATCCTACCATACCCTTGTCTGTACATTATTCCTTGAAGCTATTTTATCGCCCCCAGAAACCTCCTTTTACTCTCTGTTCCAGACGTTCTAGACGACCAATTCTCATTGCTTTTAGCCGTACCCCTATCCTACTCCTCCTCTTTTCCTCTGGTGATGTAGAGGTGAATCCAGGCCCTGCAGTGCCTAGCTCCACTCCCATTCCCCAGGCGCTCTCTTTTGATGACTTCTGTAACCATATGTGAACTGATTGCCCCCCATCTATCTTCAGAACTCGTGCTGCTAGGCGACCTAAACTGGAACATGCTTAACACCCCAGCCACCCTACAATCTAAGCTTGATGCCCTCAATTTTTAATTTTTAATTTGACCTTTATTTAACTAGGCAAGTCAGTTAAGAACAAATTCTTATTTTCAATGACGGCCTAGGAACAGTGGGTTAACTGCCTGTTCAGGGGCAGAACGAACAATCTCACACAAATTATCAATGAACCTACCAGGTACCTCCCCAAAGCCGTAAACACGGGCACCCTCATAGATATCATCCTAACCAACTTCCCCTCTAAATACACCTCTGCTTACTTCAACCAAGATCTCAGCGATCACTGCCTCATTGCCTGCATCCGTAATGGGTCAGCGGTCAAACGACCTCCACTCATCACTGTCAAACACTCCCTGAAACATTTCAGCGAGCAGGCCTTTCTAATCGACCTGGCCGGGGTATCCTGGAAGGATATTGATCTCATCCCATCAGTAGAGGATAGCTGGTTATTTTTTTAAATGCCTTCCTAACCATCTTAATTCTGTGAATTTTATCGATGTTTATTATGAGTATTTCTGCAAAATCACCGGATGTTTTGGATTCAAAACATTACTGCACGAAACGCGCCAATGTAAACTGAGATTTTTGGATATAAATATGCACATTAATGAACCAAACATACATGCATTGTGTAACATGAAGTCCTATGAGTGCCATCTGATGAAGATCATCAAAGGTTAGTGATTCATTTTATCTCTATTTCTGCTTTTTGTGACTTCTCTCTTTGGCTGGAAAATGGCTGTGTGTTTTTGTGACTCTGATTGCCCAACAATCTGCCCACTCATCCCCTCCCCTTCTCCATTCTCCATCTCTGGAGACTATTCCTTACCACCCTCATCAACCCTTCCGACGTCAGAAATTACAGACAAGTATCCTTTCTTTCTTTTCTATGTCTACCATTAACATTTTTGCATGTTTAACCTATTGAGTGTAGGGGGCAGTATTTTGATTTTTGGATGAAAAACGTCCCCAAATGAAACTGCCTATTTCTCAGGCCCAGAATCTGCATATAATTGTCAAATTAGGATAGGAAACACTCTAAAGTTTCCAAAACGGAGTATAACAGAACTGATATTGCAATTGAAAACCCGAGGAAAATCCAACCCGGAAGTGCTGTTTTTCCTGAAAGGTCTCTGTTCCACGACCTGCCTTCGCTCCATTTAAAGGGATATCAACCAGATTCCTTTTCCTATGGCTTCCCCATGGTGTGAACAGTGTTTAGACATAGTTTGAGGGATTTATTATGACAAATGAGCGAGAAAGATCACATCACGGCATTGTATGGCTGGGTGCCAGCAGCGTTTTGCTTGCGCAACACCTTGGAGCAGACATTTTCTCTCTCTCTCCTATTTAAGAAGCTACAGACCCGGTTGAAATATTATCGATTATATATTGTAAGAACAACCTGAGGATTGATTATAAAAAACCTTTGACATGTTTCTACGAACTTTACGGATACTATTTGGAATTTTCATCTGCATGGTCGTGACCACTCGAGCCTGTGGATTTCTGAACTGAATGTGCCAACCAAATGAAGGTATTTTGGATATAAAAATAATCTTTATGGAACAAAAGGAACATTTATTGTGTAACTGGGAGTCTCGTGAGTGAAAACATCCGAAGATCATCAAAGGTAAGCGATTAATTTTATTGCTTATCTGACTTTCGTGACCAATATACTTGGCTGCTAGCTGTTTGTAATGTTTTGTCAACTGAGACAAAACAGCTTCTATATTGTTCCTCAAGCAAGGGGGAGGGGGATGACATCACGGATTCCCATCAGACCAACTCCTTGAATGTCCTACCCTTGGAAGTTTTTTACCCTTTAGTGTGATTACTTTACTGTATTTAAACTTGGGATATTGCTTTTCAACAGTAAAAGTGAAAACATTGCTGGAGGACGTCTTTAAATATAAACATTTGGAACTTGTAATTAAATGTCATGGTCAATAGGCTGCATTTTCAGAAAACAACAAAAATAGTTACTTTGGAGGGGACAACTATTTGAATACAGATCCTATAAAATGACTACTTTTTAAAACTAGTGGAATAAAGATCTCAGGAAGTGACACATTTTCAGAAACTGTTGGATTGGCTGCCAACTAATGGTAGGGCTGTATGTGGAATTGCATTTTGAAGATAGAAATATAATAAATAGAACACACAATCGTCTACACTATTCCAAACTATCTGACAGTCACGTTTGTTCTACACAATACATTTGTATATGAACATTCTTTAAAATGTCCATTCTCCTGAATGTCCATTGCCCCAGATGTACATTACCTTACTCAAACCAATTAACCATTGATATTTTGTACAGATAAAAGTATACATTCAGTTGTGATGCTCAAATACTGTATGACTCTTTCAACTTGCCACTGAAAATGTTGAATAACTGCAAATAATTTGATAAATACCTGAAAATATTGCAGAGTAATTCCAAGCCATTTGCAAACATTGTAAACAGTAAGTTGGATGCTTAGCAAAAACAACTTAAATCTGAGGGTAAGTGTTCTTGTTTCAAACACACACTATACTATCTTTAAGGGATAGTTCCCTCAGAATACAAACTAATATGATTTCCCACCTATCTTGGCTGCAGTTCATTCAAGAAGGCAGTTATTTAAGTTTCCTTTCAGCACCTAATATACATATTTTGGTGACTGTTAGCATTCTCAGTAACACTTAATTAACAATAAACTATTGTTGTCCCTGTGTTCTACTACTGTAATTACATTTGGAGCAACATTGAATTAAAATATTGTAACATAATACTTTGGTAATTTGCATTTTACTTGCATGATCTGAGAGTTCTTATATCTATTGTTCACAAGGAATAGTGACTGTTCCTTATTACACTTATGTATTAACTCCCTTATTTTGCTATTATTAAGCAATTTCCAAAGTCGTATGTATCAACAATGTTGCTTTTTTTATGACAACAAAGTTACAACACATGTGTAAGAACTTTATGTCAAGTGTCACTGTATTACCTTATACACTCATTGTGAAAATATATATACAGCACATGTTATTCATTTTGAAGCTGCAAAAGTGGTCTACTCTAATGAGGTGATTCCATGTCCCTCGTGTATTTCATTCTAGGCCATAGGCCATCCAAACCACATGGTTATTATCATATATTAAGACTAATTAAACAGTTGTAGTTTTGGTTCTTCATCAAATATTTTGCAGCCATCAAATACATATATATATATATATATTTTTTTTTTTAAATAACTTGCATATACTCAAATGTTTTCAACTATGATTTGTTTTTCTCAGAGGTATTCCAAATACTTTCAAATATTATTGTTTTTCGGAGACCTGTATTTGAACATCAATGAAAATACGATAATTGGCTTTTAGTTGAAAATCTATATAAACTATAATCGACTACCTTGAGTATTTGAAAAGTGGGTATTTTAAAATAATCTAAAAAATACAACTATTTTCTGCCCAGATCTGCAGTTGTAGCATCTGAGAAATGGATATCAAATCTAATTGCCAGCCAATGTCATTTTGAAATTCCAGTCAGAAACCATCACTGATACTACATATTGTGTCTCATATTAAAAACTCAATTATAATATTTAATTTCCTAATGGATGCTTTTTCTCAGAATGATTTGCATAAAGTATAATGTACTGGTGGACCATTGCCTTTGGAGCTATTTGGATTCATTGCATATTTGACATCCTTTTGACATCCCAAAATGTACAGTTGAAGTTGGAAGTAAGAACATGCAATAGGACTGAGAACGTTACAACCGACAAGACAATGAGGGACCTGACTGGGTGGTTGAGTTCCGAGGACTTTAGTAAGATAAAAAGGCCTAGAGCAGATGGTGGTTTGTGGAGGTGTGAGGCTGTGGCCTAACCTGCCTACCAATTGGACCAGTAGTTGTGCACTAGTGCCGTTAGGCATGCCCTTCACCCTTATCAAACACAAAGACCTAGAGCCAGGGAGAAGAGAGGGCAGGAGTGCTCCGTCGGGATCTTTTGACAATAGAGTTTACATTGATAGCATTGGAGTTCCAAGGGGTGTGCCTGATGAGTTCAAAACTAGGAATCAGATATGGGTTGGGTTGGAATCAAGCATCTTCTGGTGGTCAACCCGCAATAAAAATGTAGATTGAATCAATTATATCTACTATAACCAACAGTGTCCATCAACTATACTAGAGACGCGATAAAAGGTTTAGCAGAACAAACCGCGGCTGGTGTGGCAGAACAGAATAGCATTGGATATGTTGCTGGCAGAAAAGGGTGGGGTGTGTGTGATATTCAGAGCCGAATGTTGTTCTTTCATGTTACGATAACTAGGAGTGGTGGGTGGAATCAGGCGCAGAGAGCAGGGTTCAGTCGTTTGTCAAATTTATTCACCAGCGCAACAAAAACGGTCACGCCAACACACAGGGCGTATACAGGTTGCCAGTCCAAACAACAGGACAGAAATAGTCCGGAGAATAAAGACACGAACAAAATATCACCATCCAACACAGAGTAACAAGAAACAAGCCCGCACAAATACCCAGCGGGCCTAGTGCCCTTAACCTCTTCAGTCGACCCTCTACTTTTTTGAACATTTTGTTAAAAATCGCGCAACATTTCAGCGCCCTGCTACTCATGCCAGGAATATAGTACGTTCATATGGTTAGAATGTGTGGATAGGAAACCCTCGGACGTTTTTAAAACTAGTTAAATCACGACTGTGGCTATTACATAACGTGCGTTACATCGGAAAGCGCAGGAAAACCTGATCACAGAAAATGGAAATAAATATCCTTGCGCCACTTCCAGCAATTGTTAACAGTGAGCCGAATTAGATAAGACCGAGCATTCAACTCCCACAGCATCCCCATGTTGTCTAGAGTCTTGTGAATTGAATCATCTTTGATTCTTGGTTGAACCGAAAGAGGGGCACGACTTACCTCCGGTCTCCGCCCAGATCATTCCGGAAGAGCTCTCTCCTGAAATTTTTTCCAAGACGACAGCTAATGATATTTACATCGCCTACGGATGATTTTTATTGCTTATTAACGTTTACTAATACCTAAAGTTGCATTACAAACGTATTTCGAAGTGTTTTGTGAAAGTTTATCGTCTACTTTTTGAATTTAAAAAAATGACGTTACGTTGTGAAATCGCTGTTTTTTTCGTTTATCACACAGTCTACATAAAACGATATCTTGGCTTTATATGGCCCGATTTAATCGAAATAAAGACCCAATAGTGTTTATGGGACATCTAGGAGTGCCAACAAAGAAGATGGTGAAAGGTAATGACTGTTTTCTATTTTATTGTGCGGTTTGTGTAACGCCGAAATGCTAATTATTTTGTTTACGTCCCCTGCTGTGCTTTTCTGTTGTAGTGTATTGGTGCATGCTATCAGATAATAGCTTCTCATGCTGTCGCCGAAAAGCATTTTAAAAATCTGACTTGTTGCCTGGATTCACAACGAGTGTAGCTTTAATTTGATACCCTGCATGTGTATTTTAATGAACTTTTGAGTTTTAACTAATACTATTAGCATTTAGCGTAGCGCATTTGCATTTCCAGAGCTCTAGTTGGGACGCAAGCGTCCCAACTAGAGGCAAGAGGTTAAATAACCTACAAACAAACCCTAATACAAAACAGGTGTACCCAATTACCCAATAACCAAAAACAAATGGAAAGGGAATCGATGGCAGCTAATAGGCCGGCGACGACGACCGCCGAGCACCGCCCGAACAGGAAGAGGCACCATCTTCGGCGAGGTTCGTGACATTTCATCCCCAATAACGCAGCTCCAGACGGATCAGTGACCAAGGCCAGCATGATGTTTAACTACATTAGCTCATGAATTGGCAGAGAACTCTGGGGTAGATAATGCTGTAACAAATTGGTTTGATAGTATGTTTGGGAAATGGAAAAATGTCATAATCACTGTGTTGTGGGCAACCTTCACCTGCATGAGTGTTTTGGTTCTGTTTTGATGTTGTTTGGTCCCCTGTGTGAAAATTTTGCTTCGGGACTCTGGAGAGGTCAATGGCGCAACAGATGGTGAGGCACGGACCAATTTCGAGCTCCGGCCTGTGTGATGGCGAATACGGGCCTACAGGCCTAGGAGATGGCTCCGTTTCTTTTAACTACGAGGAGCCAATGTTGGATGAGACTATTTTTGAGGGTTAAGACTGTTTTTTATGAAGATTGTAATAAAAACCCTAACAGGAAGTGTTAGGATACCTAATGTAGGCCTATAATTGTCATTGATGGATAAGGAATGAAAATACACATATTGGTTTTGTGAGATTGATTTTGGTTGATATTGACAATTTTAATAAAAATAGACGTGTCTTTTTTGTAGTTAATGTTTAGGCAATAATTAACAGGATTCCACCCTGTCACTGTATAACATATGTAAATGTATGGCAAGATATGATATGCAATATTTTGGTGTGGATTATTCTTGTACACAATTTATGTGTCAGTGTGTATTATTTAGTCATTCAGGGTGTCGCGTCCTGACCTTAGTTCCTTTTTTAAGTCTCTATTTTAGTTTGGTCAGGGCATGATTTGGGGTGGGCATTCTATGTTTTGTTTTGTGTGTTATATTTCTAGGTGTTTGGCCTGGTATGGTTCCCAATCAGAGGCAGCTGTCAATCGTTGTCTCTGATTGAGAAACATACTTAGGCAGCCTGTTTTCCCACTATGGGTTGTGGGTAGTTGTTTTCTGTTTTTTGTATTGCACCTTGCAGAACTGTTCGTTTGTCGGTTTGTTGTTTTTTTGTTCAAGTATTCGTATTGATTAAAAGGTATTATGAATACTTACCACGCTGCACCTTGGTCATCTCCTTCTCCCGACAACAGATGTTACACAGGATGGACTGTTAGATGAGAATTATCTGTTAATTGAATGAATAGAATATTCCGCCCTGAAACATATAATTGTATGGAATTGATTAGAATGTATAAAATCATAATCAATAAATGTGTAGTCCTAGTCAGAATTAGGGTTAAACAATATGTCTTTCTGGTATTTTAAAACACAGACTGTCTGAGCTCGGTGCCGAACTGACTAGAAATTTGGGAGAGAACGGGGAGTACGTCTCAAGGACAAGGTCACTAATCTCTGTCGGCTGGATAGTGAGACAGTGCGTGCATAGCAGGACATTGTGTGCGTCTGTTTGTGTGTCTGTGTGTGGGTATGGTTGTGTGAATATGTGGGCGTGAGAAGTCAGTATAAAATGAATTGTTTTGTATTCTTGACTTGAGAACGTTCCCGTGAATAAACCTTTTCGACTATTTTAGCTGGGCCTCCGTCTGTTTCATTCGACCAGGATCTTACAAATTCTGTTTTGCAGACTGAGTAACATAATTAAATTGGGTTAAGTACCTTGAGAACAAAATTCTCTTAGCATTTACATACACTTATGTTGGAGTCATTAAAACTCGTTTTTAAACCACTCCACGAATGTATAGTTAACAAACTATAGCTTTGGCAAGTTGGTTAGGACATCTACTTTGTGCATGACACAAGTCATTTTTCCAACAGTTGTTTACAATTCCAGTGGGTCAGAAGTTTACATACACTAAATTGACTGTGCCTTTATACAGCTTGGAAAATTCCAGAAAATGATGTCATGGCTTTAGAAGCTTCTGGTAGGCTAATTTACATTATTTGAGTCAATTGGAGGTGTACCTGTGGATGTATTTCAAGGCCTACCTTCAAACTCAGGGCCTCATTGCTTGACATCATGGGAAAATCAAAAGAAATCAGCCAAGACCTCAGAAGAACAATTGTAGACCCCCACAGGTCTGGTTCATCCTTGGGAGCAACTTACAAACACCTGAACATACCACGTTCATCTGTACAAACAATGTATGCAAGTATAAACACCATGGGACCACGCAGCCGTCATACCTCTCAGGAAGGAGACGCATTTTGTTTGTCTCCTAGAGCTGAACGTACTTTGGTGCGAAAAGTGCAAATCAATCCCAGAACAACAGCAAAGGACCTTGTGAAGATGCTGGAGGAAACAGGTACAAAAGTATCTATATCCACAGTTAAACGAGTACTATATCGAAATAACCTGAAAGGCTGCTCAGCAAGGAAGAAGCCACTGCTCCAAAACTGCCATGAAAAAGCCAGACTACGGTTTGCAGCTGCAGATGGGGATCCTCAACACTGGGGCCCCACAAGGGTGCGTTCTCAGCCCTCTCCTGCACTCCCTGTACACCCATGAATGCGTGGCCATGCACGCCTCCAACTCAATCATCAAGTTTGCGGACGACACTACAGTGGTAGGATTGATTACCAACAACGACGAGACGGCCTACAGGGAGGAGGTGAGGGCCCTCGGAGTGTGGTGTCAGGAAAATAACCTCACTCAACGTCAACAAAACAAAGGAGATGATTGTGGACTTCAGGAAATAGCAGAGGGAGTCCCCCCTATCCACATCGACGGGACAGTAGTGGAGATGGTGGAAAGTTTTAAGTTCCTCGGCGTACACATCACGGACAAACTGAAATGGTCCAACCACACAGACAGTGTGGTGAAGGCGCAACAGCGCCTCTTCAACCTCTGGAGGCTGAACTAATATTTCACCAAAAACACTCACAAACTTTTACAGATGCACAATGAAGAGCATCCTGTCGGGCTGTATCACAGCCTGGTACGGCACCTGCCCCGCCCACAACCGTAAGGCTCTCCAGAGGGTAGTGAGGTCTGCACAACGCATCACTGGGGACAAACTACCTCCCCTCCAGGACACCTAAACCACCCAATGTCACAGGAAGACCAAAAAGATCATCAAGGACAAAAAAACATCCGAGCCACTGCCTGTTCACCCCGCTTATCATCCAGAAGGCGAGGTCAGTACAGGTGCATCAAAGGATGGACCGCGAGACTGAAAAACAGCTTCTATCCAAAGCAATCAGACTGTTAAACAGCCATCACAAACATTGAGTGGCTGCTGCCAACATACTGACACAAATCTCTAGCCACTTTAATAATAAAAAATTGGATGTAATAAATAAATAAACAACGCCGATTTATATAATGTTTACCTTCATCTTGCCTATGCCGTTCGGCCATCGCTCAACAATATATTTATATGTACATATTCTTATTAATTCCTTTACACTTGTGTGTATAAGGTAGTTGTTGTGAAATTGTTAGATTACTTGTTAGATATTACTGCACGGTCGGAACTAGAAGCACAAGCATTTCACTACGCTCACATTAACATCTGCTAACCATGTGTATGTGACCAATAAAATTTTATTTGATTTGGTTTCATTTATAAATGAGAACATGTTCTCAACTGGCCTACCTGGTTGAATATTTGCTTACATTATTACAGATTCTTTGGAGCACTGAAAAATAAATTGACACTGTTGATCAATCAGTGCAAACGTGGATTAAAATGGTATGAAGAAAATTGCATTGGCAGGGAAGAGAGTGTACTGAATTAAGGAAAGTGCTGGATTTTTTTCTGGATGCTCGAACAACTACCTGCCTCGTGTATTGATCTAGCTAATTCGCTAGCTAGCATGTGTACACTCACTGCAATGCATAGCCTATGTGCATTGGCCGGGTTTAGATTGAACATAGCTAACTGTTTATTAGCAAGACATCAGATATAGTTTGTGTTGTGACAGGCTGGTCTTGGTTGAGGAAATGTAGGCTAGCTAGAAGCTGTTTGTGCTGAATCTGACATCTGGCTGTACACATAGCTAGGCAGTTTGACTGTATCATGCCGGCGTAGCTAGATGAGTAACACTCATGGCATTTATTACAAATTAGCAGCATGGCAGTTTCCCAAAGTTTGATGTTAACTATGAACTTTACTTAGCTAACTAGCTAGGATATATTGTCAACATTGAGTTGTTACAGTCTCATTGGCTAGTTAACTTGCTATAATAGCAGCCAAGGAAGTTTGCTAGTTTATTTGTTTGTGCTCTGATTTAGTTTATACAGATGACTTCCACAATATGAAAAACATTCCATGGCAAAATATACCGAGCCAGCTTCTTTGCTTGTAGCTTGCTTCTCATCTGACTGTTATTAACTAGCTAGCTACAGCTCCTAGCCTGCTACTAGCTAGCTGCTGATGTTGCGCAGCAACCCGAGTTCTGGTCCTGGTTTTAGAACTCTGAAATTAGGCTGAAAATATGTTTGAGGTGTCAGAAATGCTACAAAATGGTAGTACACCATTGGTTCTAATGGACAAACAGGCACAAAACGTACTTAAGATAAAATATTGTGTAAATTCATTACAAGCAATTGTGATGTTGTTTAGCCTACCCTACCTAATTAAACAGAATTCTGTGGCTACATTCAACATGTTAAATATTCTAAGCAAAGTAAAGAAACGTTTTCAGCCATCCGAACACTGCCAGTATTTAATATTGTCTATTTGAAAGTTACACCTAAATGCCTTTATACATACATGTCTCCAAATTTGTGCTTACTGGACATTTTCAAATTTGACCTCCACCCTGCATACCACTGCTGGCTTGCTTCTGAAGCTAAGCAGGGTTGGTCCTGGTCAGTTCCTGGATAGTTCCTGGATGGGAGACCAGATGCTGCTGGAAGTGGTGTTGGAGGGCCAGTAGGAGGCACTCTTTCCTCTGGTCTAAAAAAATATCCCAATGCCCCAGGGCAGTGACACGTAGAGTAGAAATGGGGGAAGGTAATGTGGGGGGATAGGATGCAGGAAATTTGACTATGATGGGGGATTTATCAATAAACACAGGAGAAGTTTATACACTAAATAAAAATAAACCCCTGGAAAGGGGGGTCTGAGCTGGCAATCCTGAGGTACCGTAGTTACAACATGATGCCGCGTTCAAAACAACTGGGAACTCAGAAATCTACGGCTTACAACTTCAGTAAGTTCAAGACAACTGGAAATGAGCGCTGACGTCATGATTTGTCATGATTTGACCTTGTGTTTTTAAGAATTCGCATCCGCTACAAGACCATGGTGCTTGCCTACGGAGCTGTGAGGGGAACGGCACCTCAGTACCTCCAGGCTCTGATCAGGCCCTACACCCAAACAAGGGCACTGCGTTCATCCACCTCTGGCCTGCTCGCCTCCCTACCACTGAGGAAGTACAGTTCCCGCTCAGCCCAGTCAAAACTGTTCGCTCCGCTCTGGCCCCCAATGGTGGAACAAACTCCCGTTACAAGACCATGGTGCATTCACGACGCCAGGCTCTGACAGCGGAGTCAATCACCACCTTCCGGAGACACCTGAAACCCCACCTTCTTTAAGGAATACCTAGGATAGGATAAAGTAATCCTTCTCACCCCCCTTAAAAGACCTAGATGCACTATTGTAAAGTGGCTGTTCCACTGGATGTCTTAAGGTGAAAGCACCAATTTGTAAGTCGCTCTGGATAAGAGCGTCTGCTAAATGACTTAAATGTAAATGTAAACAGTGAAATGGGCTTCTTATCATATGAATTAATGAGGAGGCGGAACACATGTCAATTCAAACTGTTGTTAGAAAATGAAAGTTCTTGGAAAATAATCTGAAATTGACAAGTTGAAACATAGCCTATAGATAATTAGCAGGCAGCGTGTCTTGGTTTGAAGGCAGCGGGGGTTAACTCTACTGTTGAGTAACAGTCACATTTTGGAACAGTGAGTGCATTCTGACATCAAGCACATAAAACAACTCATGCTGGGGTGACCATTTGAGATATTTGGAACTCAAATGTGAAAAGGTTAAAAGACAGTGCCATCAGGCTCTCACTGAAACCAGTTCGGAGGATCAGCAGATTTGACGCTTTAAGGAGGGTCAGACACCATGATACCTCTTTGGTGCCTGAGCAAGGTGAAAAAATTGACCACAACACTGGATGATGCTGTTTGGTTCAATCTGCCCAGGAGGATGAGCTAATATCATTCTTTATAAAAAAATGTTTTATAATAATATTATTATATTATTATTAGAATAATATTATAATAATAATAATGTACTTTTTATGCCTGTGACATGTGGTTTTCTTAACATTAATGCACTAATAATAATTCACAAAGGGATAAAGTGTCAAATGTAATATTATAAAACTGGTTGTTTGGATCCTGGTTGTTGATTGGACGAGCAGTGTTCCAAGCCGTGCTGCATTGGCCGCTACAGACACACCTATACCTGCTAACAGCACCATTGAACACTGCATCTCCATAAGAATATCATATTCAAATTTAGACTTGCATAATAGCAAGCTAGGATTGATGCTTTGGGTAGCAAAGCTAGCAAGTTACCAAGGCTACTACTGAAGCTATTTAGTAAACTTGCTAGCTACTTCATTGGATTCTGAACACATTTCTAGCGGCAAATGAAAACATGTCTAGCAAATGTATTAAATTATATCTCTGGTATGAGTGGGGTAATCAACTTGGGGCTCTATGCGTTCTGTGGAAAATAATGCAACTCCATGGAAGGTTAGTGCCACTCCGCTAGCGCGTCTTACATTATTTTCCAGAGAATGCATAGGCCCATATTGATTATCCCTTACGTAACATGTCAAAAAGCGATTTTATATCGTTGTGAAAATGAACACCAAACAAACCCTACTTTTTGGGCCACATAATGATTTGCTAATACTTACAGTAGCTAGCAATTTTTTTAACCTTTATTTAACCTGTTGCGACGAGCCATCCCGGATCCAGGATCGTGAATACAGCCTCAAGCTCATTACCATAACGCAACGTTAACTATTCATGAAAATCGAAAATGAAATGAAATCAATATGCTAGCTCTCAAGCTTAGATTTTTGTTAACAACACTGTCATCTCAGATTTTCAAAATATGCTTCTCAACCATAGCAAAACAAGCATTTGTGTAACAGTATTGATAGCTAGCGTAGCATTTAGCATTAGCATTCAGCAGGCAACATTTTCACAAAAACCAGAAAAACATTCAAATAAAATCATTTACCTTTGAAGAACTTCAGATGTTTTCAATGAGGAGACTCTCAGTTAGATAGCAAATGTTCAGTTTTTACAAAAATATTATTTGTTTAGGACAAATCGCTCCGTTTTCTGCGTGACGTTTAGCTACGAAAGAAACCTGTATCCAGGATTGTGTAAATCTATCCGCAAGCTCATTAGCATAACGGAACGTTAACTATTCATGAAAATCGCAAATGAAATGAAATAAATATATTTGCTCTCAAGCTTAGCCTTTTGTTAACAACACTGTCATCTCAGATTTTCAAAAATATGCTTCTCAACCATTGCAAAACAAGCATTTGTGTAACACTATTGATAGCCTAGCATAGGATTTTGCCTGACATTCAGCAAGCAACATTTTCACAAAAACCAGAAAAACATTCAAATAAAATCATTTACCTTTGAAGAACTTCCGATGTTTTCAATGAGGAGACTCTCAGTTAGATTGCAAATGTTCAGTTTTTACAAAAAGATTATTTGTGTTGACAAATTGCTCCGTTTTCTTCATCACGTTTGGGTAAGAAAAAAAACGAAAATTAAGTCATTAAAACGCGAACTTTTTTCCAAATTAACTCCATAATATCGACAGAAACATGGCAAACGATGTTAAGAATCAATCCTCAAGGTGTTTTTCACATATCTATCGACGATAAATCCATCGTGGCATTTGACTTTCTCTTCTGAAGAAATGGAACTCGCATGGACCTAGAGATTACGCAATAATTTCGACACAGAACACCGGGCGGACCCCTGGTAAATGTAGTCTCTTATGGTCATTCTTCCAATGATATGCCTACAAATACGTCACAATGCTGCAGACATCTTGGACGAACGGCAGAGAGCTTAGGTTCATTCATGGCACATTCACAGCCATATAAGGAGACGATAGGAAACAGAGTCTCAAAAATTCTGCTCATTTCCTGTTTGAGGTTTCATCTTGGTTTCGCCTGTAGCATGAGTCCTGTGGCACTCACAGATAATATCTTTGCAGTTTTGAAAACGTCAGAGTGTTTTCTTTCCAAAGCTGCCAATTATATGTATAGTCGAGCATCTTTTCGTGACAAAATATTGTGCTTAAAACGGGCACGTTTTTTTATCCAATAATGACATAGCGTCAGTTAAGAGCAAATTCTTATTTTCAATGATAGCCTAGGAACAGTGGGTTAATAACCTCTTAACTCCACCCGACACGCAGGTGTCCCATCTAGACATCTGGAAATGCAAATGCGCTACGCTAAATGCTAATAGCACTCGTTAAAACTCAAACGTTCATTAAAACACATGCAGGGTACTGAATTAAAGCTACACTCGTTGTGAATCCAGCCAACAAGTCAGATTTTTAAAATGTTTTAGAAACGTCTGAGTGTTTTCTATCCACACATACTAATCATATGCATATACTATATTCCTGGCATGAGTAGCAGGGCGCTGAAATGTTGCGCGATTTTTAACAGAATGTTCGAAAAAGTAGGGGGTAGGATTAAGAGGTTAAATGCAGAAGGAGAGACTTTGTCAGCTCGGAAATTTGCAACCTTTCGGTTCCTAGTCCAACACTCTAACCACTAGGCTACCTGCCGCCCTACTTCTCTGAGGACCAACTCATATCTTGTGTTTTTCTTGAGACATTAGAGCAACATTTTTTTAAGAGGACTGTCAGCACCAGACAATTTACATCCCCATAATGCAGCAGCCTTTTCTGAGTTGCTAATTTAATAGCACAAATACATGAATTTAGATGTGCCCTCTGTTCACAATGAATGCTTCAAATTGAATCAAGTACTTAATTAACAGCCATAAACATCTAATTGCCAATATTATTTCCCAGACAATTACAGAACAGCATATTTTTCTTGATTAATTACTTTGAGAAAATGATCAATCTTGTCTACAACTCAATCAACCACCGTAAGGATTAAATACATGTGTACAGGAGGAGAGGGAAATTAACCAAGCAATTATCAAGGCACTAACCATCCATGGAAGTGCTTCTTTAGATTTCTCACTGTTCAGGAATAGGAAGGGTATGCAGTGAGTGTCACGTCCTGACCTTAGTTCCTTTTTTATGTCTCTATTTTAGTTTGGTCAGGCATTCATTCTATGTTTTGTGTTCTATGTTTTCCATTTCCATGTGTTTGGCCTGGTATGGTTCCCAATCAAAGGCAGCTGGCAATCGTTGTCTCTGATTGAGAACCATACTTAGGCAGCCTGTTTTTCCCACTTGAGTTGTGGGTAGTTGTTTTCTGTCTCTGTATCGCTACCAGACAGGACTGTTTAGTTTGTGCTTTTGTTTACTTTGCGTTTCAGTGTTAAGTTATCGAACAATCTAACATGGACACTTACCACGCTGCGCATTGGTACTCATCTCTTTCTCCAGACGAATATCGTTACAGTGAGTTCCAAAAGTATTAGGACAGTGACATTTTTTCTTGTTGTTTTGGCTCCAGCACTTTGGATTTGAAATAGTACTATTAGTATGAGGTTCAAATGCAGACTGACCATTTTCATTTGAGGGTATTTTCATCCTTATCGGTTGAACCATTTCAAAATTACAGCACTTCCTTTTTTACATTTTAGGGAACCAAAACAATTTGGATGAATTTTTCCACATTTTGTTGTGACACAACCGGAATTAAAAATGGACTCAATTTAGTTTTTTTGTTCACTGTGTCACTGGCCTTCACACAATGCCCTATAATGTTAAGGTGGAATTATGTTAGTAGACATTTACAAATTAATTAAAAATGAAAATCTGAAATGTCTTGAGTCAATAAATATTCAACAGCTTTGTTATGGCAAACCTTAAGTTCAGGATCAAACAATTGCTTAACAAGTCACATAAGTTGCATGGACTTACTCTTTGTTTAATAATAGTGTTTATTGTGATCTCTGTGCCCCACACAGTCGAGCAGTTATTTTCAACCACAAAGATCAGGGTTTTCCAATGCCTACCACAGATGGGCACATATTGGTAGATGGGTAAAAGAAGCAGACATTGAATATCCCTTTGAGTGTGGTGAAGTTATTTGGATGGTATATCAAAACACCCAGTCACTACAAAGATACAGGTGTCCTTCCTAACTCAGTTGCCAAAGGGGAAGGAAACGGCTCGGGGATTTCACCATGAGGCCAATGGCGACTTTAAAACAGTTACAGAGTTTAATGGGTGTGATTGGATAACAATATTGGTAATACTCCACAATACTAACCTAATTGACACAGTGAAAAGAATGAAGCCTCTTGACGTGACTTTCATCTGATGACTTTTATCTAATCAACTATGTTTAAATGTTACCCGATTAAATTAACATTGTAACAATTTACTCATTACGATTTGGGGTACAACGAGAGCAGTTCTTCAGAGTTACCATCTCCTGAATTAAACTTTAAACGTCTTTACCTATCACATCCATAAACAGACAACCTATTAATCATAACCTCGTATCATATCATCATTCTGAACAGTCATAACCTTGCGTCTGCAAAAACCAGAGCTTTACTTATTATTCAGTACTACACAAATTGAATTATTTATTTACCAGCTGAATAAATGGTAACACAGGATAAACATACACACTTAATACATTAGAAACAGGTCCATAGCAGACTGACAACAATATGGCTGCTTACAGAACTACAGAGTTTATTTTAATTCCATTCGCTCTGGAAGATGCTTCTTTGAAGATAAGCCAGCCGTGTCGATGGTTCCCAGTGGGGTGATGAGAGTAGCGGAACATGATGGTTTGAGGAGATTAGTAGAATGGTCCCACTTAAATTCACTTTTCCAGATACTTTACTTTGGACAGCTAATCAGCCATACCAGTGACTCTACATCTCTCAGGTCTAATGTGTTCATTCTTAACCCATCATTTTCTACATTTCGTTCAAAAGGGTGGTTCAGGCGGACACACTCTCTGACCTCACTCACGGGGGCGGTGACTACTTACTGTGCACAGTTATAGAAACAATTTCCCCTTATAGTTTCTAAAATAAGATCCCTCTCTTAACAAAAACACTTTAATCGTTTTTCATATAGCATTTTCATATAGCACAACGTAGAGGATGGAAACTCTCTCGTAGTGTGTATACTTTTCACGATACAGTATTTCTGTCACGCCCGCTCCCTGTCCCTGGTGCTCGAGGGCGCCGGGCTACCCGTCATCATACACACATGTTACCATCATTACGTGCAGCTGCGCTCATTGGACTCACCTGGACTCCCTCACTTTGTTCATTGCCCCTGCATATACAGTTGAAGTTGGAATTTTACATACACCTTAGCCAATTACATTTAAACTCAGTTTCACAATTCCTGACATTTAATCCTAGTAAAAAAGTCCCTGACTTAGGTCAGTTAGGATCACCACTTTATTTTAAGAATGTGAAATGTCAGAATAATAGTACAGAGTGTAACGGCTTTCTAATGGTGAAGGAGAGTCGGACCAAACTGCAGCGTGTCTATTGTGATTCATCTTTAATAAACAAACGTAACACACAACAAAACACTACAAAAACGAAAACCGAAAACAGCCTATACAAGTGTCTACTAACCTCTAACCAGGACATCAAGACACACAGGACAAATCACCCACAATACAACCAAAGAATATGGCTGCCTAAATATGGTTCCCAATCAGAGACAACGGTAAACACCTGCCTCTGATTGAGAACCACTTCAGACAGCCATAGACTCTCCTAGAACACCCCACTAAGCTACAATCCCACTATACACACATTCCAAAATCCCAAGACAAAACACACCACAATACAAAAACTCTATGCCACACCCTGGCCTGACCCAATACATGAAGAAAACACAAAAACTTAGACCAGGGCGTGACACAGAGAATGATTTATTACAGCTTTTATTTCCTTCATCACATTCCCAGTGGGTCAGAAGTTTACATACACTCAATTAGTATTTGGTAGCATTGCCTTTAAATTGTTTAACTTGGGTCAAACATTTCAGGTAGCCCTCCACAAGCTTCACCACAATAAGTTGGGTGAATTTTTGCCCATTCCTCCTGACAAAGCTGATGTAACTGAGTCAGGTGTGTAGGCCTCCTTGCTCGCACATGCCTTTTCAGTTCTGCCCACATATTTTCTATAGAATTGAGGTCAGGACTTTGTGATTGCCACTCCAATACATTGACTTTGTTGTCCTTAAGCCATTTTTGGTCATTGTCCATTTGGAAGCTTCAACTTCCTGACTGATGTCTTGAGATGCTTCAATATATCCACATCATTTTCCTGTCTCATTATGCCATCTATTTTGTGAAGTGCACCAGTCCCTTCAGCAGCAAAGCACCCCCACAACCTGATGCTGCCACCCCCATGCTACATGGTCGGGATGGTGTTCTTTGGCTTGCAAGCCTCCCTCTTTTTACTCCAAACTTAATGATGGTCAGCGTGGCCAAACATTTCTATTTTTGTTTCATCAGACCAGAGGACATTTCTCCAAAAAGTACAATCTTTGTCCCCATGTGCAGTTGCAAACCGTAGTCTGGCTTTTTAATGGTGGTTTTGGAGCAGTCGCTTCTTCCTTGCTGTGCAGCCTTTCAGGTTATGTCGATATAGGACTCGTTTTACTGTGGATATAGATACTTTTGTACCTGCTTTCTCCAGCATCTTCACAGGGTCCTTTGCTGTTGTTCTGGGATTGATTTGCACTTTTCGCACCAAAGTATGTTCATCTCAAGTACACAGAACGCGTCTCCTTCCTGAGTGATATGAGGGCTGCGTGGTCCCATGGTGTTTATACTTTATACTTGTTTATACTTGCATACTATTGTTTGTACAGATGAACGTGGTACCTTCAGGCATTGGAAATTGCTCCCAATGATGAACCAGACTTGTGGAGGTCTTGGCTGATTTCTTTTTGATTTTCCGAGAGGCACTGAGTTTGAAGGTAGGCCTTGAAATACATCTATAGGTTCACCTCCAATTGACTCAAATTATGTCAATTAGCCTATCAGATGTTTCTAAAGCCATGACATCATTTTCTGGAATTTTCCAAGCTGTTTAATTAAAGGCACAGTCAACTTAGTGTATGAAAACTTCTGACCCACTTGAATTGTGATACAGTGAGTTATAAGTGAAATAATCTGTCTGTAAACAATCGTTGGAAAAATGCGTCATGCGCAAAGTAGATGTCCTAACAGACTTGACAAAACTATAGTTTGTTAACAAGAAATTTGTGGAGTGGTTGTAAAACAAGTTAATGACTCCAACATAAGTGTATATAAACTTCAGACTTCAACTATGTGTCTGCTCCTCTGTGTTTTTCCCTGTAGTTGTTGGTCGTGTCGTGTTTATGTCCAGACGCTGTTACTGTCTCGATGCATGTGCATCTACATTAAATGGTTCCCTCCCTGTACCTGCTTCTCATCTCATGTGTTGGGTGTTACAATTTCCTTTACAACATTTTTAATGACATCACAAAATTATAGCCACAACAACCTCAGTGTTTTTTTTAGGTTGCCTCTGAGCATTCCCCACGCTCTATGTTTGAAATATTGTTCCAGTACTCGCTTTAGAATGTGAAACAAAGGCACATTCCTTTGGTGAATTTGAAGAGGGAGAGAGCTGAATGTTCTGTCCTTTACAACAGGGCGTGAGCTATCAACCCTTTTTGTCCTATATTTTGGGAATATCCAATGCAACACATTACTGAGTTTTCAAGCATATTGGTGGCATGCTTGTTAAGGATTGGAGTTTTTCAGGATAAAAAAGAAACAAATTGGAGCTAAGCACAGGCAACATCCTAAAAGACAACCTGGTGTCTGAGTTACAGTTTTTACTTAAAACTACTTGGAAATCTATAGCAAGACCTGAAAATTGTTGTCTAGCAATGATCAACAACCTATTTGACAGAGCTTGAAGAATTTTGAAAATTATAATGGGCAAATGTTGCACAATCCCAGTGTGGAAAGCTCTTAGATATTTACCCAGAAAGACACGTCTTTAATCGCTGTCAAAGGTGCTTGTGCAAAGTATTGACTCATGGGTGAGAATACTTATGTAAATGAGATATTTCTGTATTTATTTTTCAGTAAATTGTTAACATTTCTTGTCATTAATTAATGGGTATTGTGTGCAGATGGGTGAGAAAAAACATTGATTCAATCCATTTTGAAATCAGTCAATAACACAACAAAATGTGGGGTATGAATACTTTCTGAAGGCACCGTATGTATTAAAGTAGTCAAATGGTTAATATTTGGTCACATATTCCTAGCACGCAATGACAACATCAAGCTTGTGACTCCACAATCTTGTTGGATGCATTTTAAGTTTGTTTTGGTTGTGTTTCAGATTATTTTGTGCCCAATAGAAATGAATGGTAAATAAGGTATTGTGTCATTTTGGAGTGACTTTAATTGTAAATAAGAAAATAATGTTTCTAAACACTTCTACATTAATGTAGATGTTACCATGATTACAGACTAGCATAAATGAAGCATGAATAATGATGAGTAAGAAAGTTAGAGACATAAGAGCCCCCCACAAATAAAACTAGTAATCTGTTCAAATAGTTACTGAAGTTACTCATGGCAGACCCAAGCTAGTATAGAATTGATTTATAACACTTTAATACACATTTTGCATAGGGGTTGGAAATTAGATGTGTAAACACAAGGGGAAAGAGCTAAGGCATGCCATCCATGTTTACTGGTACCTGCTACAAACCTCTAACTAAAATGAGACGTTGTTCAGAGAAGCAACATCCCATCTGTCACAATCGCCTGGAGTGCAGAGTGCAGAGGATACTGGGGAAACCGTCTTTAATTGAACGAACGAACGGCCAAAACAATAGGCGATAAATAGACAGAAAAATAGTCCGACCCAACACAGAGCACAAACGGACAGGAACACAAACACCCTGACTAACAGAAAACAATCCCGCACAAAAATAGGCGGGCCTAACAGGCTTAAATAGACATGAATCAAGAAACAAAATAAGCGACAGGTGCAACCAATAAGACCAAACGAAAAGGTAAAAGGGATCGGTGGCGGCTAGTAGACCGGCGACGACGACCGCCGAGTGCCGCCCGAACAGGCAGGGGAGCCACCTTCGGTGGGAGTCGTGACACCATCATAAGAAATAATTTAATACAAGAACTGGTAGGCTGGTTTATGTAACAGAAATCATATGTTTCTGAACTGTATCATTTACAAAAAAAAATAATTGTTATGCAGACCTGTGTCCTGACAGAGTGATATTCTCAGCCTGTCATGTTCAAAGTTTAAATATCGTCTTCAACATTTAAATGCTCAGTCATCACATTTTAGAAAATCTGACAGTGAGGACTGAACAGGATTTTTCAGAGAGAATTTAGCATTATTTATCTCTCTCTCCGCCCCTTTTCTCTATCTATTTAATTGACGTATCTTCACACTCATTGTCGTACATTTATGAATAGAGGGAACAGAGGGTGGTTGTATAATTCTCAGTAGTGTTTCTTGGACTTATCTATTATGTATCTGGACCAAATTCTAAATAAGTGTATCTTTTGTCAAGATAGCCCTTACAAAAGTGTAACGTTCAGACCTGGTGTCAGCGCCGTGTGTATAGGTGGCAGTGAAGTCAGGCGCAGGAGAGTCGAAATAGAGTGTAAATTGAGTCTTTTAATAACTGTCCACAGAACATGCTCCATAACACCAAAAAGTATAGACATGAAAAACATGGGTACGAGGACCCGTCGCGCACCAATACAACAAATAAACAACACTGACAATAAAACAATCTCTGACAAAGACATGAGGGGAAACAGAGGGTTAAGTACACAACAGGTAATGAATGGGATTGAAAACAGGTGTGTGGGAAGACAAGACAAAACCAATGGAAAATTAAAAATGGATCAATGATGGCTAGAAGACCGGTGACGTCGAACGCCGAGCACCGCCTGAACAAGGAGAGGCACCGGCAGAAGTCGTGACAGTACCCCCCCCGCGGCTCCAGCCGCGCGGGCGGGGCGAGGTGCAGGGCGATCCGGATGGAGACGGTGGAATTCTGATAACATGGAAGTATCTAACACGTCCTCCACCGGAATCAGACACTATATCATCAGGCACCCCATAGTGCCGGAAAACGTGTGGAAACGGGGCCTCCGCAGTTTGTAAGGCCGTAGGGAGACCGGGCAAAGGGAGGAGACGACAGGACTTCGAATACCAATCCACAATGACCAGGATCATGGTGTAACCCTGTGAAGGTGGAAGATCAGTCAAAAAATCCACCGATAGGTGCGACCACGGCTGTTGAGGAACGGGTAGAGGTTGTAGCTTACCTCTGGGCAGGTGTCTAGGAGCCTTGCACTGGGCGCACACCGAGCAGGAGGAAACATAAATCCTCACGTCCTTAGCTAAAGTGGGCCACCACTACCTCCCATCAAGACAGCGCATCGTCCGACCTATCCCAGAATGACCAGAAGAGTGTGACGTGTGAGCCCAATAGATCAATTAGTCGCGGACACCAGACGGAACCTACCGACGACCAGCTGGACACTCAGGGGGAGAGGGCTCTGCACGTGACGCCCGCTCAATGTCCGCGTCCAGCTCCCACACTACAGGCGCCACCAAACACGAAGCTGGGAGTATGGGAGTGGGATCCATGGATCGCTCCCCTGTGTCATACAGCCGAGACAGTGCGTCTGCCTTAACGTTCTGGGAGCCTGGTCTGTAAGAAAGAGTAAACACAAAACGAGTGAAAAACATGGCCCACCTTGCCTGGCGAGGATTCAGTCTCTTCGCCTGCCGGATGTACTCCAGATTGCGGTGGTCAGTCCAGATGAGAAAAGGGTGTTTAGCCCCCTCAAGCCAATGCCTCCACACCTTCAAGGCTTCTATGACGGCTAACAGCTCTCGGTTCCCCACATCATAGTTTCGCTCCGCTGGGCTGAGCTTCTTCGAAAAGAAAGCATAGGGGCGAAGCTTCAGTGGCGTACCCGAACGCTGAGAGAGCACTGCTCCTATCCCAGCTTCGGATGCGTCCACCTCCACTATGAATGGCAAAGAGGGATCCGGATGAGCCAACACAGGCACCGAGGTAAACAGAGTCTTCAGGTGCCCAAAAGCCCTGTTCGCCTCAGCCGACCACTGCAGGTGCACCGGGCCCCCCTTTAGCAGTGAGGTAATGGGAGCAGCCACCTGACCAAAACCCCGGATAAACCTCCGGTAGTAATTGGCAAACCCTAAAAAACGCTGCACCTCCTTTACCGTGGTTGGAGTCGGCCAATTACGCACGGCTGTAATGCGGTCGCTCTCCATCTCCACTCCTGAAGTGGAAATCCGATGCCCTAGGAAGGAGATGGATTGTTGGAAGAACAAGCATTTCTCAGCCTTGACATATAGATCATACTCCAACAGGCGACCAAGCACCCTGCGCACCAGGGACACATGCTCGGCGCATGTCGATATACACCACTACACCCTGCCCGTGCAGGTCCCTGAAGATCTCATCTACAAATGATTGGAAAACTGATGGAGCATTCATCAACCCATATGGCATGACAAGGTACTCATAATGACCTGAGGTGGTGCTAAATGCCGTCTTCCACTCATTACCCTTCCGAATACGCACCAGATTGTACGCACTCCTGAGATCCAATTTTGTGAAAAAGCGTGCCACGTGCATTAACTCAATAATCGTATTGATCAGAGGTAGCGGGTAACTATTTCACTGTGATTTTATTTAGACCTCGATAATCAATGCACGGGGGCGTAAACCGCCATCCTTTTTTTTCACAAAAAAGAAACTCGAAGAGATGGGAGAAATGGATGGCTGAATGAACCCCTGAATGAACCCCTGACATATGTCTCCATAGCCTCCGTCTCCGCTTGCGACAGGGGATACATGTGACTCCTGGGATATGCAGCGTCTACCAGGAGATCTATCGCACAATCCCCCCGTCGATGGGGTGGTAATTGAGTCGCCTTCTTTTTACAGAAGGTGAGAGCCAAATCGGCATATTCGGGGGGAATGCGCACGGTGGAGACCTGGTCTGGACTTTCCACCGTAGTAGCACCAACGGAAACCCCTAAACACCTACCTGAGCACTCTCGCGACCACCCCGTGAGAGCCCTCTGTGGCCAAGAAACAGTGGGGTTATGACAAGCTAACCAGGGTAGGCCTAGCACCACAGAATACGCAGGAGAATAAATAAGGAAAAGACTAATCTTCTCCTTGCGACCCTCCTGCGTTATCATACACAAAGGTGCGGTTACCTCCCTGATAAACCCTGACCCTAATGGTCGACTATCTAAGGCATGAATAGGGAAAGGCATATCAACAGAAACAATAGGGATCCCTAAACTATGAGCTAAACTTTTATTAATGAAATTTCCAGCCGCACCTGAATCTACTAGCGCCTTATACTGGGAATGCAGGGAAAATCAGGAAAAGAGACCGAGACAAACATTTGTGCAACAGAGGGCTCTGGATGAGAATGGTGCCTACTCACCTGGGGTGATGCCAGAATGCCCTGCCTGCCTTCTCTATTCCCAGAGGAACCAACCCGGCACCGACCAGCAGTGTGCCCTCTGCGACCATGAATGGTGCTCGAGCTGGAACCCCCTCCGGTCTCCCTGCGGACCATCCCTCCCAATTCCATAGGTTCGGGAAAGAGGGTGCGGGAGGATGGAACAACCAGACCCCGATCTAGACGTCCACGAGTAGCCAGCATGTTGTCCAACCTTATGGACATGGCCACCAGCTGGTCAAAGGTGAGGGTGGTGTCTCTACAGGCCAGCTCACGACGGACGTCCTCACGTAGACTACAACGGTAATGGTCGATCAGGGCCCTGTCGTTCCATCCAGCGCCGGCATCCAAGGACCTAAACTCCAAAGCAAACTCCTGTGCACTCCTCGTCTCCTGCCTCAGATGATAGAGGAGCTCACCCACTGCTGTGCCTTTGGGTGGATGGTCGAATACTATCCGGAATTGGCGGGTGAACTCCTCAAAATGGTCCAACGCCGCATCCTCCTTTTTACCCATTCCAGGGCTTTCCCGGTGAGACATGAGACGAGGCCGTAACTCTTCTCACGGTCAGATGGTACTGGGGAGACCGTGGCCAGATACAAGTTCAGCTTAAGGAGGAAACCCTGGCAGCCGGCAGTATCTCCGTTGTATCCCGTGGGTAGGGATAAATGGATCTTCGGTTCCGGAGGGGAAAAAGCGTTCAAAGGAGATTCCGGTTGTGGTGGTGGTGGCGCTGGAGAAACGCCCTGTCTCTCCCAGCGATCCGTATTCTGGACAATGCGATCCATTTACAGTGCTCAAACAGTCAATCGCCTCCGCTTGTTCCCGAACACATTCCTCCACCTCCATGGGCGTAGTGTCCTCTCCTGCTGACTTCATATTTTTTGGTCAGAGATTCTGTCAGCGCCGTGTGTATAGGTGGCAGGGAAGTCATGCGCAGGAGAGTCGAAATAGAGTGTAAATGGAGTCTTTCAATAACTGTCCACAGAACATGCTCCATAACACTAAAAAGTATAGACATGAAATTATCGTATTTCGTCGTCTCCTATCTGCCCAACACGTTCACCGTCTACCGTAGCACTGTAGTAACTATCACACTCAACTGAACGACTTGATTAGTGTAGTGTTAGCTAGCTACATAGTTGTCTTTGCTGTCTTCGTCCAAGATAATTGTGTAGTTTAGAGTGTGGAGTCTTAGAGTGATAATTGCGTTATTATCGTATTTCGTCGTCCTCCTATCTGCCTAGCAGCTAGCCAGCTAGCATACGTTCACCGGCTACCGTAGCACTGTAGTAACTATCACACTCAACTGAACGACTTGATTAGTGTAGTATTAGCTAGCTACATAGTTGTCTTTGCTGTCTTCGTATCCAAGATAATTGTGTAGTTTAGAGCGTGTAGTCTTAGAGTGATTATCTTAATTCACCGAGGTTAGCTAGCCAGCTATTTTGTCGTCCTTAACGTAGGAGACACTCCTAGCTAGCCAATAGCCAGCCAACGTCTACTGAATAGAACTTTCGCATTCCGTCGATTCCGCTTCGCTCCACAGGTAGTATCACATTTTCATTTCATTTCATTACAGTCCCAACGGTGTGATTTGTTTGATCGTAGCTAGCTACATAGCTAGCTACATAGCCGTCTTTGTTTCAAAGATAATTGTGTAGTCTAGAGCGATTTTCTAGGTTAGCTAGCCAGCTATTGTCGTTCTCCTAACGCAACGTAACGTAACCAACACTGCTAGCTAGCCAGCTAGCTCCCGAAAAGCAGCATTGTAGAAACTTCACACTCAACGGTACGACTTGATTAGGGTAGTGTCAACAACGCAGCTAGCCTACCCCAGCAGTACTGTATCATTTTAATCATTTTAGTCAATTAGATTCTTGCTACGTAAGCTTAACTTTCAGAACATTCGAGACGTGTAGTCCACTTGTCATTCCAATCTCCTCTGCATTAGCGTAGCCTCTTCTCTAGCCTGTCAACTATGTGTCTGTCTATCCCTGTTCTCTCCTCTCTGCACAGACCATACAAACGCTCCACACCGCATGGCCGCGGCCACCCTAATCTGGTGGTCCCAGCGCGCACGACCCACGTGGAGTTCCAGGTCTCCGGTAGCCTCTGGAACTGCCGATCTGCGGCCAACAAGGCAGAGTTCATCTCAGCCTATGCCTCCCTCCAGTCCCTCGACTTCTTGGCTCTGACGGAAACATGGATCACCACAGACAACACCGCTACTCCTACTGCTCTCTCTTCGTCCGCCCACGTGCTCTCGCACACCCCGAGAGCTTCTGGTCAGCGGGGTGGTGGCACCGGGATCCTCATCTCTCCCAAGTGGTCATTCTCTCTTTCTCCCCTTACCCATCTGTCTATCGCCTCCTTTGAATTCCATGCTGTCACAGTTACCAGCCCTTTCAAGCTTAACATCCTTATCATTTATCGCCCTCCAGGTTCCCTCGGAGAGTTCATCAATGAGCTTGATGCCTTGATAAGCTCCTTTCCTGAGGATGGCTCACCTCTCACAGTTCTGGGCGACTTTAACCTCCCCACGTCTACCTTTGACTCATTCCTCTCTGCCTCCTTCTTTCCACTACTCTCCTCTTTTGACCTCACCCTCTCACCTTCCCCCCCTACCCAACCCTCCAGGCAAGCTTCAATGCCATACAACTCTCCTTCCGTGGCCTCCAATTGCTCTTAAATACAAGTAAAACTAAATGCATGCTCTTCAACCGATCGCTACCTGCACCTACCCGCCTGTCCAACATCACTACTCTGGACGGCTCTGACTTAGAATACGTGGACAACTACAAATACTTAGGTGTCTGGTTAGACTGTAAACTCTCCTTCCAGACCCATATCAAACATCTCCAATCCAAAGTTAAATCTAGAATTGGCTTCCTATTTCGCAACAAAGCATCCTTCACTCATGCTGCCAAACATACCCTTGTAAAATTGACCATCCTACCAATCCTCGACTTTGGCGATGTCATTTACAAAATAGCCTCCAATACCCTACTCAACAAATTGGATGCAGTCTATCACAGTGCTATCCGTTTTGTCACCAAAGCCCCATATACTACCCACCATTGCGACCTGTACGCTCTCGTTGGCTGGCCCTCGCTTCATACTCGTCGCCAAACCCACTGGCTCCATGTCATCTACAAGACCCTGCTAGGTAAAGTCCCCCCTTATCTCAGCTCGCTGGTCACCATAGCATCTCCCACCTGTAGCACACGCTCCAGCAGGTATATCTCTAGTCACCCCCAAAACCAATTCTTTCTTTGGCCGCCTCCCTTCCAGTTCTCTGCTGCCAATGACTGGAACGAACTACAAAAATCTCTTAAATTGGAAACACTTATCTCCCTCACTAGCTTTAAGCACCAACTGTCAGAGCATCTTACAGATTACTGCACCTGTACATAGCCCACCTATAATTTAGCCCAAACAACTACCTCTTTCCCAACTGTATTTAATTTATTTATTTATTTTGCTCCTTTGCACCCCATTATTTTTATTTCTACTTTGCACATTCTTCCATTGCAATACTACCATTCCAGTGTTTTACTTGCTATATTGTATTTACTTTGCCACCATGGCCTTTTTTGCCTTTACCTCCCTTCTCACCTCATTTGCTCACATTGTATATAGACTTGTTTATACTGTATTATTGACTGTATGTTTGTTTTACTCCATGTGTAACTCTGTGTCGTTGTATCTGTCGAACTGCTTTGCTTTATCTTGGCCAGGTCGCAATTGTAAATGAGAACTTGTTCTCAACTTGCTTACCTGGTTAAATAAAGGTGAAATAAAAATAAATAAAATAAACAAGGCAGGCAATACGCTCGACCTCATCTTTACTAGATGCTGTTCCTCCACTAACCTCATTGCAACTCCCCTCCAAGTCTCCGACCACAACCTTGTATCCTTTTCCCTCTCGCTCTCATCCAACACTTCCCACACTGCCCCTACTCGGATGGTATCGCGCCGTCCCAACCTTCGCTCTCTCTCCCCCGCTACTCTCTCCTCTTCCATCCTATCATCTCTTCCCTCTGCTCAAACCTTCTCCAACCTATCTCCTGATTCTGCCTCCTCAACCCTCCTCTCCTCCCTTTCTGCATCCTTTGACTCTCTATGTCCCCTATCCTCCAGGCCGGCTCGGTCCTCCCCTCCCGCTCCGTGGCTCGACGACTCATTGCGAGCTCACAGAACAGGGCTCTGGGCAGCCGAGCGGAAATGGAGGAAAACTCGCCTCCCTGCGGACCTGGCATCCTTTCACTCCCTCCTCTCTACATTTTCCTCCTCTGTCTCTGCTGCTAAAGCCACTTTCTACCACTCTAAATTCCAAGCATCTGCCTCTAACCCTAGGAAGCTCTTTGCCACCTTCTCCTCCCTCTTGAATCCTCCTCCCCCTCCCCCCTCCTCCCTCTCTGCAGATGACTTCGTCAACCATTTTGAAAAGAAGGTCGACGACATCCGATCCTCGTTTGCTAAGTCAAACGGCACCGCTGGTTCTGCTCACACTGCCCTACCCTGTGCTCTGACCTCTTTCTCCCTCTCTCTCCAGATGACATCTCGCGTCTTGTGACGGCCGGCCGCCCAACAACCTGCCCGCTTGACCCTATCCCCTCCTCTCTTCTCCAGACCATCTCCGGTGACCTTCTCCCTTACCTCACCTCGCTCATCAACTCATCCCTGACCGCTGGCTACGTCCCTCCCGTCTTCAAGAGAGCGAGAGTTGCACCCCTTCTGAAAAAACCTACACTCGATCCCTCCGATGTCAACAACTACAGACCAGTATCCCTTCTTTCTTTTCTCTCCAAAACTCTTGAACGTGCCGTCCTTGGCCAGCTCTCCCGCTATCTCTCTCAGAATGACCTTCTTGATCCAAATCAGTCAGGTTTCAAGACTAGTCATTCAACTGAGACTGCTCTTCTCTGTATCACGGAGGCGCTCCGCACTGCTAAAGCTAACTCTCTCTCCTCTGCTCTCATCCTTCTAGACCTATCGGCTGCCTTCGATACTGTGAACCATCAGATCCTCCTCTCCACCCTCTCCGAGTTGGGCATCTCCGGCGCGGCCCACGCTTGGTTTGCGTCCTACCTGACAGGTCGCTCCTACCAGGTGGCGTGGCGAGAATCCGTCTCCTCACCACGTGCTCTCACCACTGGTGTCCCCAGGGCTCTGTTCTAGGCCCTCTCCTATTCTCGCTATACACCAAGTCACTTGGCTCTGTCATAACCTCACATGGTCTCTCCTATCATTGCTATGCAGACGACACACAATTAATCTTCTCCTTTCCGCCTTCTGACGACCAGGTGGCGAATCGCATCTCTGCATGTCTGGCAGACATATCAGTGTGGATGACGGATCATCACCTCAAGCTGAACCTCGGCATGACGGAGCTGCTCTTCCTCCCGGGGAAGGACTGCCCGTTCCATGATCTCGCCATCACGGTTGACAACTCCATTGTGTCCTCCTCCCAGAGCGCTAAGAACCTTGGCGTGATCCTGGACAACACCCTGTCGTTCTCAAATAACATCAAGGCGGTGGCCCGTTCCTGTAGGTTCATGCTCTACAACATCCGCAGAGTACGACCCTGCCTCACACAGGAAGTGGCGCAGGTCCTAATCCAGGCACTTGTCATCTCCCGTCTGGATTACTGCAACTCGCTGTTGGCTGGGCTCCCTGCCTGTGCCATTAAACCCCTACAACTCATCCAGAACGCCGCAGCCCGTCTGGTGTTCAACCTTCCCAAGTTCTCTCACGTCACCCCGCTCCTCCGCTCTCTCCACTGGCTTCCAGTTGAAGCTCGCATCCGCTACAAGACCATGGTGCTTGCCTACGGAGCTGTGAGGGGAACGGCACCTCAGTACCTCCAGGCTCTGATCAGGCCCTACACCCAAACAAGGGCACTGCGTTCATCCACCTCTGGCCTGCTCGCCTCCCTACCACTGAGGAAGTACAGTTCCCGCTCAGCCCAGTCAAAACTGTTCGCTGCTCTGGCCCCCCAATGGTGGAACAAACTCCCTCACGACGCCAGGACAGCGGAGTCAATCACCACCTTCCGGAGACACCTGAAACCCCACCTCTTTAAGGAATACCTAGGATAGGATAAAGTAATCCTTCTCACCCCCTCCCCCTTAAAAGACCTAGATGCACTATTGTAAAGTGGCTGTTCCACTGGATGTCATAAGGTGAAAGCACCAATTTGTAAGTCGCTCTGGATAAGAGCGTCTGCTAAATGACTTAAATGTAAATGTAAATGTAAAATGAAAAACATGGGTACGAGGACCCGTCGCGCACCAATACAACAAATAAACAACACTGACAATAAAACAATCTCTGACAAAGAAATGAGGGGAAACAGAGTGACACCTGGGTAGCAACCTCCATGGCAGGCGAGCCGCTAGCCTCCTCTAAGCACAGGGCGGTCATTTCTCAGAGTGCTTGTGTATTTTACAACAAAATGTCGAACATCAAGAGCTGATTTATACTGACGGCCCACAAAATAACCATCCTTTATCCAAGTAGAGGAGATAAAGGGAAATACGTGACACAAAGAAGAACATTTAGTAGTGTTTAAAAAAACACATACACAGGAAGCTCAAAGTTTTTTGATTAGTGTTCTGAGTTAACAGTAACCTCACTCTCAAAAATGTTGTGTTAAGACTTCAGATCTTTGCTATAATTCATGAGGTGGCAGTCTGTAGGTGACATGTCACATGGCTCCCATTAGAAACAGCAGAGCTTCTAGAGTGCTTAAGTCGCAGAATACAGTTTGTGAGACTTCCACACATTGCTGTGTTCCTAATGAGTTGGTTTGGGAATCTTAGAAACTTCCCTGTATTGTGTGCAAGAGAAATGTGCAGAGGGTTTTGCTTGTTTTCCAATATGCCCCATGAACTCTGTTATGACACTTCCTTCAATTATACTTACAGAATGACAGGGAACTTGAAATATTCCCTGCTGCTATCTACTGGAGCATCTGTCAGGCCTTGCACATGGATGTATTTTGAGCTGGTGACAGACAGTCAGCACCCAATAGCAGACAGAGAATAAAGCATGGTGTTGAAATATTTCTAGGCCTTCAGCCTAGCATTCTGAGAATATCTGCTACTGACTATTCGAAGACTCCATCGAACCTCCCTTTGCTATCCAAGTTCCTGATCGTGTGACATGTATTTTAGTGTGTGACATGTACTTTTACTGTTCGTAGATTTACTATTAATCATTCATAGAATGTACATGCAGGTGAACATTTACACATACATAATATGCATGAGTGCACAATTGGTGGAACACTAAGTCAATGTGATTTAATGTATTCCAGTATAAAAGAGTGATTTTCACTATATTGCATAATAAAGAGACTGTCCTCTAAGAGACAGAAATAGTATAACCATGTCTTTACCTTTTAGGGATAGGGGGCAGCATTTTCACTTTGGATGAATTGCGTGCCCATAGTGAACTGCCTCCTACTCTTTCCCAGATTACTATTGGATAGAAAACACTCTGAAGTTTCTAAAACTGTTTGAAGTATGTCTATGAGTATAGCAGAACTCATAGGGCAGGCAAATTTCCAAACAGGAAGTGGAAATTCTGGGGCTGGTTGATTTGAACTCGTCGCCTATTCACAGCCCAGTAAGATATGGATCTGTTCGCACTACCTACGCCTTCCACTAGATGTCAACAGTCAGTAGAACGTGGAATGAAGCCTCTAGTGTGATGTGGGACCGGATGGGAGGGGAATGAGTCAGTGGTCTGGCAGAATGCCAGTTCCTGGTTGGCACATTACTCTTGAAATCGCCCACAACAATGGCCAGAGTGAAATGGAACCCCACTACAACCTAGTGATTATGTTCCCTGTACTCTATATATATCTGTTTATTATACCTGTTGTTACAGGGCTCATACGTGAAACTATTCTAACTGAACTTTTTTCTTTCACAGTGACACTGACTCTGAATGGGAGCCCCCAGTGCCAAGGTGTCCATCCCCCACTGAAGCTGGTTCATCCAGCCGGACCCCTGCTGTCTCCGGCTCCACACCTCCCGAGCCATCTAGAGGTGTGAAGGCACCGACAAAGAAGCAGAGGAGGGGAAGTGTGCAACCTGCAAACAAAGGGACAGACGAGCATTGGCACACTGTCCTAGAAGATGTGGCGCCACCTCAACCAACATTTTAGGCCGAAAAGGCAGCCAGGGCCTCAGCTGAACATGACTGCAACGTACAGCTCCCTTCAACCTTTTCAGCTGTTTTTCACCCGATCTGTTGTGTCTAACACAAATAAGTATTGGGTGAAGAAGCAAGCAGGCAAAAAAGTAGCATGGAAGCCCATTTCCATGTCAGACCTTTTCTGCTACCTTTCACTGGTCATCTACATGGGGCTGGTGAAGCTGAAAACCCTGCGGGACAACTGGAAAAAGTAATCTCTCTACCAACTGCCTTTCCCCCTCACTGTCATGTCTTGCAAACGATTTCTGCTTCTCTCACAGGTGCTTCATATCAGTGACCCAGAAGTTGATGACGAAAATGACAAGAAGAGAGGCACAGCAACATTTGATAGACTGCAAAATCAAACCTCTCTACCCCAACATTGTTGAGGCCTGCAAGACCTATTTTCAGCCAGCCCAGAACCTGTCCATAGATGAGTGGATGGTAGCCTCAAAGGCCAGAATTGGCCTCAAATAATGCATAAGAAACAAACCAACTAAGTGGGGTTACAAACTGTTTGTTTTGGCTGGTTCTGTGTGTGTCTACACATTTAATTTTTATGTCTATGAGGGGAACAGTTTTGCTACCGGTAAGGGACATAGCTATGACTCTGTAATGCAGTTATTGGATTTTCAACTGCTGGGGAAGGGCTACAAACTGTTTGTGGATAACTTCTACACAAGCCCTACCCTGTTTGCAGACCTTAGGAAGCTGGATGTGTGGGCTTGTGGCACCATTCGTACCAACAGGGTGGGCTTTCCAAAGACGAAAGTGAACAACATGCCTAAGCGGGCTGATCGGGGTACCATGTGAAGGATCCGTGAAGATGGCCTGCTCCTTGTGAAGTGGATGGATACCAGAGAGGTGGTGATGTGCACAACAATCCACAAGTCCTTCAGTGGCGATCATGTCGTCAGGCGTGTGAAGGACGGTAGCGGGGCATGGACCACAAAAAATATCCCCATTCCAGCTACTGTGAAGGACTACAACAAGTTCATGGGAGGTGTGGACCTGTGGACTGATAGGCTATTACAATATTCTCCACAAGACGATGAAATGGTACAAGACATTCTTCTATCATTTCATCGACATTGCTTTGGTGAATGCATTCATCCTACACAAGGAAATGGCTAAGAGCTGTGGAAAGCCCTCCATCTCGAGGCTAGCCTTCAGAAAGCTGCTCATCAAGGAGATTGCTGGCAACAGCACCACTGCACCACCTTCTGCTCCTGCCATAAGTGGTGTTCATCTGCCCAAATTTATTTCTGCAGGCATGGATGTGCATCAGGGCCAAAAGGGCACAGCATGGAGGCATCGTTGTATTCTTTGCTAAATGAAGTCCCACATCACCTGCACCACATGCTTGGTGACCCTCTGCTTTACAGCAGAAAGAGACTGCTATGGCACATGGCATCAGCAGCACAATATTGTGTAGAAGACTGAGAGTCTTCCAAATATTGAAAGTGTGTAAATAGTTCCCCTTGTTATTTTTGGGGGGAGGGGGTGTAGCTTAAAGATTAAGGGTTTATGAAAAGTATTTCCATCCTGACTTTTACATGAGTCCTTTGTATTGGTGTAGACTTGATGGACCAGATGGGACTCATTCCCTCCCAAACCAAAAGGAGAAACTAATATTTTCTCTGGTGAGCACAACCTACCTGGCACAAACAACCTCAAGTCAAAACCATTACAGTAGCTGTTACTATGTAACGGATAAACAGAGGTTCTGACCCTGGAAAAAAATGTATAATGCAGTGGGACATGTACAGAAAAAAGGTGTTTATCCCACTTTACCACAGTTGACAAGGAAAACAATACTCAAGCACAAATTTACCAAAATAAATACTTGTTTTTGTTTATTTTTATGAGAAAACCCAGTATTTTGTTCAATTAGTTCTATATTTAGGAATGCAAACCCCATTCTATATGTTCCATTGCCATGCTCACTGGCAACGTTCTTATCCCTTGCTTGCTAGCCAACTAGCTATTTCATCCGCAAATCCGGAACATTTTACATTTCGTACAGTGTTTGTGGATGTCCGTCTCCCATTTCATGTTATATGTTACGAAATACAATTCATATACAGTGGGGCAAAAAAGTATTTAGTCAGCCACCAATTGTGCAAGTTCTCCCACTTAAAAAGATGAGAGAGGCCTGTAATTTTCATCATAAGTACACTTCAACTATGACAGACAAAATGAGAAAAAATATCCAGAAAATCACATTGTAGGATTTTTAATGAATTTATTTGCAGGAAGCATTCAATAAAGAATTGGTGCTTGGCTTTTGGCCATGGGTGATGTCACAAAAAGCAAACTAGGCAGAGCAGATTATGGAGTAGAGCAGTAGTTCCAAACCGTTCGCTTACTGTACCACCTACTGGATTGCTGAATTTTGCTCTGCCTGGAGTACCCCTGAAGTACCCCCCATGTACATTTTACCAGTAAGCCTAGGGTTTCATGTGTCTTCTCATGTACCCCTTGTGAATAGGCCAAGTACCCCCAGTGGTCCTATTACCCCTGGTTGGCAACCACTAGAGTAGAGGGATATGTAGAGGTTTACTACAATTATCTGCCACCTGCAGGTCTCTGAAGTATTGTCTCAATGTACTCCACTTGGTTGGGAGAGCATTCCAAGCTCAGAAAGGGACCAGGGGTTGCTCTAAGTGTTAGATGTTGCTATCTGTATTGTCATTGATAGATTTGGAGTGGAATTGAGGGGTGTGATTTAGAAATACCTTTTGACTGAATGCATGATGGGAGTCATCTCCAATAAAAACCACCTGCTCTCTGCAATGACTAATTATGCATTTTGTAGGCTGTAATGAGTCATGTACTGTTGTGAAAATTGGTATTGTGATGGATTTAATACTTTCACCCTTAAAACTTCCAACATCTCATTAATGATACTATTGATTTGACAATGTGATGAGTTTACTTCGTCATGACATAATTTGGTGATGTGATAAGTACCCACCAGTATTTCATTCATCGTTGTCCTCAGGTTAATGAAATAGTTTGGCTTTTAACACAGTTTGACATGCCTGGTGTGGATATTTATACTGTATAATTAAACAATGTAAACATAGTGCAGAGTACAATGTAATAAACAGTATTATCCACTTGACATAAGAAACCATACATCCTGTCATTTTCTGGATAAAATTAGTGGATGGTTAGAAAACAAGGACGATACATCACACAGAATGCATGTGTAAGTACAACGCTTGCTGTTTTTCCCCATCTTGAAGATAACAGCTGACAAGGCCTACATCTGATGTGCTGATATGGATTTGCAAGAACCCTGATTATCCAGCAAATGTGTGTGGTTGGCTCGATTGAAGGAAAGTTGTGGGAAAGCTAGAGATACACATGAACACACGCCTAAGTGGACTCTCTCCCACACGTGTGTACAAGCGTGCACACACACAGAGACATGCACACACACACACACCGTGCTTCAGTTTGAAAGTAATAAAATGTCAAAATGTCCTGCATATGAAACCGTACAATTAAACTATAATTGACTGTGGATGTAAAGATGATTGCTTTAGAGGTAGATACATATCTTTGGCTCATTTCCCTTCAACCTGCTTTGAGATTCCAGACTTAGCAACATTGGATGACCTCTTCATCCTTGTCCTCAACTGAGCGATAGAAATCACAGCTTATAGATGAGCAATGATCCCATTCTGACAGCTGTCCAACAGATCACTGCCTCATCTGCAAAATACTCTCCACTCAACTGTCTTAAAGGCCCATGTCCTATCAAGATAAATCAAGTCCTGATATTTGTCTAATTAATGAGGGACAAGAAGCAACACAGGTGAGCCATGTCCATTTACACTAATTATCCCATGCTGGTGTTGTAAAGCTTCTTTAGATTGCTCTCCAGAAAAAGAGAAGTAGGAATTCCTTCCAAATTGGCTGCTGAGTGAGTGAACCCCCTGGAGTCTTTTGCCATATTCCTTATGATTTAGCCTGAATGTGAGTTGGCAGTCAATGCTGGTGACTTATGTCTGGATCAGACCTTGCCACTCAGATTAATTGTTCTGGGCAAACAGAGGTCTAAAGCCCCCCCCCCAGTGCCGTGTCAGCCATAGTCCTGATTCTGGCCTTTAACCAAACTATAAAGTGTTTGAGAGGTAACCTTATCGACCTGTTCCCTTCAACTTCTTGTTAGATTGCAACATTTTACTTTACTTAATTAGTTTTAGTACATTTAAGTCTAATGAAGAATTCTCAGATAAGTATGAAAGCATTCATCTGGGGTATATCCTTCTTACCGTTTTCCACAAACTATAATATGAATAACTCTTGTCATCTCCCGGGGTATCATCCTGCCATCAGAGCAACAAGAAACATGCTTCATGACACACCACTATGGTTATGATTGCTGCTTATGCCATTATTCACAAAATGGCATATAGTTCAGTGAAATACAACAACAGTCATGTTGGACAATAAACACTGGGCATCCCACTATCTCCATGTATCTGTATGTCACGCCCTGACCATAGAGAGCTTTTATTCTCTATGTTGGTTAGGTCGGAGTGTGATTTAAGGGTGGGTTATCTAGGTGAATTATATTTCTATGTTGGCCTAGTATGGTTCCCAATCAGAGGCAGCTGTTTATCGTTGTCTCTGATTGGGGATAATATTTAGGTAGCCATTTTCCCATTGTGCTTTGTGGGATATTGTCTATGCATTATTGCCTGTGAGCATTATTATAGCGTTTCGTTTGTTCACTTTGTTCTTTGAAGTTTTCTATTCCAAAATAAAGGATGGAAACATACCACGCTGCATCTTGGTCTACTCCTTATGACAAACATGACACTGTGTGGACTCTGGAATAGGCATCTAGGTTATTAGGTGAGTTCATGAATTGTGTAGACAAGCTGTGGATCCCAGGGGGATAATCTATTTAACACACCTGCTCTGGCCATTATGCAGGCTTCCCAGCCAGATGACATTGAGCTCTCCTTTTATATCCCGAGATATTCTCTGAAGAGGGAATGAAGGAGACGAAAACTCAAGGAAAGGCACTGTTGAATTGGTGTGTGGCTATTGAAATGGAGCAGGACTAAGTTTACTTCCTATATTACGTGACAATAATAATTTGAGTTAGTAAGGAAGGTACGGTTTGGCAGAATTCAAAAGGAAATTGATACCAGGAAATAGGTTTTGTAATTATTGTCTCATGAGTGTCAAGAAATGAACACAGAACACCATGTCAGATTACTATTAGAAAAATGTAAGCACAGCTCTCAAGGCCGTACGAAACATGGCATGTGTGGAGACGCAATTAACAATGACATATATATACATACACACACACACATATGTGTGTGTGTGTGTGTATATATATATATATATACACACACACAACTATGAAGAAACCCAGCTGGAATCATTTAGTTACCAAAAGTGTTAAACAAATCAAAATACAATATATTTTCTTCAAAGTAGCCACACTTTGCCTTGATGACAGCTTTGCACACTCTTGGCATTACCTCAACCAGCTTCACCTGGAATGCTTTTCCAACAGTCTTGAAGGAGTTCCCACATATGCTGAGCAATTGTTGGCTGCTTTCCTTCACTCTGCGGTCCAACTCATCCCAAACCATCTCAATTGGGTTGAGGTCAGGTGATTGTGGAGGTCAGGTCATCTGATGCAGCACTCCATCACTCTCCTCCTTGGTCAAATAGCCCATACACAGCCTGGAGGTGTTAGGTTATCGTCCTGTTGAAAAACAAATGATAGTCCCACTATGCGTAAACCAGATGGGATGGCGTATTGCTGTAAAATGGTGTGATATCCATGTTGGTTAAGTGTACCTTGAATTCTAAATAAATCACTGACAGTATCACCAGAAAAACACCCCCACACCATCAAACTTCGCCCTCCATGCTTCACGGTGGGAACCACACATGTGGAGATCATCCATTCACTGACTCTGTATTTCACAAAGACATGGCGGTTGGAAACAAAAGTCTCAAATTTGGACTCATCAGACCAAAGGACAGATTTCCACTGGTCATATGTACATTGCTTGTGCTTCTTGGCCCAAGTAAGTCTCTTGATCTTATTGGTGTCCTTTTGTACTGGTTTCTATACAGCAATTCTACCATGAAGGCCTGATTCATGCTGACTCCTCTCAACGAACAGTTGATGTTGAAATGTGTCTGTTATTGGAACTCTGTGAAGCATTTATTTGGGCTGCAATATGAGGTGCAGTTAACTCTAATGAACATATCCTCTGCAGCAAAAGTAACTCTGGGTCTTCCTTTCCTGTGGCGGTCCTCGTGAGGGCCAGATTCATCATAGTGCCTGGTGGATTTTTCATCTGCACTTGAAAATGTCTGGATTGAGGGACCTTCATCTCTTAATGTAATGAAGGACTGTCATTACATTTACTTATTTTTCCTTATTTGAGCTTTTCTTGCGTTAATATGGACATGGCCTTTTACCAAATAGGGCTATCTTCTGTATACCAACCCTACCATGTCACAACACAACTGATTGGCTCAAATGCATTAACAAGGAAAAAAATTCCACAAATTAACTTTTAACAAGCCACACCTGTTAATTGAAATGTATTTCAGCTTACTACTTGATGAAGCTGGTTGAGAGAATTGAAAGAGTGTGCAAAGCTGTCATCAAGGCATGGGTAGCATGCTCCCAGGGATGAACAAGTCTGGTTCATCCCTGGGAGCAATTTCCAAATGCCTGAAGGTACCACGTTCATCTGTACAAACAATAGTATGCAAGTTTTAACACCATGGGACCACGCAGCCGTCATACCGCTCAGGAAGGAGACGTGTTCTCTCTCCTAGAGATTAACCTTCTTGGGTGTCGAAAAGTGCAAATTAATCCCAGAACAACAGCAAAATACCTTGTGAAGATGGTGGAGGAAACACGTACAAAAGTGAAACAAGTCCTATATCGACATAACCTGAAAGGCACCTGTGCAAGGAAGAAACCACTGCTCCAAAAAGGCCAGACTACGGTTGGCAACTGCATATAGGGACAAAGATCGTATTTTTTGGAGAAATGTCCTCTGGTCTGATTAAACAAATATTTAACTTTTTCGCCAAAACAACCATTGTTATGTTTTGAGGAAAAAGGGGGAGGCTTGCAAGCAGTGAAGCACGTGGGGTGGCAGCATCATGTTGTGTGGGTGCTTTGCAGCAGGAGGGTCTGGTGCATTCCACAAAATAGATGGCATCATGAGGAAGGAAATTTATGTGGATATATTGAAGCAACATCTCAAGACATCAGGCAGGAAGTTAAAGCTTGGTTGCAAATGGGTCTTCCAAATGGACAATGACCCCAAGCATACTTCCAAAGTTGTGGCAAAATGGCTTATGGACAACAAAGTCAAGGTATTGGAGTGGCCAACACAAAGCCATGACCTCAATCCTATAGAAAATGTGTTGGCAGAACTGAAAAAGCGTGTGCGAGCAAGGAGGCCTACAAACCTGACTCAGTTACACCAGCTCTGTCAGGAGGAATGGGACAAAATGTACCCAACTTCTTGTGGGAAGCTTGTGGAAGGCTACCCGAAACATTTGACCCAAGTTAAACAATTTTAAGGCAATGCTACCAAATACTAATTGAGTGTATGTAAACTTCTGACCCACTGGGAATGTGATGAAGGAAATACAAGCTGAAATAAATCTTAAAATACAGTGGTGATCCTGCCTGACCTAAAACAGGGAATGTTTTACTAGGATTAGATGTCAGGAATTGTGAATCCTGAGTTTAAATGTATTTGGCTAAGGTGTATGTAAACTTCTGACTTCAACTGTATGCAAAGAAGAAAACAAAGTTAGATATTTTGACGATTCCCACTCTTTCTGCGTCTGACTCTATACCTTAATTTTTGTGGAATCCAGCAGAAAATAATCTAAGGCCCCACAAAACCTCCTCATGCTTTCACCCAGTCTTTCCTTTTAGGCCACAGGTTTCAAAAGGTGTTCCCACGTCAGTTAATAACTTCAGCCCCCGTCTCCTTCATCCTCCATGGCCAACCGATGTACACGTGCGGTGACCTTTAATCAACATTACCTCAACTTGAGGCAAATCAGCACTTTAAATATGTTTCAACATCAATGACATTAGGTGATGTCCCCGAAATGCTGACAAGGTAACCCCTTCTACAACTAACACTGCTCATTCAATTACTGTCCCTACAGCGACAACCGTGAGACTAGCTATTGCATTGACTGTCTCCTGCTCCTGATCTCCTATTGCTTTTGTGGTTCACTGATAAATCTCGGACTTCCCTTCCGGTGAGGTGGCCTCCTGTATACAGGAATCTGTAGCTAGTCTTTCAAGAGTTGTATATTCTTCTATGTACTTTTCACTAAAAGTTGTCAATAGTGTCTGAAATGTTAACAATATCTCTACTACTCCCACCATGATCTTGGTATGTGTGACGGTAAACTTGTCATCATAGAAGTCTCTAAACTCAGCAAAAAAAGAAACGTCCTCTCACTGTCAACTGCATTTATTTTCAGCAAACTTAACATGTGTAAATATTTCTATTAACATAAGATTCAACAACTGAGACATGAACTGAACAAGTTCCACAATAATGTGTCCCTGAACAAAGGCGGGTAAAAATCTGTCATCTGGTTTGGACACCAGCTGTATTAACCTCTCTGTGATATGTGGGACACTAGCTTCCCAACTGGCCAACTTCCAGTGAAAATGCAGAGCGCCAAATTCAAATAAATTACTATAAAAATCAAACTTTCATTAAATCACACATGCAAGATAGCAAATTAAAGCTGTACTTGTTGTGAATCCAGCCAATGTGTCAGATTTCAAAAAGGCTTTTCGGTGAAAGCAAACGATGCTATTACCTGAGGATAGCACTTACGTAAACAAAGAGAGAAACCATATTTCAACCCTGCAGGCGCGACACAAAACGCATAAATAATTACCGTTGACGAGCTTCTTTTGTTGCCACTACAATATGTCTCAAACATCACAAATGTTCCTTTTGTTTGATTAATTCTGTCGATATATATCAATTTATTTGGCGCGTTTGATCCAGAAAAACACCGGTTTCAACTTGCGCAACGTGACAACAAAATATCTTAAAAGTTACCTGTAAACTTTGCCAAAACATTTCAAATTACATTTGTAATACAACTTTAGGTTTTTTAACATAAATAATCAATAAAATTGAAGACGGGATGATCTGTGTTCAATACAGGAAGAAAACAAACTGTAGCATGCTTTCTGGTCATGCGCCTCTATCTAACAGTACACTTCAAGTGACCCTCGTTTAAGATGGCCATACTTCTACATTACACAAAGGAATAACCTCAACCAATTTCTAAAGACTGTTGACATCCAGTGGAAGCGATAGGAACTTCAAGAAGGTCCCTTAGAAATCTGTATTCCCAATGAAACCTCATTGAAAAGAAAACGTAATGGTTTGTCCTCGGGTTTCACCTGCTAAATAAGTTATGTTATACTCACAGACATGATTCAAACTGTTTTAGAAACTTCAGAGTGTTTTCAATCAAAATATACTAATAATATACATATCTTATCTTCTGGGGATGAGTAGCAGGCAGTTTAATTTGGGCATGCATTTCATGAAAATACTGTCCCCTGACACCAAGAAGTTAAGTACAGCAGTGCATCTCCTCCTCATGTACTGCACCACATTTGCCAGTTCTTTCTGTGAGATGTTACCCCACTCTTCCACCAAGGCACCAGCAAGTTCCCGGACATTTCTGCAGGGAATGGCCCTAGCCCTCACCCTCCGATCCAACAGGTCCCGGACGTGCTCAGTGGGCTTGCGATCCGGGCTCTTCGCTGGCCATGGCAGAACACTGACATTCCTGTCTTGCAGGATATCACGCACAAAACTAGCAGTATGGCTGGATGAGCCTGCATGAAGGGTACCACATGAGGGAGGAGGATGTCTTCCCTGTAACACACAGTATTGAGATTGCATTGACAAGCTCAGTCCGATGATGCTGTAACACCGCCCCAGACCATGACGGACCCTCCACCTCAAAATTGATCCGGCTCCAGAGTACAGGCCTCGGTGAAACTCTTCCGTCAACAAACGCAAATCTGACCATCACCCCTGGTGAGACAAAACCACGACTCCAAACCACAACTCCATTTTGCCAGTCCTGTCTAGTCCAGTGAAGGTGGGTTTGTGCCCATAGGCAATGTTGTTGCCGGTGATGTCTGGTGAGGACCTGCCTTACAACAGGCCTACAAGCCCTCAGTCCAGCCTCTCTCAGCCTATTGCAGACAGTCTGAGCACTGATGGAGGGATTGTGTGTTCCTGGTGTAATGCGGATAGCTGTTGTTGCCATGCTGTACCTGTCCTGCAGGTGTGATGTTCAGATGTAGGTGTTGTTACGTGGTTACGTGGTCTGACACTGCGAGGATGATCAGCTGTCCGTCCTGTCTCCCTGTAGCGCTGTCTCAGGCATCTCACAGCACGGACTTTGCAAATTATTGCCCTGGCCACATCTGGAGTCCTCATGCCTCCTTGCAGTATGCCTAAGGCACATTCACACAGATGAGCAGGGACCCTGGGCATCTTTCTTTTGGTGTTTCTCAGAGTCAGTAAAAAGGCCTCTTTAGTGTCCTAAGTTTTTATAACTGTGTCTTAACGACCGTTCCACAGGTGCATGTTCATTAGGGTCCTGAAAAAGGGACGTTTCTTTTTTTGTGAGTTTATATTGTGCACTATTCACTGTCCTTCCTCTACTACGAACTATCCCCAATATCACTATACATAGAGGAGTGGTATCATTCCCTAGAGACTATTACCTTCTTCCTTAATTTATGATCCACAGAGATCTCTATCCCAGTCTCATTCCATTCCGCTCTCCCAATTCCCTGTAATGTTAACGCCTTGGTTTTTGGGACTCCATAGAATGCACTGATGTTGTTTCTGAGAACTAACACCCTTATTCGAATATTCTGTCTCAAACACATGCCCCTATGTACCTAGTCTCCGGCCACAAATACATTTGCACATAGTAAATGCTTCCATATAACCCATAACTCGTTAGTCACTACCGGTAGTCTACTCAGCGCTTCGATGGAGATTGCAGACTTTCTCTCTCAGTGCTCCCTCGTTTTCGAGCTGCATCCTTCTTCGTTCCCCTCAGACCGCTCGAAGATAGCGTACATTATTACGCTGATGTCCTTGAAGGCACTCGCCTGGGCCACAGCGGTGTGGGAACAACAATTCGTAATCTGCCTCAGTCTGGAGGCATTCGTGGTGGAGGTTGCCTTGGAGCCAATGCAGCTTGGCAGGGCTTCACTGTCTCCATCTGAACGTGTACGCAGACTTAACACTCTGTATTGCGGTACTGCCGGTCATTATGTGTCTCCCTGTCCCTTCAAGAGACCTAGCTCAATGGTAGGAATGAGTAGTGGGTCTTAAGGATACATTTGCTTCTCCCCCTACTAGTCCCCCTTTCCATGCCAGCCTGTGGTGGGGTGACCAGTTCAATTCTCTCCAGATACTCATCGACTCTGGCCTAAGGTCCTTTTTTCTCAATTTCCGCCTGACTGACATGCCTAAAGTCAACTGCCTGTTGCTCAGGCCCTGAAGCCAGGATATGCATATAATTGGTTCCATTGGAATTAAAACAGGTTGAAGTTTGTAGAAATGTTAAAATAATGTAGGAGTCTATAATACAATAGATATGGTAGGAGAAAATCTAAAGAAAAAACAACCGGAATTAGAATTTTTTTGTGAGCCCATGCTCTCACAATGGAAAGTATAGGGAAATAATTCAATCTAGCTCTCAGGATTCCACTGGGTGTCAGCAGTCCCTTTGGATGACAAATCAGAGGAAGATTTTCAAAAAGTAAGTGAATATTTAATCGCTACTTGTGAATTTATGATGTGGGGAGCCGTCCTCAAACAATCGCATGGCATGCTTTCGCTGTAATGGCTACTGTAAATCGGACAGTGCAGTTAGGTTAACAAGAATTTAAGCTTTCAACCGATATAATACACTTGTATGTACCTAAATGTTAAAGATTCATAATTTTTATGATTGTTTATTTGAATTGCGTGTCCTCCAGTTTCACTGGAAGTTGTCCCGCTAGCGGGACACCTAGCCTTAAGAAGGTTAAAAGCGCAGAGAGCATCATGAAGAACAAGGAACACACCAGGCAGGTCCGAGATACTGTTGTGAAGAAGTTTAAAGCCGGATTTGGATACAAAAAGATTTCCCAAGCTTTAAACATCCCAAGGAGCACTGTGCAAGCGATAATATTGAAATGGAAGGAGTATCAGACCACTGCAAATCTACCAAGACCTGGCCGTCCCTCTAAACTTTCAGCTCATACAAGGAGAAGACTGATCAGAGATGCAGCCAAGAGGCCCATGATCACTCTGGATGAACTGCAGAGATCTACAGCTGAGGTGGGAGACTCTGTCCATAGGACAACAATCAGTCGTATATTGCACAAATCTGGCCTGTATAGAAGAGTGGCAAGAAGAAAGCCATTTCTTAAAGATATCCATAAAAAGTGTAGTTTAAAGTTTGCCACAAGCCACCTGGGAGACACACCAAACATGTGGAAGGTGCTCTGGTCAGATGAAACCAAAATTGAACTTTTTGGCAACAATGCAAAACGTTATGTTTGGCGTAAAAGCAACACAGCTCATCACCCTGAACACACCATCCCCACTGTCAAACATGGTGGTGGCAGCATCATGGTTTGGGCCTGCTTTTCTTCAGCAGGGACAGGGAAGATGGTTAAAATTGATGGGAAGATGGATGGAGCCAAATACAGGACCATTCTGGAAGAAAACCTGATGGAGTCTGCAAAAGACCTGAGCCTGGGACGGAGATTTGTCTTCCAACAAGACAATGATCCAAAACATAAAGCAAAATCTACAATGGAATGGTTCAAAAGTAAACATATCCAGGTGTTAGAATGGCCAAGTCAAAGTCCAGACCTGAATCCAATCGAGAATCTGTGGAAAGAACTGAAAACTGCTGTTCACAAATGCTCTCCATCCAACCTCACTGAGCTCGAACTGTTTTGCAAGGAGGAATGGGAAAAAATTTCAGTCTCTCGATGTGCAAAACTGATAGAGACATACCCTAAGCGACTTACAGCTGTAATCGCAGCAAAAGGTGGCGCTACAAAGTATTAACTTAAGGGGGCTGAATAATTTTGCACACCCAATTTTTCAGTTTTTGATTTGTTAAAAACGTTTGAAATATCCAATAAATGTCGTTCCACTTCATGATTGTGTCTCACTTGTTGTTGATGTGGCAAAAGGTCGCAAAGTTCAAGGGGGCCAAATACTTTCGCAAGGCACTGTATATAGATAAAGATATCACATGATATTGAACCTTTTCACCCAGTGTCCTGGCTCAAACGTATCTCTAACCCTAACGCCAAGATGAGGAGACAAAGCTAGGATTAGGGTTATAGCTAAGGTTGAGCTGGGATGTGGACACAAAGCTAGGATTAGGGTTACTTTTAGGGTTGAGGTTAGAGTAAGGTTTGAGCAGGGATGTGGACATGAAACTAAGGTTAGCTACGTATATGGTTAGGTTATGGGTTGAGTTTAAAGTTTGCCTGTCTGCCTGCCTGCCTGCCTGCCTGCCTGCCTTGCTGCGTCTTTCACCAATTTCCCATTGCGGCTTTATCACCAACTTTTTTTTTACCTTGAATGCAATGTATTGACTTACAGTATGCATCAATAATCAAATCAAAATCAAATGTATTTATATAGCCCTTCGTACATCAGCTGATATCTCAAAGTGCTGTACAGAAACCCAGCCTAAAACCCCAAACAGCAAGCAATGCAGGTGTTGAAGCACGTTAGCTAGGACAATTCCCTAGAAAGGCCAAAACCTAGGAAGAAACCTAGAGAGGATCCAGGCTATGAGGGGTGGCCAGTCCTCTTCTGGCTGTGCCAGGTGGAAATTATAACAGAACATGGCCAAGATGTTCAAATGTTCATAAATGACCAGCATGGTCAAATAATAGGTCTGGGACAGGTAGCATGTCCGGTGAACAGGTCAGGATTCCATAGCCGTAGGCAGAACAGTCAAAACTGGAGCAGCAGCACGGCCAGGTGGACTGGGGACAGCAAGGAGTCATCATGCCAGGTAGTCCTGAGGCATGGTCCTAGGGCTCAGGTCCTCCGTGAGAAAGAAAGAAAGAGAGAAAGAGAGAATTAGAGAGAGCATACTTAAATTCACACAGGACACCGGATAAGACAGGAGTACTCCAAACATAACAGACTGACCCTAGCCCCCCGACACATTAACTACTGCAGCATAAATACTAGAGGCTGAGACAGGAGGGGTCAGTAGACACTGTCGCCCCATCCGATGATACCCTTGATGCGTCAATATCCTGTCTGTGGAGGTATGAGAGAGGAGAGAGAGGGATGAGGAGCGGGAGGAAGAGAAAGTAGGGAGAAAATGAGAAAGGACAAGGGAGATAGCTAGAGAGATAAATAGAGAGGAGGGAGAAAGACAGAATGCAGGGAGAGAGAATGAGCGAGAGAAAAGGAGGTTCTCCTTATGACATCTTTCTCTAGGCATTCATATTGGGATGCTAATCTTCCCCCATTGAATGCAATGTATTCACTTAAGCATCATGTCCGTAGTGCCTTTCTCTAGGCATCAAAAGTGTGATATGCTTACCACACCGCCCGCGTTTTGCATGAGAGCGTTGCAAAATTAATTTACACGTACATGTTATTCAAATATTTCACCCAAACTGCGTGTGTCAACGAGTGCTGCAAGTCCCGCCTCTCCCAACTCTTCATTGGTTTTTAGGAGCACATACCTACATGGGTGATTGAAAGCTTTAGAAGAAGAAGGTGAGAAAATGGAGGCGAGTTGTGCGGATGAAATGGAGGAAATGGAGAAGAAGTTAGTGAAGCAACAGCTGTGCTGGAATGCAAACAATATGTGTCAGTTCTGATGGTATGGAGCGGGAGGATGAGGATCAAGGAACGGAATGGTCGGCAGTGGAAAGACATTGGAAGACGCGAGATAATGATACAGAAACCAGTGGAGCATCTAGTAAAGAAAGCATAACGATGGCCAATGTAGGAAGCAAGAGTAGTGATGTGTTGGAGTGGAAAGTGGTGATAGTGTTTGATGAGACCACAGGGCCTGATTTACACCCTATCCGACTAACTAATGTCGTAGAGGGCCTATTTATATAACGAATATGAATTCGGAGGGCAGAAATGATTAAATATTAAAGCATTAGACCTCTCACTAAAGGCATCAGTCATACAAAAGTTATACTTAAATCCAAACGGGTTCTCTAGTAAATTGGTACGAATGTCTCATCCTATGTTCAAGAAGTGCCTTTTTCCCTTTATTCAGATTACACCGGCCAATTTTGGATTGTTTGAAAAGGAAATAATCTCCAAAATATCTTTATTTTTTAAACAAGCCTTAGAAAGTTGGTTGCAATTTCAGTTTAATCCACCTGAAAAGACAGAACAAATAATACAACAAATATTGTGGTTAAATTCAAATATACTAATTGATTAAAAAAAAACTCAATTTTTCGAAGAAGTTAAAAAAAAAAAGGTTACTTTTTTTGAATGATATCATAAATAGGACTGGTGGAGATATGTCACACATTTTATTTTTATTTTTTTTTTACCTTTATTTAACCAGGCAAGTCAGTTAAGAACACATTCTTATTTTCAATGACGGCTTGGGAACAGTGGGTTAACTGCCTGTTCAGGAGCAGAACGACAGATTTGTACCTTGTCAGCTCGGGGGTTTGAACTCACAACCTTCCGGTTACTAGTCCAACGCTCTAACCACTAGGCTACGCTGCCGCCCCTTTGAAAATGTCTGCTCTACCAAAAATTACAACCAATTAATGCAGCATTACCACAAAAATGGAAGAGGCAAGTAGAAAGGGAAAAAAGTAAGGAACTTGTGTGTAGGCCCTGTATTAAAGAACATAAATGGTTAAAGAAAAGTGTGATAAATAAAAACATATACCAATTTCACTTAAGGACCAAAAAACTGACAGCTGTGCCATATAAATTGCAAAATAGTTGGGAAGAGATTTTCAATGTACTCATTCCATGAAACATGGTTTATGAATTGATACGCAAAACAATGTCGGATGCAAAACTTCACATTTTTCAATTTAAATTACTATACAAAATTCTTGCAACCAATAGAATGTTATATACAGTGGGGCAAAAAAGGATTTAGTCAGCCACGAATTGTGCAAGTTCTACCCCTTAAAAAGATGAGAGATGCCTGTAATTTTCATCAATTAATTTATTTGCAAATTATGGTGGAAAATAAGTATTTGGTCAATAACAAAATTGATCTCAATACTTTGTTATATACCCTTTGTTGGCAATGACAGAGGTCAAACGTTTTCTGTAAGTCTTCACAAGGTTTTCACACAATGTTGCTGGTATTTTGGCCCATTCCTCCATGCAGATCTCATCTAGAGCAGTGATGTTTTGGGGCTGTTGCTGGGCAACACAGACTTTCAACTCCCTCCAAAGATTTTCTATGGGGTTGAGATCTGGAGACTGGCTAGGCCACTCCACCCTTGAAATGCTTCTTACGAAGCCACTCCTTCGTTGCCCGGGCGGTGTGTTTGGGATCATTGTCATGCTGAAAGACCCAGCCACGTTTAATCTTCAATGCCCTTGCTGATGGAAGGAGGTTTTCATTCAAAATCTCACGATACATGGCCACATTCATTATTTCCTTTACATTGATCAGTCATCCTGGTCCCTTTGCAGAAAAACAGCCTGCTTACCTATTGCAGATTTAGTCTTCCCAGCCTGATGAAGGTCTACAATTTTGTTCCTGGTGTCCTTTTATAGCTCTTTGGTCTTGGCCATAGTGGAGTTTGGAGTGTGACCGTTTGAGGTTGTGGACAGGTGTCTTTTATACTGATAACAAGTTCAAATAGGTGCCATTAATACAGGTAACAAGTGGAGGACAGAGAAGCCTCTTAACCTCTTCAACCTATGGGGGCGCTATGTCATTATTGGATAAAAAAACGTGCCTGTTTTAAGCACAATATTTTGTCACGAAAAGATGCTCGACTATGCATTTTCTAATTTTGTCTGTCATAGTTGAAGTGTACCTATGATGAAAATTACAGGCCTCTCTCATCTTTTTAAGTGGGAGAACTTGCACAATTGGTGGCTGACTAAATACTTTTTTGCCCCACTGTATATGGGGGATACAATCTTCCCAGCTCTGCAGATTCTGCCTTGAGGAGTTAGAGTCATTACATAATATATTTTGGGATTGTCCATATGTAGCTCGTTTTTGGTCACAGGTCCATGAATGGCTGAATAATTGCAACATTTGCCTAGAACTAACGCTGCAGATAGCAATACTGGGTGATTTGAAAAGCCTTGTCAATCAATCAATAACATAATTATTTTTTAGCAAAACTGTTTATTTTGAATTTACAATACGTAGAAGCTATGAGAATAGAAAGGTTCAATTTGTTTGTGAAGCATCACAGCACAGTTGAAAAACATATGGCAAATAGAAATCCAAAATGGATGATGTTGAGAGATAGATGGGATAGCAAGATAAACCAAGTAAAACATACGGGGTCTGTGAAGTGTATATAGGTTCAGAACTTTTGTGAAAGAGCACAGTTACAAATAGCAATCAACCTGGATGGACATCAGAAATAGAGGAAGGACTAAAAACAAACAAAAAATAACTATTGTAAAATAGACTGTGTCTGTAAAATGGTATAAGATGTATAAATTGAAGGTAAAAGCCGAAGTCTTTATTAGTTTACTCCAATTGGGGGATAGGTGGTAGGGTTTGCAGGAAATAATAAGAAAGGTATATTCTTTAAAAAAGTATGTATTTCTATATAGGTATGTGTATGTATATACAGTGGGTATATGTATGCATTTATGGATATAGATATTTACCCAAAAAATATATGGGGGATTGGAAATGATGCAGACAATTACATTGATGGAACCAATATTATTTCCTCAATTTAAGCTGATCCACACCTAACTAATGTCGTATAGAAAGAGATAGGTGAAGTGAAATTCTCTTGGTTCATTGGAAATGGTAGATTGTTAACATTGTGTGGTAGCCAGGCTCAGTAAGAGAATATTTTGAAAATGGAAAAGCTTAATGGGAAGAAGATTAAAAATGCTAGATTGAGGGGTCATCACTGGAGGCCCAATATCTATGTCCACAGATGATATTAAAGAAAATGTGAAGGGAGGCAGAGTGATAGAGGCCAAAAGGTTGATCAGTAGGAAAGAAGGTCAAAGAAGTGAAAGCTTATTAGTGATGCTGCGGTTTGAAAACGTCTTGCCAAGAAAAGTACAGATGGGATTTCTTAGTTTCAATGTTAGAGAAATTGTCCCATATGCACTGCAGTGTTTTAAATGCCAAAGAATGGGACATGTTGCTGCTCAGTGTAAAGGAAAGAAAATATGTGCCAAGTGTGGAAGGGCACATGATTATGGTGAATGTGGAAGTAAGGTGAAGGTTAAGTGCTGCAATTGTGATGGAGAACAGGTACAGAGAGAGGCTAGAGAGGCTCAGAGATATAGGATCAGTCATGATGTATTGTATGCAGAGTCCGTAAAACAGATTGGTAGAACCATAGTTCGGACTGATGGAGCTTACATGGATGTACCTGTAGTAAGTGGACCTAATGTCGGAGCTGGTGCTTCCGATGGTTCTGGTTCTTGTGCTCATGAATGTGAGGTTTTAAAGGGCACATTGATAATGAATAAAGTTAACTTCATAGCTTTTATTCGTAAGGTTATCAATACAACTTGGGTTGTGGAAAGCAGAAATGCCAGGTTGAAGGTTTTTGTGGAGACAGATGTTACAGTTGAAATGGTTGTTGACATGCTGAACATTCCTAAGGGTGTAGTGTTACAGCATGGTATAGATCAAGTTTAATGGTGTTGGGGAGCGGTTTTTGCGGGAGGGGGGAGGGTGTGGTAGAAGTTAGGTATTTGATTGGATTATAATTTTATTTTAATGGTAGTACAGAATTGGGCAGATCATGATTGATCGTACATTCCAGCACAGTAAGTGGCGGCATGCTCTTAAACGATTGTTTGCAGACCGCCGTGATATCATAGAAGAAGAAGAAGAGATTACTTGAAACTAGCTAGGTTTACCTTTTTATCTGTGTATTAATTGTCGGAGTAGAGAACACACAATTCTGTGTGACTCAGAATGGGTCAAAATTCTACAGAGATCCAGGAAAAAAGTAACTTGTGCTCAGGTAAAATAACAACCCAATGTTTAAATTCGGGACAAATTAGCTAGCAAAAACAAGCTAGCTAGCTTAATGTCCATGAATGTTCCATGTGTTTTGACCTGCCCCCAAATTAATATAGTTAGTTCAGAGCTCGTTTTTATATTTCAACCTGCGTGTACTGATTGCGTCTGGTGTGGATGGACAAAATCAATGTATTTACATGAAAGTCAACACTGTGACTTTTTTTTGACATAAGCATCAACCACTGTGATGCTCATCTTTTCCCATTGAATGCAATGTATTGACATTAGAATACATTTAGTGAACCTCATCTTTTCCCATTGACTGCCATGTATTGACATAAGCATCATATGTTATGAAGCATTACTTTTAGCAAAATCGTCACCTGATGACGTTTTGAGGCTGATAAAGGGCTATATGAACTGTTAGATTAGTCAATTTCACAGCTAACTAGCAGGATATTAGATTTAGTGATCTAGCTAATGCTTTTTGAGTTTCCACTTCCTCAGATGGTGAATTAGCCCAAATCCATATTTTATACATTTTATCAATAAGATGTCCCTAGTCTTAGTGAGTGAAAGTGTGATTGCATTTGTCATTTAAACTGAACATTGTGCTTACATTAATGAAAAATGTAATCAAATAAATCGTATTCATAATGAATTAATGATGCATGTCGGGAGCCAGCCATTTTTCCAACACAACAAACATTCGTATTCCATCAACTCTATAGAGTACAAGCATATTAAGGCTATAATATTATTCAGAATAATATAATAATTATTGTCTGGGATTTATAATGACATAGGATAAAGAACTACATTATAACATAGCACCCTCTTGAACTGACCCGTATTTTCCTGCATTCTACACTAGAGCATTGAGTGGGCCTATGTTAGGTGTCAGTTTGTTTAGTAAGTAAAATGTGAAATCTATCAAAACACAGACTTTTGAAAGCTAATGCTACCCCCTGATCTGAATGATTAGTCTAAATGTAATGGTGGTTAGAGTTCTCATTATGAAATGGACCCAGGGTTTTCCCACCCAGACCCGATAATAGCTGATATGCATCTTGTTTTTGTTTTTTACATTAAGGCTAATAGTTAGCTGGTTGATAACTGAATTAGGTTAGTAACATCTGAGGTTGGAGCGAAAACCTTCAGGATGTTAGCTCCCCTGGAACAGTAGCTGCTGCTTTTGCAACAGCTAATGGGGATCCTAATAATATTCTAAATCCTACGGGTTGGAGATCCCAGGCATACATGAGTTTGAGCGGAATAGGTTATCATCTGTTGCGCAGCAAGAGGCAGCTCCTTAAAACCTCTCTAGGATAGGGGGACATTCGCGTCTCACTTGGTCAAAAGCCAGGGAAAATGCAGAGCGCCAGATTCAAACTTCAAACTTTCATTAAATCACATAGCCCAACACCGTGCATGCCACCACCATGCTTCACTGTAGGGATGGTGCCAGGTATCCTCCAGACGTGACGCTTGGCATTCAGGCCAAAGAGTAAGATCTTGGTTTCGTCAGACCAGAGATTCTTGTTTCTCATGGTCTGAGAGACTTTAGGTGCCTTTTGGCAAACTCCAAGCGGACTGTGCCTTTTACTGAGGAGTGGCTTCCGTCTGTCACTCTACTATAAAGCCCTTATTGGTGGATTGCTGCTGAGATGGTTGTCCTTCTGGAAGGTTCTCCCATCTCCACAGAGGAACTCTAAAGCTCAGTCAGGGTGATCATCAGGTTCTTGGTCACCTCCCTGACCACGGCCTTTTCCCCGATCGCTCATTTTGGCCGGACAGCGAGCTCAAGGAAGAGTCTTGGTGGTTCCAAACTTCATCCATTTAAGATTAATGGAGGCCCCTGTGTTCTTGGGTACCTTCAATGCTGCAGAAATGTTTTGGAACCATTCCCCAGATCTGTGCCTCTAAACAATCCTATCTCAGCTCTCTATGGACAATTCCTTCGACCTCATGGTTTGGTTTTTGCACTGTCATGCACTGTTAACTGTGGGACCTTATATAGACAGGTGTGTCCCTATCCAAAACACCAGTTTTAAAAACATCTCAAGGATGATCAATGGAAAAAGTATGCGCCTGGGCTTAATTGCGAGCCTCACAGCAAAGGGTCTGAATACAGTACCAGTCAAACATATAGATAATAGTAAAAATAAAGAAAAAACATGGAATGAGTAGGTGTATCCAAATGTTTGACTTGTGCTGTATGTAAATAAGGCATATCAGTTTGTGTTTTTTTCTGCGAAGACTTCTCAACCTGCTTGCTTTTGTCATTATGGGTATTATGTGTAGATTTCAGAGGATTAACATAATTTAATCCATTTAGAATAAGGCTGTAAAGTAACAAAATGTGGAAAAAATCAAGGGGTCTGAATACTTTCTGAAGGCACTGTATACGCTAAAGAAAATGAGTAAAAAACAACCCAACTTAGCTTATTTCACCCACCCATGGCTGGGTCACTATAGCACAGAACTCAACCTGGGTTATTTTGACCAAGCATTGCTGGGTTATGTGAATAAATCAAATCTCCTCTCCTCTCTTCACCTCATTTCCAAGGCTCTATCACATCCGGAATTGATTGGGAGTCCCATAGGGTGGCGCACAACTGGCCCAGTGTAGTCCAGGTTTGGCCGGGATAGGCCGTCATTGTAAATAAGAATTTGTTCTTAACTGACTTTCCTAGATAAATAAAGGTTAAATAAAACATTAAAAAATAAAAAATATCTCATCATATCCCCTTGCATCATATCTTTTCTCCACTGAGTCCTGACTCGCATTAATTTTCCCACCTTCCTTCCTCTCCTCCCACACCCTGCAGGAGGACTCCTCTCCTCCTGCAGAGTGTGAATCTCTCTCCTCTCCTGCTCTCTCTGTTCCTGAGCCCGTTATTCATGTGTCTCCCCGGACGCCTGGCTAACAGATTGCCAATAAACTGGGTGGCAGGCAGCTCCAACATGTGTCCCCCTACCCCCAGCCTCTGAGGCGGAGCCCTTACCTGTCACTGATCACTCTACCCCTCGCACTGCTATCCTCTCTCCTCCCCACCCTATCACCCTGTCCACCCTCTGCTCCCATTCTCTTTCTCTCCAAGGCATTCAACCGCATCCTCCTCCCCCTACTCCTACCTCTCGCTCTCACCTCTTCTCCACTTTGCCCATTGTCACTATCTCCTCCTACCTCTCCTCTGCATGCCATTATCTGGTCATATTCTCCTTTTCCCCCACACCTTTCCTTTCCTCTTTTTTCTACACTTTGATTCACCCCATCTGTTCCCTCCAATGCTACCCTGCCTCACTTTCTAGAGTCCACACAGAGGTGGTCACAAGGTAAGGAGATGGGACTTTGACAGGACCATGCGATGGGGATCTGACATCTCTGAGGAGGTCAGGGGAAAAGGATTGTAAGGCAGGTCTATGGATAACATATATGGGTCTCTGCCCCCAGTGGATGTTGGTGTTACCCGAGTGTGGTGTATGATGAATTCTAAAGTACACTTGGTCGGAAGTGGGATGTTTGCGCACACCTTAGCCAAATACATTTAAACTCCGTTTTTCACAATTCCTAACATTTAATCCTAGTAAAAATTCCCTGTATTAGGACAGTTAGGATCACCACTTTATTTAAAAAATGTGAAATGTCAGATTAATACTAGAGAGAATGATTTATTTCAGATTGTATTTCTTTCATCGCATTCCCAGTGGGTCAGAAATGTACATACACTCAAATAGTATTTGGTAGCATTGCCTTTAAATTGTTGAACTTGAGTCAAACGTGTCGGTAGCCTTCCACAAGCTTCCCACAATAAGTTGGGTGAATTTTGGCCCATTCCTCCTGACAGAGCTGGTGTAACTGAGTCAGGTTTGTAAAGGCCTCCTTGCTCGCACACTCTTTTTCAGTTCTGCCCAAACATTTTCTATAGGATTGAGGTCAGGGCTTTGTGATGGCCACTCCAATACCTTGACTTTGTTGTCCATAAGCCATTTTGCCACAACTTTGGAAGTATGCTTGGGGTCATTGTCCATTTGGAAGACCCATTTGCAACCAAGCTTTAACTTCCTGCCTGATGTCTTGAGATGTTGCTTCAATATATCCACATAAATTTCCTTCCTCATGATGCCATCTATTTTGTGGAATGCACCAGACCCTCCTGCTGCAAAGCACCCACACAACATGATGATGCCACCCCCGTGCTTCATGATTGGGATGGTTTTCTTCGGCTTGCAAGCTTCGATCCTATTCCTCCAAACATAACGATGGTCATTATGGCCAAACAGTTCTATTTTTGTTTCATCTGACCAGAGGACATTTCTCCAAAAGTACGATCTTTGTCCCCATGTGCAGTTGCAAACCGCAGTCTGGCTTTTTTTTATGGTGGTTTTGGAGCAGTAGCTTCTTCCTTGCTGTGCAGCCTTTCAGGTTATGTAGCTATTTCCTCCAGCATCTTCACAAGGTTCTTTGCTGTTGTTCTGGAATTGATTTGCACTTTTCGCACCAAAGTAAGTTCATCTCTAGGAGACAGAATGTGTCTCCTTCCTGTGTGGTATGATGGCTGCGTGGACCCATGGTGTTTATACTTGCGTACTATTGTTTGTACAGATGAACATGGTATCTTCAGGCGTTTGTTAATTGCTCCCAAGGATGATCCAGACTTTTGAAGGTCTACAATTTTTGGTCTGAGGTCTTGACTGATTTATTTTGATTTATGTTAAGCAAAGAGGCATTGAGTTTGAAGGTAGGCCTTGAAATACATACATTCACATGTACACCTCCAAATGACGAAAATGATGTAAATTAGCCTATCAGAACCTTCTAAAGCCATGACATAATATCCTGGAATTTTCCAAGCTGTTTAAAGGCACAGTCAACATAGTGTATGTAAACCTCTGACCCAGTGGAATTGAACAGCTGTTGGAAAAATGACTTGTGTCATGCACAAATTAGGTGCCCTAACCGACTTGCCAAAACTATAGTTTGATAACAAGAAATTTGTGGAGTGGTTGAAAAACAAGTTTCAATGACTACAACCTAAGTGTATGTAAACTTCAACTGTATATGTTAACATCATAGTGACTATTATTGTCATAAAAACACTCTGTTGAGTACCTTTCACACTCCAATTCAACGTGTTTGCCATCAATCCTACCTGGGACTTCAGCATATACGTTTCAGTCTCATTTCCAGTTATAGATTGTAGGAATTGATTGGAAAGAACACATGCATGCAATTGGGATGAAATGTGCCTAGAGTATCCCATAACCTTTCCAGTATATCTACCTCCTCCTACTCTGTAAATGACACTGTAACATTTCAGATGACTCTTTTCCCAGAATGCCTCATGCTGTCAGCGCTGACCTCTATTTGAAGAGTAAGAGTATGTGTGTGTGTGCGTGTGTGCATCAATGGCAGAATCGATTTCATCCTCCTGACAACTCAGCTTCATCTGATGCAAGGACATTTATGAGGAGAGTTATTTTCTTTCCTATACACATCCGATTACAAGCATTTCCATTTAAAGTACATCCTTTCAAGTGGTATACTTTTCACAGGGTGAGCTTAAAAACAATAACAATATATGTTGGTGACTCCTGTTCACGGGATAAAATCCATCCTTCTGCAGAAATAAATACATTTCTCCCAATCTTGTGCTGTCACTGTCTCCAGGTGAGTGTCTCTAGTACATGACTAATTAAATGTTCATGCTGCAATAAAAACAGATAATGGAACAATATCAAATCTATTCAGGGATGGGCTGAAGAAAATCAGGAAAGAGGACATTTTGGGGGGGAAAAAACATCTCTCCCATTTCCTCTCATCCTAACACTCATTCATTTCACAAACACCTCTACTCTTTCCATCTGACTACTTCTCTCCTTCTTTCTCTTCTTTACACTCCCACTCTTGGGTTCCTTCCTCTTCGCTCTCAGCCCCTTCTTCTCTTCCCCCTGTCTTCCTTCATCTCTCCTCTCTTCCTTCCTATTTTCTCTGTGTAATTAGCCGGGAGCAGCTCTGAGCTAGCTGCTGTTCTCTCCACACTGTCAGGACAGAAAGTTGCCAAGACAGAAAGTTCCCTTACATCTCTGTGTGGGCCTGACGTGTGTGTGTGTGTGCATGCGAGTGTATGTTGTGTGTAGGTACGGGCACACACAGTCTACCCTTCTTGTCTATGCTAGAGCATTTCTCATTGTATACTTCACTGTATATTTAACTTACACTTGTGAACATGTGATTACTTATAACAAAACTAACTGTTGCCATAATCCGGTTCACGTAATATTTTCCCACTCAGACATTGCTGTGTTCATAGCTTGTGGGGAGCAGATTCTTGCAGCCTTAGATAGCATAGATGCGTGTCTGCAGGAGAAACACTGGCTTATGACATCCATCATGCGCCCAAGATAAGGCCATCTGACTCTTAGCAGCAGTGTGATGTGGAGTGAGCTAGTAGCAACTGATACATACAGTACATCACACAAAGAGAGACAAAACTATGTAAATGAGAATGAAACATTTACAGAGATACTATAGATGCTATTTATGTTAATGGAGGTGGTTTGTATTTTGTATTTATTATGTATCCCCAATAGCTGCTACAAGGCAGCATCTACTCTTTCTGGCATTCAGCAAAATTAAGGCAGTTTATACAATTTTAAAGACATTACAATACATTCACAGATTTCACTCAGATTTCCTCAGGCTCCTACTCTACCACTACCACATATCTACACTACCAGTCCAAAGTTCATTCAAGGGTTTTTCTTTATTTTTACAATTTTCTACATTGTAGAATAATAGTGAAGACATCAAACTATGGAACCATGTAGTATCCAAAAAAGTGTTAAACAAATCAAAATATATGTTATATTTGAGATTCTACAAGTTATCACCCTTTGCCTTGATGACAGCTTTGCACACTCTTGGCAATATCTCAACCAGCTTCATGAAGTACTCACCTGGAATGCATTTCAATTAACAGGTGTACCTCCTTAAAAGCTAATTTGTGGAATTTCTTTCTTAATGTGTTTGAGACAATCAGTTGTGTTGTGACATGGTAGGGGGGGTATACAGAAGATAGCCTTATTTGGTAAAAAATACAAGTCCATATTATGGCAATAACATCTCAAATAAGCAAAGAGAAACAACAGTCCATCACTACTTTAAAACATGAAGGTCAGTCAATACAGAACATTTCAAGAACTTTGAAAGTTTCTTCAAGTGCAGTCACAAAAACCATCAAGCCCTATGATGAAGCTGGCTCTCATGAGGACCGCCACAGAAATTGAAGACCCAGAGTTACCTCTGCAGCAGAGGATAACATTTACATTTAAGTCATTTAGCAGACGCTCTTATCCAGAGCGACTTACAAATTGGTGCTTTCACCTTATAACATCCAGTGGAACAGCCACTTTACAATAGTGCATCTAGGTCTAAGTTCATTATAGTTACCAGTCTCAGAAATTGCAGCTCAAATAAATGCATCACAGAGTTCAAGAAACAGACACATCTCAACATCAACTCTTCAGAGGAGAATCAGGCCTTCATGGTCAAATTGCTGCAAAGAAACCACTACTAAAGGACACCAATAAGAAGAAGAAACTTGCTTGGGCCAAGAAACAGGAGCAATGGACATTAGACCGGTGATAATTTGTCCTTTGGTCTGATGAGTCCAAATTGGAAATCATTGGTTCCAACCACTGTGTCTTTGTGAGATGCGGTGTGGGTGAATGGATGATCTTTGCATGGGTATTTCCCACCTTAAATCATGGAGGAGGAGGTGTTATGGTGTGGGGGTGCTTTGCTGGTGACACTGTCTGTGATTTATTTAGAATTCAAGACAAGCTTAACCAGCACGGTTCCACAGCATTCTGCTGTGATGCGCCATCCCATCTGATTTGGGCTTAACTTCTTGGTGACAGGGGGCAGTATTTTCACATCTGGATGAAATGCATGCCCAAATTCAACTGCCTGCTACTCATCCCCAGAAGATAAGATATGCATAGTATTCTATTTTGATAGAAGACACTCTGAAGTTTCTAAAACTGTTTGAATCATGTCTGTGAGTATAACAGAACTTATTTAGCAGGCGAAACCCAGAGGACAAACCATTCAGATTGTTTTCAATGGGTTTTCATTGGGAATCCAGATTCCTAAGGGACCTTCTTGCAGTTCCTATCGCTTCCAACGGATGTCAACAGTCTTTAGAAATCGGTTGAGATTATTCCTTTGTGTAATTAAGAAGTACGGCCATCTTGAATGAGGGTAACTTGAAGTGTACTGTTAGATAGAGGCGCAAGACCAGAAAGCTAGCTACAGAAAGCTTGTTTTCCTCCTGTATTGAACACAGATTATCCCGTCTTCAATTTTATTGATTATTTGCGTTAAAAAAATACCTAAAGTTGTATTATAAAAGTAGTTTGAAATGTTTTGGCAAAGTTTACAGGTAACTTTTTAAAGATATGTTGTAGTCACGTTGCGCATTTTGAATATATATTGACGGAATTAATCGAACAAAAGGACCATTTGTGATGTTTATGGGACATATTGGAGTGCCAACAAAAGAAGCTTGTCAAAGGTAAGGCATGAATTATATTTTTATTTCTGCGTTTTGTGTCGCACCTGCAGGGTTAAAATATGCCTTCTCTCTTTGTTTACGGAGGTGCTATCCTCAGATAATAGCATTATTTGCTTTCGCCGAAAAGCCTTTTTGAAATCTGACACGTTGGCTGGATTCACAACAAGTGTAGCTTTAATTTGCTATCTTGCATGTGTGATTTAATGAAAGTTAGATTTTTATAGTAATTTATTTAAATTTGGCGCTCTGCATTTTCCCTGGCTTTTGGCCAGGTAGGACGCTAGCATCCCACATATCCCAGAGAGGTTAATGGGACTATCATTTGTTTTTCAACAGGACAATGACCCAACACAACTCCAGGCTGTGTAAGGGATATTTCACCAAGTAGGAGAGTGATGGAGTGCTGCATCAGATGACCTGTCATCCACAATCCCCCCGACCTCAACCAAATTGAGATGAGATGGTTTGGGATGAGTCGGACCGCAGATTGAAATAAAATGCAGCCAACAAGTGCTCAGCATATGTGGTAACTCCTGACTGTTGGAAAAGCATTCCAGGTGAAGCTGGTTGAGAGAATACCAAGAGTGTGCAAAGCTGTCATCAAGGCAAAGGGTGGCTATTTGAAAAATCTCACACATAAAATATCTTTAGAGTTGTCTAATACTTTTTTGCTTACTACATGATTCCATATGTGTTAATACATAGTTTTGATGTCTTCGCTATTATTCTACAATGTAGAAAACAGTAAAAATAAAGAAAAACACTTGAATGAGTCAGTGTTCTAAAACTTTTGACCAGTAGTGTAAAGTACAGTACTAAATCCACATGTATGTGTGTGTATTGTGCGTATATCATCGTGTGTGTGTATGAATGTGTCTGTGCCAATGTATGTGTTGCTCCACAGTCCACACTGTTTTTTATCTGTTTTCTTCATCTAATTGTATTGCTTGAATCAGTTACTTTATGTGGGAAAGAGTTTCATGTACGAGTAATCCCGCAGTGTTTGTGATTATACCCTGATGACAGCTTGGCTGTCGAAACGTTGGTAATTACATTTTTGCATCTGAGCTCCTAGAGTGTGCGGTTCTCTTTAATTTTCAAGTTTTCTACTCCGATAGCCAGCACCTCGCCTAAATAGGTGTGCGTTTCTTTTTCTTCTAAAGTTTTTCATGTTGTCATGGCTCTATATAGTTGCCACGACTTCCACCGAAGGTGGTTCCTCTCCTTGTTCGGGCGGTGCTCGGCGGTCGGCGTCGCCGGCCTACTAGCCATCACCGATCCATTTTTCCTTTTCCTTTTCCGTTTGTTTTGTCTTTGGTTCATTCACACATGGTTTTCATTTGCTTTCATTTCTGTGTGTATATTTACCCCTGTTTCCCCGCTTAGGTTTGTGCGGGATTATTTTCATGTTGCTCGTTGAGGTTTTTTTCCTCAGTTTATTCACGTGTACCGTGTGTTAAGTATAGTAAGGAGCGTTGTTTTTCTCCTTTCGTGAGTAACTGTGTGTTCCCATTTCTTGGGCGTTTATTGGACATTGTACCTGTACCGTTTTGTGACTTGCCTATTAAAGACGCTACATTGACATCTCTGCTCTCCTGCACTTGACTCCTTCACTACCTTCAGTACGATTACGCAACAGTAGTACTGTGCTCCTCCCATAGTCTGTTCTGGACTTGGGGACTGTGGAGAGACCTCTTGTGGCATGTCTTGTGGGGTAGGCATGGGTGTCCGAGCTTTGTGCCAGTAGTTCAAACAGACAGCTCGGTGCCTTCATCATGTCAATACCTCTCATAAATACAATCTCTCCTCCTCTTTGATCCAGGAGAGATTGACATGCATATTATTAATATTATCTCTCTGTGTACATCCAAGGGCCAGCCTTGCTTCCCTGTTCCTTAGCCAATTACAATTTTCCTAAATCCTTTTTTGTGGCACAAGACCACACAACTGAACAGTAGTCAACGTTTGACAAAACTAGGGCCTGTAGGACCTGCCTTGTTGATAGTGTTGTCAAGAAAGCAGAGCAGCACCTAATTATTGACATACAGTGCCTTGCGAAAGTATTCGGCCCCCTTGAACTTTGCGACCTTTTGCCACATTTCAGGTTTCAAACATAAAGATATAAAACTGTATTTTTTTTGTGAAGAATCAACAACAAGTGGGACACAATCACGAAGTGGAACGACATTTATTGGATATTTCAAACTTTTTTAACAAATCAAAAACTTAAAAATTGGGCGTGCAAAATTATTCAGCCCCTTTACTTTCAGTGCAGCAAACTCTCTCCAGAAGTTCAGTGAGGATCTCTAAATGATCCAATGTTGACCTAAATGACTAATGATGATAAATACAATCCACCTGTGTGTAATCAAGTCTCCGTATAAATGCACCTGCACTGTGATAGTCTCAGAGGTCCGTTAAAAGCGGAGAGAGCATCATGAAGAACAAGGAACACACCAGGCAGGTCCGAGATACTGTTGTGAAGAAGTTTAAAGCTGGATTTGGATACAAAAAGATTTCCCAAGCTTTAAACATCCCAAGGAGCACTGTGCAAGCGATAATATTGAAATGGAAGGAGTATCAGACCACTGCAAATCTACCAAGACCTGGCCGTCCCTCTAAACTTTCAGCTCATACAAGGAGAAGACTGAACAGAGATGCAGCCAAGAGGCCCATGATCACTCTGGATGAACTGCAGAGATCTACAGCTGAGGTGGAAGACTCTGTCCATAGGACAACAATCAGTCGTATTTTGCACAAATCTGGCCTTTATGGAAGAGTGGCAAGTAGAAAGCCATTTCTTAAAGATATCCATAAAAAATGTTGTTTAAAGTTTGCCACAAGCCACCTGGGAGACACACCAATCATGTGGAAGAAGGTGCTCTGGTCAGATGAAACCAAAATTGAACTTTTTGGCAACAATGCAAAATGTTATGTTTGGCGTAAAAGCAACACAGCGCATCACCCTGAACACACCATCCCCACTGTCAAACATGGTGGTGGCAGCATCATGGTTTGGGCCTGCTTTTCTTCAGCAGGGACAGGGAAGATGGTTAAAATTGATGGGAAGATGGATGGAGACAAATACAGGACCATTCTGGAAGAAAACCTGATGGAGTCTGCAAAAGACCTGAGATTGGGACGGAGATTTGTCTTCCAACAAGACAATGATCCAAAACATAAAGCAAAATCTACAATGGAATGGTTCAAAAATAAACATATCCAGGTGTTAGAATGGCCAAGTCAAAGTCCAGACCTGAATCCAATCGAGAATCTGTGGAAAGAACTGAAAACTGCTGTTCACAAATGCTCTCCATCCAACCTCACTGAGCTCGAGCTGTTTTGCAAGGAGGAATGGGAAAAAACTTCAGTCTCTCGATGTGCAAAACTGATAGAGACATACCCCAAGCGACTTACAGCTGTAATCGCAGCAAAAGGTGGCGCTACAAAGTATTAACTTAAGGGGGCTGAATAATTTTGCACGCCCAATTTTTCAGTTTTTGATTTGTTAAAAAAGTTTGAAATATCCAATAAATGTCGTTCCACTTCATGATTGTGTCCCACTTGTTGTTGATTCTTCACAAAAAAATACAGTTTTATATCTTTATGTTTGAAGCCTGAAATGTGGCAAAAGGTCGCAAAGTTCAAGGGGGCCGAATACTCTCGCAAGGCACTGTACTTCTCCCCATCTTAGCTACTGTTGTATCAATATGTTTTGACCATCTCAACTTGCATAATTTTCACATGATTTGTTACAAGATTTAGTTGAGGTTTAAGGTTTAGTGAATGATTTATTCCAAATATAATGCTTTTAATATTATAAGTATTTAGGGATAACTTATTCCTTGCAACCCACTCTGAAAATAACTTTAACTCTTTGTTAAGTGTTGCAGTCATTTCAGTCATTGTAGTAGCTGACATGTATAGTGTTGAATCATCCACATACATAGACACTCTGACTTTACTTAAAGTCAGTAGCATGTCATTAGTAAAGATTGAAAAAAGCATAGGCCTAAACAGCTACCCTGGGGAATTCCTGATTTTACCTTGATTATGTTTGAGAGGCTTCTTTAACTTAGGGTAGGGTAGGAGGCAGCATTCGGAATTTTGGATGAAAAGCGTGCCCATAGTAAACTGGCTGCTACTCAGGCCCAGAAGGACATGCATATAATTAGTAGATTTGGATAGAAAACACTCTAAAGTTTCCAGAACTGTTAAAATAATGTCTGAGTGAAACAGAACTGATATGGCAGGCGAAAAACATGAGGAAAATCCATCCAGGAAGTACTATGATTTTGAAAGGCTGTTTTTCCATTGAAAGCCTATCCACCTTACAAAGAATTAGGACCCAGTTCATGATCTCTATGGCTTCTTCTACACGTGGCCAGTCTTTAGGCATTGTTTCAGGCTTTTACTCTGAAAAATGAGGGAGACAAAGCACTTTCAATGAGTGGACAGTGGAAATTTCCAGACATGAGCACGCATTCAGCACGCATTTCTTGTTTCTCCTTTTCTATTGATGAACCTTTTGTCCGGCTGATTTATTTTTATTTATTTATGACACAAACAACCTGAGGATTGATTTTAAACATCGTTTGACATGTTTCTACAAACTTTTATTGTACTTTTTTTACTTTTTTGTCTGGATGTTGAGAGCGCGCATTGTGCCTTTGGATTACTGAACTAAACGCACCAACAAAACGTAGATTTTTGTACATAAAGAGGGACATTACCGAACAAAACAAACATTTATTGTCTAACATGGAGACCTGGGAGTGCCACCAGATGAAGATCATCAAAGGTAAGTGATTAATTTTTAACGCTATTTCTGACTTTTGTGACACCTCTCCTTGGTTGGAAAATGGCTGTATGGTTTTCTGTGGCTAGGCGCTGACCTAACATAATCACGTGGTGTGCTTTCGCCATAAAGCCTTTTTGAAATCAGACACTGTGGTTGGATGTACAAGACATTTATTTTTGAAATGGTGTATAATACTTGTATATTTGAGGAATTTTAATTATGGGATTTCTGTTGTTTTTAATTTGGCGCCCTGCAATTTCACTTGCTGTTGTCGAGGTGGGACGCTACCGTCCCACTGGTACCAGAGATGTTTTAAAGAACACCCTCTGTGTTCTGTTAGATAATTAACTCTTTATCCACATTATAGCAGGGGGTGTAAAGCCATAACACATACTTACATTTTTCCAGCAGCAAACTATAATCGATAATGTCAAAAGCTGCACTGAAGTTTAACAAGACAGTCCACTTTCATCATCAATTTCTCTCAGCCAATCATTAGTCATTTGCATAAGTGCTGTGCTTGTTGAGTGTCCTTCCCTATAAGTGTGCTGAAAGACTGTTGTCAATTTGTTTACTGTGAAATAGCATCGTATCTGGTCAAACACAATTTTTTCCTGACGTTTACTAAGGGTTGGTAACAGGCTGATTGGTCGGCTATTTGAGCCAGTAACAGGGTCTTTACTCTTCTTGGGTAGCGGAATGACTTTAGCTTCCCTCCAGGCCTGAGGGCACAGACTTTCTAGTAGGCTTAAATTGAAGATGTGACAAATAGGAGCAGAAATATTGTCTGCCATTATCCTCAGTAATGTTCCATCCAGATTGTCAGACCCTGGTGTCTTGTCATTGTTGATAGACAACAACAAAAAATTCACCTCTTCCACACTGACTTTACAGAATTCAAAATTACAATTCTTGTCTTTCATAATTTGGTCCGAAATACAGGTACTTGGATATGTAGTTTCAGCGTTTGTTTCTGGCATGTCTAACCTAAGTTTGCTAATCTTGCCAATAAAAACGTAATAAAGTAGTTGGACTTTGTGATGAATGAGCCATCTGATTCAATGAATGATGGAGCCGGGTTGTCGTTTTTTCCCAAAATTGAATTTAACCTGTTGCTTCTACTCGGGACGCTTGCGTCCCAACTAGAGCTCTGGAAATGCAAATGCGCTACGCTAAATGCTAATAGTATTAGTTAAAACTCAAAAGTTCATTAAAATACACATGCAGGGTATCGAATTAAAGCTACACTCGTTGTGAATCCAGGCAACAAGTCAGGTTTTTAAAATGCTTTTCGGCGAAAGCATGAGAAGCTATTATCTGATAGCATGTAACACCCAAAAAGACCCACAGGGGACGTAAACAAAATAATTAGCATTTCGGCGTTACACAAACCGCACAATAAAATAGAAAACATTCATTACCTTTCACCATCTTCTTTGTTGGCACTCCTAGATGTCCCATAAACACTATTTGGGTCTTTATTTCGATTAAATCGGTCCATATAAAGCCTAGATATCGTTATATGTAGACTGTGTGATAAACGAAAAAAACATCGTTTCAAAATGTAACGTCATTTTTTAAAATTCAAAAAGTCGACGATAAACTTTCACAAAACACTTCGAAATACGTTTGTAATGCAACTTTAGGTATTAGTAAACGTTAATAAGCGATAACATTCATCAGGAGGCGATGTAAAGATCATTAGCTGTCCGTCTGGAAAAATGTCCGGCTAGAAACTCAACGAAAATATCCGGTCCTAGACCATAGGAGATACGGTGCCCTGCATGTGTTTGACCAAGAAAAAACTCGAAGGGAAATGACAAGACTCTAGACACCGTGTGGAAGCTGTAGGTACTGCAACCTCAGTCAATTAATTGTGGTTCACCTTTATCAATGGGTTCAAGTAGCGCATGGATATATTTTCCCATTTTCAGTGATCAGTTTTTCCTGTGCTTTTCGATGTAAATGCCGTTCTGGTAAAGCCACAGCAGTGATTTAACCAGGTTTATAAACGTCTGAGTGTTTTCTATCCACACAGACTAAGCAAATGCATATACTATATTCCTGGCATGAGTAGCAGGGCGCTGAAATGTTGCGCGATTTTTAACAGAATGTTCAAAAAAGTAGAGGGTCGACTTAAGAGGTTAAGGTGTCCCAAAGCTTTTTACTATCATTCTTTATATAGTTTATCTTTGTTTCATAGTATAGTTTATTTTTATTTGGTTTAGTCACATTTCTTAATTTGCAGTACGTTTGCCAATCAGTTGGGCTCCCACACTTAATTGCCATACCTTTTGCCTCATCCCTGTCAACCATACAATGTTTCATTTCCTCATCAATCCAAGGGGATTGAACAGTTTTCACAGTCATTTTATTAATGGGTGCATGCTTATTAGTAACTGGAATAAGCAATTTCATAAATGTGTCAAGTGCAGCATTTGGTTGCTCCTCATTACACACCACAGATCAGCAAATATTATTTACATCATCAAATCAAACTCTATTGGTCACCTACACATGTTTAGTAGATGTTATTGCAAGTGTAGCAAAATGCTTGGGCTTCTAGTTCCGACATTGCAGTAATATTTAACAAGGAATCAAACAATTCTACAACTACTTAATACACACAAATCTAAGTAAAGGGATGGAATAAGAATATATACATAGAAATATATGGATGAGCGATGACTGAGCGGCATAGGCAAGATGCAATAGATTGTAAATAATGGACTATATAAATATGGGCTGAGTAATGTAAGCATTATTAAAGTGGCATTATTAAAGTGACTTGTGATCTATTTATTAAAGTGGCCAATGATTTCAAGTCTAGGCAGCAGCCTCTCTGTGTTAGTTACGGCTGTTTAATTGAGATAGAAACTATTTCTCAGTCACTCGGTCCAAGCTTTGATGCACCTGTACTGACCTCGCCTTCTGAATAGTAGTGTGGTGAACAGGCAGTGGCTCGGGTGGTTGTTGTCCTTGATGATCTTTTTAGCGTCCTGGAGGGCAGGTGGTTTGCTCCCGGTGATGCGTTGTCCAGACCGCACTACCCTCTGGAGAGCTCTGCAGTTGTGGGCGGTGCAGTTGCCGTACCAGGCGTTGATACAGCCCGACAGGATGCTCCAATTGTGCATCTCAACTTTCTGAGATTTAGCAATTATTTACTATTTTACACTTAGGGTTGCTATACATAACTTTAACCCATTTTAAATGAGATTCTCCAATATTGAAATATTCCAGGTTTTTAACTCCAGTCGTACTTTATCAAAATCCTTTTCAAAGTCAGCGATGAAAACCAGGCCTGGTTTCCCAGATATTTCATAGTATTCTATTGCTTCCAGTACAAGTCTTCAATTATCGCCAATGTATCGTCCATGTAAAAAACCTGTCTGATCTGATAGTACCTTTTGTAATTCTATGTGCTAAGCATTTAGCTAGAATTCTTTGCATCACAACACTGAAGTGTAACAGGCCTCCAATTTTTTTTAATGGACTGGATCTTTATATATACCACTTGGAACATATCTTACAAAGGTTTGCATATGTTGTGGACATTTTGGGGCAGTATGCCATTGAATTGAGTCTAGGGTGGCAGGTAAGGTGGAGGTGATATGATCCTTGACTAGTCTCTCAAAGCACTTCATGATGACAGAAGTGAGTGCTACAGGGCGATAGTCATTTAGTTCAGTTACCTCTTGAAACATGTGGAGACAGCAGACTGGGATAGGGAGACATTGAATATGTCTGTACACACACCAGCAAGCTGGTCTGCGCTTACTCTGAGGACGTGGCTAGGTATGCCATCTGGGCCGGCAGTCTTGTGAGCGTTAACACGTTTAAATGTCTTACTCACGTCAGCCATGGAGAAGGAGAGGGAGAGGACAGAATCCTTTTGTAGCGGGCAGCGTCGGTAGCACTGCATTGTCCTCAAAGCGGGCAAAGAAGGTGTTTACTTTGCATGGAAGCAAGACGTCGGTGTCCGTAACATGGCTGGTTTTCTTTTTGTTGTATTCAATGTATCTGCGATTGCCAGTAGATCCTGGCACATACAGTATGTCTTGTGTCTGAGCTGTTGAATTGCAACTCCACTTTGTCCCTATACCGACATGTTGCTTGTTTGATTGCCTTGCGGAGGGAATAACTACGCTGTTTGTATTCGGCCATGTTCCCAGTAACATTGCTAAGGTTAAATGCGGTGGTTCGCGCTTTCAGTTTGCCGCAACTGACTCCATCTATCCACGGTTTCTGGTTAGGGTAGGTTTTAATAGTCACAGTGGGTACATACAACATCTCCAATGCACTTCCTTATAAACCCACTCACCGAATCAGCGTATAAATCAATATTATTCTCTGAGGCTACCTGGAACATTTCCCAGTTCTTGTGATCAAAACAATCTTGAAGCGTGGATTCCGATTGGTCAAACCAGCATATACTAGTTCTTGTCACGAGTACCTCCTGTTTGAGTATTTGCTAACAGGATGGGAGGAGAAAAATTGAGCCGTGGTCAGATTTACCGATAGGAGGGCCTTGTATGCAGTGTATTGCCCGCATGAGTGCTACAATCAATATCCTGCTAGAATTTAGGTAGCCTTGTTCTCAAATTTGCTTCATTAAAATCCCCAGCTACAATAAATGCAGCCTCAGGATATGTGGTTTCCAGTTTGCATAGAGTCCAGTGAAGTTCCTTGAGGGCCGCCATGGTATTGGCTTGAGAGGGGATATACACGGCTGTGACAATAACCAACGAGAATTCTCTTGGGAGATAATATGGTCGGCATTTGATTGTGAGGAGTTCTAGGTCAGGTGAACAAAAGGACTTGAGTTCCTGTACGTTGTTACGATTACACCATCAATCGTTAATCATGAGGCATATACCCCCACCCTTCTTCGTACTAGAGAGATGTTTATTTCTGTCGGCGCATAAAGAATCCCGGTGGCTGTATCGACTCTGACTACATATCCCGAGAGAGCCATGTTTCCATAAAGCAGAGTATGTTACAATCCCTGATGTCTCTCTGGAAAGCAACCCTTGCCCTAACTTTGTCTGCCTTGTTATCTAGAGACTGGACATTGGAGAGTAATATACTGGTGGTGGTGTTTACGCCTCCGAAGTCTGACCAGAAGGCCGCTCCGTCTACCTCTTCTGTGGCAACGTTATTTTGGGTTGGCCTCTGGAATTTGATCAAATGCAAACAAAGGATTTCTCTTCAGGAAAGTCGTATTCCTGGTCATAATGTTGGTAAGTTGACGTCACTCTGATATCCAATAGTTCTTCCTGGCTGAATGTAATAACATTTCAGATTTTCGGTGCTAACAATGTAATAAAAAATGACATAAAAAACAAAATACTGCATAGTTTCCTAAGGACTCCTAAGCGAGGCGACCCGCTCTGTCGGAGCCATCTTGCTTAACCAGTTATGCATTAGGGGGCGCTATTAAAATTTTGGGATGAAAAACGTTCCCGTTTTAAACAAGATATTTTGTCACAAAAAGATGCTCGACTATGCATATAATTGACAGCTTTGGAAAGAAAACACTGACGTTTCCAAAACTGCAAAGATATTGTCTGTGAGTGTCACAGAACTGATGTTACAGGCGAAACCCAGATAAAAATCCAACCAGGAAGTGTCGCATTTTTTTTAACCGCCTCATGCCAATGACTCCTTATATGGCTGTGAATGAGCTACGAATGAGCTTACGTTTTCCACGTATTCCCCAAGGTGTCTACAGCATTGTGACATATTTTTAGGCATTTCCATTGAACAATGGCTGTAAGGGACCATATATAGCATGTGGTCACATGGTGTCTCCCGCAGAAAATCTCGCGTAAAATACTGAGGTAGCCATTTTTCCAATCGCTTCTTATTAGAAACCAATTGCCTCGACGGATATATTATCGAATATATATGTTAAAAACACCTTGAGGATGGATCCTAAACAACGTTTGCCGTGTTTCTGTCGATATTATGGAGCAAATTTTGAAAAAGGTTTGGCGTTACAGTTGAAGTAGGAAAGTGGAAGTGGGTTAAGACATGCATTGTTTTTGAGGTCAAGTCCATTTCGGGATTGTCTAATCTTTGATGTATGTATTAATAATGTTACTCATCACCCTATTTTAACACAATTAGAATTCAGACATAGAGTGAGTACAGGTTTTAATATGTCTTGAAAGTGTATTAATCACAATGGTAAAATGTAAACACAATCTGAGACACCTGTCATTTTTGGAGACAGGTTATTATTGACACGGCAGCAATACTGTAGCTAGAAAAATAGTGTTGAAGTGATTGCTAACTAACTGTAAACAATTTAGCTGCCAAGCTAAACATCTTGACTAACTGTGAGGTGAAACAACATTCACTTATTTAATGTTAATTAGCCACTGCAAATCTCTGTCCAAAACAGCAAGGTGTCTCCAGCTATGTTTACTTTTTGACGTTGTATGACGTCTCCTGTTTCCAATCTAAAGTGAGTTGATATTCTAGTGTAGTTCATTGTTCTGTTGAGAAAGATAGACATTGCCTTTAGGCTTGTGTTTGATGTGCTGGCATCTTGCAGTTCATCTTCTGTCTAAGTGTCTAATGAATGCAAATTACCTATCTCTCTCAATATCTTGGCTATTTTTTCAACATAGCTTAATTAAGTGAAGCATTAATACAAAAGTAACTTGTCAGTGATCTGAAGACCCTTGAGTCTTAACCCGTTATAAACTGAATGCCCGCTCTCCCTAGGCTGTCTAGTGATTTAAAGCTTAATGAAAGAGAATGTCTACATTGTGGATCTCATTTGGTGGAAATCTTTGACCCTTTTACAAATCAGAAACCTTTAAATGGTCTGCCAGAGTAACATGACATGTGCTGAGGGAATGTGCATTTTGACACGATCTTCTATTCAAACTTTCTTACAGCAAATAGTCTATTTCTAGTTTTACCCCATGCATCCTTCGACAAGTTCAACTGAATTGACCCCTTTGTCTTTGAGTTGGAAGAAAACCAATAGAGCCAAGTACTTTCATGAGTATAGATTATGGTTGACTGGGCTGAGAAGAGGTAGGGAGAGTATTCTATCTACTCTACAATATGCCTTAAATAGCAAGGGACAAAAGTGAGAAATTAGTTTCCTGTGATTTTTCTCTCCCACTTACCTCCGAGATGAGAGGGGAAAGAGCACTTTCGCTGCATGTCATTTGGAGCCAGCAAATTCTACTGGGAGTTTAGAAATTCATGTAACAATTACCAACTCATAAAGCCATCTTGTCGGCAGCAAGAATACATTTTTTTTATGTGGAATTGTCCATTCACAATACGAGCATTAACTTTCTCCAAATGGAAGACATTCAAATCAATTAATCTACTGGTGGTGCATTAATTCTGTTTGAAACTATGAGTATTTAGAACTGAGTTAGAGCCGTCTCTTTGTGAGGGCTTTTACAGTGCACTTCACAATAAGAGTATATCATCTGTAGCCGTGAAATGCTTTGAAAGGTCATGGCTCACATCAATACCATCATCCCAGACAAAACAGATCCATTCCAATTCGCATATCGCCCCAACAGATCCACATATGACACAGTCTCTTTGGCACTCCACACTGCCCTCTCCCACCTGGATAAGAGGAACACCTATATGACAACGCTGTTAATTAATTGACTACAGCTCAGCATTCAACACCATAGTGCCCTCCAAGATCAACACTACGTTTAGGACGCTGGGACTGAACATCTCCCTCTGCAACTGGATCCTGGACTTCCTGGCAGACCTCGCCAGGTGGTGAGGGTAGGTAACAGAACATTTGTCACTCTGACTCTCAACACGGGGGTCCCTCATGGATGCGTGCTTAGTTCCTTCCTGTATTCCCTGTTCACCCATGACTGCGTCACCTCGCATGACTCCAAACACCATCATTACGTTTCTGATGACACTACGGTGGTAGGCCATCACTGGCCACGATGAGATTGCCTATAGAGAGAAGGTCAGTGACCTGGCATTGTGGTTCCAGGACAACAACCTCTCCCTCAAAGTCAGCAACACAAAGGAGCTGATCGTGGTCTATGAGAAATGGAGGGCCAAGCATGCCCCCATCCAAATCGACGGGGTTGTAGTAAAGCTTCAAGAGCTTCAAATTCCTCTGTATCCACATCACTAAGTAATTAACATGGTCCACACACATCAACACAGTCGTGAAGAAGGCATGACAATGTCTCTTCTCTCTCAGGAGGCTGAAAAGATTTGGCATGGGCCCTTAGATCCTCAAACAGTTCTACAGTTGCACCACCACTGAGAGCATCTTTTTTTAACCTTTATTTAACTAGGCAAGTCCGTTAAGAACAAATTCTTATTTTCAATGATGGCCTAGGAATAGTGGGTTAACTGCCTTGTTCAGGGCCAGAATGACAGATATTTGCCTTGTCAGCTCGGGGATTCAATTTTGCAACCTTTCGGATACAAGTTGTGACGGCCCTGAATTTTTCTGAACCGTCTCAGTGCAGCTCCTTCCAATAGGGCGCTTTCCCTTTAATTCCCAATTAAATATCCAGCATCAGCTGCGCAAAAGGGGGGTTGTGATGGAGACGTGCATGAGGATGTGTTCAACCCTCAGTTCCGAGGCTTCTCTATTCCGTTTGTTTTGTTGCCGTTAAACGTGTGTTTTGTAGCCTAAGAGAGTTTACCCAGGATCGGATCCACTCTTTGCGTCCCTGGACTACACCTCTCCGTTCTTCGTGGCCTTTCTCTGCTGGAGATCTATTGGCGGATTGGATTGTCTGACTGACCGACTGACTACCACCTTTTTGTATAGGTATTTCATTTGTTTGGATGTGATGTATACTGTGATTTATGTAGTTAGTTGTAGTTGAGGACTTAATTAAGAGTTGATACGCTTTAAAGTTCTGTGGTAAAATAATTGTTATATTGATTGTATGTTTAATACTGGGTTTACATTACACTGAATGAACGTGACAAAAGTCACTTGAGTTCACTGAACTCCTTTACCGGGCTGGACTCTTTTTAGGCCCGAGGTACAGGACATTTCTGGAGGAACCAGAACTCATTGTGTTATATTATATGTGTGCGTAATCCTTGATGTTGTTAATACAACCCACGCAAAAGAATATAGTTGTTTTGGAAGTTCTTTCCAATGTTTTAAGGGTTTATGAAAAGTTTATTTCCATCCTGACTTTTACATGAGTCCTTTGTATTGGTGTAGACTTGACGGACCAGATGGGACTCATTCCCACCCAAACTAAAAGGAGAAACCAATGTTTTCTCTGGTAGGCACAACCTACCTGGCACCCCTATAAATAATAACCTCAAGTCAAAACCGTTACAAAGTCCAACTGTCATGACTTCCGCCGAAGTCTGTCCCTCTCCTTGTTCGGGCGGCGTTAGGCGGTCGATGTGCTGTCATTTGTTAACTTCTTATGGCTGCAGGGGCAGTATTGAGTAGCTTGGATGAAACAGTGCCCATTGTAAAAGGCTAGCTCCTCAGTCTCAGTTGCTAATATATGCATATTATTATTAGTATTGGATAGAAAACACTCTAAAGTTTCCAAAACTGTCAAAATATTGTCTGTGAGTATAACAGAACTGATATTGTAGGCGAAACCCTGAGGAAAATAAAAACAGGAAGTGGCTTCTATTTTGAAAACTCCATGTTCCATAGCCTACCTTTACTCCATTTAAAGGGATATCAACCAGATTTCTTTTCCTATCGCTTCCTCAAGGTGTCAAGAGTCTTCAGACATAGTTTCAGGCTTTTATTTTGAAAAATGAGCCAGAATGATAACATTGTGCCAAGTGGAACAAAAGGAACATTTATTAACTGGGAGTCTCGTGAGTTAAAACATCCGAAGATCGTCAAAGGTAAACAATTAATTTGATTGCTTTTCTGTTTTCGTGACCAAGCTACCTGATGCTAAGTGTACTTAATGTTTTGTCGAGCGATCGATAAACTTACACAAACACTTGGATTGCTTTCGCTGTAAAGGACATTTTCAAAATCTGACACGATAGGTGGATTAACAAAAGGCTAAGCTGTGTTTTCCTATATTGCACTTGTGATTTCATGAAGAAAATATTTTTAGTAATATTCATTGAATGTAGCGCTATGCAATTCAGCGGTTGTTGATGACTCGCGCTCCCAAGGGAGTATGATGGGACGGCTGCCGGATGCCAGGGGTTTCTACTACGGCTGGAGCTCTACTTGGCGACCGTCCACCTGGCTCCTTCGGGGCCGCCCCTGTCTCCTGCCTCTCAGGCAAAGCCCTGGACTGGGCCAACGCCGTATGGAGTGAGGGAGACACAACGTTGGACCATTACGCAGAGTTCACCCGCCGCTTTCGGGCAGTGTTCAACCACCCGCATGAGGGTCGAGCGGCGGGTGAACGTCTGTTCCACCTGAGGCAGGAGACGAGGAGCATGCAGGATTTTGCCATGGACTGCTGGACCCTGGCCGCCAGCGCGGGATGGAATGACAGGGCCCTGATCGATCACTACAGGTGCAGTCTGCGCGAGGACGTCCATCGGGAGTTGGCCTGCCGACACACCACCCTCACATTGGACCAGCTGGTGGACCTGTCCATCTGGCTGGACAACTTGCTGACTGCTCGCCCACGTCCAGATCGGGACCCGTCACCCATGGATCTAGGAGGTGCTGCAGTTAGGGTGACCGGAAGAGGGGCCATTCCCTGCACCATCTGTGGCCACAGAGGGCACACTGCTGGTCGGTAATGGGTGATTCCTCAGGGAGTCGAGGCAGCAGACAGGGTAAAATTGTATCACCCCAGGTGAGTCGGCACCAGGCTCACCCAGAGCCCCCTGTTGCTCATATGTATGTGTTTATTTAATTTCCTGAGTTTTCCCCCGCATTCCCAGCATAAGGCGTTAGTAGATTCAGGCGCAACTGGAAAGTTCATTGACCGTTCATTTGCTCATAGTTTATTGATTCCCCTCGTTCCTGTGCATATGCCCTTCCCTGTGCATGCCCTAGATAGTCGATCATTAGGGTCAGGGCTGATTAGGGAGGCCCCCGCTACACTTGACATGGTATAAGGATTCTCTCATAAGGAGAGAATCAGTCTCTTCCTTATTGATTCTTTAGTGTTTCCCGTGGTGCTGGGCTTACCCTGGTTGGCCTGTCATGACCCCACTATTTATTGGCAACAGAGGGCTCTCAAGGGTTGGTCACGAGGGTGCTCAGGGAGGTGTGTGGGGGTTTTCATCGGTGCGACTACGGTGGAAAACCCAGACCAGGTCTCCACCGTGCGTATATTCCCTCAGAATATGCCGATTTGGCTCTCACCTTCTGTAAGAAGAGGGCGACTAAATTACCACCTCATCTACGGGGGGATTGTGCGATAAATCTTCTGGTAGATGCAGCACTTCCCAGGAGTCACGTGTATCCTCTGTCACAGGAGGAGACGGTGGCTGTGGAAACATATGTCTCCGAATACATTCGGCCCTCCACTTCACCTGCCTCCTCGAGTTTATTTTTTGTGAAGAAGAAGGATGGGGGTCTGCGACCGTGTATTGACTATCGAGGGATCTATCAGATCACTGTGAGGTACGGCTACCCGCTGCCTCTCATAGCCAGTGTGATCGAGTCAATGCAAGGGGCGCGCTTCTTCACAAAATTGGATCTCAGGAGCGCTTATAACCTGGTGCGTATCCGGGAAGGGGATGAGTGGAAGACGGCCTTTAGTACCAACTCAGGGCACTATGAGTACTTCGTCATGCCGTACGGGTTAATGAATGCTCCATCAGTCTTCCTTTGTTGACAAGATTTTCCATGACCTTCGCGGGTAGGGTGTAGTGGTGTATATCAACTACGTTCTGATATACTCTGCTACACACGCCGAGCATGTGTCCCTGGTGCGCAGGGTGCTTGGTCGACTGTTGGAGCATGACCTGTATGTCAAAGCTGAGAAAAGTCTGTTCTTCCAACAGTGCATTTCCTTCTTAGGGTACCGCATTTCCATGTCAGAGGTGGAGAGCGCATTTCAGCCGTGCGTAATTGGCTGACTCCCACCATGGTAAAGGAAGTGCAGCAGTTTCTGGCGTTTGCCAACTACTACTGGAGGTTTATCCGGGGTTTTGGTCAGGTAGCAGCTCCCATTACCTCACTGCTGAAGGGGTAAGTCTACACCATAAAGTGAATATGACCAGGGGGGATGGTCGGATTCTGAATGAGCGTTACATGAGCGTTACACCTGAATGAGCGTTACACCGTGGGAGGTACTCTGGAGGGGGATCAATTGGGAGGTGGAGGGTCCGTCATATTCTGGGGAAGTGTGTCACAGCATCATCGGACTGAGCTTGTGTTCATTGAAGGCAATCTCAATGCTGTGCGTTACAGGGAAGACATCCTCCTCCCTCATGTACCCTTCCTGCAGGCTCATCCTGACATAACCCTCCAGCATGACAATGCCACCAGCCATACTGCTCTTTCTGTGTGTGATTACCTGCAAGCCTGGATCTCAATGGGTTTGGGACCTGTTGGATCGGAGGGTGAGGGCTAGTGCCATTCCCCCCGAAATGTATGGCAACTTGTAGATGCCTTGGTGGACGAGTGTGGTAACAGCTCACAGCAAGAACTGGCAAATCTGGTGCAGTCCACGAGGAGGACATAAACTGCAGTATTTAATGCAGCTGATGGCCCCACCAGACTGTTACTTTTAATTTTGACTCCCTCCCTTTGTTCAGGGACACATTATTCCATTTCTGTTAGTCACATATCTGTGGAACTTGTTCAGTTTATGTCTCAGTTGTTGAATTTTGCTGAGTAAATACTTGTATGAACATATGTTAAGTTTGCTGAAAATAAACGCATATGACAGTAGGAGGACGTTTCTTTTTTTGCTGAGTTTATAACGCATAAACAGAAACAATAATGCCTGAGTGTAAGGGTTTTCCTGTGGTGAAGGAGAAGCGGACCAAAATGCAGCGTGGTGGTTATTCATGTTCTTTAATAAAGGAACTAGACATGAAATAACTAACAAAACAATAAATGTGCGAAAACCTAAACAGTCCTATCTGGTGCAAACACAAAGACAGGAACAATCACCCACAAATGCACAGTGAAACCCAGGATACCTAAGTATGATTCTGAATCAGAGACAACTAATGACACCTGCCTCTGATTGAGAACCATACTAGGCCGAAACATTGAAATACCCAAAACCTAGAAAAACAAACATAGACTGCCCACCCAACTCACGCCCTGACCATACTAAATAAATACAAAACAAAGGAAATAAAGGTCAGAACGTGACAGTATCCCCCCCCCCAAAGGTGCGGACTCCGAACGCAAAACCTTGACCTATAGGGGAGGGTCTGGGTGGGCGTCTGTCGGCGGTGGCGGCTCTGGCGCCGGATGCGGACCCCACTTCACCATTGTCTTAGTCTGCCTCATTGTCCGCCTCCGTGGCTCTCTAACCATGGCAACCCCTCTCAATGACCCCAGTGGACAGAGGGGCAGCTCGGGACAGAGGGGCAGCTCGGGACTGAGGTGCTGCTGCTCGGGACAGAGGGGCAGCTGCTCGGGACAGAGGGGCAGCTGCTCGGGACAGAGGTGCAGCTGCTCGGGACAGAGGGGCAGCAGCTCGGGACAAAGGGGCAGCTCGGGACAAAGGGGCAGCTCGGGACAAAGGGGCGGCAGCTCGGGACTGAGGGGCTCTGGCGCCTCTGGGCTGAGGGGCTCTGGCGCCTCTGGGCTGAGGGGCTCTGGCGCCTCTGGGCTGACTGGCGGCACTGGCGGCCCCTGGCTGACTGGCGGCACTGGCGGCCCCTGGCTGACTGGCGGCACTGGCGGCCCCTGGCTGACTGGCGGCACTGGCGGCCCCTGGCAGACTGGCGGCACTGGCGGCCCCTGGCAGACTGGCGGCACTGGCGGCCCCTGGCAGACTGGCGGCACTGGCGGCCCCTGGCAGACTGGCGGCACTGGCGACTCCTGGCTGACTGGCGGCACTGGCGGCGCTGGGCAGACGGGCGGCTCAGGCGGCGCTGGGCAGACGGGTGGCTCAGACGGCGCTGGGCAGACGGGTGGCTCAGACGGCGCTGGGCAGACGGGTGGCTCAGATGGCGCAGGGCAGACGGGAAGCTCCGGCAACGCTGGAGAGACGGGTAGCTCAGATGGCGCTGGGCAGACGGGAAGCTCCGGCAACGCTGGAGAGGAAGGCTCTGGCAGCGCTGGACTAAGGAGCTCTTGCACCTCTGGAATGAGGGGCTCTTGCGCCTCTGGACTGAGGGGCAGGAGCTCTGGTAGCGCCGAACAGGCGGGAGACTCCGGCTGCGCTGGAGAGGAGGAAGGCTCCGGCAGCGCTGGACAGGCGGGAGCACCTGTAGGAGTTGCATAGCCTTGAGGGTATGTTGTCCGAAAGCGATCGGAGGTCATCCATCTTATTATTAAGTGACTTTACATTGGCCAATAGAATGGAGGGAAGTGATGGTCGGTTTTCCTTTCACCTTAGTCTCGCCAGGACTTCCCTCTCTACTGCCCCTTTTTCGCTGGCGTTTCCTCTAGGGTAGACAATAATTGGGTTGGAATTCCACAAAGAAATTGAGATTAGCAACTTTCCGATTTGATGTTCAAACGTCCACGTTGATCATAAGAAATGATAGCGAATACATTTCCTGCCAATAAATAAAATTAAAATAAAATAAAGATGATCTATACTTGGTGACAATGTACAAGAATGATAATATCACACATCATTTCATACTGTACAAACAACATGGCCACCTCTCATTCTCTCCTCATTCTCTCCAGCTGAATTCCTCCCTAGATTCCTTTATTCCAGATGGAAGACTCACCAAGGTCTCTGACCTCAGGAGAGCCAGCAGGATGAAACGTCCTTCTCTTGCTTTGCTTGCATTTAAGCTGGATTTCAGTTGTATTATCTGCTTCATTTTCATTCAATGCATTCAGGTTTCTTCATTCCCCTGGGCTCCTAGGGCACACCCATTCACTCTACATACTGTAGAACTGAGAGGTTTTGTGGTGACTGAATGAACATGTACTGTACTTTCCCTCACTGTGGGGATGATGACATTAAGCCCCTCTACCCACATATTCATGCACACAGACTCACAGACATACACAGACTCACATACATACATACACACATAGACACACAGACACACATGGTGATGTACGCAATACACACACACACACACAAACACACAGATTGCTGCGGGTGACCTTTCACGAAGACATGCAAAGGTGATTGAGAAGGGCAATGACAACAGAGGCCAGTGCCTCTAGCAAAAGTTTAGGTCAAAGCATTGGATAATCTAATACAGGATCTACTGATCCCTGAACAGAGGCAAAGATTCCATAAAACGGATGTGTTCTAAGGTCATTCTCACTTCTGAAAGACGTGCTATATTGCGTACCCTTTGTTGTCACCCTTTAAAAACAGTGTGCATGAACATTCTATCGTGGTCTACTATCTTTTCTGCTCTGGAAATATCTGATAGTTTAATTATCACAATTGGAACAAAAAGCAACAAAACTTTTTTTTTTTTTTTTGCATATTCCAACTGCCCTAGTGCAGCATTAATAACAGCTTCCACCACATTAGGTTTGCAAAGCAGCACTTAAAAACGCAGATACATATAATCCTAGGTATTGTTGAATGTGCGTTTTTAATGGAGTGTCTTAATGGACTATTTTAATATTTTGTTGGACCAAGCTACTTTTTCATCCTACTTGGTTTGGCAGCGCTTTGACTTACTTAGAAGATAATGAAACAGACATGCTCTACAGTGCACTTAAGGTGAGGGGTTAGGGTCCAACCCAGAATATTATATTTTCATCTGATTGTCAAACAAATCACTTCAAAAAGTAGGCTACCTGTGCATGTTCGTCCACTCCAAAATTATTCCAGCATTCAAACTGTATGTATACCTACTCCTTTTAATGAATGGAAATGGACATCTGTTACAAACACCAAAAAGTATGTCTAGTGACATTCAGCGATTGCCATTGATTATTGATTAGGCCTACATTATTTGTTGCGTCTTGATGACAAATTGACATTTTTTGTAGCCTGAAAAGTTGGGACAACTGAAATGGGGGTGAAACTGTCCCAGGAAAACAAGATGATCACCCTAACACACATGGTCAATTTTCTAGACTAGGCTACAATGTGTATTACCCTGAACACCCAAATAGGACTACCAGTATCTGGTAATGTAGTGGTACAAAAAATAGGTGGGTAAACTCTGATTGCCGGTCGCAGCAAAAAAAATAACACTCCCTATACTTTCAATGCATTTTTCTGAAAAAGATGGGAAACTGTGTTTTCTAGCTTATACCCTCCACTAGGCCAACACCACTGCTGGTAGTCTACCCTCTCAGCAGACGCAATCTTACACACATGAAAACATGCAGAACAGGTAGCCTCCATTCAACATACAGTAATATATGAGTTGATTCAAAACATGTTTTACACCGTAGTTCATGAATTGTCCTTATTCACGACTTAATGCTTGGAGTCTTCACAGATCGTGTGATATTAAACACTACCTTTCTTTCATTAAGTTAATGACATTCATGAAAGTGTTATTTTTCCTTACTAAGCATTGAATTGAATTAGAACATTGACCCTGTATGAATCATGGATCTTGTAGATCTCGGAAAATGCACTGCAAGTGTACTGTAACTATGCCTATGTAATACGTTTCTCCATGAAAACAGTTCTCATGTGCACACAAATCCAAAATAAAGTAGGCCTATGCCATTGCAAAATCGAATGCTTTAGCCGAAAGTGTCAACTATAGACCTACTGTCAATAACATATAGGCTACTTGTTGGATGGATTGGATGTGCATTGGTGTCTAGCTGTAGGCTAGTTGTCTAGTGATATTGTCAACCATCATCAGCTGATCCAGCAAAGAAAACAATTATTGATAGAAAATAATAAAGCTAACTAAATGGTCTACTACCAGTACCTCCTCGTAACTGAAAAACCAAGCAATGAGTGCTCTAAACAGCTCACTGACAAAAGCAAACAATAGTAAATTAACGGATAAATGTAATCAATTGGAATAAAGGATCTTTTTTTTCAAGGACGTATGGCAAAATGAGGAAGTACCATGGGAAATCTATGTGAAAGGAGCTCAGCTGAGGCCGTTTATTTCTATGTGGACAACGCTGCCACATGGAAATAAGCGGTTTTACGCAGGGTTTCCCAAACTCGTTCCTGGGGCCCCACTTGGATGCATATTTTGGGTGCACGTCATAAAGCTTTGATTACTTAAATCAGCTGTTTAGTGCTAGGGCAAAAACCAAAACTTCAAACACAGGGGGGCCCCAGGACCGAGCTTGGGTTAAACCATCACAGGGGAGTGGGGGTGTTCGTTTGATTTGGAAGCTTTTATTTTTATATTTACCACTGTAAAACACATTTAGCACTGCATTCTAAACAAATAGGAGAATGGTTCAATTAGCAATATTTAGAGACCTCCCCAAAGTTGGACCCCTGGCTCCCCCGTAATTTGCACTATGGTCCAACCCCATTTTCTCCTTGTAAATCAAGATTGATGTACTTAGCTCTAAACTTGACTATACCCTCAACGTTGCATTATCAATCTTCATAATTTTTTCATGCAAGGCCCCGTTGACATACTGCATGACCCATCTTGTATTAGCAGCTTTTCAAAAAAAAGTAACACAGAACATTATTGTGCGTATTTTCTTTGAATGTTACATCTTGTATACTAAAGGTGGTTCCGAGAACTATGCCAGCATGATCAGCAACCTTGCTTTGAGACCTGAAGACTTGCATTTCCTCCCCAAGCTCAGTGGGCTAAAACAGTTAACGACTCAGGTTCAAACCCAGGAGGGTCACACTAATAGAATCCGGTGTAACCAAATGTAGCTGTTATTGCATGGGGATTTTGTCTCCATATTTGCTGGTTTCCCACTTACCTTCCCTGATATCCTATTTCCAAAGTTGTACGAGCCACAGCTTGAAGATCTAGCCAGCCAGAGAATACTTCATGCGAGAGAATGCTAGCTAATACTTGGCCTCAGTGTTTGAAATTAATCAACAGAGATGTGGTTAAATGGACCATGATAATGCTGTCGCCCAAATCAGGATGCAAACCAAATTGCGTGCCCCTATAGCAGCCGATCTGGCCAGTGAATGAGAGCAAAAGGGGGAGGCAAAGCAAATAATTAAATCATTATAAACAAAGTGAACAGGATTAAATGTAATACTTATATTACTCACAAACACTTCAAAGAAAGTGCTTTTACACTTTCTCCTTGAAATAAATATGAACACTTACATTACAGTGGATGTATGTCTACTGTACCTTACATTACAAGAGTATTTTAAATGTACCGATGTGAACTTTGCATCCCAAAGCCAGCAGGTTTCCTATGAGTTCAAAAGCTCCACCTACTCCGAGATGGTGTCTCTTTCACTGCAGCTTGTTGAGGCTTCATCACACACCTTAAGACCAGTGGCAACACTTTGCTGACCTCTCAGCTAATGACTCAGCTTATGATACACCACTTATTGTTTGGGTGTGTGTTACAGTGCCTGGTGACAGTGCATGAATCCCTGATTGACTATATCTTAACAATGACTAATTATCCCACAGGAGGTAATTACATGGAAAGAATGGGAAGGGGGCCTACATTATCTAATTGAGAGTTGGTAATTACAATGCTTAATATTTTTACCAATATTAGATACAGTCTGCAGCACAAGTCCAAAGGCAGACAGAGCATTTTTCTCATTTTAGCACCATAATGCCAGGGCTATTTGTTATGTGCTGTGCTATCGTTTTTGTGCAGGCTTGGCAGAGAGGGTATTTTCTCTGATTACTGCCATTAAGAGACTGTGGCCAATTAGAGTGCACGCATCTATGGAATCAGACTACAAGCTCAAACAAAATCTTGAGAGCTGACCAATATTGCACATTTTGATCTTGGTCTTGGTTTTTCATTTATCCCTTTAAAACACAATCTCAGTTCCATAATAACATGAATAACATGCACAAGTTCTTAAAAGGTACACTTGTTGTGTCCCAGGAGACCTAAAAAAAGTCTCAAAAGAATAAGAGTAAATAAACTCAACAAAAAAAGAAACCTCTCACTGTCAACTGCATTTTCTTTCAGCAAACTTAACGTGTGTAAATATGTGTGAACATTACAAGATTCAACAACTGAGAAATAAACTGAAGAAGTTCCACAGACGTGACTAACAGAAATTAAATAATGTGTCCCTGAACAAAGGGGGGTCAAAATCAAAAGTAACAGTCAGTTTCTGGTGTGGCCACCAGCTGCATTAAGTACTGCATTACATCTCCTCCTCATGGACTACACCAGATTTGACAGTTCTTGCTGTGAGATTTTACCCCACCCTTCCACCAAGGCACCAGCAAGTTCCTGGACATTTCTGGGGGGAATGACCCTAGCCCTCACCCTCCGATCCAACAGGTCACAGACGTGCTCAATGGGATTGAGATCCAGGCTCTTCGCTGGACACTGACATTCCTGTCTTGCAGGAAATCACGCACAGAACGAGCAGTATGGCTGGTGGCATTGTCATGCTGGACGGTCATGTCAGGATGAGCCTGCAGGAAGGGTATCACACGAGGGAGGAGTATGTCTTCCCTGTGACGCACAGCGTTGACAACAAGCTCGGTCTGATGATGCTGTGACACACCGCCCCAGACCATGACGGACCCTCCACCTCCAAATCGATCCCGCTCTAGAGTACAGGCCTCGGTGTAACGCTCATTCCTTCGACGATAAACGCGAATCCGACCATCAAGACAAAGACATTGAGACAAAACCGTGAGAGCACTTTTTGCCAGTCCTGTCTGGTCCAGTGACGGTCGGTTTGTGCCCATAGGTGACGTTGTTGCCGGTGATGTCTGGTGAGGACCTGCCTTACAACAGGCCTACAAGCCTTCAGTCCAGCCTCTCTCAGCCTATTGTGGACAGTCTGAGAACTGATGGAGGGATTGTGCGTTCTTGGTGTAACTCGGGCAGTTGTTGTTGCCATTCTGTACCTGTCCCGCAGGTGTGATGTTCGGATGTACCGATCCTGTGCAGGTGTTGTAACACGTGATCTGCCACTGCAAGGGTGATCAGCTGTCCGTCCTGTTTCCATGCAGAGCTGGCCTAGGTGTCTCACAGTACTGACATTGCAATTTATTGCCCTGGCCACATCTGCAGTCCTCATGCCTCCTTGCAGCATGCCTAAGGCATGTTCACACAGATGAGCAGGGACCATGGGCATCTTTCTTTTGGTATTTTTCAGAGTCAGTAGAAAGGCCTCTTTCGTGTCCTAAGTTTTCATAACTGTGACGTTAATTGCCTACTGTCTGTAAGCTGTAAACTGGTCTTAATGACCGTTCCACAAGTGCATGTTCAGTAATTGTTTATGGTTCATTGAACAAGCATGGGAAACAGTGTTAAAACCATTTACAATGAAGATCTGCGAAGTTATTTGGATTTTTACAAATTATCTTTGAAAGACAGGGTCCTGCAAAGGGAATGTTAGTTCTTTTGCTGAGTTTATGTGCATCACAGAATCCCTTTCCCCTTCTTCCCTCTATCCAGGTAAAATGTGATCTATTGCAACTTCCGTCACGCTGATGAAACAACACAAGATCAGCTGAGACTGAATAGCTCACAGGTAATAGATGTCAGATTTTAGAGCGCCAAAATGTCAGCTATCCTTTCATTATGTTATTCATCTTTTGTTTTTCACTATCTGGCAGGCTTTCCGGATCAGAGGACTAACTCATACCATCTCACCATGGAATAATCTTTATAATAAATTCACCGTGATGACACATGGGGTGGTCGTGACCTTTCACAAGATTCCATGGCACCAACATGCCATGCACCAGAATTAAAAAGGTGTGTGGCATTTCTGCATGAATTGAGAACAGATCAGTTCTACAATGAAGTAAATGAATAGGCTCGGGATAAATCAGTAAAATCCTCTAATCCTCTGTCGTCATGCAGGAAGCATATTCACAGAGAGCTTTGGATGATACCATTTTGAAGGCTGGCATTTAACTCCTATGAGAGGACACATGCATGCACATAAACACAGACAAATGCAAACACACACACACACACACAACCAAATAGAAGCAGCTCCATCATCCTACTGGTCCTTTGTAGTTCCTTGTCTCAGACTAACAAACACTCAACGACTCCTCCGAAAGAGACAGCATTTCATAGGACTCACTAAAGTTCTGAGCTCAAATTGAATTGTCTGATTTTGACTTGTGGCTGGTAGGGCAATCACACTACGCTACATCAAACAATCAAATCAAGCTACGCTAGCACAAACACATCCTCAAGGGTTATCCCTAATCTCTTACCCTCAGTCCCCTGACAGGCAAGGCATCAGTGAAAGCAACAAAGAAACAGCACACAAACATAGACACAGAAAAACACATGCACACAAAGACATACAGTACCCAGAAATCCAGAATTTAATTCCAAAATCGTATCACTTCAGTGGAGCATGTCAGGTTCACGCTCTTTTCAGTTGAGTTCTCACCAATAGATGGGTTTTGTTAGTGGGTGTGTTTGATTTGTCTACAACAAATGTTCTGAGAATTGAGTTACACTGTAACACATGCAGTGACTTGCAATCAAGGTAGGCAGTGCTTACCCTTTGATAATCAACACCAAAATGTTCTGTTATATAAAAATGTTTAATTATTTTTTGTTATCTGTTTTTTTTTTACAATGATTCTGATGTTTTTTAATGCAAGAAAATAGAAGAATTTGCTAAAACTGCATCAAAATTTCAATAAAGGCACTAGGCTATTCATGCCTTTCTTTCCATGCATTCGAATCGTTGACGTGTGCGGCCGTTCCTGACTCCAGTCACAGTTCATGGACAGGATCAGCATAGCTCTGCTGCTTTGCCTAGCTTCAGTCGTTGTAATGAGACAATTTCCTATTTTGCACATGCGAATTGCCTAAACATGTTGTGTGGGCATTGCCTGGGGTAAACTGCACATTTGGGTCTCTACATAATTTGGGATTTGCAACCCTTGAACTGAACAAAGCTAGCGAGCTAGCTAGCAAATACAACCTTGCAAATGGACACTATACTGTACCTCAAAACATTGAAATAATGTAACACGCCGTTTGGAGGGTTCGAAGAGTGGAACGTCAACTATACTAAAAGTTAAGACCAAACAGAGTTAACATACAGAACCGGAGATCTACGTGACTTTATTCATGACAGGCAAGGCAAACACCACTCCCTCACTACTAGCTGTTTGGCAGGTGAACTGTGAATACTGGACTGTCCACTTGTCTGAAACGTCATTACCAATTAATACTTTTTTACCTGGACTTTTACACATCTTGGACATTTACTTTTGCCTTGTGGATGTAGTAGGGATGTTTTTTCTCCCGCCACTCAATGTAAGCCAGAGCTTTGGCTTCTATTCTGAACAAAAATATAAACGCAACATGTAAAGTGTTGGTCCCATGTTTCATAAGCTGAAATAATAAATTGCAGACATTTTCCATTCGCCCAAAAAGCTTAACTCACAAATGTGTTTACATCCCTATTAGTGAGCATTTCTCCTTTGCCAAAATAATCCATCTACCTGACAGGTGTGGCATATCAAGAACCTGCAGCATGATCATTACACAGGTGCACCTTGTACTGGGAACAATAAAATTACACTTTAAAATGTCCAGTTTGTCACACAACACAATACCACAGATGTCTTAAATTTTGAGGGAGTGTGTAATTAGCATGCAGACTCCAGGAATGTCCACCAGAGCTGTGGCCAAATAATTGAATTATAATTTCTCTACCATAAGCTGTCTCCAACGTAGTTTTAGAGAATGTGGCCTCACTCCCACAGACCACGTGTAACTATGCCTGCCCAGGACCTCCACAAGCCCTTTTGTGCAGAAAAACCTATTCTGATTGTCTGGGCCTGGCTCCCAAGCGGGTAGGCATATGCCCTCCCAGAACCACCCACGGCTGCACCCCTGCCCAGTCATGTGAAATCCATAAATTTTGGCCTAATGAATATATTTAAATTGACTGATTTCGTTATATGAATTGTAACTCAGTCAAATCTTTGAAATTGTTGCATGTTGTATTTTTGTTCAATATACAAGATGGATGCGACAAACTACACTAAAACCATTATATGTGTGAGGCTGCATGGGGGCGCACGGGAGGATTCTGCTCACTGACCGGCTGAATTCCCTAAAGGATGGAGCTGCCTGTGTGCTGCGTGGGAGAACTGTGCTACCATCTGCTGTTTGTGTGTGTGTGTGACGTTTTGTGTCTGTGTGAAATTGGAACTGAAGGAGGCTTTGGGGATGCGTCTCCCACACAACCGTGGGCCTGCTGTGTGCATGCAGAATATAAGAGTGGACATGGGGTTCTGCTGTGATTTCTACAACGCTTCACTGAGAGGTTCAACTTCACCCTGAAAGACAGACAAGTGGACTTATTTTACAACAAGTAAAGGGCCCAAAAATTGCAGGTTAACATTACTTTGAATGCATTTGATGCATTCGTCTGTCATTTTGATTGTTAATATGGACATTTTGTTAGAATCTTACTTATTAATTAAGTGTGTGTAATAATATTTCACATAATAAAATTAATATTAATATAATGTATTTGTGTTTTTTCACACGCCGCGTGCAGTGCATTGGAAGAATTGTAAATCCATTGTGAAAGGCTATGGAGTATGCATTGTGAATTATTTAGATGAAATGTGTCCAAATATTGGTCTTTTAGTGCCACCTATCATTTGTAACTGTGGATGCTACAGTGGTCTATGGCTGAGCTGAGTTGAGCAGTGAGTCATTTTGTCAGGTAATATGAAATATGTTATCATGGGAAGCTATTGCTTGTGTATCTTGGCAAAATGTTTTTTTTTTTTTTTGTGTCAATTTTAGTTAATAGCCTATTTCACTCTGGTTGTTGGAGCTATCTGTTGTATGTGTCACGCCCTGACCTGTTTTATTTCTCTATTTGGTTAGGTCAGGGCGTGATGTGGGGTGGGCATTCTATGTTCTATTTACTATGTTTTGTATTTCTTTGTTTTGGCCGGTTATGGTTCTCAATCAGGGACAGCTGTCTATTGTTTTCTCTGATTGGGAACCTACTTAGGCAGCCCTTTTTCCCCATTTGTCATTGTGGGTAGTTAACTTTGTTTGTGACACTAATGCCCTGTAAGCTTCACGGTTGTGGTTTCGGTTGTTGTTTTGTTGGTGACATTTTAAAAGAAAAATGTACGCCCACCACGCTGCACCTTGGTCTTTGTCCAGCATAGGCCGTGACAATATGGGTAACTTGGTCTTCATCAAGGTTTATTTGTGGGTAAATCTGGCTTTGATAATAACCAGTGCCTACCCAGCCCCCATCCTCACTGCACATCACTGAACATATGGCTGGCAGCCTCTGGATCACCTACTGTTTAAGGCAAACATGGTACCGCGGCCTTGGTTTCATACCTTTTAATGTCATTCAACTCCCTGTTTAAACAGTTCATACCAACCGATAGTCCACTCTGTTGTAAATATCAGCTGGGAGATTTGAGCTGCATTCACGCTTTGTTGGCTATGCACCTTCAAAGGCAATGTTCCCATGTTTCACAGAGAATGTATTCACGTTAAACTTTGCATATGTCGGCTCAATTGGAAATTAACTTTAAATGTCAAGCTCCCTATAACGCGGATCTACATTTGATCAGATTGAATCCCCGCCTTGAGCATGGAATTACCTTTGTTTATTTTTAGTTACAAAAGGAATACAATGACATATTGCTGTATTGTATCTGCTTCTTCCCATTACCCTTATGTAGTGACAATCCTCTCTTTTGTCTTGTTTTCTAAGGCAGAGGCAAGTATGGAATATATTCTGTGTATTTCAGAAACATATTCATGTATGTGTGTCTGCTTCTCAACTGGTTTCCATTTCTCATTTTGACGGTTAACAACTTGATATTTCTCTTGCAACATCCACATTCTGGATCCACTAGCATACAGAAACTGTGTCATATAGCGGATTACTTTAGAATGTAACCTGAATACTTCATAGAGTAGAGCCATTGTGGGCTGAGCTGCATCAGCAGGCAGTAATGGCTTGGACCCAGCTCAAAGGGCTAATGGCATGGTTGTTCAACCTGAGTGTGGTGGTATCTTAAAAATTCACCGCCCCCTCCCTGTAGCCCAGGCGACATACCTGACATCCCCATTAAACACATCCTGATAAAGCATCTACTCCCCTGACACACACACACACGCCCGCCCTTTACCTCAGTCACCTCAACCGCACATGACAAGAGGCTTACTCTCTAGTAGCCATTAGGCCTGACCTTTATCTGTTATCTCTGCAGCAGTTAGTATCCTAAAACAGCCACTGTATCGCATTAGTGGAAACCAAGACTGTTCTCGGAGCAGATCTGACAGTTTTGACTAGCAAAAGTGACCTTTCGTAGCAGGTTAGGAGATTTTTAAGAAGTAGATTAGGAAAATGAACATAACCTAATTCTCCTAACATGCTAAGGTTAGTAAAAGGGTTATGTTTAGCTAAAATGCCAATGGTCCCTGACACGATTCGAACATACACTACATGACACCTGCTCGTCGACTATGTCGTTCCAAAATCATGGGAATTAATATGGAGTTGGTCCCCACTTTGCTGCTATAAATACCTCCACTCTACTGAGAAACCTTTCCACTAGATGTCGGAACATTGCTTTTGGGATTTGCTTCCATTCAGCCACAAGAGCATTAGTGAGGTCAGGCAGGGATGTTGGGCGATTAGGCCTGGCTCGCAGTCAGCGTTCCAATTCATCCCAAAGGTGTTAGATTGTGCAGATCAGTCAAGTTCTTCCACACCGATCTTAACAAACCATTTCTGTATGGACCTCACGTTGTGCGCGGGGGCATTATCATGCTGAAACAGGAAAGGGCCTTCCCCAAACTGTTGACATAAAGTTGGAAGCACAGAATTGTCCATAATGTCATTGTATGCAGTAGTGTTAGGATTTCCCTTCACTGGAACTCAGGGGCCTAGCCTGAACCATGAAAAACAGTCCCAGTCCATTATTACTCCTCCAACAAACTTTATAGTTTGCACTTTGCATTGGGGCAGGTAGAGTTCTCCTTGCATCCGCCAAACCCAGATTAGTCCGTCGGATTTCCAGATGGTGAATGAAATGTGATTCATCATTCCAGAGAATGCGCATCCACTTCTCCAGAGTCCAATGGAAGCCACTTTCACACCACTCCAGCCGATGTTTTCATTATGCATGGTGATCTTAGGCTTGTGTGTGGATGCTCTGCCATGTACACCCATTTCATGAAGCTTCCGACGAACTGTTCTTGTGTGGACGTTGCTTCAAGAGGCAGTTTGGAACTCTGTAGTGTGTGTTGCAACCGAGGACAGACAATTTTTATGCGCTACACACTTCAGCACTCTGTGGTCCTGTTCTGTGAGCTAATGTGGCCTACCATTAGCTCCTAGAATATTTCCACTTCACAATAACATCACTTACAGTTGACCAGGGCAGCTCTGGCAGGGCAGAAATTTGATGAATTGACTTGTTGGAAAGGTGGCATCCTATGACGGTGCCACGTTGAAAGTCACTGAACTTTTCAGTAAGGACATTCAACTGTCAATGTTTACCTATGTATATTAAATGGCTATGTGCTCAAATGTATACACCTGTCTGCAACATATGTGGCTGAATCCACTAATTTGAAGGGGTGTCCACATACTTTTGTATATGTTTTGTATCTAAACTCAGCAAAAAAAGAAATGTCCTCTCACTGTCAACTGCGTTTATATTCAGCAAACTTAACATGTGTAAATATTTGTACGAACATAAGATTCAACAACTGAGACATAAACTGAACAAGTTCCACAGACATGTGACTAACAGAAATAGAATAATGTGTCCCTGAAAAAGAGGGGGTCAAAATCAAAAGTAACAGTCAGTTTCTGGTGTGGCCACCTGCTGCATTAAGTACTGCAATGCATCTCCTCATGAACTGCACTGGATTTGCCAGTCTTTGCTGTGACCTGTTACCCCACTCTTCCACCAAGGCAAGTTCCCGGACATTTCTGGGGGGAATGGCCCTAGCGCTCACCCTCCAATACAACAGGTCCCAGACATGCTCAGTGGGATTGAGTTCCGGGTTCTTCGCTGTCCATGGCAGAACACTGACATTCCTGTCTTGCAGGAAATCACGTATAGAACGAGCAGTATGGCTGGTGGCATTGTCATGCTGGAGGGTCATGTCAGGATGAGCCTGCAGGAAGGGTAACACAGGAGGGAGGAGGATGTATTTCCTGTAATGCACAGCGTTGAGATTGCCTGCAATGACAAGCCCAGTCCGGTGATGCTGTGACACACCGCCCAAGACCATGACACGGACCCTCCACCTCCAAATCGATCCCGCTCTAGAGTGCAGGCTTCGGTGTAACGCTCATTCCATCTACGATAAATGCGAATCCGACCATCACCCCTGGTAGGACAAAACCGCGACTCGTCAGTGACCTGCCTTAAAACAGGCCTACAAGCCCCCAGTCCAGCCTCTCTCAGCATATTGTGGACAATATGAGCACTGATGGAGGGATTGTGTGTTCCTGGTGTAACTCGGGCAGTTGTTGTTGCCATCCTGTACCTGTCCCGCAGGTGTGATGTTCGGATGTGCCGATCCTGTGCAGGTGTTGTTTACACGTGGTCTGCCACTGTGAGGACAATCAGCTGTCCGTCCTGTCTCCCTGTAGTGCTGTCTTAGGCGTCTCACAGTACGAACATTGCAATTCATTGCCCTGGCCACATCTGCAGTCCTCATGCCTCCTTGAAGCATGCCTAAGGCACGTTCACGCAGATGAGCAGGGACCCTGGCCATCTTTCTATTGGTGTTTTTCATAGTCAGTGGAAATCTTTATTGCCTCTTTATTGTTTTTATAACTGTGACCTTAATTGCCTACCGGTCCTTAAGCTGTTAGTGTCTTAATGACCGTTCCACAGGTGCATGTTCATGAATTGTTTTTGGTTCATTGAACAGGCATGGGAAACAGTGTTTAAACCCTTTACAATGAAGATCTGTGAAGTTATTTGGATTTTTATGAATTATCTTTGAAAGACAGGGTCCTGAAAGACGTTTCTTTTTTTGCAGAGTTTAGTTACAACCAGGCCTGCCCTGCGAACGGTCTTGGTTTCCACTAATGCAATGCTGCAATAAAGGCTGCCAGAGAGCCTGAGAATACTGCCAATATTTCACAAAATGGTGTTTCCAATTCTTTCCTTCATGAGCAGTCAGTGTATTGACAGGAATAATAATCCGATAGACTGTAGATGATAAATGGCAATATGAGATTACCACACAGAGCTTGTTGATCTATACTCTATTTTTTTTTCAATTAAGTACCAAGGAATGGGACAATATATGTGTGCTCTTTGTGATATTCATCTTTAATATCAGGTTATGGTTTAAGAGCGAAGGTGTGATGTTAATGCTGAAAAGGAGAGGTGATTGGTCTGGAAAGAGGATTTGAAAATGCTCTTGGTCCATTGTTGCAAACTGGATTATTGTAAGAATTAGATATAATTGGATAGGACACACTGTAGATGTACCAGTAGACCACTTCTGTCTCTCCCCTACATGTTTCATTGTCTCCTTTCAACATTTTGACACCATTCATTCTGCTTAGGAGATTTTGAAATGTCATACACTTTCTTCTGCAGCAGCTAGGGCATGATGCAGACTTCACAGACCCTGACAAGGAAGCTTAAACTGCATAAAATTGGAATGAATTCACACATCATCTGAGCCATCTCCAAGGGCTTTAATCTTCTTTATGTCTCACAAGCAGGCCTATCAAAAAACTCTAAGAGTCAAGTTTTACTTAGAGGGAGGGATATCAGGGACTTTATAAATTAAATAATCTATTGTTGTCTTGTTCATAATTATTGAATATAAAATATATTTTAAGGCTAAATTTAACATATCTTTGTTCGCACTGCCTTGTCTGAGACATTCTGGGATTCATATCTGTGTTAATAATAGCTTTGTGGGAAAGTTTTGAGTTGTGTCCCTACGTTGAGTCTGCACTGATCTCAGTCTAAACTGATGGGGTTTTATTTCATGTGGTAGATTTTATGCAGATTTTTAAACACACCGTTGTAATCTCAGTTGAATCGTTGAGATGAATTGTCGTACTGTATGTCGACCTGTACAACAAATCAAAAAGGGAGGACCAATATGTTGTCAGAAACTAACTCTCAGTTCAGAACTGCTTACACTTTGATTTGTAAGTTGTGGTGGCATTTCCAGGGAACCCTGAGGTGCATCATTTCGAATCAGTTCTCTGAAGTGGATTTCAGAACATTCCACCATGCCAACACAAAATAGTTTATTGGGCCTGAACTGTTGTGGTATATTGAAAGGTAAACAGTCAATACATTTTTAAGGGTCTCATCAGGCACTGCTCTCTCATAAGGAAAAAGCAGTTTCTCTCTCTCTGCGCTTTACTTTATTCAGTCAAGGAGAAAGTTCGCTGGCTCTCACACTAGCCACTATCACTTAGTGCCAAGGTGGGTGTGAGTTCAAAACATTATGTTAAAAGCAGTGTGTGTAACTTGTTTCACAGACTTTTGTTTTTGGTAAGATGACAAACCACTATCATTTATAGTTGAATGAACATATGAGACAAATTGAGCGAACACTATTTTTTTCCTATGATTTCTCATGTTGGAGTTTAGTTGGACCAAACTTAACATTTTAAGTTCAGGTTACACTTTGAATTAAAAGTTAAGTAAACAATAAAAAGACTGTGTAATCAGTTACTTAATAATATTTAGTTGAAACAACTAGATGTGTTTTGTTTATGTCGTGTTTTTACAGTCCGGCTCTTGCAATAAAAAACAAGTATTGCAATCCGGAGAAGTTTGAGTAGTAAAATAACATTTTGTCTAATACAAAATGGGCTCTAGAGGAAAACAACAAATTGTTAATTTTCTGTAGCTCCTTTCACTAGAACAAGGATGTGATGTAATTTGGTTGGCACGGTTAGTTTGGCTTCTATTGTTTCTCTCATGTTACATTCAAACTAAAGTTAAGCCTGGGAAATCAAGGACTGCTAATCAGCATGATTCACAGAAATTTCACAAGCATAATTGCCCTAAAAAATCTTTAAAGGAAAGGAACATCCTACTCCCTAGGTCTTGATCAAACTGGAGTAAAAGGTCATGACCTTCTCCAGCTGAGCTTTGCAGTTGATTGAAGATGTTGATATTCTGGATTTGATTGCAGAAGACATGCATGGGGCAAGCTGCATTTTAAAGCAAATGAATCAGGCCCTGTTCAGAGGAAAGAACATTAAATTAATAAAAGCCAAAAGCCACCATTACATTCTATTAATGTATCATTTAAGACTGCAGTTGTTAAGACTTCCACACAATGGACATGTTCGCAGAGTTGAGAGATTAGCTCTCTGCGGCCATTTGTGACCCATTTCAGGAAACTAGGTGTATGTCGCAACTTTAAAGGAGATTTATTTGAAAATGAGTTTTTTGGGGCAGAAATGCCTTCTGGAACATGTTAACTTTCATGTGCTTTAACATGTGTATGCCATCTGTAAATATGAATACACATTTTAAATTATGAGCCTTGTTGATTAAGCTACAGAGAGTCAGCTATCTTCCCACTAGCCATGATAGGCTGAGATAATGAGTGGGCTGGACATGCCGAGGGGAGTTTGGATTGGTCTGCCATATAGAAGGCTTCTGTCTATTTGAGTTGGTCAGTCTGTGTTAATTCTGTCGAACGCTGCATTAAAAAAAAAGATCCGTAGTGGAATTAAGTATTTCTCTCCACTTTCTGGAAGATCGAGTTTTGAAATCAGTGGAATTAGAGTATGATAGCTAAAGAGATGGAAAAAAACACGTCTCAGGATTACATCTTCAAATAAGGGCAACCGTGGCATGGCATCCGTGACAGGGAGATGCGTCCATCATGCATGATGATGTAAGATAGTCTAGCTAGCTACATTTTCAAATATTAGATGTTTCTCATTTTGACGGAAAGTGGTTACATTTCAAGTTAAAGTGTACTAACTTGTGTACTAACTTGTTAAACTAATGTTAGCTGGCTGGATCCCTAGCTAATGTTGTGTGTATGACGTTATTATTTGTATCCCAGAGACATTTGCTTTGCTTGTCAGAGCCTAATGTTAGCTAGCTAACATTGAACATGGTTGGTTAACCCCCAGCATATTCATGCAGGGTAGTAATGACATGATTTGGCATTATGTTCATTGTTGTTTAACTAGCTAACATTAGCCAGTCACATCGTTATGTGACGTGTGTGTGATCTTACATGTTGTTTACCTAGCTAGGTAGCTACATGTCTTAAGGATTTCTGCTAATATCAAATGTCTATGTCCTGGGAAATGTTCTTGTTACTTACAACCTCGTGATAAATGTTCAGGAGCCTTATGGCTTGGAGGGTAGAAGCTGTTTAGAAGCCTTTTGGACCTAGACTTGGCGCTCCGGTACTACTTGCCGTGCGGTAGCAGAGATAAGTCTATGACTAGGGTGGCTGGAGTCTTTGACAATTTTTACGGCCTTCCTCTGACATCGCCTGGTATAAAGGTCCTGGATGGTTAGAAGCTTGGCCCCCAGTCAGGATGCTCTCGATGGTGCAGCTGTATAACTTTTTGAGGATCTGAGAACCCATGCCAAATCTTTTCAGTCTCCTGAGGGGGAAAAGGATTTGTCGTGCCCTCTTACATTTACATTTAAGTCATTTAGCAGACGCTCTTATCCAGAGCGACTTACAAATTGGTGCGTTCACCTTAAGACATCCAGTGGAACAGCCACTTTACAATAGTGCATCTAAATCTTTTAAGGGGGGGGGGTGAGAAGGATTACTTTATCCTATCCTAGGTATTCCTGAAAGAGGTGGGGTTTCAGGTGTCTCCGGAAGGTGGTGATTGACTCCGCTGTCCTGGCGTCGTGAGGGAGTTTGTTCCACCATTGGGGGGCCAGAGCAGCGAACAGTTTTGACTGGGCTGCGCGGGAACTGTACTTCCTCAGTGGTAGGGAGGCAAGCAGGCCAGAGGTGGATGAACGCAGTGCCCTTGTTTGGGTGTAGGGCCTGATCAGAGCCTGGAGGTCTTCACAACTGTTTTGGTGTGCTTGGACAATGTTTAGTTTGTTGATATGGACACCAAGGAACTTGAAGCTCTCAACCTGCTCCACTTCAGCCCCATCGATGAGAATGAGATACTGTAATGGCATTGAATAGAAAACTACAAAACCACAAAAAAAACTACTTCCTGAATTGATTTTTCTGAGGTTTTCGCCTGCCAAATCAGTTCTGTTATACTCACAAACACCATTTGAACAGTTTTGGAAATGTTAGAGTGCTTTCTATCCAAATCTACCAGTTATATGCATATGATATATTCTGTGCCCGAGGAGCAGGCAGTTTAATTTGAGCATGCTTTTCATCCAAAATTCCGAATGCTGCCCCCTACCCTAGAGAAGTTAACAAGATGTGTATCTTTAATTTGCTGTATTGGACTTGTTAATGTGTTACATATTAACCTCTTCAACCTATGGGGGCGCTATGTCATTATTGGATAAAAAGACGTGCCTGTTTTAAGCGCAATATTTTGTCACGAAAAGATGCTGGACTATGCATGGAATTGACAGCCTTGGAAAGACAAAACTCTGACGTTTCCAAAACTGCAAAGATATTATCTGTGAGTGCCCCAGAACTAATGCTACAGGCGAAACCAAGATGAAGTTTCATACAGGAAATGCCCCAGATTCTGAAGGCGCTGTGTTCCAATGTCTCCTTATATGGCTGTGAATGCGCCAGGAATGAGCCTGCCCTGTGTGTCGTTTCTCCAAGGTGTCTGCAGCATTGTGACGTGTTTGTAGGCATATCATTGGAAGATTGACCATAAGAGACTACATTTAGCTGGTGTCCCGCCCGGTGTCCTGTGTCGAAATTATTGCGTAATCTGTAGGTCCATGCGCGTTCCATTTCTTCAGAAGAGAAAGTCAACTGCCACGATGGATTTTATCGTCGATAGATATGTGAAAAACACCTTGAGGATTGATTCTAAACATCGGTTTGCCATGTTTCTGTCGATATTATGGAGTTAATTTGGAAAAAAGTTCACGTTTTAATGACTTAATCTCTTCTTTTTTTTTTTTTCCTTACCCAAACGTGATGAACAAAACGGAGCGATTAGTCGAAACAAATAATATTTTTTGTAAAAACGGAACATTTGCTATCTAACTGAGTCTCCTCATTGAAAACATCTGAAGTTCTTCAAAGGTAAATGATTTTATTTGAATTCTTTTCTGGTTTTTGTGAAAATGTTGCATGCTGAAAGAGAGGCATAATCCTATGCTAGGCTATCAATACTGTTACACAAATGCTTGTTTAGCTATGGTTCAAAAGCATATTTTGAAAATCTGAGATGACAGTGTTGTTAACAAAAGGCTAAGCTTGAGAGCAAATATATTCATTTCATTTGCGATTTTCATGAATAGTTAACGTTGTGTTATGCTAATGAGCCTGTGGATAGATTTACACAATCCTGGATACAGGTTTTTTTTCGTAGCTAAACGTGACGCAGAAAACGGAGCGTTTTGTCCTAAACAAATAATCTTTCAGGAAAAACTGAACATTTGTTATCTGAGAGTCTCCTCATTGAAAACATCTGAAGGTTTTCAAAGGTAAATGATTTTATTTGAATCCTTTTCTGGTTTTTGTGAAAATGTTGCCTGCTGAATGCTAACGCTAAATGCTACACTAAATGCTACGTTAGCTATCAATACTGTTACACAAATGCTTGTTTAGCTATGGTTCAAAAGCATATTTTTAAAATCTGAGATGACAGTGTTGTTAACAAAAGGCTAAGCTTTAGAGCAAATAGATTAATTTCATTTCATTTGCAATTTTCATGAATAGTTAACGTTGTGTTATGGTAATGAGCTTGAGGCTGTAGTCACGATACCGGATCCGGGATGGCTCGACGCAAGAAGTTAAAAATAAAATAAAATTCACGTGCTGCCTTTTCAGCGGAATGTTGTCGAGCCTGTGCTAGAAAGGTTAAGCATCTGTTTTTGACAAAGATGATTAATTAATAGGAAGTGGAACACACACACACACTAAACTAACCTCTATTTTCTCTGTGTTTCTGTGGTGGTATCTCCATACAACCGCGATGGTGTTCAAACATGGCAGCTGCCTGCTGATGGACAACAGTTTTTGTCATGGTGTGCTCCTTCCGCGCCTCTTCGCCCCCCTCACCATTATGGTGGTCAGCTACTTCCTCACAATCAGCGCCCTGCAGACTGAAGCTACCCTCTGCCTGGACCAGCTGGTGCCCCGGCCCAAGTGGAGCGCCACCCTAACCCTGAGCTTCTTTCCCCAGGCCTCGCTCTCCTCAGACAAGCTTTTCTTCAGGCGTTCACTAAGCCACAACACAAGAGGGGTAGGAAGAGGGGTTGGTGGGCAGGGGTGGACCTGCGGTATGGGTGTCGCACCATGCAGTCAATCGCAACAAGCAGAAGGCCTCCCAAGGTCCTGGGCATGGCCTTCTTCCTGTTTGTGGTCATGTGGTGTCGATCAGCAACGTACTGACAGTGGTGTGCGACCCCATGGACTGTGACGCTGGGGTGATGTGAGGGCTGCTGAACATGTATGTGGATACCTCTCCTCAGCCATCAACCCTCTGGTATACTCTGTTCAACGTACCGTGCCGTCTTCTTCCGCTACATACACTGCCAGTACAGCAGAGAGAGGAAGCCTCTGCAGCTCATACCGGTCAACAACATCTCTCCGCTGGCATACAACTCCCTTGGTCATGGTCAGTAATGGTCGACTTAAGGGGGTGGCTCTCCCAAGGACACCACTGCAATAGCAGCTGGGGCTGGTCTAAACTCATTGAAATAGAAAAAAAGGAAGTGGGCCACGAGTGGGATTTCTCGCTTCCTTTTCCATCGCTGCTAGTCACACCAGAAAATAACTAAGATAATGCTAAATGATCAGCAACAGCCAGGGGGCACGAGGGGAATCGATTCCCCTAAAATGTTCATGCACCTAGCCTTGGTACAAGTCTGTTTAGCTAACATTCCAGTACCTGTACGCCATGTCATATGCCAAAGATGTTTTGCAATGACAGAGTACAAGGAGTGGAATGTACACTAACCAGACACCATACACAAATCTACTGTATATTTGTATATACACTGTACACATGTGTGAATTAATGTTTTTCTGTTTTTATTGTCATTAACCCAAAGAGAGAGCTATCTTTTGATCTTCTGTTTTCTATAATATAAATACAGAAATGTGTATTGGTGGGACGCAGGCTAAATAAAATGAATCTGTAAGGAGTCACAAATGAACTGAAGTCAAAGCGTGTTTATTTTTTCTGTTTGATGTCATGGTCACCAGGAGGTTGTGTCTCGTTCCCGGTTGGACATTCTTGGGACATTGTGTCATGGTCCCCTGAAGCTCCCCTGGATGTTCTTGGAGGTATTGTCACGTGATTGTCCCAGGTGTCCCAAACCATTATAAGTAAAGTAATGACATTGTATGGGGGGGGTTTAAGGTAAGTGTTACGCTGTCCAGCTAGAATAGTGTAAAAAAATTTAATCAATGAAAATATGATTACATTTCACATGATCACTGTACTAACTTTTCAATATGATCCCACCTGGGATTTGAACTCACAACCTCTGGATTAGGAGTATTCTGATTTTTCTGCTATTTCAGATATTTGGTTTTTCAGTATAGTTAAATAGAGAAATGTATTGATGGGATGTAGGCTAAATAAAATGTATCTGAAGTCAAAGCTTATTTATTTCTGCTTTGATATCCAACAGTCCTATGATCAGCTCCATGAGGGCATTTTGCTGAGAAAATTATTTCTAAACAAATATGAATTAGGTAGTTGGACATCAGAACGTGTTGCAACTTCTGGTAACCTGTGGAAGAAACAATATATTTAATAGGCCACTCAGTTTATTTATAACGACATCTATAGAAGTTCACATTAAATCAATAATAAGTATAGACTATTGCCTGCAATAGCACCTTAGGGACTTCCATACAGAAAAGGTTTTCTGCAGCAGTGCAGGTGGATTAGTTTGGCATTGCCAGTGACCACAGCAACATATGGAGAATAAATTCACGTTGGCAAGTTAGTTAGCTAAACCTTTGACAAACGTAATTGGGGAAATACTATTGACATTACTAACAATGCATAAGACAGTTGACAATAGCAAACTTATCAACATGAATAAGAATAGATGCACCTTACCCTTCAGATGCACTTCATCAATCACGGGTTCCCAACAAACAGGAAATGTCCCGAGGACATTCGGTGATGTTCCCATTCAGTCCCTTAAGGGTTTTGTATATATATATATACACTGCTCAAAAAAAATTAAGGGAACACTTAAACAACACAATGTAACTCCAAGTCAATCACACTTCTGTGAAATCAAACTGTCCACTTAGGAAGCAACACTGATTGACAATACATTTCACATGCTGTTGTGCAAATGGAATAGACAACCGGTGGAAATTATAGGCAATAAGCAAGACACCCCCAATAAAGGAGTGGTTCTGCAGGTGGTGACCACAGACCACTTCTCAGTTCCTATACTTCCTGGCTGATGTTTTGGTCACTTGAATGCTGGCAGTGCTTTCACTCTAGTGGTAGCATGAGACGGAGTCTACAACCCACACAAGTGGCTCAGGTAGTGCAGCTCATCCAGGATGGCACATCAATGCGAGCTTTGACAAGAAGGTTTGCTGTGTCTGTCAGCGTAGTGTCCAGAGCATGGAGGCGCTACCAGGAGACAGGCCAGTACATCAGGAGACGTGGAGGAGGCCGTAGGAGGGCAACAACCCAGCAGCAGGACCGCTACCGCCGCCTTTGTGCAAGGAGGAGCAGGAGGAGCACTGCCAGAGCCCTGCAAAATTACCTCCAGCAGGCCACAAATGTGCATGTGTCTGCTCAAATGGTCAGAAACAGACTCCACGAGGGTGGTATGAGGGCCCGATGTCCACAGGTGGGGGTTGTGCTTTCAGCCCAACACCGTGCAGGACGTTTGGCATTTGCCAGAGAACACCAAGATTGGCAAATTAGCCACTGGCGCATTGTGCTCTTCACAGATGAAAGCATGTTCACATTGAGCACATGTGACAGACGTGACAGAGTCTGGAGATGCCGTGGAGAACGTTCTGCTGCCTGCAACATCCTCCAGCATGACCGGTTTGGCGGTGGGTCAGTCATGGTGTGGGGTGGCATTTCTTTGGGGGGCCGCACAGCCCTCCATGTGCTCGCCAGAGGTAGCCTGACTGCCATTAGGTACCGAGAGGAGATCCTCAGACCCCTTGTGAGACCATATGCTGGTGCGGTTGGCCCTGGGTTCCTCTTAATGCAAGATAATGCTAGACCTCATGTGGCTGGAGTGTGTCAGCAGTTCCTGCAAGAGGAAGGCATTGATGCTATGGACTGGCCCGCCCGTTCCCCAGACCTGAATCCAATTGAGCACATCTGGGACATCATGTCTCGCTCCATCCACCTGTTGCACCACAGACTGTCCAGGAGTTGGCGGATGCTTTAGTCCAGGTCTGGGAGGAGATCCCTCAGGAGACCATCCGCCACCCTCATCAGGAGCATGCCCAGGCGTTGCAGGGAGGTCATACAGGCACGTGGAGGCCACACACAGTACTGAGCCTCATTTTGACTTGTTTTAAGGACATTACATCAAAGTTGGATCAGCCTGAAGTGTGGTTTTCCACTAATATTGAGTGTGACTCCAAATCCAGACCTCCATGGGTGGATACATTTGATTTCCATTGATAATTTTTGTGTGATTTGTTGTCAGCACATTCAACTATGTAAAGAAAAAAGTATTTAATAAAAATATTTCATTCATTCATATCTAGGATGTGTTATTTTCGTGTTCCCTTTATTTTTTTGAGCAGAGTATATTCATAACAGGTGGGTTGTGTGTGGGTGCTGGCGTGTGTGGTAATCAACAAACAATACCCCATATTGACAAACGATAAAGGTTTTTAGTAATTGTTGTAACAGCTATTTTCCGGTCTCTCCAGAGATGTTCGATCGTGTTCAAGTCCGTGCTCTGGCTGGGCCACTCAAGGACATTCATAGATTTGTCCTGAAGCCACTCCTGAGTTGTCTTGGCTGTGTGCTTAGGGTCATTGTCCTGATGGAAGGTGAACCTTCACCCCAGTCTAAGGTCATGAGCACTCTGGAGCAGGTTTTCATCAAGGATCTCTCTATATTTTGCTCCGTTCATCTTTCCCTCGATCCTGACTAGTCTCCCAGTCCCTGCTGCTGAAAACATCCCCACATCCATAGGGATGGTGTTATGTTTCCTCCAGACGTAACGCTTGGCATTCAGGCCAAAAAGTTCAGTCTTGGTTTCATTAGACCGGGGAATATTTTCTCATGGTCTGAGTGTCTTTAGGTGCCTTTTGGCAAAATCCAAGCTGACTGTCATGTGCCTTTAACTGAGGAGTGGCTTCAGTCTGGCCACTCTACCATAACGGCCTGAGTGGAGTGCTGCAGAGATGGTTGTTCTTCTGGAAGGTTCTCCCATCTCCACAGAGGAACTATAGATCTCTGTCAGAGTGACCATCAGGTTCTTGGTCACCTCCCTGATTGAAATCAATTTTCCCCGATTGCTCAGTTTGGCCGGGCGGCCAGCTCTAAGAAGAGTCTTGATGGTTCCAAAAGTATTCCACTCAGGAATGATGGAGGCCACTGTGTTCTTGGGGACCTTCAAAGCTGCAGACATGTTTTGGTACCCTTCCCCAGATCTGTGCCTCGACACAATCCTGTCTTGGATTTCTACAGACAATTCCTTCGACCTCTTGGCTTGGTTTTTGCTCTGATATGCACTGTCGTCTCTGGGACATTATATAGACAGGAGTGTGCCTTTCCAAATTATGTCCAATCAATTGAATTTACCACAGGTGGACTCCAATCAAGTTGTAGAAACATTTCAAGGATGATCAGTGGAAGCAGGATGCACCTGAGCTCAATTTCGAGTCTCATAGCAAAGGGTCGAATACTAATGTGATAATAAATGTGCAAAGACTTCTACAAACCTGTCTTTACTTTGTCATTATGGGGTATTGTGTGTAGATTGCTGAGTTTTTAAAAATCCATTTTAGAATGAGGCAGTAAAGTAACAAAATGTGTAAAAAGTCACAATGTCTGAATTCTTTCCGAAGGCACTGTACCTACTTTAGCTAACATACATAGCACACCCATATTGGAAAATAGGCAGGCTACATACAAACATTGTCATTATGTGCTTATAAGATATACATAAGTTATTTACTATTCTGATAGATGTTGGCGTGAACGTTGAATTTGATTAATTTGTCATTTCCGCTCTCCATCCGTTAACCAGGAATCAGGTTGATGCCGATTGTCGAACAGTCAAATTAGAAAATTCAGCAGTATGTGACTTGTGGCAATCAACGTGTAATATTGCTCCCCGCCCCCCACTAATCCAAGCATACAGCCTAACTGTTGCTGTTTTTGGTCACTCTAAAACTATTTCCTCTGGGAAATGGGATGACATTGCAATCCCTTTAATGAGAGCGGGAGACATTCTGCTTGTCATCAAACTAACATAGAGACCATAATTATCCCCCTTATCATATGGACATAAGGCTGTTAGGAAAATGAATGTTCTCAATGCCATTATGAAATACGGTAATGTGTGACATATTTTGGTTGGCAATCAATCATAAAGTAATCCGTTCTAAATGCAGTCTATATAATGGGGGCAATTCATTTTCCACCTTGATTATTCTACAGACACAATTTGAACATGAAAATTGGAATTAGCTCTCACGAAATTCCAGTTATTAAGGTTATAGATGGCTTTAATACCCGACATAGCTATTAAGACCAATTTGAGGTGGCATATGTAGGTAAGGGATACGCGGAGCTTTGATTGCAAACACACACGCGCACACACACACACTCATACTGTATGTACAGAAGTCGGAAGTTTACCTACACAGGTTACTACACAGGTTGGAGTCATTAACTCGTTTTACAACCACTCCACAGATTTCTTATTATCAAACTATAGTTTTGGCAAGTCATTTAGGACATTACTTTGTGCATGACACAAGTAATGTACAAACAATAGTACACAAGTATAAACACCGTGGAACCACGCAGCCGTCATACCGCTCAGGATGGAGACGCGTTCTGTCTCCTAGAGAATTCAGATACTTTGGTGTAAAAAGTGAAAATCAATCCCAGAACAACAGCAAAGGACCTTGTAGATATGCCTGAGGAAACAGGTACAAAAATATCTATATCCACAGTAAAACGAGACCTATATCAACATAACCTGAAAGGCCGCTCAGCAAGGAAGAAGCCACTGCTTTCAAACCGCCATTAAAAAGTCAGACTATGGTTTGCAACTGCATATAGGAACAAAGATCGTACTTTTTGGAGAAATGTCCTCTGGTCTGATGAAACAAAAATAGAACTGTTTGGCCATAATGACCATCGTTATGTTTGTAGGAAAAAGGGGAGGCTTGCAAGCCGAAGAACGCCATCCCAACCGTGAAGCACGGGGGTGGCAGCATCATGTTTTGGAGGTGCTTTGCTGCAGGAGGGACTGGTGCACTTCACAAAATAGATGGCATCATGAGGCAGGAAAATTCTGTGGATATATTGAGGCAACATCTCAAGACATCAGTCAGGAAGTTAATAAAGCTTGGTCGCAAATGGGAATTCCAAATCGACAATGACCCCAAGAGAACTTCCAAAGTTGTAGCAAAATGGCTTAAGGACAACAAAGTCAAGGTATTGGGGTGGCCATCACTAAGCCCTTACCTCCATCCTATAGAAAATATGTGAGCAGAACTGAAAAAGTATGTGCGAGCAAGGAGGCCTACAAACCTGACTCAGTTACACCAGCTCTGTCAGGAGGAATTGGCCAAAATTCACCCAACTTATTGTGGGAAGCTTGTGGAAGGCTATCCAAAACGTCTGACTCAAGTTGAATAATTTAAAGGCAATGCTACCAAATACTAATTGAGTGTATGTAAACTTCTGATCCACTGGGAATGTGATGAAAGAAATAAAAACTGAAATAAATCAATCATTCTCTCTGTTATTCTGACATTTCACATTCTTAAAATAAAGTGGTGATCCTAACTGACCTAAGACAGTGAATATTTACTGTAATTAAAGTGTACTGTTAGCTAGCTAACTAAAGTTAGCTGGCTGGCTCGCTAGCTAACGTTACGTGTATGATCTTATATGCATCTCAAAGCCATTTGCTTGGCTAGTTATAGCCTAATGTTGGCTAGCTAACATTGAACCTGGTTGGTTAGCTACCTGCAGATTAATGCAGGGTAGTAACATCATGAGTTGGGATTAAGGTTCTAGCTAGCTTGCTACATGTCTTAACAAAATACTTCACTATGCAAGTAACCATTTTGGGTGCGTTCATAAATTCAGTCTGGCCATATACTCCGATTTCAGAGGACTCTTGTCTGAGTGTGCCAGAGCACAGAATAATTTATGAACGCTCAACACCCATTGAATATGGCCGGTGTCACTAAACATCATAATTAAATTGTTTCCAGCAGGACAGTTGCAGTCACCAACGCACTGGATGACATGGCAGCTTAACTCTTGAAGCTAGGGGGCACTATTTTTATGTTTGGAAAAATAACGTTCCCAAAGTAAACAACCTATTTCTCATGACCAGATGCTAGAATATGCATATAATTGACAGATTAGGATAGAAAACACTCTAAAGTTTCCAAAACTGTAAACATATTGTCTGTGAGTATAACAGGACTGATATTGCAGGCGAAAGCCTGAGGATAATCCTAATCAGGAAGTGCCTCTTATTTTGAAACTTCTTTGTTCCTATGTGTGCCTGTCCTTCATTTAAAGGGATATCAATCAGATTCCTTTTTCTGTGGCTTCCCTAAGGTGTCAACAGTCTTTAGACATAGTTTCAGGCTTTTATTTTGAAATATTAGCGTGAAGGATCACATTGCGTAAGTGGATAGGTGGGGGCTCTCAGAGTGAGTTGGTGCGCAATTGAGTAAAATGGCCATTGTTCCTCCCGCTGTTATGGAAAAAGCTACACACTCGGATGATATATCATCGAATATATATTTTAAAAACTACCTGAGGAATGATTATAAAAAATGTTTGACATGTTTCTGTGGACATTATGAAGACTATTTGGAATTTCCATCTGCGTTGTCGTGACCGCTCTTTCCTGTGGATTTCTGAACATAACGCGACAACAAACGTTGGTATTTTGGGTATAAAAATATTATTTTTGGAACAAAAGGAACATTTGCTGTGTAACTGGGAGTCTCGTGAGTGAAAACATCCGAAGATCATCAAAGGTAAACGGTTAATTTGATTGCTTTTCTGTTTTTCGTGACCAAGCTTCCTGATGCTAAGTGTACATAATGCTATACTAGGCTATCGATAAACTTACACAAACACTTGGATTGCTTTCGCTGTAAAGCATAATTTCAAAATCTTAGACGACAGGGTGATTAACAAAAGGCTAAGCTGTGTTTCAAAATATTGCACTTGTGATTTCATGAAAATGAATATTTTCTAGTAATATTATTTGACTATGCTATTCAGCGGTTGCAGACTGAAATTATCCCGCTACAGGTAAAATGGTCAGAGTGGGGTGTTCTCTCATTTGTGTCTGGAAGTAGCTAGCATGCATGTAAGTCGCTCTGGATAAGAGCGTCTGCTAAATGACTTAAATGTAAACAGACAGAGTTAGCTAGTTAGCTTGGGTGCCTGACTGCCGTTGTGAGGTCAGAACGCTTGGATCAACCGTACTAATCTGCCAGATCGTCCAGTGTGGCAGCACAGTTGCAGTCACCAACACTCTGGACAACCTAACCAGCTCTGCTAGGGCGAGTATTGATCAGTGAGCTGTTCTCTCATTTTTGTCTGGAAGTAGCTGAGAAGTTAGCTTGGGTGCTTGACTGCTGTTGTTAATACAGAACGCTCGGATAAACCCTTAAAGAGGGTTGGGCTAAAGCTTAAGAGGGTGTGAACGATGCTGAATGGTTGTAGACAAAGAAGAGCTCTATAGTTGGTACCAAAACGTTCAAATGACATTTTCTCAAAAGTGAGGTTACAACTTTTTTGATCCAAGATGGCATAGCAGTGAAGACGTTTTGTTCGTATCTCGTGTATTTTTCGTATTTTTTGTATATAAATTTCAACTTTATTTTCAATCTCTTTTTGATTTTTAATACGATTATACCTTCCGGTAACCTGCCTCACCCAATGTGATACGGTATCGCTGTTATTATTATTTTTTTTTACTTTAGAACACATTCAAGAACCTCCAGAAGCTAACCAGCTAATTAGCTACAAGCTATTTAGTCATTGTTAGCCACTGCTAGTGGCTTTTACCTTCTGCACAGATACCAGCCCTGTTCTTAGCCTGGATAATACTCGCCAGTCTACCAGTATCGGACTGTCTTTCCACAACAACGCCGGATTCCTGCCGTAATCCCTGGACCACTACTTCTGATCTTCACAGCTAGCTTGCAGCTAGCTAGCTCACAGCTTGCAGCTAGCTAGCTCACAGCTAGCTTGCACTCACCGTGGCATCCAGTACCGAAGCTATCCCTGAGGCCCACCTCCCGGCCTACACAGCTGTTCACCCGAACCCCACTCATACACGGCTAGAGCCCAATACTCCACCGGATCCTTGCTGTAAACTCTGGACCTTGGCACAGGTTCACCGCTGCTACCGATTGGCTGTAGTGGCTACTGCCACGAAGCTAGCACCAATTAGCCGTGAGCCAGGCGCATCTCCCGGCTAGCAAACTAAATTCTACAATACCCATCTGGCTTGGATTCTCTGTCGACACGGCCCCCCGCCGCACCACCACGATTGGTCTGCCGATGAATACTCCATCCGCTGTGCCTTCAACCAGCTTCCGTCGGAGGGCTACTAACTTTAAACGCTGTGTTGCCCGAGTGCTAGAGTAGTGGCGGCTCCCCTGTTCCATCTACTGCTGCCCTCTGGACACTATGATCACTTGGCTACATAGCTGATGCCTGCTGGACTGTCCATTAATCACGGTACTCCATTCTGTTTATTTATTTATTTTATCTGTCGGCCGCAGCAGCAAACTCAGGCTCTGTGTGTAGTTAATCCGACCCTCTCTGCCTAGTCATCGCCATTTTACCTGCTGTTGTTGTGTTAGCTGATTAGCTGTTGTTGTCTCACCTGTTGTTTTAGCTTGCTCTCCCAATCAATACCTGCGATTACTTTATGCCTTGCTGTATGTCTCTCTCAAATATCAATATGCCTTGTATACTGTTGTTCAGGTTAGTTATCATTGTTTTAGTTTACAATGGAGCCCCTAGTTCCACTCTTCATACCTCTGATACCTCCTTTGTACCACCTCCCATACATGCGGTGACCTCACCCATTACAACCAGCATGTCCAGAGATACAAACTCTCTACAGCCTCCTCCCTACGACCTCATCACCCAGTGCCTGGGCTTACATCCGCTGTACCCGCACCCCACCATACCCCTGTCTGCGCATTATGCCCTAAATATATTCTACCATGCCCAGAAATCTGCTCCTTTTATTCTTTGTCCCCAACGCTCTAGGCGACCAGTTTTGATAGCCTTTAGCCGCACCCTCATACTACTCCTCCTTTGTTCCGCGGGTGATGTGGAGGTAAACCCAGGCCCTGCATGTCCCCAGGCACCCTCATTTGTTGACTTCTGTGATCGAAAAAGCCTTGGTTTCATGCGTGTCAACATCAGAAGCCTCCTCCCTAAGTTTGTTTTACTCACTGCTTTAGCACACTCTGCCAACCCTGATGTCCTTGCCGTGTCTGAATCCTGGCTTAGGAAGGCCACCAAAAATTCTGAGATTTCCATACCCAACTATAACATTTTCAAAGGGGGAAGAGTTGCAGTCTACTGCAGAGATAGCCTGCAAAGTAATGTCATACTTTCCAGGTCCATACCCAAACAGTTCGAACTACTAATTAAAAAAATTACTCTCTCCAGAAATAAGTCTCTCACTGTTGCCACCCGCTACCGACCCCCCTCAGCTCCCAGCTGTGCCCTGGACACCATTTGTGAATTGATCGCCCCCCATCTAGCTTCAGAGGTTGTTCTGTTAGGTGACCTAAACTGGGATATGCTTAACACCCCGGCAGTCCTACAATCTAACCTAGATGCCCTCAATCTCACACAAATCATCAAGGAACCCACCAGGTACAACCCTAAATCTGTAAACAAGGGCACCCTCTTAGACATTATCCTGACCAACTGGCCCTCCAAATACACCTCCGCTGTCTTCAATCAGGATCTCAGCGATCACTGCCTCGTTGCCTGTATCCGCTACGGGCCCGCAGTCAAACGACCACCCCTCATCACTGTCAAACGCTCCCTAAAACACTTCTGCGAGCAGGCCTTTCTAATCGACCTGGCCCGGGTATCCTGGAAGGATATTGACCTCATCCCATCAGTTGAGGATGCCTGGTCATTCTTTAAAAGTAACTTCCTCACCATCTTAGATAAGCATGCTCCGTTCAAAAAATGCAGAACTAAGAACAGATATAGCCCTTGGTTCACTCCAGACCTGACTGCCCTCGACCAGCACAAAACATCCTGTGGCAGACTGCAATAGCATCGAATAGTCCCCGCGATATGCAACTGTTCAGGGAAGTCAGGAACCAATGGCCAGCTTTTTCAAGCAAAGATTTGCATCCTGTAGCTCTAATTCCAAAAAGTTCTGGGACACTAAAGTCCATGGAGAACAAGAGCACCTCCTACCAGCTGCCCACTGCACTGAGGCTAGGTAACACGGTCACCACTGATAAATCCATGATAATCGAAAACTTCAACAAGCATTTCTCAATGACTGGCCATGCCTTCCTCCTGGCTACTCCAACCTCGGCCAACAGTTCTGCCCCCCCCACAGCTACTCGCCCAAGCCTCCCCAGCTTCTCCTTTACCCAAATCCAGATAGCAGATGTTCTGAAAGAGCTGCAAAACCTGGACTCGTACAAATCAGCTGGTCTTGACAATCTGGATCCTCTATTTCTGAAACTATCCGCCGCCATTGTCGCAACCCCTATTACCAGCCTGTTCAACCTCTCTTTCATATCGTCTGAGATCCCCAAGGATTGGAAAGCTGCCGCAGTCATCCACCTCCTCAAAGGGGAGACACCCTGGACCCAAACTGTTACTGACCTATATCCATCCTGCCCTGCCTATCTAAGGTCTTCGAAAGCCTAGTCAACAAACAGATCACTGACCATCTCGAATCCCACCGTACCTTCTCCGCTGTGCAATCTGGTTTCCGAGCTAGTCACGGGTGCACCTCAGCCACGCTCAAGGTACTAAACAATACCAAAACCGCCATCGATAAATGACAGTACTGTGCAGCCGTCTTCATCGACCTGGCCAAGGCTTTCGACTCTGTCAATCACCATATTCTTATCGGCAGACTCAGTAGCCTCGGTTTTTCTAATGACTGCCTTGCCTGGTTCACCAACTACTTTGCAGACAGAGTTCAGTGTGTCAAATCGGAGGGCATGTTGTCCGGTCCCCTGGCAGTCTCTATGAGGGTGCCACAGGGTTCAATTCTCAGGCCGACTCTTTTCTCTGTATATATCAATGATGTTGCTCTTGCTGCTGGTTATTCTCTGATCCACCTCTACGCAGACAACACCATTCTGTATACTTCTGGCCCTTCCTTGGACACTGTGCTATCTAACCTCCAAACGAGCTTCATTGCCATACAACACTCCTTCTGTGGCCTCCAACTGCTCTTAAACGCTAGTAAAACCAAATGCATGCTTTTCAACCATTCACTGCCTGCACCCGCACGCCCGACTAGCATCACCACCCTGGATGGTTCCGACCTAGAATATGTGGACATCAATAAGAACCTAGGTGTCTGGCTAGACTGTAAACTCTCCTTCCAGACTCATATCAAACATCTCCAATCTAAAATCAAATCTAGAGTCGGCTTTCTATTCCGCAACAAAGCCTCCTTCACTCACGACGCCAAACTTAGCTTCCAATGCTCTACTCAGCAAACTGGATGCAGTTTATCACAGTGCCATCCGTTTTGTTACTAAAGCACATTATACCACCCACCACTGCAACCTGTATGCTCTAGTCGGCTGGTCCTCGCTACAAATTCCTCGCCAGACCCACTGGCTCCAGGTCATCTACAAGTCCATGCTAGGTAAAGCTCCACCTTATCTCAATTCACTGGTCACGATGGCAACACCCACCCGTAGCACGCTCTCCAGCAAGTGTATCTTACTGATCATCCCTAAAGCCAACACCTCATTTGGCCGCCTTTCCTTCCAGTTCTCTGCTGTCTGTGACTGGAACGAATTGCAAAAATCGCTGAAGTTGGAAACTTTTATCTCCCTCACCAACTTTAAACATCTGCTATCTGAGCAGCTAACCGATCGCTGCAGCTGTACATAGTCCATCTGTAAATAGCCCACCCAATTGATCTACCTCATCCCCATACTGTTTTTATTTATTTACTTTTCTGCTCTTTTGCACAACAGTATCACTACCTGCACATGACCATCTGATCATTTATCACTCCAGTGTTAATCTGCTAAATTGTAATTATTCGCCTACCTCATGCCTTTTGCACACAATGTACAGTATGTAGACACTTTTTCTTTTTTTTCTACTGTGTTATTGACTTGTTTATTGTTTACTCCATGTGTAACTCTGTGTTGTTGTCTGTTCACACTGCTATGCTTTATCTTGGCCAGGTCGCAGTTGTAAATGAGAACTTGTTCTCAACTAGCCTACCTGGTTAAATAAAGGTGAAATAAATAAAACAAATTTAAGAATTACTTTCCCATTGTTCCTCAAATGCAGTATATGGTATTCAATTTTGTAGCTCTGTATCTCTGCTTTCATCAAACGCAAATTGTACTTCATAAGACTGATTCAAGGAGGTCAGTCACATTTGTGGAATTTCTTTCCTTCTTAACCCAATTGAGATGGTTTGGGATGAGTTGGAACATAGAGTGAAGGAAAAACAGCCAACAAGAGCTCAGCATATGTGTCACGTAACTAGGAGTGGTGGGTGCGGAGTCAGGAGCAGAGGGTTTTTGGGGTTTGCCGTATTTATACCGGTAAGAATAAGGTCACGCCAACAACAACTGGCGAAAATAATGACCTACCCAAAATAGGACACCAAACAGTCTAAAAACATAACCAAACACAACCAAAACAAACAAAAACAACCCCGCACAAAAGCAGGCGGGCATAGAAGGCTTAACCTCATAGTCCGCCCCATCCCGCATGCGGTATCGTTACTACAGCCTCAAGCTCATTACCATAACGCAACGTTAGCGATTTCTAAAAATCGCAAATGAAATGAAATAAATATGCCTGCTCTCAAGCTTATCCTTTTCTTAACAATCCTGTCGTCTCAGATTTTCAAAATATGCTTTAGAACCAGAGAAAATCAATAATTTGTGTAAGAGTGGTGATAGCTAGCTTAGCATTTAGCGTTAGCATTTAGCACGCAACATATTCACAAAAACCAGCCAAGGAATCAAATAAAATAATTTACCTTTGAAGAACTTCAGATGTTTCAATGAGGAGACTCTCAGTTACATAGCAGATGTCCAGTTTTTCCTGAAAGATTCTTGTGTAGGACACATCGTTCCCTTTTGTTACTATGCATTTGGCTACCGAAACCAACCGAAAATTCAGTCACCTACATGTCGAACTTTTTTCCGAATTAACTCCATAATATCGACTGAAACATGGAAAACGTTGTTTGAATCAATCCTGGAGGTGGTTTGTCATATATCTCTCCATTGAAAGCACCGTCCTTGTAGCCTGGTTTGTTCTGAGATTCGAATGGAAAAATACTGGGAGCTGAGTTTTGCGCACCAAATGCCACGCAGACACCAAGAGGGACACTTGGCAATTGTAGTCTCTTATGGTCAATCTTCCAATGATATGCCTACAAATACGTCATAATGCTGCAGAGACCTTGGGGAAACAAGATAAAGAGTCCGTTCATTCCTGTCGCATTCACAGCCATATAAGGCGATCATGGAAAACGTAGCCTCAGAAATCCTGTGCATTTCCTGGTCGGTCATACATCTTGGTTTTGCCCGAAGCATTTGTTCTAAGGGACTCACAGTGAAAATCTTTGCAGTTCTGGAAACGTAAGACTGTCTTCTTTCCAAAACTATCAATTCCAAGCATATTCGAGCATCTTTTCGTGACAAAATATTGCGCTTAAAACGGGCACGTCTTTTTATCCAAAAATGAAATACTGCCCCTAGAGTACTAACAGGTTAAATAGCCCTGAACAAAACCCCAAACGAGAAACAGGTGAAACCTATACAGACATAACCAACAGAAAATGAAAAGGGAATCGGTGGCTGCTAGTAGACCGGTGACGACGACCGCCGAGCGCCGCCCAGACAGGAAGAGGAGCCACCTTCGGTGGAAGTCATGACAATATGTGGGAAGTCCTTCAATAATTAAAAAAAAACATTCCAGGTGAAGCTGGTTGAGAGAATGCGAAGTGTGCAAAACTGTCATCAAGGCAAAGGGTGGCAACTTTGAAGAATCTAAAATCTAAAAAACACTTTTTGTTGCATCAGATGACTTGGCCTCCACAATCACCCGGTCTCAAACCAATTGAGATGGTTTGGGATGAGTTGGGCCGCAGAGTATTTGGTATTTTATTAGGATTCCTATTAGCTGTTGCAAAAGCAGCAGATACTCTTCCTGGGGTCCACTCAAAACATGAAGCATGACATATAATGGTTGCTCAACTAAAACTTTTGAGATTTAGAGGTAATTTGTGGTTTAGTACGGTACCCTGCGTCACTGCTTCATCACGCCAGACCAGCGCAAGGTGAAGTTAGAGCACTGATTATGCTTTTGGGCCCGAAGTCGCTAATGTGTCTCTAACTGACAATGAATGGGCGAAATAAACCAAATAGAAACTGATATTTGTGCACGACTTCAAAACTGAATTTCAGTTAACTGAATCATGAGGATGAAGAAGGTGATTGAATTTAGAACAATAGTGTAAGAATTGCTATTCCTCTGTCCTGCATGCTCACACCAGGGAAAACTACACGTATGTTTTAGTTACTACTCGTCAGTATTACTTACTAAAACTTGTTACACCAGGTTTTTATTCTAAGATAAATGAAAATGTTCAATTATATTCCATTTTATTTTTAAGTTATATGTGTTGACTGAATATATGCAAGTGATGTCTGCTAAATAATCAAGTTGGTGGCACGGTCATTTAGCCTCGGCACCTACATAAAGCTGGGTGATTGAGTGGCTAGCATACAGCAGAGTGGCACAGCGGTCCAAGACACTGCATTGCAGTGCAAACTGCGTTGCTACATACGCTGGTTCGATCCCTGTGCCAGCTGCGACCGGACGACCCATGAGGCAGCGGTGGGCTTTTGGTAACACTCCCTCTAAAATAAGAAATAAATAATTATAAATAACAAACTGGCTTTATTTACAAATTAGTATGAATGTCTCACCCCATGTTCAATAATAGCCAAAATATTGTTATTTTTTAAACAAACTATTATTATTATTATTATTATTAATTCATTAAAATTATATAAAATCCCCTTAAATATTCTCACAGATCAGATTTTCCCTAATAAAAAATGCCTTTAGATATTAATTTAGAATCCTCCAATCCTCCAATCCTCTAAATGTAATTATTGGCGGAGAGTCAAGTCATTGAAAAAAATATTTTTAGATGTACTGTAGGCCTACCGTAGGCGACATGAGTCTCACTAGTGTTGAATAATGTAATTTTAAAAGTGGTGTAGGTCTTATTTATTTAAAACTTGATTTAGCCAAAACTAAATACGATGAAGCCCATGCAAAACTAGATAAATGTGACGAGTTATCTACAAACAGAGGCAAGCAACTTGATAACATGACTGCAGTTTTGATGAACAATGCTCAACGCAATAATGTTCTAGTCAAAATGCTGCAGACCAAAGACGTTCATTAGTGAATTAGTGAACACAATGACGAAGTTGGATGACAAGACAGCGGAACTCATTGAAGTCGCTGACCAAATGGATGATGAGAGAACCCAGGTGATGAAGATGGAAAAGTGTATCTCTAGGCAAGCAAAGGAAATCTCATCACTGAGTCTCTCGCTCCACACCCCTGCAAACCATGACAGATAAGTATGAAACCGAACAGAGCCAGTGCGACACTCACGTGTCTAAAAAAAAGTACTTGGAGCGCCCAATTGGACTCTGCTATGCAGCAAAATACCACCCTTAGGTACCATCTGGAGGAATTCCAGAACAGTCATGCTCTACAGCGTGACAACCCAACCAAGCAACCAAGCTCGCAACTGGAGCTCAGTATACAAAGGGGTGAAGACGACAAAAGGTTTCAGATTTTGCCTCCCTCAGGTGTCCCTCAGTCTTCTCCTCTTGGCCATTCGGCACAAGCCTTAGCTGGCTCGGGAGGTTTTCTTGCCTCAATTGACTCGGCAGGCTCCCATCCCACGTCATACCTCAGCCGGCTCATCGGGCTCCCATGCCTCGGCCGGCCTGTCATGCTCATCCAGGTTGGATGCCGGGTGCCACCCCTGAAGGGGGGTACTGTCACGCCTACTCCCACTCCCCCTCTGGCACTAGAAGGCACCAGATGGTCCATCATTACGCACACCTGTCACCTTTGTTACACACATCAGTGCTTCATTAGACTCACCTCACTTACAGTGTCTTGCGAAAGTATTCGGCCCCCTTGAACTTTGCGACTTTTAGCCACATTTCAGGCTTCAAACATAAAGATATAAAACTGTATTTTTTTGTTTAGAATCAACAACAAGTGGGACACAATCATGAAGTGGAACGACATTTATTGGATATTTCAAACGTTTTTAACAAATCAAAAACTGAAAAATTGGGCGTGCAAAACTATTCAGCCCCCTTAAGTTAATACTTTGTAGCGCCACCTTTTGCTGCGATTACAGCTGTAAGTCGCTTGGGGTATGTCTCTATCAGTTTTGCACATCGAGAGACTGAAAATTTTTCCCATTCCTCCTTGCAAAACAGCTCGAGCTCAGTGAGGTTGGATGGAGAGCATTTGTGAACAGCAGTTTTCAGTTCTTTCCACAGATTCTCGATTGGATTCAGGTCTGGACTTTGACTTGGCCATTGTAACACCTGGATATGTTTATTTTTGAACCATTCCATTGTAGATTTTGCTTTATGTTTTGGATCATTGTCTTGTTGGAGGACAAATCTCCGTCCCAGACTCAGGTCTTTTGCAGACTCCATCAGGTTTTCTTCGAGAATGGTCCTGTATTTGGCTCCATCCATCTTCCCATCAATTTTAACCATCTTCCCTGTCCCTGCTGAAGAAAAGCAGGCCCAAACCATGATGCTGCCACCACCATGTTTGACAGTGGGGATGGTGTGTTCAGGGTGATAAGCTGTGTTGCTTTTACGCCAAACATAACGTTTTGCATTGTTGCCAAAAAGTTCAATTTTGGTTTCATCTGACCAGAGCACCTTCTTCCACATGTTTGGTGTGTCTCCCAGGTGGCTCGTGGCAAACTTTAAACAACACTTTTTATGGATATCTTTAAGAAATGGCTTTCTTCTTGCCACTCTTCCATAAAGGCCAGATTTGTGCAATATACGACTGATTGTTGTCCTATGGACAGAGTCTCCCACCTCAGCTGTAGATCTCTGCAGTTCATCCAGAGTGATCATGGGCCTCTTGGCTGCATCTCTGATCAGTCTTCTCCTTGTATGAGCTGAAAGTTTAGAGGGACGGCCAGGTCTTGGTAGATTTGCAGTGGTCTGATACTCCTTCTGTCAGGACCCGGTTGCGAACCCGGGTCTCCGGAGTGAGAAACAGTCACTTAACCAACTGAGCCACGAATAGTCGGCAGAACCCAGAAGATGAGGCAGACACAGCAGTACTTGAGACGGTGTATTTAATGAAGTAAAAAGTGAAGTCCTTCAGGAACACATGTAACTCCACAACCTCAAAAGGAATTCCACAAGAACAAAGGTAATCCTCCAAGACAAAAAGGTAAATCCACAAGGTGGTAGGTATAGCACAAAAAACCTCAAAAGATACTCAAAAATAAATAAACAAGAACAAAAAACAGAATTCCACAAGAGCGTCCACCGGGATCAACAAGAGTTAACAGAATACTAGGGCTGGGTGCTAACATACAAACACAGAGCAAAGGACTGAGGAAAACAAAGGGTTTAAATACAATCAGGGGAAACGAGGCACAGGTGCAAATAATAATGGGGATCAAGGGAAAACAAAAGGTCAAAAGGCACAATGGGGGCATCTAGTGACCAAAAACCGGAACAACCCTGGCCAAATCCTGACAGAATCCCCCCCCTAGGAACGGCTCCTGACGTTCCTACCAGCTCTCTCAGGGTGGAGAGCCCTGAACTGACGAATGAGGTCAGGGTCCAGTATGTCTTTGGCAGGAACCCAGGAGCCTTCCCAGTCCACCAGATACTGCCAGGACCGCTGCACCCGGCGGGAATCCAGTATCCGATGGACGGTATAAGCCGGCTGGCCTCCAATGACACGAGGCGGAGGGGGAGGTCTGTCTGCCGGGACAAGGGGAGAAAAAACAACAGGTTTTAATAAGGAAATGTGAAATGTGGGATTAATCTTAAGGGATCTGGGTAAGTGTAGGCGATAAGAAACTGGGTTAACTCTCCTGGCAACCTTAAAGGGACCAATGTATTTTTGGGACAGCTTGCGAGACTCCACCCGTAGTGGTAAGTCTCTTGTGGAGAGCAAGACTCTCTGGCCGGGCGCAGGGTAGGCCCGGGACGGCGACGTCTGTTGGCTTGTTGTTGGTACCTCTGTGAGAACGCATAAGATTAAGACGGGTCTTCCTCCACATAAGCCGACAGCGTCTGACGAACTTCAAGGCTGAAGGCACTCTGACTTCTGCCTCCTGGTCCGGGAACAATGGAGGGGCATAGCCAAACTGACACTCGTGCGGGGACATACCAGTGGAGGAGGAGCGCAAGGTGTTGTGCGCGTATTCGGCCCAAACAATGAAGGACGACCATGTGGACGGGTTGTTACGAGTCATACATCGGAGGGTGGCTTCCAGCTCTTGATTCATCCTCTCTGTTTGGCCGTTGGACTCCCAGGATGGTACCCTGAAGATAGACTGGCAGAAGCACCCATGAGTTGGCAGAAGGCCTTCCAAAACCTTGGAGGCGAACTTCTGTCAGAAACCATATCTTGAGGAATGCCGAAGACTCGAACACATGATTAATTACCAACTCAGCCGTCTCCTTGGCAGAAGGTAACTTAGTCAGAGGGACGAACCTGGCCGCCTTTGAAAACCTGTCGATGATGACTAGGATAGTAGTATTGCCATGGGATGGAGGAAGGCCAGTAATAAAGTCCAACGAGATATGGGACCAGGGTCTGTGGGGAATAGGTAAAGGGTGAAGGAGTCCTTGAGGGCGGAGGTGAGAAGATTTGCCCTGGCAGCACACGGGCAGGCATTGACGAAAGAGGCAACGTCTTCTCTTATGGTAGGCCACCAGAACTTACGCTGGATGAACTCCAAGGTGCGACCTACGCCCGGGTGACAGGTGAGGCGAGAGGAGTGCCCCCACAGAAGGACCTGAGTCCTCACTGCCTTGGGGACAAACAACCGATGGGCAGGACCCCTTTCGGGTCCCGGTTCGATAAAGCTCGTCTCACGGTATCCTCAACTTGCCACGAAATCGGAGCCACGATCTTAGCAGCAGGAAGGACAGGCATGTCCGTGTCATCTCGAATGGCAGGAGCGTAGACTCGGGACAGGGCATCCGGTTTGAGATTCTTCGACCCGGGCCGATAGGTGAGGATAAACTGGAATCGATTGAAGAAAAGAGACCATCTAGCTTGTCTAGAGTTCAACATCACCAAGCCTGCTGGATATACTCCAGATTTTTGTGGTCCGTAAGCACTTGAAACGGGTGAGAAGCCCCTCGAGCCAGTGTCTCCATTCCTTCAATGCCATCTTAACCGCTAGGAGTTCACGATCCCCCACATCGTAGTTCCTCTCAGCCGGGGTAAGCCGGTGTGAGAAGAAAGCACGGATGAAGCTTCTTGTCTTCACCCCTCTGAGACAGGACAGCTCCAACACCAACCTCTGAGGCGTCTACCTCCACCACAAACGGTTCATCCGTAGTCGGTAGTATCAGGATGGGAGCAGAGAGACGCGCTGCTTGAGTCCTTGGAAGGCCGTCTCAGCTTCTCTTCCCCACAAAAACCTTGCATTGCCACCCTTGGTTAAAGCTGAGAGAGGGCTGCCACCAAGCTGAAGTTCTTGATGAACTTGCGGTAAAAGTTTGTGAAGCCCAGGAAACGCTGAACTTCCTTAACGGATTTGGGGGTGGGCCAATCCGCTACCGCCCTACCTTCCTGGGGTCCATTTGGACTCGACCGGGTTCCACTACAAATCCCAGGAATTGTACTCGGGATGAATGGAATTCACATTTTCCGGCTTAACGTACAGATGGCTGTCTAGGAGGCATTTGAGTACTTGTCTGACATGCTTTGTGTGTTCTTGAAGAGAGCTCGAAAAGATGAGGATGTCATCCAAGTAAACAAACACAAATATGTTAAGCATATCCCTAAGCACATCGTTTATGAGCGCTTGGAACACCGCTGGGGCGTTGGTCAGGCCGAAGGGCATCACCAAGTATTCATAGTGACCAGTAGGCGTGTTGAACGCGTCTTCCACTCGTCACCAGGTCTGATCCGCACAAGATGGTATGCGTTCCGCAGGTCAAGCTTAGTGAAAACAACTGCTTCCTGGAGCAGCTCGAAGGCTGTGGCCATAAGGGGTAGCGGGTAACGGTTCACGGACGGTTATGGCATTGAGTCCCGGTAGTCGATGCAAGGACGTAATCCACCGTCTTTCTTGGCCACAAAGAAACCCTGCTCCCGCCGGGGAGGTGGATGGACGCATGAGGCCTGCTTCCAGAGCGTCCTTGATGTAGTATCCATAGCAGCTCGTTCGGGTGGAGATAGGGAAAAGATCCGACCCCTGGGGGCAAGTGCCCGGAAACAGTTCGATGGGGCAATCATAAGGTCTATGGGGTGGTAGCATGGTGGCCCTCTGTTTGCTAAATACCAGTTTGAGGTCATGGTAACACTCGGGAACTCGGGTCAGGTCGATGGATTCTAAAGACTCGGGAGTAGAACTCGGGAATTCGGGAAAATACATGTAGCTTGGCACGTAGGACCCCACTGCTTGATAGTGCCCACAGACCAGTCGATGTGAGGGTTATGGCTGTGAAGCCAGGGGTATCCAAGGACGAGAGGGAACTCGGAACAGGAGATCAAATGAAAGTTCATCAATTCCTTGTGTTGTGAAACTGAAAGTCGCAAGGAGGTAGTGACATGAGTGACAAGTCCAGATCCCAAAGGGCTTCCATCCAATGTAGTAACCCTCATGGGGTCACTTAGAGGTTCAAAGGGAACGCCATTCTCCTTCGCCCAGACACCATCCATGAAGTTACCTGCGGCTCCAGAGTCTACCAAGGCTTGAAGGTGAAGCTTGTGGTTGTCCCAGGAAAGGGTGACTGGAATGAGCAGACGGGAGTTGGACAGATGGGAGGAGGTTGTTTCCCGTTACAGTTCCCCCCGGTCTGTACGGGACAGAGCGTTTCCCTGGAGCCCGGGACACGTGGAACGGAAATGGCCCGGTTTGCCGCAATATAGACAGTGTCGCTCCCTCATCCGGCGGTCTCTCTCAGCCTGGGAGATGCGTCCAATCTGCATGGGTTCCGGTGGAGCCAGCGAGGATAAAGGTGGGGACTCGGAGCTGGGACTGATAGGGGCTAGAGGTCTACGGTTGAGTTCTCTCTCTCTCAGACGCTGGTCAATGCGTGAGGCCAACTTGATCAGGGACTCGAGATTGTCCGGTGGTTCCCGAGTGGCCAGTTCATCTTGGATAGTGTCGGAAAGGCCTTTCAGAAAGCACACAGTGAGCGCCTCGTTGTTCCAACCACTCGCTGCTGCTACCGTGCGGAACTGGATGGCATAGTCCGTCACGCTGCGCCGACCTTGGTGGAGAGTCAGGAGCTGTTTGGCTGAGTCAGGACCACTGCTTGGGCCTTGAAACACTCGTTTGAATTCCTCAGCAAAGGCAGAGTAGCTGGCACAGCAGGAACTATGGGCATCCCACACAGCAGTAGCCCAGGCCAGGGCTTTTCCGACAGCAGGGTGATGATATATGCGATCTTAGACCGGTCGGTGGGGAACGAGCGAGGTTGCAGCTCGAAGGAGAGAGAACATTGGGTGAGAAACCCTTTACAAGCACTTGGATCACCTGAGAACCGTTGGGGAGGTGGAAGACGAGGTTCAGCCAGAGGGTTAACTGCCATGGGTACGTGAATCTGAGGTACTGGGACGGGAACTGTTGCCGAGGTAAGTCGATCAGATATCTGCTTTATGGAAGTCAGCATCTCCGACAGAAGATGAGAATGTCTAGCCATTAAGGCCTCTTGCTGAACCAGGGCGGCTTCGTGGCGTTGGACAGTCTCCTGGTGGTGGGACAGCATGGCAACAAGGTCCTGGGAACTGGCTGCCTCTGGGTTCATTTTTGGCTCTGTGTTTCTGTCAGGACCCGGTTACGAACCCGGGTCTCCGGAGTGAGAAACAGTCACTTAACCAACTGAGCCACGAATAGTCGGCAGAACCCAGAAGATGAGGCAGACACAGCAGTACTTGAGACGGTGTATTTAATGAAGTAAAAAGTGAAGTCCTTCAGGAACACATGTAACTCCACAACCTCAAAAGGAATTCCACAAGAACAAAGGTAATCCTCCAAGACAAAAAGGTAAATCCACAAGGTGGTAGGTATAGCACAAAAAACCTCAAAAGATACTCAAAAATAAATAAACAAGAACAAAAAACAGAATTCCACAAGAGCGTCCACCGGGATCAACAAGAGTTAACAGAATACTAGGGCTGGGTGCTAACATACAAACACAGAGCAAAGGACTGAGGAAAACAAAGGGTTTAAATACAATCAGGGGAAACGAGGCACAGGTGCAAATAATAATGGGGATCAAGGGAAAACAAAAGGTCAAAAGGCACAATGGGGGCATCTAGTGACCAAAAACCGGAACAACCCTGGCCAAATCCTGACACCTTCCATTTCAATATTATCGCTTGCACAGTGCTCCTTGGGATGTTTAAAGCTTGGGAAATCTTTTTGTATCCAAATCCGGCTTTAAACTTCTTCACAACAGTATCTCGGACCTGCCTGGTGTGTTCCTTGTTCTTCATGACGCTCTCTGCTCTTTTAACGGACCTCTGAGACTATCACAGTGCAGGTGCATTTATACGGAGACTTGATTACACACAGGTGGATTGTATTTATCATCATTAGTCATTTAGGTCAACATTGGATCATTAAGAGATCCTCACTGAACTTCTGGAGAGAGTTTGCTGCACTGAAAGTAAAGGGGCTGAATAATTTTGCACGCCCAATTTTTCAGTTTTCAGTTTTTGATTTGTTAAAAAAGTTTGAAATATCCAATAAATGTCGTTCCACTTCATGATTGTGTTGATTCTTCACAAAAAAATACAGTTTTATATCTTTATGTTTGAAGCCTGAAATGTGGCAAAAGGTCGCAAAGTTCAAGGGGGCCGAATACTTTCGCAAGGCACTGTATATTGCCTCCCCTATATCTGTCTATTCCTCAGTTTAATCCCGGTGTCAGCATTAATGATTTCTTAGTCCAAACGGGAGGCAGTTCGTGTGCAAACTATATGATTAATGTGAGAATAGTTCTTGAATGTATCCACAATAAGTGTGCCTTTTTTATACATCTCTCTCTCTCTCTTCCTCTCTATACCACGTGTAAAAAGCAACCATATTTTAAAAGTCTGCTAGGGACCTTTGTCCCGTGTAATAAGTGTGTATGTTATCCTTTTATTATTTAGTTAGCTAGTAAATAAATAATTAAACCATTTTGTGTAGTACTGAATCATGAGTAAGGCTGGGTTTATGCAGATGCATGAGGTTATGACTGTTCCAAATGATGATATGACGAGAGGTAATGATTAAAAAGATGACTGTTTATCGATGAAATAGATATATATCTTATTGAGTTTAATTCGGGAAATGGTAACTCTTTAAACAACCTCTTCTGTGGTGTATCGTAATGAGTTAATTGTTACATGATTACGCTACAGTATCGGTGGGTCCCCAGTGGGATGGTTGAGCTAACGTAGGCTAATGTGATAAGCATGAGGTTGTAAGTGACACGAACATTGCCCAGGACATAGACTTATCTGATATTGGCAGAAAGCTTAAATTCTTGTTAATCTAACTGCACAGTCCAATTTACAGTAGCCTTTACAGTGAAACTATACCATGCTATTGTTTGAGGAGAGTGCACAGTTATGAACTTGAAAATGTATTAATAAACCAATTCGGCACATTTGGGCAGTCCTGATGCAACATTTTGAACATAAATGCAATTGTTCATTGGATCAGTCTAAAACATTGCACATACACTGGTGCCATCAAGTGGCATAAATCAACATTTTGCCTGGGCTGAAATAATCCTTCATGGCCTTTCTCTTGCATTTCAAATATGATGATAGAACATTTTACATTTTTTTTAAATGCATGTTTTTTTCTTTCAATTATTTTTTACCAGATCTAATGTGTTATATTCTCCTACATTAATTTAACATTTCCACAAACTTTCCTTTCAAACAGTATCAAGAATATGCATATCCTTGCTTTAGGTCCTGAATTACAGGCAGTTAGATTTGGGTATGTCATTTTAGGTGAAAATGTATTTTGTTTTAAATGGGTGGATACTTAAGAGGTTTTAATCAAGTAACAATTAAACATAGTTAGTGGATTAAATAAATAACAGTCATCAGATTAAGGAAAGTAAAGTCACAACACTGTCATCTACTACTTTGTATAATCTCAAATATAAAATACATTTAGATTTGTTAAACACTTTTTTGGTTACTACATGATTTCAAATGTGTTATTTCATAGTTTTGATGTCTTCACTATTATTCTACCATGTAGAATAATTGCGAAAAATATTCACCCCCTTGGCATATTTCCTATTTTGTTGCCTTTACAACCTGGAATTAAAAATGGATTTTGGGGGGGATTGTATAAAATGATTTACACAACATGCCTACCACTTTGAAGATGAAAAATATTTTTTATTGTGAAACAAACAGGAAATTAGACACAACAACAGAAAAATTGAGAGTGCATAACTACCTGCCCCCCAAATTTAATACTTTGTTGAGCCAACTTTTGCAGAAATTACAGCTGCAAGTCTCTTGGGGTATGTCTCTATAACCTTGGCACATCTAGCCACTGGGATCTTTGCCCAAACTGCTCCAGCGCCTTCAAGTTGGATGGTGTACAGCAATCTTTAAGTCATACCACAGATTCTCAATTGGATTGAGGTCTGGGCTTTGACTTGACCATTCCAAGACATTTAAATGTTTCCCCTTAAACCACCATGTTGCTTTAGCAGTATGCTTAGGGTAATTGTCCTGCTGGAAGGTGGACCTCTGTCCTAGTCTCAAATCTCTGGAAGACTGAAACAGGCTTCCCTCAAGTATTTCCCTGTATTCATCCATCATTCCATCGGTCCAGTTCAATTCTGACCAATTTCCCAGTCCCTGCCGACAAAAAACATCCCCACAGCATAATGCTGCCACCACCATGGGTGATATTCTCGGGGTGATGAGAGGTGTTGGGTTTGCGCCAGACATAACATTTTCCTTGATGGCCAAAAAGCTAAATTTCAGTCTCATCTGACCAGTGTACCTTCTTCCATATGTTTGGGGAGTCTTGCACATGCCTTTTGGCGAATATGTTTGCATATAAAATATGTTTTCATATTTTTTTCTTGAAGCAATGTATTTTTTATGGCCACTCTTCCAAAAAAGCCCAGCTCTGTTGATTGTGCGGCATAAAGTGGTCCTATGGACAGATATACCAATCTCCGCTGTTGAGCCTTGCAGCTCCTTCAGGGTTAATGCCCTCCTTGCCTGGTCCCTGAGTTTTGGTGGGCGGCCCTCTCGTGGCAGGTTTGTTATGGTGCAATATTCTTTCAATTTTTTTATAATGGATTTAATTGTGCTCCATTGAATGTTCAAACTTTCAGATATTTTTTTATAACCCAACCCTGATCTGTCTTTCTCCACAACTTTGTCCCTGACCTGTTTGGAGAGCTCCTTGGTCTTCATGGTGCCGCTTGCTTGGTGGTGTTGCAGACTCTGGGGCCTTTCGGAACAGGTGTATATATACTGAGACCATGTGACAGATCCCGTAACACTTAGATTGCACACAGGTGGACTTTATTTAACTAATTATCTTCTTGCGACTAGCAAACCCGTATCCGGGACCGTAATCATAGCCTCAAATGCATTAGCATAACGCAACTTTTCCTATTCATGAAAATCGCAAATGAAATGAAATAAATATATTCAAACACAAGCTTAGCCTTTTGTTAACCTCTAGCGACGAGCAATCCCGTATCCGGGTGCGTAATCATAGCCTCAAGTGCATTACCATAACGCAACGTTTCCTATTCATGAAAATTGCAAATGAAATGAAATAAATATATTGAAACACAAGCTTAGACTTTTGTTAACAACACTGTCATCTCAGATTTTCAAAATATGCGTTACAGCCAACGCTAGACAAGCATTAGTGTAAGTTTATCATGGCATAATGCTATGCTAGGCTCTGCTGGCAGCAGGCAACATTTTCACGAAAATAAGAAAAGCAACCAAATTAAATCATTTACCTTTGAAGAACTTCAGATGCTTTCACTCAGGAGACTCCCAGTTAGATAGCAAATGTTCCTTTTTTCCAAAAATAATATTTTTGTAGGCGAAAAAGCTCCCGTTTGTTCATCCTGCTTGGCTGAGAAATCGACCGAAAAATACTTCAACTATAACGCCAAACTTTTTTTCCAAATTTGCTCCATAATATCGACAGAAACACGGCAAACGTTGTTTAGGATCCATCCTCAAGATGTTTTTAACATATGTATTCGTTAATATATCCGTCGAGGCAATTGGTTTCTCATAAGAAGCGATTGGAAAAATGGCTACCTCAGTATTTTACTCAAGATTTTCTCCAGGAGACACCATGTGACCACTCGCTATATATGGTCCCTTACAGCCATTCTCCAATGGAAATGCCTACAAAGACGTCACAATGCTGTAGACACCTTGGGGAATGCGTGGAAAACGTAAGCTCATTCGTAGCTCATTCACAGCCATATAAGGAGTCATTGGCATGAGGCGGTTTCAAAAAATGCGGCACTACCTGATTGGATTTTTATCTGGGTTTCGCCTGTAACATCAGTTCTGTGGCACTCGCAGACAATATCTTTGCAGTTTTGGAAATGTCAGTGTTTTCTTTCCAAAGCTGTCAATTATATGCATAGTCGAGCATCTTTTTGTGACAAAATATCTATCCAAAAATGTAAATAGCGCCCCCTATATCCAACTGGTTATGTGACTTCTGAATGTAATTGGTTTAGGGGCTTCAGATCTTATTTAGGGGCTTCATAGCAAAGGGGGTGAATACATATGCACGCACCACTTTCTGTTTTTATTTTTATTTTTGAAACAAGTTGTTTTTTTCATTTCACTCCACCAATTTGGACTATTTTGTTTGTGTCCAATACATGAAATCCAAATAAATATCTATTTAAATTACAGACAGTATTGCAACAAAATAGGAAAAACTCCAAGGGGGATGAATACTTTTGCAAGGCACTATAGAAAATAGTAAAAAATAAAGAAAATTCCTTGAATGAGTAGGTGTGTCCAAACCTTTGACCTTTACTGTGTATAAGTTGAATTAAACTTTAACTTTAATCTTTTACAAATCAAGAAGAAAGCAAACAAAAAGTAATATAGAGTCATAAATAAGGGCTAAATATTTTCAGATGCATCATTGTTGCACAGTTATTTTCCATCTCATCCAATAGTCAAAACCACACTGTTTCTAGAGATACAGTATGTTCCATTCATATCACAAGTATGTATGTGACTATTTATTGTGGCATTTGGTGCCAAAGGTGAGCAGCGCCGAAGCCCGCCGTGTCTGCGTAGGCGAGTTTGGCTGGCAGTGCCAGGTGACACAATCCCTGGCAGCAAGCACATCTCAGGGAGAGAGGCCTAATGACTCATATCCGGCACACTCTGTGGAGACTAAGCATTCATTGTCCTTGTTTTTCCATTGAGAAGTGCCTCTCCATCAAATTCTGGAGTCTGTCTCCCAGTGCCAAGCATATTAAAATGAGAAATAGAGACCTTTGTGTCTGCCCTGAATTAAATATGGGTTATTGTGATTTTTGGCACTTATGGATATCTTGTTTTGCTGTGCTAGCACATGCCAGGAATCAACACCTTTACAGCTGGGTTGGTGAGAAGAGAGGCACACGAGTTGTGCTTAGAGCTAGCCTGTCGAGTGCCTATGTTACATCTCCATTTTCTCACATACACAAACACTCAACCGCAATGAATTGGAGCCTGTTGAATGCGCCAGTTGTGTGAAGGCCGTGGGTGAGAGGAAGCAGGGCTTTGTTAATAATGACACTGCTCCACACCCACACTGGAGGAGGCATAATACTTTTCATCTTCTTCACTTTCAACATGCTCTACAATGGACGGCATGCAAGCGCTAAAGCACAAACATAAGCACACTTGGGCGGAACCACAGGTTTGAATATGGGTACGAGCACACATAAGCCCCCCCCCCCCCATACACTCTCACACACACACACACACACACACACACACACACACACACACACACACACACACACACACACCAGGGAGATAAGGAAGGCAGCTAGAGAATAGTGTGGTTCACAGCCTGGTGGATATCAGATAAGTCCTCCATTATGTCAGAGGTAATGGGACCACCTCAGCGAAGACTCAGAGGAGCCACAGTTATGAATGTAGTCCTCCTGCGACATTGGCCCCCACAATATTCCTCCTTTACTCAATTTTAACCATTTTACTTGCTCTTGCTTGATGCCTTGATAAGCTCCTTTCCTGAGGACGGCTCACCTCCCACAGTTCTGGGCGACTTTAACCTCCCCACGTCTACCTTTGACTCATTCCTCTCTGCCTCCTTCTTTCCACTCCTCTCCTCTTTTGACCTCACCCTCTCACCTTCCCCCCCTACTCACAAGGCAGGCAATACGCTCGACCTCATCTTTACTAGATGCTGTTCTTCCACTAACCTCATTGCAACTCCCCTCCAAGTCTCCGACCACTACCTTGTATCCTTTTCCCTCTCGCTCTCATCCAACACTTCCCACACTGCCCCTACTCGGATGGTATCGCGCCGTCCCAACCTTCGCTCTCTCTCCCCCGCTACTCTCTCCTCTTCCATCCTATCATCTCTTCCCTCTGCTCAAACCTTCTCCAACCTATCTCCTGATTCTGCCTGCCTCAACCCTCCTCTCCTCCCTTTCTGCATCCTTTGACTCTCTATGTCCCTATCCTCCAGGCCGGCTCGGTCCTCCCCTCCCGCTCCGTGGCTCGACGACTCATTGCGAGCTCACAGAACAGGGCTCCGGGCAGCCGAGCGGAAATGGAAAAACTGGCACCTGGCATCCTTTCACTCCCTCCTCTCTACATTTTCCTCCTCTGTCTCTGCTGCTAAAGCCACTTTCTACCACTCTAAATTCCAAGCATCTGCCTCTAACCCTAGGAAGCTCTTTGCCACCTTCTCCTCCCTCCTGAATCCTCCTCCCCCTCCCCCTCCTCCCCTCTCTGCAGATGACTTCGTCAACCATTTTGAAAAGAAGGTCGACGACATCCGATCCTCGTTTGCTAAGTCAAACGACACCGCTGGTTCTGCTCACACTGCCCTACCCTGTGCTCTGACCTCTTTCTCCCCTCTCTCTCCAGATGAAATCTCGCGTCTTGTGATGGCCGGCCGCCCAACAACCTGCCCGCTTGACCCTATCCCCTCCTCTCTTCTCCAGACCATTTCCGGAGACCTTCTCCCTTACCTCACCTCGCTCATCAACTCATCCCTGACCGCTGGCTACGTCCCTTCCGTCTTCAAGAGAGCGAGAGTTGCACCCCTTCTGAAAAAACCTACACTCGATCCCTCCGATGTCAACAACTACAGACCAGTATCCCTTCTTTCTTTTCTCTCCAAAACTCTTGAACGTGCCGTCCTTGGCCAGCTCTCCCGCTATCTCTCTCAGAATGACCTTCTTGATCCAAATCAGTCAGGTTTCAAGACTAGTCATTCAACTGAGACTGCTCTTCTCTGTATCACGGAGGCGCTCCGCACTGCTAAAGCTAACTCTCTCTCCTCTGCTCTCATCCTTCTAGACCTATCGGCTGCCTTCGATACTGTGAACCATCAGATCCTCCTCTCCACCCTCTCCGAGTTGGGCATCTCCGGCGCGGCCCACGCTTGGATTGCGTCCTACCTGACAGGTCGCTCCTACCAGGTGGCGTGGCGAGAATCTGTCTCCTCACCACGTGCTCTCACCACTGGTGTCCCCCAGGGCTCTGTTCTAGGCCCTCTCCTATTCTCGCTATACACCAAGTCACTTGGCTCTGTCATAACCTCACATGGTCTCTCCTATCATTGCTATGCAGACGACACACAATTAATCTTCTCCTTTCCCCCTTCTGATGACCAGGTGGCGAATCGCATCTCTGCATGTCTGGCAGACATATCAGTGTGGATGACGGATCACCACCTCAAGCTGAACCTCGGCAAGACGGAGCTGCTCTTCCTCCCGGGAAGGACTGCCCGTTCCATGATCTCGCCATCACGGTTGACAACTCCATTGTGTCCTCCTCCCAGAGCGCTAAGAACCTTGGCGTGATCCTGGACAACACCCTGTCGTTCTCAAATAACATCAAGGCGGTGGCCCGTTCCTGTAGGTTCATGCTCTACAACATCCGCAGAGTACGACCCTGCCTCACACAGGAAGTGGCGCAGGTCCTAATCCAGGCACTTGTCATCTCCCGTCTGGATTACTGCAAGTCGCTGTTGGCTGGGCTCCCTGCCTGTGCCATTAAACCCCTACAACTCATCCAGAACGCCGCAGCCCGTCTGGTGTTCAACCTTCCCAAGTTCTCTCACGTCACCCCGCTCCTCCGCTCTCTCCACTGGCTTCCAGTTGAAGCTCGCATCCGCTACAAGACCATGGTGCTTGCCTACGGAGCTGTGAGGGGAACGGCACCTCAGTACCTCCAGGCTCTGATCAGGCCCTACACCCAAACAAGGGCACTGCGTTCATCCACCTCTGGCCTGCTCGCCTCCCTACCACTGAGGAAGTACAGTTCCCGCTCAGCCCAGTCAAAACTGTTCGCTGCTCTGGCCCCCCAATGGTGGAACAAACTCCCTCACGACGCCAGGACAGCGGAGTCAATCACCACCTTCCGGAGACACCTGAAACCCCACCTCTTTAAGGAATACCTAGGATAGGATAAAGTAATCCTTCTCACCCCCCTTAAAAGATTTAGATGCACTATTGTAAAGTGGCTGTTCCACTGGATGTCATAAAGTGAATGCACCAATTTGTAAGTCGCTCTGGATAAGAGCGTCTGCTAAATGACTTAAATGTAATGTAAATGTTGTTTTACTTAAGCACTACATTAGTGATAAGCGCACGACAATGTTCTTAAATAAAGATGAAGCCATCTAATACATCAATTTTGATCTCAATCTCAAATAATTTCTTGGTAACAACCTTACTGTACTGTGATTGTTTTCAATTAAAATGATCTAAAATCAATAAAAACAGTTTTTTAGTCAAATTGCAATTTCTCAAGCAAGAATTTTGCCAGTGGTCTGAGTGTGGAGGGGAAAACTGTAAATTAGCTGCTATTTGCAGAGAGCTTTGGATCTCTCTTTCTTATTGGTCTATTAACTAATTTACTGCAAGGGATGTCACCATGTAAGGCCAAAACTCCATCCCACCAAAACAGGCTGAAATGTTTTTTCAAACAGCTCTAACACTCACAATTTCACAGTATTATTCCAACCTCATTGTATGAATATATATATAAAACACACTTTTGACTGCACTGGGCCTTTAATACAAACACTAAGGCATTCAGCACAAGCACTGGAGTTTTTTTTTTAAGATATAAAATCAAATTGTGTTAGTCACATGCGCCGAATACGACAGGTGTAGACCTTACAGTGAAATGCTTACTTACGAGCCCCTAACCGACAGTACAGTTTCATAATATACAGAAGAGATAAAAGTAACAAGCAATTAAAGAGGAGCAGTAAAAAATAATAATATAAACAGGGGGGGTACAGAGTCAGTGTGTGGGGACACCGGTTAGTTGAGTTATTAAGAACAGTACATGTAGGTAGAGTTAATTAAAGTGACAATGCATAGATGACAACAGAGAGTGGCAGTGGTGTCAAGAGGAGAGGGGGGTAGGCAATGTGAATAGTCTGGGTAGCCATTTGACTAGATGTTCAGGAGTCTTATGGCTTGGGGATATTTTTTTATATTTTTTTTTATTTTACCTTTATTTAACCAGGCAAGTCAGTTAAGAACAAATTCTTATTTTCAATGACGGCCTAGGAACAGTGGGTTAACTGCCTGTTCAGGGGCAGAACGACAGATTTGTACCTTGTCAGCTCGGGGATTTGAACTTGCAACCTTTCGGTTACCTGTCCAACACTCTAACCACTAGGCTACCCTGCCACCCCGAAGCTTCTTGGACCTAGACTTGGTGCTCCGGTACCACTTGCCATGTGGTAGCAGAGAGAACAGTCTATGACTAGGGTGGCTGGAGTCTTTGACAATTTTCAGGGCCTTCCTCTGACACCGCCTGGTATAGAGGTCCTGGATGACAGGAAGCTTTGCCCCAGTAATGTACTTAGCTGTTCGCACTACCCTCTGTAGTGCCTTGCGGTCGGATGCCGAGCACCCCTCCGGCCTCTCTTTCTCCGCCTCCTCCTCATGCAGATTACTGGGCTCAGGTCTGTTCCCGAGGGAGTCGTATATCCTCCGCCTTGGGCTCGTCAGAGTCGTGAAAGAAGAAAAAGGATTCTGCTAGTCTGTGGAGAGTTATCGCAGTCCTGATGTCTAGAAGTTATTTTCGGTCATAAGAGATGGTAGCGGCAATTATGTACAAAAGTAAGTTACAAACAACGCAGATAAACAAACCAAAAAACACAATTGGTTGCTCCGGCAACATTTTAACATTATTTCACTTTAGTGCCATGAAGACTGTGCTAGCTTGAGAGGTGAACTGTTTAATTGACTGGTTAGAAGTTGTGAAATGATTGCATAAATTGTTCTGTGATTTATTTTTTAATTGCCTTTTGAGTCCATTCTTTCAGATGCAGGTTAAGCTGGACACGAGTCAACCTTTACTATATCTGGTGAAAGAACTGATGTGCCATGACAAAACTGAAGTGATCAGTCAGACCCTATGCTTAGCCACTGTCGGTGGTGTTCCTGTTCCTTAAGGTCAGTCTGCAGTGTTCTGTGTAATGGCTTCCTAGTCCTCGGAGACCATGGTAAATCAACCTTGTAATGCAAAAAAATAGTAAAGAAGTTAGCAATACAAGGTAGACCATCTTTGACCCCCTATGAAGACCCTAACAGTCCACAGCTATTATAAGAACATTTTGGCTGATAAAAACTGTGAAAGATCATAGTGTGTGTTCAATTCATTCATTGGGTGAAGCAGCAGGTAATACTAATGCAGAACTACCTGAACTTTCTATGAACCTCAGATATTACATTTCACACAGTCAAATCAGGCTTTGATAGTGTACAGTTGACTGTAGTCTAACTGGGACTATTTTTATCCCAGGCTGCAGACATATAAAATGACACAGATACTGCTCCACCAGACACCATGCTGGTACTCAAATATGTCTCTCAGCAAAGACCAAATAGGAACACACAGGGACGGTGTTTGTCAAATTGGTAACATTGGACCAAAAACTAAACAAAACTAACATATCATACTCGTTTCCCCACAGTCTTGTCTTTCTTTTTTACTTTGTAAAAAGTGGGCACGGCTTTCAACATATTGGTGCCGTCTTTAGGCGCAATCAATTCAAGCTATCCTCCTGAAATCAATAAAACAGTCAATTGAAAATGAATATGAATTTTACACCTGATTGGGCTTCCGCATGTAGCACACAGTAAGGGAAAGCTTATGCCTGTGAGAGACCAAAAAAATTGAAGAGATAGAAAATCAGTGTTTCATTGACTGAACCAGCATAATTTGCCCTTTGCCTTTGTTAAACGGCAAGCATTTTCGATCAATGACTTAGGAGAGAGACATAAAATGAGTTCCATAGTGTTTTGCTTTTCGGAGTGTCATAATGTATTGCTGTATGAGCTACTATTATTCTCTCTTAGACTAAATTATAAAACATTACAGACCATTTGGTCAGGAAATCATGTATTTACACTACCGTTCAAAAGTTTGGGGGCCCTTAGAAATGTCCTTGTTTTTGAAAGAAAAGCACTTTTTTTGTAAATTTAAATAACATCAAATTGATCTGAAACACAGTGTAGACATTGTTAATGTTGTGAATGACTATTGTAGCTAGGCGTACAAATGCCCATTATCAGGAACCATCACTCCTGTGTTCCAATGGCACCTTGTGTTAGCTAATCCAAGTTTATCATTTTAAAAGGCTAATTGATCATTATAAAACCCTTTTGCAATTGTGTTAGCACAGCTGAAAACTGTTGGCCTGATTAAAGAAGAAATAAAACTGTCCTTCTTTTGACTAGTTGAACGTCTGGAGCATCAGCATTTGTGGGTTCGATGACAGGCTCAAAATAGCTAGAAACAAAGACCTTTCTTCTGAAACTCATCAGTCTATTCTTGTTCTGAGAAATGAAGGCTATTCCATGCAAGAAATTGCCAAGAAACTGAAGATCTCGTACAACGCTGTGTACTACTCCCTTCACAGAACAGAGCAAACTGTATCTAACCAGAATAGAAAGAGGAGAGGGAGGCCCCGGTGCATGACTGAGCAAGAGGACAAGTACATTAGTGTCTTGTTTGAGAAACAGACACCTCACAAGTCCTCAACTGGCAGCTTAATTAAACAGTACCTGCACAACACCAGTCTCAACAGTGAAGAGGTGACTCCGGGATGCTGGCCTTCTAGGCAGAGTTCCTCTGTCCAGTGACTGTGTTCTTTTGCCCATCTTTATCTTTTCTTTTTATTGACCAGTCTGAGGTATGGCTTTTTCTTTGCAACTCTGCCTAGAAGGCCGGCATCCTGGAGTAGCCTCTTCACAGTTGATGTTGAGACTGGTGTTTTCCGGGTACTATTTAATGAAGCTGCCAGTTGAGGATTTGTGAGGCTTCTGTTTCTCAAACTAGACACTAATGTCCTCTTGCTCAGTTGTGCACCTGGGCCCCCCTCTCCTCTTTCTATTCTGGTTAGAGCCAGCTTGCGCTGTTCTGTGAAGGGAAAAATAAACAGGGTTGTACGAGATCTTCTGTTTGGCAATTTCTTGCATGGAATAGCCTTCATTTCTCAGACCAAGAATAGACTGATGAGTTTCAGAAGAAAGTGCCTTTTTCTGTCCATTTTGAGTCTGTAATAGATCCCACAAATGCTGATGCTCCAGATACTCAACTAGTTTAAAGAAGGCCAATTTTATTGCTTCTTTAATCAGACCAAAAGTTTTCAGCTGTGCTAACACGATTGCAAAAGGGTTTTCTAATGATCAATTATCCTTTTAAAATGATAAAGTTGGATAAGCTAACACAATGTGCAATTGGAACACAGGAGTGATGGTTGCTGATAATGGACCTCTGTACACCTATGTAGATATTCCATTTAAAAAATCTGCTATTTTCAGCTTCAATAGTCATTTACAACATTAACAATGACTACACTATATTTCTGACCGATGTGATGTTATTTTAATGGACAAAAAAATAGCTTTTCTTTCATAAACAAGGACATTTCTAAGTGACCCCAAACTTTTTAACGGTAGTGTACATAGCATGTTAACCTCCTCCAAATACATTGCTTATGACTGTCCCCTTATACAAAAACATTTACAATGACATTTCACACAAGCATAACTCTAAGGTGATCTAATTTTGCAGCCCTGTTTTAATTCCCTCTGCTCAGTGCTTCACCCCTCTATGGTGGCCAAGAGTACATGCTGTGTGATGACTTATATAGAGAATAAGCCGTCTGATATCTGGGTGATGGAAAGGGAAACGAAAGGGACTATACTAGGTCAGTTCAGCAGCAGGTCTGTAACTATAAAAAGCCCCACTCAACCTCGTAGGAGGTGTGATACCTGGTAAGTGTTTAACTGGAATGCTAGCGGGTGGGGAGCCTGGTTTGCTTTCATACTCTCAAGACATGCTAACCTTCTCTGTTATTGGTAATGTTGAGAGGTAAGCATGTCTTGGGGGTATTATCTTTGACCCTCTGACGTTCTCACTCGTCATTTCTTTGCAATTCATCCAGGATTATCCCTAATCATGGTAACATATTATTATTTATAATGAAAGAGATTCCAAAATGACACAAAGTATTTATCATTCATTTCTATTTGGCACAAAATAACTACAAATGCATCCAACAAGTTTGTAGACACAAGCTTGTAATGATAACGGTGGGAGTCAGGAAGCAGGTGCAGCCAGGGAGTTTAATAAGAACAAATGTAGAGTGGATACAGGAACAAGAGAAGCGTCTGAACATAGCACAGAAAAAAATACTTCCTGATTGGTGAGTACTAGATAAAGGGGGAGTAATCAGGGATGTGATGAAGTCCAGGTGTGCCTAATGATGAGGCGCAGGTTTGCGAGCGCCGGATAGGGGGAGCAGTAGCAAAGCTTGATGTACTTGATGTACTTAGTATGGGACCAAATACTACACGTTTGGCTACTTCCTAGGATCTTTAGGATTATCAATAATTCTGACCCCTACCTTTTTGAGAAAAATAAATTACTTGGTTAAACAAAATATGTTTCTCTGACAATTGTATTAGTATAAAATAGTATAATTTTCACATTTTTGGAGCATGCAGTACAGCTCAGTATTTGAATTAGTTATTTTATACAGTCGTTATTGCTCATCTTTATCAAGGGTGTCAATCATTTCTCAAGCTTAATAAATAGTTTTAGAGCATGCGCAGAACAGCTGTAATTTCCAACCTCTCCTTCTCTCAGTCTGTGATCCGCATATGTTTTAAGATGACCTCAATCATTCCTGTTCCTAAAAACTCTAACATCCTGACCAGACTGCTTGCGCAGGTGCGCCATCGTGTGCATGTTGATTTTGTCCACCCACACCAGAAGCAATCAGGAAGCGCAGGTTGAAATATAAAAACAACTCTGAACCAACTGTAATAATTTGGGGACAGGTCAAAAAGCATAAAACATTTATAGCAATTTAGCTAGCTTGATTGCTGTTGCTAGCTAATTTGTCCTGGGATATAAACATTGGGTTGCTATTATACCTAAAATGCACAATGTCCTCTACTCCGACAATTAATTTACTGCAAAAAACATAGCAATACATTTATTTTTTGTCCTGAAAGCAAAGTGTTATGTTTTGGGGCAAATCCAAGGCAAGACATCACTGAGTACCAACCTTCATATTTTATAGAAAAGTGGTGGCTGCATCATAAATCAAATCAGGGGGGTACCGGTACAGAGTCAATGTGTGGGGACACCGGTTAGTTGAGGTAATTGAGGTAATATGTACATGTAGATAGAGGTAAAGTGACTATGTATGGATAATAATCAGAGAGTAGCAGCAGCATACAAATGGGGGTGGGGGGGACAATGCAAATAGTCCGGGTAGCCATTTGATTAGCTGTTCAGGAGTCTTATGGCCTAAGGGTTGAAGCTGTTAAGAAGCTTCTTGGACTTAGACTTGGAGCTCCGGTACCGCATGCCGTGCGGAAGCAGAGAGAACAGTCTATCCCTAGGGTGACTGGAGTCTTTGGCAACTTTCAGGGCCTTCCTCTGACACTGCCTGGTATAGAGGTCCTGGATGGCAGGAAGCTTGGCCCCAGTGATGTTCTGGGCCGTTCGTACTACCCTCTGTATTTCCTTGCGGGCGGATGCCGAGCAATTGCCATACCAGGCAGTGATGAAACCAGTCAGGTTGTATCAACTCATCGTTGTTGGTGATCAGGCCTACCACTGTTGTGTCGTTGGCAAAGTTAATGATGGTGTTGGAGTCGTGCTTAGCCATGCAGTCATGGGTGAACAGGGAGTACAGGAGGGGACTGAGCATGCACCCCTGAGGGGCCAAGATGTTGAAGATCAGCGTGGCAGTTGTGTTGTTACCTACCCTTAACACCTGGGGGGCGGCCCGTCAGAATGTCCAGAATCCATTTGCAGAGGGAGGTGTTTAGTTCCAGGGTCCTTAGCTTAGTGATGAGCTTTGAAGACACTATCGTGTTGAACGCTGAGATGTAGTCAATGAATGGCCTTCTCACATAGGTGTTCCTTTTGTCCAGGTGGGAAAGGGCAGTGTGGAGTGCAATAAAGATTGCATCTTCTGTGGATCTGTTGGGGCGGTATGCAAATTGGAGTGGGACTAGGGTTTCTGGGATACTGGTGTTGATGTGAGCCATGACCAGCATTTCAAAGAACTTCATGGCTACAGATGTGAGTTCTATGCGTTGGTAGTCATTTAGGCAGGTTACTATGGTGGTCTGCTTGAAATATGTTGGTATTACAGACTAAGGTTGAAAATGGTTGAAATGTCAGAGAAGAAACTTGCCAGTTCGTCAGCGCATGCTCGGAGTCCTTGTCCTGGTAATCTGTTTGGCCCTGCGGCCTTGTGAATGATGACCTGTTTAAAGGTCTTATTCATATCGGCAACAGAGAGCGTGATCACACAGTCATCCGAAACAGCTGATGCGCTCATGCATGCTTCAGTGTTGCTTGCCTCGAATCGAGCATAGAAGCTATTTAGCTTGTCTGATAGGCTCATGTCACTAGGCAGCTCGTGTCTCTGCTTCAACTTGTAGTCCGTAATAGTTTGCAAGCCCTGCCACATCCGTCAAGGGTTGGAGCTGGTGTAGTACGATTCAACTTTAGTCCTGTATTGAAGCATTGCCTGTTTGATGGTTCATTGGAGGGTGTAGCGGGATTTCTTATTCTTAAGTGTCCAGGTTAGAGTCCCTCTCCTTGAAAGTGGCAGCTCTACCCTTTAGCTCAGTGCGGATGTTGCCTGTAATCCATGGCTTCTAGTTGGGGTATATATGTACGGTCACTGTGGGGACAATGTCATCGATGCACTTATTGATGAAGCCAGTGACTGCCATCGGAAGATTCCCGGAAAATATTCCAGTCAGTGCTAGCAAAACAGTCCTGTAGCTTAGCATCTGCGTCATCTGACCACTTCCTTATTGAGTGAGTCACTGGTACTTCCTGCTTTACTTTTTGCTTGTAAGCAGGAATCAGGAGGATAGAGTTATGGTCAGATTTGCCAAATGGAGGGCGAGGGAGAGCTTTGTACGTAAAGGTGATTTAGAGTGTTTTCCTCTCGTTGCATATTTAACATGCTGTTATGAATTAGGTCAAATAGATTTAAGTTCCTTGCATTAAAGTCCCCGGCCTCTAGGAACACATCTGCTGGATGAGCATTTTCTTGTTTGCTTATGGCCTTATACAGTTCATTGAGTGCCATCTTAGTGTCAGCCTCTGTTTGTGGTGGTAAATAGACAGTTTTCATCTATATTTTTCGTAGCTGTCTTGGTAAATTGTGTGGTCTATAGCTTATCATGATATTCTCTACCTCAGGCAGGTAAAACCGTGAGACTTCATTAATATTAGATTTTGTGCACCAACTGTTATTTACAAATATACACAGACCTCCACCCCTTGTCTTATTGTTATGCTTGTCATCAACAAGGGCTAGGCAGTCGTTTAGGATACAAATGAACGGAATGCAGCTATAAGCAAAAGCCTAAAGGAAAACATGGTTCAGTCTGCTTTCCAACAGACACTGGGAGATGAATTAACCTTTCAGCAGGACAATAACCTAAAACACAAGGAGAACTCTACACTGGAGTTGCTTAGCAAGATGACATTGAATGTTCTTGAGTGGCCTAGTTACAGTTTTGACATAAATCGGCTTGAAAATCTATGGCAAAACTTAAAAATGTCTTCTGAGGAATGATCAACAATCAGGTTGTAAATTTTGTACAATCCAGGTGTGCAAATCTCTTAGCGACATACCAAAAACACTCACAGCTGTAATCACCGCCAAAGGTGCTTCTACAAAGTACTGATACAGTTGTGAATACTAATGTACAGTAAATTAGATATTTCTAAAAGCTTGTTTTGACTTTTTCATTATGGGGTATTGTGTGTAGATTGGGGAGAAAAAAAATATTTAATCAATTTTCAATTCAGGATGTAACATAACAAAATGTGAAATAAGTCAAGGGGTATGAATACTTTCTGATGGATGACGTCTCTGTTCTACTTGTAGAGTGCTACATGTAGAACAGAGACATCATCCATATTATTTGACCAAACAGATACAATCCATACCATAAATATACATTCCTCACTCCTGTTTCTCAGAATTGCTGGTTTTGTTAAGGTGCCTGCAAATCATGTCATTGCTGTGATTCCTTTTTCTATTCCAAAGCCTGGTCGCCATTGATGTGTTTTAAAACATCAATAACATCAAATGCAACTAAAGTGATCAAGTTTTTCATTGCAGCACTTAGCAATATACACTGCTGAAATGTTATTTGCCTGCTGAATTCTACGTCTCATCATGTTTGTATTTCCAAAGAGGTATTATCCAGTCTTTAAACATGAGAGAATATACAGTGCATTCGAAAAGTATTCAGTGCATTCGAAAATAATTCAGACTCCTTCCCCTTTCAACATTTGTTACCTTACAGCTTTATTATAACATTTTTTTTAAAGCTCATCAATCTACACACAATACCCCCATAATGAAAACGGGAAAACAGGTTTTTAGAAAGTATGTAAAATTACATGTATTTATGTAAGTATTCACACCCTTCGCTATGACCTCAGGGGAATCCTGAATCCATTGAACATCCGTGAGATGTTTCTACAACTTGATTGGAGTCCACCTGTGGTAAATTCAAATGATTGGACATGATTTGGAAAAGCCAACACACATTTACATTTACATTTACATTTAAGGTCCAACTGATGAAATTGCATTTCAGAGCAAAAACCAAGCCATGAGGTCAAAGGAATTGTCTGGAGAATTCCGAGACAGCATTGTGTCGAGGCACAGATCTGGGAAAGGGTACCCAAGAAATTCTGCAGCATTGAAGATCCCCGAGAACACAGTGGCCTCCATCATTCTTAAATGGAAGAAGTTTGTAACCACCAATACTCTTCATAGAGCTATCCCCTGGCCACACTGAGCAATCGGGGAGAAGGGCCTTGGCCAGGGAGGTCACCAAGAACCCGATGGTCACTCTGACAGAGCTCCAGAGTTCCTCTGTGGACATGGGAGAATCTTCAAGAAGGACAACGATCTCTGCAGCACTTCACCAATCAGGCCTTTATTGTAGAGTGGCCAGATGGAAGCCACTCCACAGTAAAAGGCACATGACAGCCCGCTTGGAGTTTGCCAAAAGACACCCCAAGGACTCTCAGACCATGAGAAACAAGATTCTCTGATCTGATGAAACCGAGTTTGAGCTCGTTGGCCTAAATGCCAAGCGTCATCTGGAGGAAACCTGGCACCATCCCTACGGTGATGCATGGTGGTGGCAGCATCATGCTGTGGGGATGTTTTTCAGTGCCAGAGTCTGGGAGACTAGTCAGGATCAAGGCAAAGATGAACGAAGCAAAGACCAGAGAGATCCTTGATTAAAACCTGCTCCAGAGCGCTCAGGACCTCAGACTGAGGCAAAGGTTAATCTTCCAACAGAACAATGACCCTAAACACACAGCCAAGATAATGCAGGAGTGGCTTTGGGAGTGGCGCAGCCAGAGCTCGGGCTTGACCCCGATCTAACATCTCTGGAGAGACCTGAATATTGCTGTGCAGCGATGCTCCCCATCCAACCTGACAGAGCTTGAGGATCTGCAGAGAAGAATGGGAGAAACTCCCAAAATACAGTTGTACCAAGCTTGTACTGTCATACCTAAAAAAAGACTTGAGTCTGTAATTGCTGCCAAATATGCTTCAACAAAGTACTGAGTAAATGGTCTGAACACTTAGGTAAATGTGATATTTCCATTTAAATGTTTCATACATTTGAAAACAATTCTAAAAACCAGTTTTTGCTTTGTCATTGTGGGTTATTGCGAGAAGATTGATGAGGGAAAAAAACGAAATTATTTTTAGAATAAGGCTGTAAAGTAACAAAATGTGGAAAAGGTGAAGTGGTCTAAATACTTTCCGAATGCACTGTAAATTGTCCACAGCAATAAAATGGGCTACTTTTTATGTGAATTAATGAGGAGGCCGGAACACACCTCAATTCAAACTGTTGTTAAAAAAATCTAACTTGTTTTCGAAGATCATTTGAAATTGAAAGTTGAAACACAATATATAAATCATTAGCAGGCAGCGTGCTTTGGTTGAGGGCAGAGCGGGTTTACTGTTCTGTTGTGTAACAATCACATTTTGGATATTTAGAACTCACACTTGACAAGGTTCAAATCAGATCCACTAAGTGTAGAGTGATGTACTAGTGAAGACGAGACTAAAGTCCCACTAGCCACCAAAGAAGTACAGTACCAAATTAATTATTATTGTTATTTTCTGCCGTCAAAATCAATCTGGTTCGATGCAATTGGATTGCACAGTTAAGTTATAGTGTGTATTCGTGGCACCCAGTGTTAATTAAGTGAGGGAAGAAAAACTTTTATTTTGTAATAAGAATTCTTTACAGGGCTTGGAAATTGGGAAGATACACTTCGACTCAAGGTATTGATTTTTCACTTGGAATGACTTCTCTGGTCCATTCATCTCTTGGCCAATAAAGTGCAGAATCCTGTAGAGGCCTTGTCAGTTTGGAGATTTTATGTCGGGGGTGATGAATTACAGCTCGCCTCTCTGTTAACATGTTCCTATTGCCCTACGGCAGATAGGCAGAGCTAGGAAGGCACATAATGGACCTCAATTTAAAAGCATAGGTAGACAAGAGTCCAGGCACCTTTAAAATACATGATCTGCCAAATAGCTCATAGAAAGTAGCTGCACTAAAGGAAGGAGTACACCGACCAATTAATCTGTCTTATTGCTCTAACCCCAGGGTAGGACTTGCATTAGAATAGTTCAAATAGAATTAATCCATTTTTGAAGACTAAGTTGAGGTTGCATTTGTTTTGGATGAAAACTATTTCTGAAATAAACTAACGAAAGCTGCATTGGATAAGCAGCCTCTATGTTAGCCATGTATTGTCCATATACCACAAACCTCCGAGGTGCCATATTGCTATTATAAACTTGTTACCAAAAATATAAAGAAAATATAAAGAGTAACTACAGAAACGATTTCCTGAAATGACATGGAACGATCCTTGAAAGAGTAGCCACAGAGTTTAGTTTCAGAGTCTTGTGGGTGAATACGTTTAGTTTTTTTCTCCCTCAACTTCTCTCATGAAATCCCCTGAGATATCAACAGGAAATTGCATTTTGGTTCAGAAGCCACTAAGACGCATTAGAAGTCTTAATGGACTTTGCCAAAGCAAGGGGCGTCAGGCTGGTGTTGATTGTGCCTACTAGACGCAGCAGAAACTGCTTCACACCTCTGCATTATTCATGTCTCTATTACAATTATTGTCCTAATTGTAATAATGTTTGGGCGGCAAACTGCTTTGAAGGAAAAGAAAGCTTCTCCTCTCTCTTCTCCCGCTCTCTCTTTCTCTCTCCTTAATTTTAGGATGGGAATGCTAATGCGATTGTTTTTCATCCAACAGGATTATAGTCTCCATTTATGAAGATTATAACTTGTGCTGCCTGAAAGGCAAAACAAGTTTGGAAATGATCACGCCTCTTAGTTTTAATTAAAAATCACAGACAGCTTAATTGCGCTGCTGTTGTGCTCTACTGATGCGTGACTGCTTCAAAAACTAAAGGAAAGAAGGCGGGTGCTGCTGTTTCTGACGAAACCAAGATTGAACTCTTTGGCCTGAATGCCAAGCGTCATGTCTGGAGGAAACCTGGCAGCACCCCTACTGTGAAGCATGGCGGTGGCAGCATCATGCTACGGGGTTGTTTTTCAGCGACAGGGACTGGGAGACTAGTCAGGATCGAGGCAAAGATGAACGGAGTAAAGTACAGAGAGATCCTTCATGAAAACCTGCTCAAGAGAACTCTGGACATCAGACTGGGGGCGAAGGTTCACCTTCCAACAGGACAACGACCCTAAGCACACAGCCAAGACAATGTCGGAGTGGCTTCGGGACAAGTCTCTGAATGTCCTTGAGTGGCCCAGCTCGGGCCCAGACTTGAACCCGATCCAACATCTCTGGATAGACCTGAAAATAGCTGTGCAGCAACACTACCCATCCAACCTGACAGAGCTTGTGAGGATCTGTAGAGAAGAAGGGTAAAAACACAGGTGTGTCAAGCTTGTAGCGTCATACCCAAGACTCAGTGCTGTAATCGCTGCCAAAGGTGCTTCATAAATGTACTGAGTAAAGGTCTGAATATGTATGAAAATGTGCTATTTATATTTAATATATTGGCAACAATTACTAAAAAACTGTTAATAAACCTCTTGTTGCTTTGTCATTATGTAGATTGATGAGGGAAAAAAACGATTTAATACATTTTAGAATAAGGCTGTAAGGTAACAAAATGTGGAAAAAGTCAAGGGGTCTGAATACTTTCCGATGGGACTGTATATACTGTATAAAGTGCATTTGGAAAGTATTCAGACCAAGTCGTATTATGGCAAGAACAGCTCAAATAAGCAATGAGAAATGATAGTCCATCATTACTTGAAGGTCAGTCAATGCAGAAAATGTCAAGAACTTTGAATGTTTCCATAATTGCAGTCGCAAAAACCATCAAGCGCTATAATGAAACTGGCTCTCTTGAGGACCGCCACAGGAAAGGAAGACCCAGAGTTACCTCTGCTGTAGAGGATAAGTTCATTAGAGTTAGCAGCCTCAGAAATTGCAGCCCATATAAATGCTTCACAGAGTTCAAGTAACAGACACATCTCAACATCAACTGTTCAGAGGAGACTGTGTGAATCAGGCCTTCATGGTTGAATTGCTGCAAAGAAACCACTACTAAAGGACACCGTTAAGAAGAAGAGACTTGCTTGTGCCAAGAAACACGAGCAATGGACATTGGACTGGTGGAAATCTGTCCTTTGGTTTTGTACCAACTGCCATGTCTTTGTAAGACGCAGAAGAGGTGAACGGATTATCCCTGCGTGTGTGGCTCCCACTGTGAAGCAAGAAGGAGGAGGTGGTGTGATGGCGTAGGGGGTGCTTTGCTGGTGACACTGTCTGTGATTTATTTAGAAATCAAGGCACATTTAACCAGCAAGGCAATCACAGCATTCTGCAGCGATACTCCAACCGATCTGGTTTGCGCTTAGTGGAACTATATATATTTTTTCTCAACAGGACAATGACCCAACATACCTCAAGGCTGTGTAAGGGCTATTTGACCAGGAAGGAGAGTGATGGAGTACTGCATCAGACGACCTGGCCTACACAATCACCCGACCTCAACCCAATTGAGATGGTTTGGGATAAGCTGGACCGCAGAGTGAGACCGTTGGAAAAGCATTACAGGTGAAGCTGGTTTAGAGAATGCCAAGAGTGTGCAAAGCTGTCATCAAGGATCTAAAATATCAAATATATTTTGATTTGCTTAACACTTTTTTGGTTACTATATGATTCCATGTGTGTTATTTTTATGTTTTCACTATTATTATACAATGTAGAAAATAGTCAAAATAATGAAAAGCCCTTTGAATGAGTAGGTGTGTCCAAACTTTTGACTGGTACAGTATAAATACACTACCATTCAAAAGTTTGGGGTCAATTAGTAATGCCCAGATGGCCAGTATCCCAGAGTCGCCTCTTCACTGTTGACATTGAGACGGGTGTTTTGCTGGTACTATTTAATAAAGCTGCCAGTTGAGGTCTTGTGAGGTGTCTGTTTCTCAAACTAGACACTCTAATGTACTTGTCTTCTTGCTCAGTTGTGTCTCCCACTCCTCTTTCCATTCTGGTTAGAGACAGTTTGCACTGTTCTGTGAAGGGAGTAGAACACAGCGTTGTACGAGATCTTCAGTTTAAACCCCCCAATTTTACGCATGGAATAGTCTTAATTTCTCAGACCAAGAATAGACTGACGAGGTTCAGAAGAAAGACTTTGTTTCCGGCCATTCTGAGCCTGTAATCGAACCCACAAATGCCGATGCTCCAGATACTCAAATAGTCTATGTCTATGCTAACCCTTTGCAGTTGTATTGCTTCTTTAATCAGGACAACAGTTTTCAGCTGTGCTAAAAAAATTGCAAAGGGTTTTCTAATGATCAATTAGCCTTTCAAAATGACAAACTTGGATTAGCTAACACAACGTGCCATTGGAACACAGGAGTGATGGTTGCTGATAATGGGCCTCTGTACTCCAGCTTCAACTGTTATGCCTGTGGCTGTGAAACCCTGACTTGTTCACCAGACGTGCTGCCTTGTCCCTGACCTGCTGTTTTCGACTCTCTCTCTACCGCACCTGCTGTCTCTAACTCTAAATGATTGACTATGAAAAGCCAACTGACATTTACTTCTGAGGTGCTGACCAGTTGCACCCTCTACAACCACTATTATTATTTGACCCTGCTGGTCATCTATGAATGTTTGAACATCTCGGCCATGTACTGTTATAATCTACACACGGCACAGCCAGGAGAGGACTGGCCACCCCTCAGCCTTGTTCCTCTATAGGTTTCTTCCTCTGTGCTTTCCTTTCTAGGGAGTTTTTCATAGCCACCGCGCTTATACATCTGCATTGCTTGCAGTTTGGGGTTTTAGGCTGGGTTTCTGTACAGCACTTTGTGACATCGGCTGATGTAAAAAGGGCTTTATAAATAAATTTGATTGATTGATAGATGTTGATATTCCATAAAATAAACAGCCGTTTCCAGCTACAATAGTCATTTACAACATTAACAATGTCTACACTGTATTTCTGATCAATTTGATGTTATTTTAATGGAAAAATGTTCTTCCTTTTTTTCCAATACAAGGACATTTCTATGTGACCCCAAACTTTTGAACGGTAGTATATATATATCAATCAAGCAATGCTGTATACTGTAGGTATTTTTATTTCGTCTTTTGTCTCAGCTCCACTGTAGCTCTTCTGTACTTTTCCTCCATTCCACCTTCCTCATTTCTGGATTTGCCTCTTTCTATTTCCTTTTCCTGTGTGAACCTCTGCCACCATCTTTGTCAGAGATAACCTTCCTCTGTGTGAGACACTGTTGTCATGACTAGAACTGATTATAATCATTTTCAGTGGCTGATCTGGTGGGATGGAAGACAGCTCATTAAGAATTGACAAAGTCTTTTGCAATTTGCACAGTACTAAAACATGATTGACAAGATTCACAAGTGATACCAATTATGTGACAACAACTTGCCATTATCCCAACTAAAAATGTTTTGTACACTTGATCAATTTAACAGAAGTGACTACTTGTGTATAACTGTGTTTGGCTGATATTGGGAGATTGGCATATTCCTAATGACCAGAGATATCAAACCCATTCAAGACAATCATAGTCACCCATAATGAAGCCTTCTTTACGTGAAATGGTATTTTCCATTAATGAGCTTGTAACAAAGAATGGCACAAGTCTACTTTACATTACTGACCCCAGACAGCCTCTACTGACCATCCTCCAGAGAGATAGAGTTGACAATACATTATCAGCTTCCCATCTCACCCACTGTTTCCTTCTGGCTTCACTTCTTATTCCACATGTCAGCCTCCTCTTACCCATTCTCCTCATGATTTCATTCAGTATTGATGTTGTTTGGCTCCACATGAGGCATGCCAGATAAGGCGAAGCAAAGGATATGAATAGGCAACAAGGCACTGTCAATATTTACTCAACAGCTGGATGCAGACTCTCCATGTCACACTCTAAGCACTAGGAGTTGTCAAACAAGGTAATGCAACTAAGTACTAGGCACAGCAAGTTCTAGACCCGCAAAACAAATGTATGCCTTGTAATTTGTTGTACCTATTTGTCGGTTCAAAACTTTCCTCAAGTCAGACAACCAAGGGGGGTTTAAAAAATGATGACAGTAACCTGATTTCTTAATGTAGAAAGTGCAGGCACACACGTAGTGAAGCTGGTGTGTCGAAAGTTTTGATTTGTCAGTTTTAGGATTAATAAAGAATGAAGCTCTTTAATGTTTCGCTCGAGCAAGCTCATAAAAGCCGACGTGTGGTGAACAGAGAGATGGAATACAAATAAACCTGGGGCTAATAAATGCCACCACTTGTATTTTATGCTTGCAAGGCATGCAGAAATTGGAACACATCGTGTCCAGGATAGAAAGAGGGAAAAAAGGCAGTGGAACTCATTTTGAGCAAGCCTGGCAAAGGGCATCACAAAATGCTCTCGAATTGTCATACACAATTGGCTGTGTGCCTTTAGTAAGAGGTGATTTAGTTTTACTTGTATTTAAGAGCAATTGGAGGCCACGGAAGGAGAGTTGTAATGGCATTGAAGCTTGCCTGGAGGGTTGTTAACACAGTGTCCAAAGAAGGGCCAGAAGTATACAGAATGGTGTCTTCTGCGTAGAGGTGGATCAGAGACTCACCAGCAGCAAGAGCGACATCATTGATGTATACAGAGAAGAGAGTCGGTCCAAGAATTGAACCCTGTGGCACCCCCATAGACTGCCAGAGGTCCGGACAACAGACCCTCCGATTTGACACACTGAACTCTATCAGAAAAGTAGTTGGTGAACCAGGCAAGGCAATCATTTGAGAAACCAAGGCTGTCGAGTCTGCCGATGAGGATGTGGTGATTGACAGAGTTGGAAGCCTTGGCCAGATCAATGAATACGGCTGCACAGTATTGTTTCTTTTCGATAGCGGTTAAGATATCGTTTAGGACCTTAAGCGTGGCTGAGGTGCACCCATGACCAGCTCTGAAACCAGATTGCATAGCAGAGAGGGTATGGTGAGATTCGAAATGGTCGGTAATCTGTTTGTTGACTTGGCTTTCGAAGACCTTAGAAAGGCAGGGTAGGATAGTGTCACGCCTTGGTCATTGTATTTTGTGTTTTCGTTATATGTTTGGTTAGGCCAGGGTGTGACATGGGTTTATGTTGTTGTATTTCGTATTGGGGTTTTGTATTATTGGGATTGCGGTTGAGTAGGGGTGTTGTATAGGCTTGGCTGCCTGATGCGATTCTCAATCAGAGTCAGGTGAATTTCGTTGTCTCTGATTGGGAACCGTATTTAGGTAGCCTGAGTTCGCTTTGTATTTCGTGGGTGATTGTTCCTGTCTTTGTGTATTCACCAGATAGGCTGTAATAAGTTTCACGTTCCGTTTGTTGTTTTCATAGTACTCAGTTATTTCATGTATCGTTCCGTTTCCTTTATTAAAGATCATGAGTAACCACCACGCTGCATTTCGGTCCGACTCTCTTTCCACAACAGACGAACGCCGTTACAGATAGATAATATATATATATATATACATTGCCAATGTTAGGTTCAAGGGCATTGTCTGTGGTGCATTTAATTCACGGCGCTTCATCTCTCTCAAAGTAGGTGCCAATTTACAAAAAGGCAGACCTAGTCAGCATGGTGAATGTGTGTTTGATTTGCGTATTTGGTTTACCAAGCAACTCTATGAGCAAATAGACGGAAGGCCGTGCCGTGACCTGGTGTTCCGTGTTTGATGGTTAAACTTTTCCTCAGGCAGCATTGGGTCCCCTCAGCAGTTCTGAAGAGCTTACAGTGTAATGTGAGTAGTACTTCATGGCTAAGCCTTTAGCTAGCAGCACAAAAACCACCTATGTCATCAGTTTCATTTCACAGGATCCAAGCAGTGTGTACTCTGTATTTTATGTTGTATTTTACTTACAGGGAGGTTAAAGGAGAGGAGAAATAAGCAAATACTGTATAGGAATTTTGCAATGATATGTTTTACCTTTGGAGGATTGGCTCGTGGGAGACTTGCAGAAACCCAAGTTGGCAGATTATTATATGGCTATATGATTTGCTGGTGAGAATTTCCATTTAAAAGAACCAATGAACACCAACATGGGAAGTTCATAGGAGCATGTCAAATTGGGTGGCAAATAACAGTTCTGTCTTTACATTTTTTCATTATTAAAGGAATACTTTTCAAAACATTGTCCATCCTAAAAATGTGGAATAAGCTAAGGCTTTGATTTCTGGTCAAACAGATGGAAAACAAGTATTACACCACGTCTACCAGAATTATTATTTAAAGGTATTAGAAATATATGAAAATACAATAATGTTGAGGTAAAGACCACAGCCAATTAATATCAACACTTATATTTAGTTTGGATACTGTATAGGTCTATACAGTAAAGTTCTACCTTTACTGTATATTTCATTTCTCTCCCTCATGAGGAGGGAGGATAATGAAATTTCACAGAAGTTATACTGTTTTCACTGATATCAAGCCTGTTTGTGAATTATTAAGTGATTAAAACTCATAATTATGTTTCCATATTTGTGACTGAATTTATGCAATTGAATTGACTACAATAGGAAATCATAGAAGTCACAAGTCACGGTTGGGTCACCTGCTACTCTCCTCCCTTCCATTGGCATACTGTTATGTTAAGCTCATAATAGTTTGGACAACCCCTCCCTCTGATTCTACCTCTCCCTCTCTCTCTCTCTCTCTCTCTTCTCTCTCTCTCCCGTTAATCTCCTCTCCTGGCTCTTACTGACACCTACCATGACACCTACCACCTACCCTCTTTCCATTTACTTTAACAAGCATCTTCCCCCACTGACCACCTACCGACACCGGTCGTCCATGGACATTTGAAAAGTAGTTCAAATTTGGTCAGTCTGACCTGGCCAGACCAAATCTGAACCAATCATAGACGTCTATGTTTCACAAATTTGGACAGCACAGCACAATAAAGTACAGTAGAGAATAATAGAGTTCAGGACAGTGCAGTACAGCACACCAGAATAGAGTACACTATAATGTACTGTATTGTAATGTATTCTACCGTACTAAACATATTTATAATCCTTTACTGTGCTGTGCTGTACTGTATTCTATACTGTGATGTCCAATCTTGTGAAACACAGACATCTATGATGGTTTCAGATTTGGCCTGGTCCGGACCAACCAAATGTGGTCCTGTTTGGGGGTGGAGCTCATTACAATAATAGCCAGTGTTTAGAATAATACCCAAATATGCCAAAGAAGGTTATTGCATATTTCTACCTTTGTGTGCCTAGTCAGGATAAATCACCATGAAGAGAATGATATTCATATCCATAATTATACATTTCTGTATAGCACAAACCAGGTACCCATGATGTAATTCCGTTACCGTAATTATGTTACCAGATGTAAATCCACTTCACCTACTGTAGTTCAATAACCAAAATATTTTATTTCAAACTCAAGTTGTCGTGTCATGGCTGACACCCCATTTGTTTCTTTAAAAAAACGTTGAATCTTGATACAGCAGATATTGAACAGAGCTTTTTGGAAAATGTGGTCACGTAAAAAACTGAGAAAGACTTTACCGTAATTCTGTTACCAAACTTTGCATCTGTATTTTTGTGAAATGTTATGTCTAAATTGTACAAAGTAGTTGTTTCCAACCCACTGCTCCTAGGCTGTCATGGAAAATAAGAATTTGTTCTTAACTGAGCTGCCTAGGTTAAAAAAAATATATACATGTATATATTGGCAGGATCTGGAACACACACTGCATTGACAGAATCACTGCTTTGACATACAAGTATGTTTCAGCTCAGAGTTTAAATGTCCCTCGGCAATACCACTACCCTTGACTTGTTAACTGCCAACCTTTTATTTTGGCTGGCATTGTGCTTTTGTGTTGTACACACTGCTACATCATTAAAGTATCGCTATCTGGGGAATCAAATATTTCTGTGCCTCTCAGTCAAGTAAGCATAGACAGCCAAATGCCCCCTTAATATTTATCTACATTTTCTTTATTTAACCAGGCAAGTCAGTTTAAGAACAAATTCTTATTTGCAATAACAGCCTAAACCGGCCAAACCCGGACGACGCTGGGCCAATTTTGCGCTGCCCTATGGGACTCCCAATCACAGCCGTTTGTGATACAGCCTGGATTCAAACCAGGGTGTCTGTAGTGGGTTTCTGTAGTGACGCCTCAAGCAGTGAGATGCAGTGCCTTAGACCGCTGTGCCAATTGGGAACCCTATATAACTCTTCTAGATTTGTAGGGGACAGCAGACAGACACACTGCTAACAGAATAGAAAGACATTGTTGGAGGTCCGAACCCCATTGAGCTGAGTGTCTGAGAAAGAGTTGAAAGAAAGACGGAAGAACCACTGTCTTTACCATCCATGTCCTGCTTCTATTTAGGATGACTTTGTGTATTTGTAAAAAAAAAAAAAAAAGCTCTTCGGCTAAAATATAGGATCAGTTTACCGTCCCATATCTTAACCTTCACCATTGGGGGATGAGGACACAGACCTGAGCAGTGTTCTATGGGCAACATCATCCTACTTCTAGCACCTACCCACTGTAAACATACATTATGTAGCCAGTATGAAAGCGCAGCTGCAGCCCTGCCAGTTTGTGTTGAGCAAGTGGAAATCAAGTGGAGATTTACGAGTATAACAATGACTCCTACTGCTGATTTAATTACAACAACCCTGACTTCTTTGAAGTGTGCTGCTGTATCTGGAGATAATTTTGCTCATGTCTTATTCCTTCACGTGGAACACATAAACATGGATTAAGAATGAAATGTGTAATGGTGAGAATGTTTCTCATTTTGTCGGAATTGCAGTAAAGAAAATCTCCAAAAAGCACCTTCTACAATGAAATAAAAAATTGACAACACTCTATGAACAAGTTTTGAATGTCAACCGTTCTGATAGGAACAGAATTCCATATTTTAGATTGGCAAAGAGAACTGTGTGCAGATGTTTGTGTCTATTATCTCCCCCACTGTCTCCTCCACACCTGTACCCTCCTTATGTCAGGTGTTCAAACAGTTCCAAACAAAATCAAAACAAGGGAAAGGAATCACAATCAACTGGCAGGCAGAAAAGTGACAGTTCAACCTGTTCGCCTCTCTTCATGCCCAGAGAAGGAGCCTGTTCTCTGGCAGAAGGCACTCTGTCAGCCTGTTATTTTACTGCTACTCTTGAAATATTTGTAACTTTTTTTTTACTGCATTGTTGGTTATGGCTTGTAAGTTAAAACATTTCACTGTGAAGTCTACACCTGTTGTATTTGGCGCATGTGACAAATAACATTTGATTTGATTTGACACACCACAAAGCTCCAGAGACTAACCAGGCAGACAGAACAGAGTGTTCTCTCCCCAGATAACGCTGAAGAGTAGGGGGTATATTGGCAACAGCTTCACTGGCCCTCCAGCTCCCAATCAAACAGTTGATGTCAACAGGAGGGAACTATAGTTTACCTGAATTTCTTTATTACCATTTTTGTGTTTGCAGTTTGAAGTGGTGTGGAGGGAGGGAGGTATGTTGGAAGGTATGTTAAGTGAAACTGCCAACCTGAGGACAGCTATGTTTAACTTTGCAAGCAGTTCATTGTTGTATTTCGGACTTTTTACTTAAATGTGGAACTGTTTTCTCTTTGAACATGCATATGCGTGTCACAATAATTTCACTAATGTCAAAGAGAAAAACAGCATCCACGTTCATGTGAAAAGTGCTAGCCAGTTGCATTCTGCTATTAATGTTGATTGCTGATGTGCAAAGCCATTTCTTTTCTCTATCATGTTTGTCAGCTTGTCAGGTTTAACTAGTTACCAAAAATAGCCACTGTGGTGCGACTGGTAATCAATTAGCAAACTAATTAAACCCATGTCAAGTGATAGCGACACATGCTAGGTTGACACAATGCAATGATCGCGAAATAGTTCACGTTAGCTACCTTCATTGGATTAAGGATTTCAAGTTCTCTTTTTGTCACACTCTGATCTGATGGTAGGTAACAACATCTCCACTCCGCGGATCCTCAACACTGGGGCCCCACGAGGGTGCATTCTCAGCCCTCTCCTGTACTCCCTGTTCACCCACGACTGAGTGGCCATGGACGCCTCCAACTCAATCATCAAGTTTGCAGACGACACTACAGTGGCAGGCTTGATCACCAACAACGACGAGACGGCCTACAGGGAGGAGGTGAGGGCACTCAGAGTTTGGTGTCAGGAAAATAACCTCACACTCAACGTCAACAAAACAAAGGAGATGATCGTGGACTTCAGGAAACAGCAGAAGGAGCAGCCCCCTATTTACATTGACGGGACAGTAGTGGAGAGGGTAGAAGGTTTTAAGTTCCTCGGCGTACACATCAACAACAAACTAAAATGGTTCAGCAGTGCCTCTTCAACCTCAGGAGGCTGAAGAAAATGTTCACCAAAAACACTCACAAACTTTACAGAAGCACAATCGAGAGCATCCTGTCGGGCTGTATCACCGCCTGATACGGCAACTGCTCCGCCCGTAAGGCTCTCCAGAGGGTTGTGACGTCTGCACAACGCATCACCAGGTGCAAACTACCTGCCCTCCAGGACACCTACACTACCCGATGTCACAGGAAGGCCAAAAAGATCATCAAGGACAACAACCACCCGAGCCACTGCCTGTTCACCCCGCTATCGTCCAGAAGGCAAGGTCAGTACAGGTGCATCAAAGCTGGGACCGAGAGACTGAAAAACAACTTCTATCTCAAGGCCATCAGACTAACAGCCATCACTAACATTGAATGGCTGCTGCCAACATACTGACTCAACTCTAGCCACTTTAATAATGGAAACATTTATGTAATCAATTTATCACTAGCCACTTTATATAATGCTTACATACCCTACATTACTCGTCTCATATATATATATATATATATATATATATATACTGTACGCTATACCATCTACTGTATCTTGCCATCTTGATGTAATTAAATGTATCACTAGCCACTTTAAACAATGCCACTTTATATAATGTTTTCATACCCTACCTTACTCATCTCATATGTATAGTGGGGCAAAAAAGTATTTTGTCAGCCACCAATTGTGCAAGTTCTCCCCCTTAAAAAGATGAGAGGCTTGTAATTTTCATCATAGGTACACTTCAACTATGACAGACAAAATGAGAAAAAAAATCCAGAAAATCACATTGTAGGATTTTCTATGAATTTATTTTCAAATTGAGGTGGGAAATAAGAAAAGAAAATAACAAAAGTTTATATGGATTGATTGGTGAATGAAAACCAGGTGTGCAGGGAACAAGACAAAACAAATCGATACATGAAAAATGGAGCGGCAGTGGATTGAAAGCCGGTGACGTCGACCGCCGAACGCCGCCCGAACAAGGAGAGGAGCCGACTTCGGTGGAAGTCGTGACAATATGGTAACAGTATATTTTTTTAACTCCATACATAAATCCCACAACTGCTGAGCAGCAAAGATACAACCAAGCTCATATTTTATGAGAGGGATGGTCGAGCGTATGTTTGGAGTATGGAAAAATCAATTCCAGTGTTTACTCATGTCACATTCGTCATAGTGAAGAGACCAAGGCGCAGCGTGATTTGAATACATTCTTACATTTACATTTAAGTCATTTAGCAGACGCTCTTATCCAGAGCGACTTACAAATTGGTGCGTTCACCTTATGACATCCAGTGGAACAGCCACTTTACAATAGTGCATCTAAATCTTTTAAGGAGGGGGGGGGGGGTGAGAAGGATTACTTTATCCTATCCTAGGTATTATTTAAAGAGGTGGGGTTTCAGGTGTCTCCGGAAGGTGGTGATTGACTCCGCTGTCCTGGCGTCGTGAGGGAGTTTGTTCCACCATTGGGGGGCCAGAGCAGCGAACAGTTTTGACTGGGCTGAGCGGGAACTGTACTTCCTCAGTGGTAGGGAGGCGAGCAGGCCAGAGGTGGATGAACGCAGTGCCCTTGTTTGGGTGTAGGGCCTGATCAGAGCCTGGAGGTACTGAGGTGCCGTTCCCCTCACAGCTCCGTAGGCAAGCACCATGGTCTTGTAGCGGATGCGAGCTTCAACTGGAAGCCAGTGGAGAGAGCGGAGGAGCGGGGTGACGTAAGTGAACTTGGGAAGGTTGAACACCAGACGGGCTGCGGCGTTCTGGATGAGTTGTAGGGGTTTAATGGCACAGGCAGGGAGCCCAGCCAACAATTAATTAATTAACTAATTTAAATTAACAATTAATAAAATAGTTTTTTTGTGTGTTAAAAAATAGTAAAGTTAAAATGGTAATACTTCATTTGAATGGGTCCTTATTGCAGTGTAATTACACTGTAACAAGTATTGTAGCTAATTTTAATAACTCATAGTTACACTGTAATAACAACATGTACTGGTGGTAACTGCAGTCTGTAATTACAGAGGTGTAACAACGAATGCTTGTTACCATGCTTGTTAAAAATGGGTACGTTTACACTAAATTCACCAATCTAGTGTTTTTGTTTTTACTCAGTTCCATCCGATTCAGTAACAACTGTAGCAAGGTTGTTATCTCTTGTGGACAGGTGGGCTGGGTGTCCGATATTACGAAGGTTGGAGGCTCAATTGGCTCTAATTACCTACCTGTGGAATCTCCACTCAGTGTTGTTGCCAGCACGTGCCCCCAAAAAGTGTACCATCTGGGTTAACTTGGTTGAGTTTACATAAACAGATTAGATATAGGTCAACCTCACTGACTGGGGTCTACTATACGGGTGTATTTATAATTAATGTGTATGTTACCCAATATGGCAACCTGGACCTTTCCATCCAAGTGAGAGGATAAATCCACAAGTACCCCAGCTAGCAAAGTGGATGCAGCCCAATTGTGGACACATTCCGGTGCATCAGAACTGATTTAATCAGCCAGTGTTTGGCTGCCGGGATTGGCCTGACGTCATATTGAATGACTGCTCAGAATCATCTGTCAGAACTAAGCCGAAACTGCCTGGTGTCTTGCCAGATTCCCCCCAGAAGTGGGCAGATGCAAATTCACTACACTGAACAAAAGTCTAAATGCAACATCGCCACCATGGGGCACTCTGTTAACAACACTGCCATCAGCAAACCGCTCGCCCACACGACGACATACAAAACCGGGATTCATTTGAAACCGTGTATGCCAGTGGCCATCGAAGGTGAGCATTTGCCCAGTGAAGTCGGTTACAACGCCGAACTGCAGTCAGGTCAAGACCCTGATGAGGACGAAGAGCAAGAAGATGAGCTTCCCTGAGACGGTTTTTGACAGTTTGCGCAGAAATTCTTTGGTTGTGCAAACCCACAATTTCCTCAGCTGCCCGGGTGGCTGATCTCAGATGATCCCACAGGTAAAGAAGTCAGATGTGGAGGTAGTGGCCCGGCGTGGTTACACGTGGTTTGTGGTTGTGAGGTCGGTTAAACACACTGCCAAATTCTCTAAAATGATTTTAGAGGCGGCCTATGATATAGAAGTGAACATTCTAAACGACATCATAATCTCCATCGAAAAGAGACAGCCGTATTGTGCAGCCGTATTCATCGACCTGGCCAAGGCTTTCGACTCTGTTAATCACAACATTCTTATTGGCAGACTCGACAGCCTTGGTTTCTCAAATGATTGCCTCGCCTGGTTTACCAACTACTTATCTGAGTTCAGTGTGTCACATCGGAGGGACTGTTGTCCGGTCCTCTGACAGTCTCTATGGGTGTGCCACTGGGTTCAATTCTCGGGCCGACTTTCTTTTCTGTATACATCAATGATGTTGCTCTTGCTGCTGGTGATTCTCTGATCCACCTCTACACAGACGACACCATTCTGTATACTTCTGGCCCCTCCTTGGACACTGTGTTAACTAACCTCCAGACGAGCTTCAATGCCATACAACGCTCCTTCCGTGGCCTCCAACTGCTCTTAAACACAAATAAAACTAAATGCATGCTATTCAATCGATCACTGCCCGCACCTGCCCGCCCGTCCAGCATCACTACTCTGGAAGGCTCTGACTTAGAATACGTGGACAACTACAAATACCTGGGTGTCTGGTTAGACTGTAAACTCTCCTTCCAGACTCACAGTAAGCATCTCCAATCCAAAATTAAATCTAGAATCATCTTCCTATATCGCAACAAAGCATCCTTCACTCATGCTGCCAAACATACCCTCGTAAAACTGACCATCCTACCGATCCTCGACTTCGGTGATGTCATCTATAAAATGGCCTCCAACACTCTACTCAACAAACTGGATGCAGTTTATCACAGTGCCATCCGTTATGTCACCAAAGCCCCATACACTACCCACCATTGCGACCTGTACACTCTCATTGGTTGGCCCTCGCTTCATACTCGTCGCCAAATCCACTGGCTAAAGGTTATCTACAAGTCTCTGCTAGGTAAAGCCCCGCCTTATCTCAGCTCACTGGTCACCATAGCAGCACCCACTCGTAGCACGCGCTTCAGCAGATAAATCTCACTGGTCACCCCCAAAGCCAATTCCTCCTTTGGTCGTCTTTCATTCCAGTTCTCTGCTGCCCATGACTGGAACGAATTGCAAAAATCTCTGAAGCTGGAGACTCACATCTCCCTCACTAGCTTTAAGCAGCAGCTGTCAGAGCAGCTTACAGATCACTGCACCTGTACATAGCCCATCTATCTACCTACCTCATCCCCATACTGGTATTTATTTGTTTATTTATTTTGCTCCTTTGCACCCCAGTATCTCTACCTGCACATTCATTTTCTGCCAATCTACCATTTCAGTGTTTAATTGCTATTTTGTAATTACTTCACCACCATGGCCTATTTATTTCCTTAACTTAACCTAACCTAATTTGCACTGACTGTATGTCTCATTTGCACTGACTGTATGTGTCAAATTTGTTTTATTTTGTTCTACTGTATTATTGACTATGTTTTGTTTATTCCATGTGTAACTCTGTTGTTGTATGTGTCGAATTGCTACGCTTTATCTTGGCCAGGTCGCAGTTGCAAATGAGAACTTGTTCTCAACTAGCCTACCTGGTTAAATAAAGGTGAAATAAATAAAAAATAAAAATGCAATTCTCTAGCAACAACTCTGGTGGACATTCCTGCAGTCAGCATGCCAATTGCACACTCCCTGTGGCATTGTGCTTGTGACAAAACTACACATTTTAGAGTGGCCTTTTATTTTCCCCAACTCAAGGTGCACCTGTGTAATGATCATGCGGTTTAATCAGCTTCTTGATATGCCACACCTGTCAGGTGAATGGATTATCTTGGCAAAGGAGAAATGCTTACTAACAAATGCTATGTAAAACAAAATTGTTCATAACAATTGAGAGAAATAAGCTTTTTGTTGCGTATGGAACATTTCTGGGATCTTTTCTTTCAGCTCATGAAACATGGGACCAAGACTTTACATGTTGAGTTTATATTTTTGTTCAGTATAATATTACCCATCCCCCCACTGATGGTTTCAATTCGGTTGCATTATAATATATCAAAATATAAAACAGCTATAACAACTAGAGGTCGACCGATTATGATTTTTCAATGCCGATAACGTTTATTGGAGGACCAAAAAAAGCCAATACCGATTAATCGGCCGATTGTTAAATGTTTTATTTGTAATAATGCCAATTACAACAATACTGAATGAACACTTATTTGAACTTAATATAATACATCAATAAAATCTATTTAGCCTCAAATAAATAATGAAACGTTTGGTTTAATTTGGTTTAAATAATGCAAAAACAAAGTGTTGGAGAAGAAAGTAAAAGTGCAATATGTGCTATGTAAGAAAGCTAACGTTTAAGTTCCTTGCTCAGAACATGAGAACATATGAAAGCTGGTGGTTCCTTTTAACATGAGTCTTCAATATTCCCAGGTAAGAAGTTTTAGGTTGTAGTTATTATAGGAATTATAGGACTATTTCTCTCTATACCATTTGTATTTCATTAAACCATTGACTATTGGATGTTCTTACAGGCACTTTAGTATTGCCAGTGTAACAGTATAGCTTCCGTCCCTCTCCTCGCTCCTCCCTGGGCTCGAACCAGGAACACATTGACAACAGCCACCCTCGAAGCAGCGTTACCCATGCAGAGCAAGGGGAACAACCACTCCAAGTCTCAGAGCGAGTCTCAGAGCGAGTGACGCTTGAAACGCTATTAGAGTTTAGCAGGAGTTGATAGGCTTGAAGTCATAACGAAGAGCTGCTGGCAAAACGCACTAAAGTGCTGTTTGAATGAATGCTTACGGGCCTGCTGCTGCCTACCACCGCTCATAACCGTTCCGTATTTTATCTAAGGGGTGGCATCCATTAGTCTAAATATTCCTGTTACATTGAACAACCTTCAATGTTATGTCATAATTATGTAAAATTCTGGCAAATTAGGCGGCCCAAACTGTTGCATATACACTGACCCTGCGTGCAATGAACGCAAGAAAAGTGACACAATTACACCTGGTTAATATTGTCTGGATTTCATTTAGCTAAATATGCAGGTTTAAAAATATATACTTCTGTGTGTTGATTTTAAGAAAGGCATTGATGTTCATGGTTAGGTACACATTGGAGCAAATATACGCACCGCATCGATTATATGCAATGCAGGACATGCTAGATAAACTAGTAATATCATCAACCATGTGTAGTTAACTAGTGATTATGATTGATTGATTGTTTCTTATAAGTTTAATGCAAGCTAGCAACTTACCTTGGCCTACTGCATTCGCATAACAGGCAGTCTCCTCGTGGAGTGCAATGAGAGGCAGGTAGTTAGTGTTGGACTAGTTAACTGTAAGTTTGCAAGATTGAATCCCCTGAGCTGACAAGGTGAAAATCTGTCGTTCTGCCCCTGAATGAGGCAGTTAACCCACCGTTCCTAGGCCGTCATTGAAAATAAGAATGTGTTCTTAACTGATTAAAGATGAAATAAAAAATCAAATGAAAATTAAAAGATTGGCCAAATCGGTGTCCAAAAATACAGATTTCCGATTGTTATGAAAACTTGAAATCGGCCCTAATTAATCGGTCATTCCGATTAATCGGTCGACCTCTAATAACAACCTTAAAAAATTTACACGTAGACAAGTACTCATTGCACAGATTTGCTGTAACAGGAAAGATATTTCAATTTGAACATGCAACCTCTGATGGTTGTAATGAAATACGATGTGAAAACATCTCACAATGATGGTCCTATTCCACAATGTCACATGTCACAATGTCACTTTGCAATAGCCACTAAAATAAAGGGTTTTAAACTTTTCCACGAGAGTGCCTTGAATTTGAAGTATGTTTTTACAGAGCTGCAACTTCATTTGGTCGCTATAAGGTAAACCCCGTTCTCTGATGAAAACCTATCTTTGTCTTCATACTTGATGCCAAAGCAGCGCTCTCTCTTTTCTGCATTTTGATCACAGCGTAGGCTTAGATACATTTATTTTTTTGCTATCTCTATGTGAATAATGAGTTCACTTCTGTCACAAATGTTTTTGACTACCCAATGTAGTCAAATTAGTGTGGCTTTAACCCTTGTGTGGTGTCCAGGTCTGTGGGACCTATTTTCAATGTTCCCTAAAATAAAAATGATACATTCATTCATTATTTTCTCAACCTGAGACTCATTGGCCTTGGCTCCATTTTTGTGAATAACATGTAAAATAACACATTTTCATTGAATGCACACTGTGCATTCCCCTGTCACATTTGTATTGCATATGTGGTGTTTGGGTCCACTGGACCCGAGGGTAATAAATAGGTGGAAAAGTGTGTGTGTAGGTGAAAACAAGTAAAAAATGAAACAAAAAGGTCTGCTGTGTGCCTTCACTCTGTCTTCCTCCTCTCTGGGCCTGCTGTTCAACATAGCACCAATAACATGTCTGTCTCCCTGCCTGTCTGTCTTCGCTTGCTTTTCTCGCACTCTTTACCCTTTGTAGTGTGTGAAACTACACAATGTCTTACGGGAACCTGCACAATGTTATTACAATACATTATTCCAATACATTGTAAAAAAACACACAAAACAATAAAAGGTATTTTCCCACACTCTACCCCAGTCAGGTGCAAATTGGGGGAGTGACACAACAAATAAATAGCTTTGCATGTGTGGCTCCTTACCACAATCAATCAGTACGGCAAATTAAACTTTGCTCAGAGTGCCTTAGAAAACATTTTTGCAGAGAGAGAGGCTAGGGTGGAAGGAGCGTCTTCTACTTTGGAAGATGAAGATTTTTCCAAATTTGAGGATCATGTCTCTGTCAATTCGGAGTCTGACAGTGAGTTGTAAGAAGAGGGTGAGATTGACCCTCAGCCAGCCCCACGACCAGCACACCAGAGACCAGCTCAACAGCAGCCTGCAGGAGGAGAAATATGTACAGTGGGGAGAACAAGTATTTGATATACACTGCCGATTTTGCAGGTTTTCCTACTTACAAAGCATGTAGAGGTCTTTAACTTTTATCTTAGGAACACTTCAACTTCAACTGAATATATTGCAAAGGGACAAGGTTGTTTCTCGTCCTGAGAATCTGAAACAAAAATCCAGAAAATCACATTGTATGATCTTTAAGTAATTCATTTGCATTTTATTGCATGCAATAAGTATTTGATACATAAGAAAAGCAGAACTTAATATTTGGTATAGAAACCTTTGTTTGCAATTACAGAGATCATACGTTTCCTGTAGTTCTAGACCAGGTTTGCAGACACTGCAGCAGGGATTTTGGCCCACTCCTCTATACATACCTTCTCCAGATCCTTCAGGTTTCGGGGATGTCGCTGGGCAATACAGACTTTCAGCTCCCTCCAAAGATTTTCTATTGGGTTCAGGTCTGGAGACTGGTTAGGCCACTCCAAGACCTTGAGATGCTTCTTACGGAGCCACTCCTTAGTTGCCCTGGCTGTGTGTTTCGGGTCATTGTCATGCTGAAAGACCCAGCCACGACCCATCTTCAATGCTCTTAATGAGGGAAGGAGGTTGTTGGCCAAGATCTCACGATACATGGCCCCATCCATCCTCCCCTCAATACGGTGCAGTCGACCTGTCCCCTTTGCAGAAAAGCATCCCCAAAGAATTATGTTTCCACCTCCATGCTTCATGGTTGGGATGGCGTACTTGGGGTTGTATTCATCCTTCTTCTTCCTCCAAACACGGCGAGTGGAGTTTAGACCAAAAAGCTCTATTTTTTTCTCATCAGACCACATGACCTTCTCCCATTCCTCCTCTGGAACATCCAGATGGTCATTGGCAAACTTCAGACGGGCCTGGACATGCGCTGGCTTGAGCAGGGGGACCTTGTGTGCGCTGCAGGATTTTAATCCATGACGGCGTAGTGTATTACTAATGGTTTTCTTTGAGACTGTAGTCCCAGCTCTCTTCAGGTCATTGTCCAGGTCTTGCGGTGTAGTTCTGTGCTGATCCCTCACCTTCCTCATGATCATTGATGCCCCACGAGGTGAGATCTTGCTTTAAGCCCCAGACCGAGGGTGATTGACCGTCATCTTGAATTTCTTCCATTTTCTAATAATTGCGCCAACAGTTGTTGCATTCTCACCAAGCTGCTTGCCTATGGTCCTGTAGCCCATCCCAGCCTTGTGCAGGTCTACAATTTTATCCCTGATGTCCTTACACAGCTGTCTGGTCTTGGCCATTGTGGAGAGGTTGGAGTCTGTTTGAGTGTGTGGACAGGTGTCTTTTATACAGGTAACTAGTTCAAATAGGTGCAGTTAATACAGGTAATGAGTGGAGAACAGGAGGGCTTCTTAAAGAAAAACTAACTAATTCCGTCTTTCACAGTTGAAGTGTACCTATGATAAAAATTACAGATCTCTACATGCTTTGTAAATAGGAAGACCTGCAAAATCGGCAGTGTGTCAAATACTTGTTCTCCCCACTGTATGTCAAAAAATTGTGAAATTGAATGGTCTTCTTGCCCAAGAAATGAGCCACCCAGCATGCTGCCAATGTGATAAGGATTCAACCAAGGCCGACGCGGATGATGGTTACTCATGTGCAGGACATAAATTATTCTTTTGAACTGTTCACCCCAGACACCATCCAGAAAATCAATCTGGACTGCACTAATTTGGAGGGAAGGTGTGTTTTTATGAGAGAGATTGAAGGAGATGGACCAAACTTATTTACATGCATACTTTGGAGTCTTATCATTGCTGGTGTTTTCAGATCCAATTGGGAATCCACAGGATCCCTGTGGGACGCAGAAACTGGCAGAGAACGTTTCCGGTCGCCAATGTCTCTAAAAAACTTCCACATTATTTCCAGGATTATCCGCTTCGATAACCAAGACACCAGACCAGCACGGCGGCAGAGAGACAAGCTAGCTGCAATCAGGTCAGTGTTTTACAACCCTGGACCCAACGTTACTGTTGAGGAGCAGCTTATGCCATTTAGTGGCGGCTGCCCTTTCAGGCAGTACATACCGTCTAATATGGAATCAAGATGTGGGCTGCCTGTGATGCTGCTTCATCATATGCGTGGAACCTGCAAGTGTATACGGGAAGCCAGGTGGAGGAGCCCCTGAGAAGAACCAAGGGATGTGGTTTGTCCTGCACGTGACACAGGGACACCACAACATCACATTTGATAACTTCTTTACTTCGCAGATGCTGGGACTGGAGCTCCTCAAGAGGTAGTTAGCGATGGTAGGAACAGTACGAAAAAAACAAGCCAGAGTTCCCACCTCAGCTGTTGAATACACGGAACAGGCCTATCAATTGCTCTAAGTCTGTGTTCACGGCCGGCACGTCCCTCGTGTCCTATGTGTCAAAAAAGGCTAAACGTGGTACTTATTAGGACGCGGGAGAATCTGTGGCCAGGAACATCAAAAACCAGACCAGGAACATCAAAATCCAGAAATCATAATGGATTACAATGTTACAAAAGGAGGGGTGGACAATTCAGACAAACTGGTGACTGGCTACAGCTGGAAAAAAAGAACCCTACACTGGCCACTTGTGATATTCTTCAACATCTCAGCAAGCAACGCGTTTGTCATCTGGATGGCATTGATCCCAGATTGGAACAGACGGAAGCTCCAGTGGAGACGGCTCTTTCTCGAGGAGCTGGGCAAGGCATTGGTAAGACCCCAGCTTCTGCAGCCATCGTGAGGATTCAAGAGGAGGATGCTGGTGCCCCATCCGCCCCACCCACAGAACCAACAACTCCAACACCAGAAGTTAGTGTGAGTGACGATGTTGCATGTGTGTGTGTGACTCTCCAACCTTGGCCTGCTGTAACTATATATGTGAGTGAGATGTCAGTACAATTCCTGAACGAAGTGTTTTCCTCATTCTAGATTGTAGCCAGTAGCATTAAGAAACGCTGCCATGTGTGTGGACCCAAGATGGACAGGAAGACACAGTACATATGCATCAAGTGCAAGAAACACTCACACAAAACTCTGTCCCTCATGTGGTGTGTAGGCCGGCCTTAATTTGCGTTCAATGGGGCTCATTCATCATTTCCATAAAATCATTAATGTAAAATGTGTCCTTCCAATTTGTTCAGTTCAAAGCAATAAACATCAATAGTGATGAAAACCTCGTTTAATGTATATTTGTTCAAAATAAACATGATTTATTCCACCCATATCTTTATAATGAAAAAAAAACTAATAGCGCTTTTATTTATAAATGTGATCTAGCAGAGGTAAATCTGTCGTTCTGCTCCTGAAAAAGGCAGTTAACCCACTGTTCTTAGGCCGTCATTGAAAATAAGAATTTGTTCTTAACTGACTTGCCTAGTTTAATAAAGGTAAAATACATTTTAAAAATTATTTTAAAAATGGCAAATATTAATCATGTATGCTGTCTATATTGCTTGCAATTGATATAAGTCAAAATCTAAGTATTAAATATTTTTACATAAATTGTTATGGCTGTATTGTTTTAAAAACTGAATTATGTTGTGGATCCATCAGACCCGCAAACATTGGGTGAATAACATTTACATTTACATTTAAGTCATTTAGCAGACGCTCTTATCCAGAGCGACTTACAAATTGGTGCGTTCACCTTAAGACATCCAGTGGAACAGCCACTTCTCAATAGTGCATCTAAATCTTTTAAGGGGGTGAGAAGGATTACTTTATCCTATCCTAGGTATTCCTGAAAGAGGTGGGGTTTCAGGTGTCTCCGGAAGGTGGTGATTGACTCCGCTGTCCTGGCGTCGTGAGGGAGTTTGTTCCACCATTGGGGGGCCAGAGCAGCGAACAGTTTTGACTGGGCTGCGCGGGAACTGTACTTCCTCAGTGGTAGGGAGGCGAGCAGGCCAGAGGCGGATGAACGCAGTGCCCTTGTTTGGGTGTAGGGCCTGATCAGAGCCTGGAGGTACTGAGGTGCCGTTCCCCTCACAGCTCCGTAGGCAAGCACCATGGTCTTGTAGCGGATGCGAGCTTCAACTGGAAGCCAGTGGAGAGAGCGGAGGAGCGGGGTGACGTGAGAGAACTTGGGAAGGTTGAACACCAGATGGGCTGCGGCGTTCTGGATGAGTTGTAGGGGTTTAATGGCACAGGCAGGGAGCCCAGCCAACAGCGAGTTGCAGTAATCCAGACGGGAGATGACAAGTGCCTGGATTAGGACCTGCGCTGCTTCCTGTGTGAGGCAGGGTCGTACTCTGCGGATGTTGTAGAGCATGAACCTACAAGAACGGGCCACCGCCTTGATGTTAGTTGAGAACGACAGGGTGTTGTCCAGGATCACGCCAAGGTTCTTAGCGCTCTGGGAGGAGGACACAATGGAGTTGTCAACCGTGATGGCGAGATCATGGAACGGGCAGTCCTTCCCCGGGAGGAAGAGCAGCTCCGTCTTGCCGAGGTTCAGCTTGAGGTGGTGATCCGTCATCCACACTGATATGTCTGCCAGACATGCAGAGATGCGATTCGCCACCTGGTCATCAGAAGGGGGAAAGGAGAAGATTAATTGTGTATCGTCTGCATAGCAATGATAGGAGAGACCATGCATAATGCATAATAACAAAAACATGAACCCTGCACAAGGGTTAAGTTCTTCTGAACATCAATGTACATTCGGAAAGTATTCAGACCCCTTCCCTTTTTACGCATTTTGTTACGTTACAGCCTTGTTCTACAATGGATTAAATATTTTTTTCCCTCATCATTCTACATACAGTACCCTACAAAGACAAAGCGAAAACATGTTTTTAGAAATGTTTGCAAATGTATTACAAATAAAAAACAGAAATAGATTAATTACACAAGTATTCAGACCCTTTGCCATGAGACTTGAAATTGAGCTCAGGTGCATCTTGTTAGCATTGAACATCCATGAGATGTTTCTACAACTTGATTGGAGACCACCTGTGGTAGATTTACTTGATTTGATATGATTTGGAAAGGCACACACCTGTTTATATAAGGTCCCACAGTTGACAGTTCATGTCAGAGCAAAAACAAAGCCATGAAGGAATTGTCCATAGAGCTCCGAGACAGGATTGTATCGAGGCACAGATCTGGGGAAGGCTACCAAAAACATTTATGTAACATTGAAGGTCCCGAGAATACAGTGGTCTCCATCATTCTTAAAAGCTTTCAAGTGTGGAACCACCAAGACTCTTCCTAAAGCTGGACGCCCAGCCAAAATTAGCAATCAAGGTGACCAAGAAACCGATGGTCACTCTGACAGAGCTCAAGAGTTCCTCTGTGGAGATGGGAGAACCTTCCAGAAGGACAGCCATCTCTGCAGCACTCCACCAATCAGGCCTTTATGGTAGAGTGGCCAGACGGAAGCCACTCCTCAGGAAAAGGCACATGCCATCCCGCTTGGAGTTTGTCGAAAGGCATCTAATGGACTCTCAGACCATGAGAAACCAGATTCTCTGGTCTGCTGAAACCAAGTTTGAACTCTTTGGCCTGAATGCCAAGCGTCACGCCTGGAGGAAACCTGGCACTATCCCTACGGTGAAACATGGTGGTGACAGCTGTGGGGATTTTTTTCAGGGTAGGGACTGGGAGACTAGTCAAGATGAACAGAGAAAAGTAAAGAGATCCTTGATGAAAACCTGCTCCAGTGCGCTGAGGACCTCCGACTGGGGCAAAGGTTCACCTTCCAACAGGGCAACGAACCTAAGCACACAACCAAGGCAACTCAGGAGTGGCTTCGGGTCAAGTCTCTGAATGTCCTTTAGTGCCCAGCCAGAGCCCGGACTTGAACACGATCGAACATCTCTGGTGAGACCTGAAAATAGCTGTGCAGCGATGCTCCCCATCCAACTTGACAGCGCTTGGGAGGATCTGCAGAGAATGGGAGAAATTCCCCAAATACGGGTGTGCCAATTTTGTAGCCTCATAACCAAGAAGAAGCAAGGCTGTAATCGCTGCCAAAACTGCTTCAACAAAGTACTAAGTACAGGGTCTGAATACTTATGTAAATGTGATATTTCATTATTTTATACATTTACAAACATTTCTAAAAACCTGTTTTTGCTTCGTCATTATGGGGTATTGTGTGTAGATGGATGAGGGGTAAAAAAATATTCAATCAATTTTAGAATAAGGCTGTAACGTAACAAAATGTGAAAAAAGTAAAGGGGTGAGAATACTTTCCGAATGTAAATTGATCATGTATAACATGTGAAGTATTGAAAACGGTTAAAAACAAATTGGTCTTAATTTTTTAACAGCGCACCCTCGGACGCGCACTCTTCTTTCTCCCCCCGTCTAGGTCAGAGGCCAGCTGCATCCACCTCTTGATGTATTTTTCAATTTCACCATCAAAAGCTTTGGTACTATGGTGGTTTCACCGGACAGCACCTTTGAAAAATGAGAGAGAGAATGCTCTGAGTAAAAAACATTTAACTCGTTTTATGATTAATGTATAATTGTGAAATTATTCCGGTCTTCCCCATGCAGTAGCTCTGAAAGCAAAGTTACTGAGAACTATGCCTTTCAGGACAAGTGGTTTGAACGCCTGCTTCCCATAGGCCCCTCTCCATTTCATCTTCAAAGCCAGGGCATTTGTCAGTATTTGTTAGTATTCTTCACACGGTCTCCTTTGTCATTTCTCCAGCCAGTCCAAAAGATGTGATCTGAAAGATAACAAACTGGTATCTCATGAAGATAATAGTGATTATAGTACTGCCTCAGAACAGGGTTATTTATCAGAGGGGGTAAAGCACCAAGGGGATGGGAAACCCAGGGCTGGAATTTCGAGGTGGAACGGAATTCCAGGTCAGATTGAAACGGGGCTTGGTTCGGGTGAATTACTATTCATCAATACATTTAATTATTTAACATTTTCCCATAGCTGGTTATTTTTTAGGTCTGGTTGCCCAGCAATCCTTTTCTTGACTATCTTCAAGTGAGGACACGGGAAACTCAAGGTCGGTCACGTCCGGAACCTCTGACGGGGTTCAACCATTCAACTGTAGCAAAATCAGCTGTTGTTGTTCCTTAAGTGTGTCGAACTGATGTAAGAATCTCACAAAGAACTGTTTAAAAAATACAAAACGAACACATGTAACAAGTTATCCTTTCTCCTAATCCCCTAAGTGTCCAACCAGTGGTGGTTTATCCTTCACATGTCTAGTAAAAAGCATGAACTGACACACACCCAAAAATCTTGGTGCTGACTAATGGAAAGTAAACTGTATAAAAAGAAAGAATTCAAATGGGTACAACCGAAACATTGTTGGGAGAATATTGACTGTGGAACTTTATTTATTTTTATTTCACACATGTAACACTTACTATCACACATTGGCTGCTGCAGAAAAGGCAGCTGTTAAAGGGTCTGGCTAGTGGCCCAACCCTCACTGGTGTCTGAAGATTGGATGGACCATAGCCATAGGCAGCTTACACAGTGCTTCTCATCATATGCTTCTGTCCAAGAACATTTGATGTATGTATGCTACCAATTACCTGCAGATTACAGATACAGACTGTTCTCTTATGAGATTGCTCTGTTTAAAAAAAATACACAAGTACAAATAGTTGAAGGCAAATACAAACACATTGTTGGTTTTAATACATTTTGCCAAATGAGAATGGCTTCCTACTTCTAGTGTACCTGATGTGAATATCAAATAAACCCCAAGCTCCTCCTTTCTCTTCACTTACCTTGTGCCTGACTAGCTATATACACTTGCTAAAATAAATGACAGCACATTGTTATAACTCTTCTGTAAAGAGAATCAACTGCCTAGATAACTATACACACTTGCTTAAAGATTGATATAGGAACATTTCCAAAAACTTCAAATGGTATCAAGGATATGCATATCCTTGCTACAGGTCCTGAGCTACAGGCAGTTAGAGGTGGATCCTTAAGAGGATATTATAGTGAGTAGCCTAGATAGCCAACTCAAAACATTGGAAGCGTTCAACATTCCGGCTGAAATAATAAATCAACAAACATGGGATTGTCTTTTTCTATCCCTTTCCATATTACAAGCAACAATGGAAATGGACAATTCTGTCTCCATTGACTTCTTTCTTGTAAGCATTTTCCCATCCTGGATGGAGTCTTAGACCTTGTGGGAATCTGTGGTAGAGAAGAATGTATGACAACTTAGCATAGACAATCTATATTACCCTATACTAGTTATCATCATCATGAATTATATAGTTTAGGCTAATAGCTAGCTACCCAGCTATTTGTCATGCTATTAAGCTAGCAATAATAGTGCTTACTAAAACTAATAACTTGGCTAGTGTTTAGCTAAATTGACAAGGAGCTGATGTTACTCACTGTGTGTGTGTTGATACATGTAGCTAGCTAGGAGGGTGCATCTCACATAGGGAATACCCTTGGGGTACGGATACCCTGAGAACAAGGTTCAGGGAAGATAAGACAATCGAGCCCAGTTAGCTAGCTAGCGAGTAGTGCCCATAGCATAGCCTATTTCCCAGCTTTAGATAGCTAGCTAGCTGGTCAAGGTTAGAAAACTAGTTAGCTAGCATGTACAACAGATTGCATGAAAGTCTAGCTAGCTAGCCTAGTTGGTAGGCCTAACAAAAACACCAGCTAAAGTTTTCTAGCAAGTGCTAGCTAGCTAGCTAGCTACCTAACTAGCTACCTATGCTAAATCATCAAGCAGAAAATATGTATCCAAAAAAGCTACACAAGTAGCATGTGAAACTGACTTTTTCTCCGCTGTGTTTACTTTTTTTTGTCGTCTACAACATTGTTTATTTTGTGGCAATCTCTCGTCTGAATTTTGAATACTGACCTTCTTCTCGACCCTGTTCTTTGCGCACTGTCACATGATGTCAGTAGGCAGGTTTCCATTGAGCCAGGTTATTTGACAAAGCAATGTCGCAAAAAAAATTGTAATTGCTACAAGTGTAATGGAAACAGCAAATATAGGAGATCGACAACATTTTTATTCGTTCTACAGGGGTGAATGTTTATTTTGTCAAACCTTCTTTATTGCAACAAATTATGGAAACCGTGTTTTTCGAATAACTTATGATTGCTGAACAATTTTGAAGGTATGCGTGGCATGTGATGTATTTACAGAACTATAAAGCTCCACTCCACATTTAATTATAAATGTCTACTAAGTAGACATTCACAGTGCAGGAGCATTTATACGGAGACTTGATTACACACAGGTGGATTGTATTTATCATCATTAGTCATTTAGGTCAACATTGGATCATTCAGAGATCCTCGCTGAACTTCTGGAGAGAGTTTGCTGCACTGAAAGTAAAGGGGCTGAATAATTTTGCACGCCCAATTTTTCAGTTTTTGATTTGTTAAAAAAGTTTGAAATATCCAATAAATGTCGTTCCACTTCATGATTGTGTCCCACTTGTTGTTGATTCTTCACAAAAAAATACAGTTTTATATCTTTATGTTTGAAGCCTGAAATGTGGCAAAAGGTCGCAAAGTTCAAGGGGGACGAATACTTTCGCAAGGCACTGTATAGGGCAGGCTGGAAGAAGTTCATAAGGCTATGTGGGTGAGTTCCCGTACAGGTTAGACCAACGGACAGAATAGGGATGAGGGATGAGAAACTTAACAACGTCACGACTACTTGGGAGCAGTGGGTTCAGAACAACAACTACAAAAGCTGAATAGAGAAAAAGTAGTATACCACCACCCAAAAGGGCACTTGGCGAGTGGGAGGGTAAAGGGTCAGGTGAGAGGGAACAAGTAAACCCCGACCTGTGTATGTGCCTGCTGCTTTTAGAAAACCGCCAGGCGGGGGGAAAGAATTACACTCAAAAGGTAAATGATACTCTTGTAGAACAATAGTGTTATATCACATTGATGATTTATCACTACAGGACATTACCTATGTTCTGATCGCTGGCAGGTGATCAGGAGAAATCAAAATGTATATGTTTTTGAGAGTTATCATATAACAATTTTACTGATGTGCTGAATCAGATCAAACTTTGGAATGCATTACATTTAAATGCAGGTGCAACTCCAAGTGAAATATTATACTGCATAATACACATCTAATCTTATTGATTTTTTTTTGTAACCTTTGATGCTCTCAAAAGATGTACATCAGCAACTTGAAAGCATGTACCCCATGACTGAAGATATGGAAGTCCATTAGATGAGATGGTAACAGATATGTTGACAGAGCAACCTTGACTCTAGAGTGAGGATAGCCAGATCAGTAATTGAAGGATGTGAGGCTTGCTCTCTAACCCTACAGATATTGAATTCCGAGTCAATGTTCCAAATAAAACCATATCACGTCACAGACCTCCTAAATCTTCTCTAAACTTTGGCCAGACTGTCTGGCAGTTGCTTCTGATCAAATCTAGTGTCTTGTAAGAATATATAATGGTACCCAGAGAAACATTAGGGGTTAAGTGGCTATATGCCAGGAAATGCATCCGGCTATTCCTTCCTCAGAAGTTAAGTATGAACAGGAAGGTCTGACTCACTGCTACTGTTAAGTGACTCAAGTGAGAGGGTGTATTCCACCCTCTCACTTGTTTACCTGTGAGATCTTTCTCTTCCGGAATGGGGTATGGTCACCAGCGTCATCCCGAATGACAGGAGTTTTAAGACAAATACCTAAAAAATAAGAAATAAATGTAACAAGTAATTAAAGAGCAGGAGTAAAATAACAATAGCGAGACTATAAACAGGGGGTACCGGTACAGAGTCAATGTGCAGGAGCACCGGTTAGTTGAGGTAATTGAGGTAATATGTACAGTACATGTAGGTAGAGTTAAAGTGACTATGCATAGACAATGAACATAGAGTAGCAGCAGTGTAAAATAGAGGGGGGACAATGCAAATAGTCTAGGTAGCCAATTGATTAGCTGTTCAGAAGTCTTATGTCTTGGAGGTAGAAGCTGTAGACTTGGCGCTCCGGTACTGCTTGCCGTGCGGTAGCAGAGAGAACAGTCTATGACTAGGGTGGCTGGAGTCTTTGACAATTTTTAGGGCCTTCCTCTGACACCGCCTGGTACTGAGGTCCTAGATGGCAGGAAGCTTGACCCAGTGACGTACTGGGCAGTACGCATTACCCTCTGAAATGCATTGCGGTCAGAGGCCGAACAGTTGTCATACCAGGCAGTGATGCAACCCATTAGGATGCTCGAGATAGTGCAGCTGTAGAACATTATGACTCCTGAAGGGGAACAGGTGTTGTTGTGCCCTCTTCACGACTGTCTTGGTGTGTTTGGACCATGATACTTTTTTGTTAATGTGGACACCAAGGAACTTGAAGTTCTCAACCTGCTCCACTACAGCCCCGAGGAGGAGAATGGGGGCATGCTCAGTCCTCCTTTTCCTGTAGTCCACGATCAGCTCCTTTGTCTTGATCACGTTGAAGGAGAGGTTGTTGTCCTGGCACCATACTACCAGGTCTCTGACCTCCTCCCTATAGGCTGTCTCGTCATTGTCAGTGATCAGGCCTACCACTGTTGTGTCATCGGCAAACTTGATGATGGTGTTGGAGTCGTGCCTGGCCATGCAGTCATGAGTGAACAGGGAGTACAGGAAGGGACTGAGTACGCACCCCTGAGGGACCCCGGTGTTGAGGATAAGTGTGGTGGTTCTGTTGTTAATTACCATTACCACCTGGGGGCGGCCCGTCAGGAAGTCCAGGATCCATTTCCAGAGGGAGGTGTTTTTTCCCAGGGTCCTTAGCGTAGTAATGAGCTTTGAGGGCACTATGGTGTAGAATGTGGAGCTGTAGTCAATAATTAGCATTCTCACATAGGTGTTCCTTTTGTCCAGGTGGTAAAGGGAAGTGTGGAGTGCAATATAGATTGCATGATCTGTTGGGGATGTATGCAAAATGGAGTGGATGTAGGGCCTCTGAGATAATGGTGTGGATGTGAGCCCTGATCAGCCTTTCAAAGCACTTCACGGCTACTAACGTGAGTGCTACGGGTCAGTAGTCATTTAGGGAGGTTACCTTAGTGTTCTTGGGCACAGGGACTATGGTGGACTGCTTGAAACATTTTGGTATTACAGAATCAGTCAGGGACAGGTTGAAAATGTCAGTGAAGAGACTTGCCAGTTGGTCAGAGTACACGTCCTGGTAATTCGTCTGGCCCTGCGGCCTTGTGAATGTTGACCTGCTTAACCCTTGTCTTGTCTTAAGGGTCAAAAATGACCCACCACTATTTTTATCAGCAGAGAAAACCTCCTTAAAAAAATGTATGACTTTTACTAGAGTGACCCCATCATTAGAAAAAGTTAAACATTGTCTTTGTTCATATTTCCATGAAAGATGTACACCTCCAGGGTGCATTTTCTTAGACAGTTAGGCAGTTATAAAATCATTTACACACCACAAAAACCACACACACATACGCATGCATGCACGCACGCACACACGTTGAGATTATGTATGCTACTGATTGAACTCAGCCAGCAGCTCCTGAAGAGGCAGATCACCATGGTTGGCACAGTTAGAAAAAACAAGCCTGATCTCCCCCCTGCACTCCTCGCAACAAGGGGAGAGTGGCCTTCTCATAAAGTTTGCCTTCATCCCCATCGGCACTCTAGTTTCTCACCCCCGAAAGAGGATCAGGAATGTGGTCCTCCTGAGCACACTGCACAAAACGTCTGAAATCAGTGATAGTGAGGATAGGAAGCCTCCCCCCCACAGCAGCCTCTGCGGGGATTGTGAAAGCTGTTCAGGGGGCTGAATCTTGTACTGAACCACCAGAGGCTGCAGCTGGGGCAGGCAAGAGAAGGAGATGCCAATTCTGCCCACCAAAGGACTATAGAACAAATACTATGTGTTGCACATGAGAGAAATACATCTGTAATGTCCATGCACCCACACTTGCATACTGTCCTACATGTGCTAATTAGAGTTTATTGATTTATACACCTTGTGGGTGGGGTCAGTGGGGTAAATGGCTCAAAAAATGGGAGAAGACTAGTATTTTGTAGTTGAATTCCTCACTGTACAGTATATAAGAATATATCGCAATGTTGACACAAACGTTCAAGACGGTTATCGTTTCCCTTCAATAAAATGCATTCAAAACTACTTTCTGCACATTTCTGCTACTTTCTTAGGCTATACAAGTGCTAAAGTGCTAAAAAATGTATGCTTACACCTATGCAGTACCTTTAGCAATAATAATAATAAACCTCTACTTTCGTAAAGACAACAATTATGACAGGTGTGTCGTAATAAAAATGAGTGGCGTCCACTGATTAAATGCAGTCTTTCTGCATTGTGAAGAGGGAAATCCAGATATTCACCAGGTTTGTAATGGATGACAGGTTGATTTGTCATGCAAAATAAATTTGGGGTTTAAAATCCAGTTCATTTGCATTATTTTAAGGGTTTAGTGAAGGCGGGTCATTTTTTACCCTTAGGACAAGGGGAGTATACAGAATGTTAAGACTACACAAGAGTTAAAGGTCTTACGGAGAGCGTGATCACACAGTCATCCGGGACAGCTGATGCTCTCATGCATGTTTCAGTGTGACTTGTCTCGAAGCGAGCATTAAGGTAATTTATGTCGTCTGGTAGGCTCGTTTCACTGGGAAGCTCGCGGCTGTGCTTCCCTTTGTAGTCAGTAATAGTTAATAGGGACGGCATAGCAGGATTTCTTATAAACTCCTGCTCTTTGAAAGCGGCAGCTCTACCCTTTAGCTCAGTGAGGATGTTGACTGTAATCCATGGCTCCTGGTCGGGTTGAGTATATACAGCCACTGTGGGGACGACGTCATCGATGCACCTATTGATGAAGCCAGTGACAGATGTGGTGTACTCCTCAATGCCATCGGAAGAAACCCAGCACATACAGTGGCTTGCGAATGTATTCACCCCCTTGGCATTTTTCCGATTTTGTTGCCTTACAACCTGGAATTAAAATACATTTTTGAGGGAGTTTGTATCATTTGATTTAACCTCTTGAAGCTAGGGGCCACTATTTTTATGTTTGGGAAAATAACATTCCTAAAGTAAACAACCTATTTCTCAGGACTAGATGCTAGAATATGCATGTAATTGACAGATTAGGATAGAAAACACTCTAAAGCTTCCAAAACTGTCAAAATAGTGTCTGTGAGTATAACAGAACTGATATTGCAGACAAAACCCTGAGAAAATCAAACCAGGAAGTGGCTTCTATTTTGAAAACTACATGTTCCATAGCCTCCCATTGCTCCACCTTCCGCAAGGTGTCAACAGTCTTCAGACAAAGTTTCAGGCTTTTATTTTGAAAAATGAGCCAGAACAATAACATCGCATCAAGTGGTCACATGAGTTTTGCTCGCGCAACAGAGTTTGGATAGGTATTGCTTTTCCCTCTCCTACTGTGAAAGACATTTGCGGTTGATATATTATCAATTATATATTTTAAAAAGAACCTGAGGATTGATTATAAAAAACGTTTGACATGTTTCTGTGGACATTACGGAATTATTTGGAATTTGTCTGCGTTGTCGTGACCGCTCTTTCCTATGGATTTCTGAACATAATGCGCCAAACAAACTGAGGTATTTTGGATATAAAAATAATCTTTATGGAACAAAAGGAACATTTGTTGTGTAACTGGGAGTCTTGTGAGTGAAAACATCCGAAGGTCATCAAAGGTAAACGATTAATTTTATTGCTTTTCTGATTTTCGTGACCAAGCTACCTGTGGGGGTGTACTTAATGTTTTGTCATGTGATCGATAAACTTACACAAACGCTTGGATTGCTTTCGCTGTAAAGCATAATTTCAAAATCTGAGACGACAGGCGGATTAACAAAATGCTAAGCTGTGTTTTGCAATATTGCACTTGTGATTTCATGAATATGAATATTTTTAGGAATATTATTTGACTGAGGCGCTATGCTATTCAACGGTTGCTGATGACAATTATCCCGCTTAAGGGATGGGTAGCGTCAAGAAGTTCAAGAACATGCCTACCACTTTGAAGATGCTAAATATTTTTTATTGTGTAACAAAGGAGAAATACGACCATAAAACAGAAAACTTGAGAGTGCATAACTATTTTACATTTTACATTTAAGTCATTTAGCAGACGCTCTTATCCAGAGCGACTTACAAATTGGTGCGTTCACCTTAAGACATCCAGTGGAACAGCCACTTTACAATAGTGCATCTAAATCTTTTAAGGGGGGGGTGAGAAGGATTACTTTATCCTATCCTAGGTATTCCTGAAAGAGGTGGGGTTTCAGGTGTCTCCGGAAGGTGGTGATTGACTCCGCTGTCCTGGCGTCGTGAGGGAGTTTGTTCCACCATTGGGGGGCCAGAGCAGCGAACAGTTTTGACTGGGCTGCGCGGGAACTGTACTTCCTCAGTGGTAGGGAGGCGAGCAGGCCAGAGGTGGATGAACGCAGTGCCCTTGTTTGGGTGTAGGGCCTGATCAGAGCCTGGAGGTACTGAGGTGCCGTTCCCCTCACAGCTCCGTAGGCAAGCACCATGGTCTTGTAGCGGATGCGAGCTTCAACTGGAAGCCAGTGGAGAGAGCGGAGGAGCGGGGTGACGTGAGAGAACTTGGGAAGGTTGAACACCAGACGGGCTGCGGCGTTCTGGATGAGTTGTAGGGGTTTAATGGCACAGGCAGGGAGCCCAGCCAACAGCGAGTTGCAGTAATCCAGACGGGAGATGACAAGTGCCTGGATTAGGACCTGCGCTGCTTCCTGTGTGAGGCAGGGTCGTACTCTGCGGATGTTGTAGAGCATGAACCTACAAGAACGGGCCACCGCCTTGATGTTAGTTGAGAACGACAGGGTGTTGTCCAGGATCACGCCAAGGTTCTTAGCGCTCTGGGAGGAGGACACAATGGAGTTGTCAACCGTGATGGCGAGATCATGGAACGGGCAGTCCTTCCCGGGAGGAAGAGCAGCTCCGTCTTGCCGAGGTTCAGCTTGAGGTGGTGATCCGTCATCCACACTGATATGTCTGCCAGACATGCAGAGATGCGATTCGCCACCTGGTCATCAGAAGGGGGAAAGGAGAAGATTAATTGTGTGTCGTCTGCATAGCAATGATAGGAGAGACCATGTGAGGTTATGACAGAGCCAAGTGACTTGGTGTATAGCGAGAATATGAGAGGGCCTAGAACAGAGCCCTGGGGGACGCCAGTGGTGAGAGCGCGTGGTGAGGAGACAGATTCTCGCCACGCCACCTGGTAGGAGCGACCTGTCAGGTAGGACGCAATCCAAGCGTGGGCCGCGCCGGAGATGCCCAACTCGGAGAGGGTGGAGAGGAGGATCTGATTCACTGAACTATTCATCCCCCAAAATCAGTACTTTGTAGAGCCAACCTTTTGCAGCAATTACAGCTGCAAGTCTCTTGGGGTATGTCTCGAAAAGCATCTAACCACTGGGATTTTTGTCCATTCTTCAAAGCAAAACTGCTCCTTCCTTCAAGTTGCATGGGTTCCACTGGTGTAAAGAAATCTTTAAGTCATACCACAGATTCTCAATTGGATTGAGGTCTGGGCTTTGACTAGGCCATTCCAAGACATTTAAATGCTTCCCCTTAAAACACTTGAGTTTTGCGTTAGCAGTGTGCTTAGGGTCATTGTCCTGCTGGAAGGTGAACTTCAGTCCCAGTCTCAAATCTCTGGAAGACGGAAACAGGTTTCCCTCAAGAATTTCCCTGTATTTAGCACCATCCATCATTCCTTCAATTCTGACCACTTTCCCAGTCGCTGCTAATGAAAAACATCCCCACAGCACGATGCTGTATTAAGAGAATTATGTTCTCAATGTTCATAAACCACTTCATTTAAACTACTCAGTCTGCAACCCAGAGTTTGTAAGATTCTGGTTGAATGAAACAGACGGAGGCCCAGCTATAATAGTCAAAATGTTTATTCACGGGAGTGCTCTCCGCAGTTGTACAAAACCATCCATTTTATACTGGCTCCTTACGCACATACCTTCCCACACAAACAGTAGGTATCCTACGCGCATACTGTATCATTACCCCAGCTGACAGTTCCATTCCCCCGAGATTAGGGGGATCTTGAGAAGTACTCCCTCTCCTCTCCCAAATCTCTCAAAGGCCTAGCCGACCTGAGACCTTGAGAAGTACTCCCTGTCCTCTCCCAAGTCTCTCAGAAGCCTAGCCAGGTCGGCACCGAATTTTGCTCAGACAGTCTGTGTTTTTCCACTATACAGATATATTGTTTTACCCTAATTCTGACTAAAACTACACACATCATCAGATTAATAATTTTATGATTCTAATGAATTTCACACAATTAGAAGGTTTCAGACTGGAATTATTTCATAATTATCTTTCAACATTTAAATTATTTTATCATGCTGCCACCACCATCCTTCATTGTAGGGATGGTGTTCTCGGGGTGATGAGAGGTGTTGGGTTTGCGCCAGACATAGAGTTTTCCTTGATGGCCCAAAAGCTACATTTTAGTCTCATCTGACCAGAGTACCTTCTTCCGTATGTTTTGGGAGTCTCCCACATGCCTTTTGGCGAATATCAAACATGTTTGCTTATTTTTTATTTTATTATGCAATGGTTTTTTTCTGGGTGTTTTCTCCTTTGTCTTCATGGTGCCGCTTGCTTAGTGGTGTTGCAGACTCTGGGGCCTTTCAGAACAGGTAGCCTTCCACAAGCTTCCCACAATAAGTTGGGTGAATTTTGTCCCATTCCTCCTGACAAAGCAGGTGTATCTGAGTTCGGTTTGTAGGTCTCCACTCGCCGTCGGATCCTTACAAGGTCCATAAGCCATTTTGCCACAACTTTAAGTATGCTTGGGGTAACTGTCCATTTGGAAGACCCATTTGCGACCAAGCTTTAACTCCCTGACTAATGTCTTGAGATGTTGCTTCAATATATCCACATCATTTTCCTGACATTTATTTTGTGAAGTGCACCAGTCCCTCCTGCAGCAAAGCACCTCCACAACATGATGCCGCCACCCCCGTGCTTCACTGTTGGAATGGTGTTCTTCGACTTGCAAGCCTCCCCCTTTTTCTTCCAAACATAACGATGGTCATTATGGCCAAAAAGTTCTATTTTTGTTTCATCAGACCAGAGGCCATTTCTCCAAAAAGTACAGTCTTTGTCCCCATGTGCAGTTGCAAACCGTAGTCTTGATTTTTTAATGGAGGTTTTTGGAGCAGTGGCTTCTTACTTGCTGAGTGGCCTTTCAGGCTATGTCGATATAGGACTAGTTTTAATGTGGATATAGATACTTTTGTACCTGTTTCCTACAGCATCACCATAAGGTCCTTTGCTGTTGTTCTGGGATTGATTTGCACTTTCGCACCAAAATATGTTCATCTCTAGGAGACAAAACGTGTCTCCTTCCTGAGCTGTATGACGGCTGTGTGATCCCATGGTGTTTATACTTGTGTACCTTTGTTTGTACAGATGAACGTGGTACCTTCAGGCATTTGGAAATTGCTCCCAAGGATGAACCAGACTTGTCTTGGCTGATTTATTTTGATTTTCCCATGATGTCAAGCAAAGAGGCACTGAGTTTGAAGGTAGGCCTTGAATTACATCCACAGTTACACCTCCAATTGACTAGAATGATGTCAATTAGCCTATCAGAAGCTTCAAAAGCCATGACATAATTTCTGGAATTGTCCAAGCTGTAAAGGCACAGTCAACTTAGTGTATGTAAACTTCTGACCCACTGGAATGGTGATACAGTGGATTATAAGTGAAATAATCTGTCAATTGTCATGTTTGGAAAAATTACTTGTGTCATGCACAAAATAGATGTCCTATTGACTTGCCAAAACTATAGTTTGTTAACAATTCATTTGTGGAGTGGTTGAGAAACAAGTTTTAATGACTCTGACCTAAGTGTCTGTAAACTTCCGACATCAACTGTATGTAGGCACTACTTTTCCGTTTTAATTTGTATTTTACTTTTTGAAACTAGTTTTTTTTTTTTTTCACTTCACCAATTTGGACTGTTTTGTGTACGACCATTACATGAAATCTAAATAAAAATTAGTTTAAATTCTAGGTTGTAATGCAACAAAATAGGAAAAATGCCAAGAGACATGAATACTTTTGCAAGGCACTGTATTCCAGCTAGCAAAACAGTGCTGTAGCTTAGCATCTGCTTGATCTGACCACTTTTTTATTGATCGAGTAACTGGTGCTTCCTGCTTTAAATGTTGCTCGTTAGCAGGAATCATGAGTATCGATTTGTGGTCAAATTTGCCAAATTTAAGGTGAGGGGGAGCTTGTACTCATCTCTGTGTGTGGAGCAAAAGGTGGTCTAGAGTTTTTTTTCCCTCTGGTTGCACATTTAACATGCTGGTAGGAATAAGGAAAAACAGATTTAAGTTTCCCTGCATTTAAGTCCCCCACCACTAGGAATGCCACTTCTGGATGAATGTTTTCCTCTTTGCTTATGTCCGTATACAGCTCAGTGAGTGTGGTCTTAGTGCCAGCATTGGTTTGTGGTGGTAAATATACAGCTACGAAGAATATAGATGAAAACTCTCTTGGTAAATAATGTGGTCTACAGCTCATGAGATATTCTACCTCAGGAGAGCAAAACCGAGACTTCCTTAGATTTCACGCACCAGCTGTTTACAAATATACATAGACCTCCACCCCTTGTCTTATCAGAGGCTGCTACTTTATCCTGCCAAAAAAGCGTAAAACCCGCCAGCTGTATGTTATTCATGTCGTCGTTCAGTCATGACTTGGAGAAACATAAGATATTATAGTTTTTAATGTACCGTCGGTAGGATATACGTGCTCGTCATTTGTCTATTTTATTGTACGTAGGCTAATAGGACCGATGGTAAAGGCAGAGTACCCACTCCCCGTCAAGGCACCTAGACCTATGTCCCGATCTCTCCGTCTTTTTCTCCTGCGAATGACAGGGATGAGGGCCTTGTCGGGTTTCTGGAGTAAATCCTTTGTGTCCGACTCGTTAAAGAAAAAAAGATATACTCTTCCAGTACTGGGTGAGTAATCGCTGTCCTGATATCTAGAAACTCTTTTCTGCATAAGAGACAGTGACAGAAGCATTATGTACAAAATAAGTTATAAATATCCTGAAAACACACACACAATAGCAGAATTGGTTAGGGGACCGTAAAACGGCAGCCATCTCCTCCGGCGCCATTATAAGATTGGATTAGTTTAGAAAAATGTAGTCTATTTATCTTTGTGTCGGATGAAAGATGAAATAAATACAATTGTGTACATGTGTATAGTAGTAGTTATGTCTAAATAAAAAACTTCCCTGGACAGCCTACACATACTATAAAGAGGGTCTCTTGTTGGACCTCAATTGCTTTGCAGCATGTTCAGGATTTATTTCAAAAGCGAGTCAGTATAGTGATCAACGTAGATATCGTAGATATCCTAAATAGTGTTATATTTGAATTGGCTCAAATGGGCTATACAGCACTATCTCAGCCAGCCAGGTTAACCTTTAGGTGAGGATGAGGGAGAGTGACTGATCAATTGTTTCATCCAGAAGAGAGGTTTCATCTGAGCAGGGGTTCAAAATATAGAAAAATGTATTATTCAGAATCTTGTAAAAGTGCCATAAATCCAGTGCAGGTCTACACAATATGTGCAGGGTAACATCCATGAATGTGTGGCAGCGTCAGCCAACCCTAAGCCAGATAACGTTATCATAACAACAACATGATATGGGGCAGAGAGAAACATTTGCAATTTTATAGCTAATCTCATTCTATTTCACACTTTTTGCCATAAGGCTGAGAGAAAACTTTGTAGTTTTAAAATGTCATGTCTTATGATGTGTTTGTAACAGGTCCCAGGATTGAGGCCTCGGAAAATATAATGTGTTAACTGTAAAACAGGAGAAATTATAAGACAAAAGAAACGTGGCTGGTTTCAGGAAACGATCTCTCAAGAAATGTTAATAAACATATGTTTTCCAAAAGTGTCAAGGGTCAATCATCTGGTTCATTAGGGGCTCCCGAGTGTTCTAAGGCACTGCAACTCAGTATTAGAGGCGTCACTACAGACCCTGGTTCGATCCTGGGCAGTATCACAACCACAAGTATCATATATATATATATATATATATATTAATTCACAGTTGTCATTATCAATAGAAAAATATCTACATAAAAAAAAATATATTCACATACTTGCATATCCTGTGTTCAGTCTCTTTAACAATACATATAGCTATTGCTATTGAATTATTATCTGTACCAATTAGTATCTGTACTAAAACAAAGGCTATTCACGTACAAATAGTGCAAAATGTAGGCTATCTAGCAATGACCCCACTATGTGTGCTACAGCTAACAGTAAAATACATGAACAACTAAGCATATGTGTGAAGCTAGCCATAATAAAGATTAGCTACAAGTGGAATTTGCGTTTTGCCTTCAAAATAAAAGTCCACAAATAAAAAATATTCAAACAGATACAACTATTGGAATCATACCATATTTGGACAAGATAATGCTAACCAAGGTCTGAATGTTGTTATATAAATTCAACAAAATACAATAATTAGTTCATTTGACACAAAAAAGAAACAATCAGTTGAAGTCGCACTGTGGATGTTTTAGACTTTGCGTTGGGACATACATATTCACTGTATAGCCTTGCATATGGATCTTGTGTCCATGAAATGGGGTATCTGCCTACTCTGTGACATCCACAGATTACAATTGAGTACCACAGTATGAGTCATAATAGCCATAAAACCTGGCGGTAAAACTCAAATGGTTCCAATCGTTTTTTCACAATTCATTTTTCTGTTAGTGATTTTAGAACAACTTCATATAAGGTCTGTGTTTCGTGTAGGCTTACCCTGGCGTGATGTTTTGATAACCGTCCAGATCTCTTTCAGACAAGGTAACTTTTACCAATATATTCGACTGTAATCACCCCCCAAAAATGAAATGCTAATTAGTCACTAATGTGACTATCACACAGAACTACACATCCGTCCACAAGCTTTAAATTTTTTTTTTTTTAATTAACCTTTATTTAACTAGGAACTTGGTTTAGTTTAACTAGTTTAACTTTTTTTTTTTAACAGATTAAAATACACCTCGCGGCACAACGTTTCTCCCCTATTGAGTTTGTGTATGCATTGATATGTAGGCTACGTCTGCCATTTTAAAAATGTATATAATGCTGTCCTTAAGCTGCTCTTGTCTAATGATGTTCTGTATTATGTAATTCTGTATTATGCTTCATGTTTTGAGTGGATCCCAGGAAGAGTAGCTGCAGCTTTTGCAACAGCTAATGGGAATCCTAATAAAATACCAAATACCATACTGTCCATGATTAATCCCTGTCAGCAATGCAAAAGGTGGCTACTTTGAAGAATCTCAAATATATTTTGATTTGTTTAACACTTTTTTGGTTACTGCACGATTCCGTATGTGTTATTTAATAGTTTGATGTCTTCACTATTAATCTACAATGTAGAAAATAGTAAAAATAAAGAAAAACCCTGGAATTAGTAGGTGTTTCCAAACCTTTGACTGGAACTGTAAGTATTCAGACCCTTTCCTCAGTACTTTGTTCAAGCACCTTTGGCAGCAATAACAGCCTTCTAGTCTTCTTAGGTGTGATGCTACAAGCTTGGCACACCTGTATTTGGGAGTTTTGCTTATTCTTGTCGGCAGATCCTCTCAAGCTCTGTCAGGTTTGGATGGGGAGCGTCTCTGCACAGCTATTTTCAGGTCTCTCCAGAGACTTTTGATCGGGTTCAAGTCCGGGCTGGGCCACTCAAGGACATTCATAGACTTGTCCTGAAACCATCCCTGTGTTGTCTTGGCTGTGTGCTTAGGGTCATTGTCCTGTTGGAAGGTGAACCTTCAGCCCAGTCTGAGGTCCTGAGCGCTCTGGAGCAGGTTTTCATCAAGGATCTCTCTGTACTTTACTCACTTCATCTTCCCCTAGATCTTCCAGTCCCTGCCGCTAAAAAGCATCCCCACAGCATGAAGCTGCCACCACCATGCTTCAATGTAGGGATGGTGCCAGGTTTCCTCCAGACGTGACACTTGACATTCAGGCCAAAGAGTTCAATCTTGGTTTCATCAGACCAGAGAATCTTGTTTCTCATGGTCTGGGAGTCATATGCGTTTTATTGAAAAGCGGCTTCAGTCTGGCCACTCTACCATAAAAGGCCTGATTGGTGGATTGCTGCTGAGATGGTTGTTTTTTTGGAAGGTGCTCCCATCTCCACAGAGGAACTCTGGAGCTCAGTCAGAGTGACCATCGGGTTCTTGGTCACCTCCCTTGCCAAGGCCCTTCTCCCCCGGTTGCTCGTTTGGCCTGGCAGACAGCTCTAGGAAGAGTCTGGTGGATCCAAACTTCTTCCATTTAAGAATGATAGAGGCTACTGTGTTCTTGGGGACCTTCAATGCTGCAGAAATGTTTTGGTAGCCTTCCCCAGATCTGTGCCTCAACACAATCCTGTCGCAGAGCTCTAAGGAAAATTCCTTTAACCTCATGGCTTGGTTTATGCCTTTCCAAATGATGTCCAATTCCTTGAATACAGCACAGTTGTATTCCAATCAAGTTGTAGGAACATCTCAAGGATGATCAATAGAAACAGGATGCACCTGAGCTCAATTTCGAGTCTCATAGCAAGGGTCCGAATACTTATGTAAATAAAGCATTTTTGTTTTTGCAAAAACATTTTTTAACCTGTTTTCACTTTGTCATTATGGGGTGTGTAGATTGATGAGAAAAAAAATGTTTTAATTCATTTTAGAATAAGGCTGTAATGTAACAAAATGTGGAAAAAGGGAAGGGGTCTGAATACTTTCCAAATGCACATAAGATGGTACCTTTTTAGTAATCAACTTAGTAAAAGTAACTTTTTTTGTCTTTCAGATGGGCAGACCGGAAACCCGGTGACAACACACAAGGTCTGTTTCTGCCATTTTCCGGTGGGAAAGAGAAATGGCTCTGTATTTACCAGAAAAGGTAGCTCATTCACCATGACAGAAGAGGAAGATCCAGACTATTGATTGAGAAAAAACAAAAAAAACAATGAGGGATGAGGATTGGGTGTTGAGGGACCACCTGTCACATTGTCCAAGGTGTATTTGTGTTATAATAAACCATGCATTTTCTGTCCAGATAAAGATTGTGATACAGCATTGAAAAATACCTACCACTTCCCAAATGTCGCCTTTATTTTCCTGTCCAGCAGGAATGCATCCTTCAGACCTTCCTGTGCCAGTGTGATCCGAGCTTGAGTGTCCAGCTATGGAGAATACAGCACATCAAGCCTGTGGACGGACAAGTCAGTAACTCATCAAACATGATCAAATATTGTGTCAAATATTGAATTTGTAGATGCATCGACATTTTAACTTTATGTCCCCTTTTCCCCATATTTTGGACATGAGGCGTGACATGCAGAACATCAGGCTCACCCGACAAGGAGCAGCGCATGATCACCCTCAGCAAGGAGATCTGTTGGAAGAGATGTACTCTCTCACTCTGGGGGTAAGGCATACTTTTAACATCACAGATATATATTTTCCACAGTGCCCATGATAAAATGCAATGTGTATTCTGTTGTACTACTGAAGGAAACTGAGAAGATGCAGTCAGACAGGCCATATGTAGCTAAACTTACGTTAACCTCATTACTTTACTTGGCTGCTTTGAGCATGTAATATAACCTATTCTAGGAGCCTATTGTTTGTGTATGCTCTTTATTAATTGTTCACTTGTTTTTCAACAATGTAAGGTACAGGCAGAGATGACTGGGGCCTTCAGCAAGTAAGACACAGGGGGTAAGAAATCATTTGAACATCAGATATAAATTCCCACTGTATCCATGATAAAGTGAGCTACATTTCTTTAGTTGGCTGCTTTGAGAAAAGCTTTACATAATATAACCTATTTTGGGAACCTAGTCTGTGTATGAACTATGTGAAATATTTTTGGACCATTGACTTCCCTGGTACTGACAGGAGGAGCAATATGAGTCTTTCAGAGGTCATCACACTGGATGGGGATGGTGATAGAGGCTTTGGTGGTTCTACACAACGAAGTAGCAGGTGTCCCTTCCAGTGATGTGGAGCTGAACTTGAACCTGGTGCCAGTAATGGTCTTCACGGAGGCTGTAAGACCCTCCCGCCTGGATATAGAAATCCTTCAACTTCACTACCTCTTCAATGGTAAGGTCCCTTGCACCATAGGGACACTTGATCTCCACCATTGCTGTGGTGCCCACCAGACCATTCGGTGAGGCACTCATGATCGCAGGCCCCGTGGCCCAAAGCCCTGACTTTGGGTCCCTGTAACCATTTTGAATGCCTTGATGCCCTCCTCTTCGTTATCAGTGAACACTTTACATAAATCCCATCCAACCACTGTGATCTGAGGACCCTTTTTAGCAGCGGATTAACGCGTTTGTCCCTAATTGCTGGCCGTCAACCTCCCTCTCCTCATGGTGTGCCTGTTGGGATGGTGCGCTATCCAACTGTTGCTTGCTGTACAGCCTCCTGCTGCTCCAAAGACAGCACCATGTCACCCAGGATGCCTGTATGCCCTAGGTGCCAGATGTCAGATACAGACAGGGATGACAGGGAGGGTAGAGGTTGTTCTGGCTCAGGTTCAAAGAGAAATGCCCTTCCACTGAACCTGCCCCGAGGACGGTTCCTTAGCCACTGAAGATCCCCATCTCTGGGCTCTCGAGACAGATGGTGGTAGTCTTCGGCTGGGTACAGGTCCTCCACTTACTGCACCTAGTTGGGCACGGCTGGCTTCCTCCCATTGCATTCTACATCTATGTGCCCGATATTGTGAACCGCAAAAATAGGCTGCATGGCTACACTTATGAGCTGCACGTAGGCATTCGCATGTGGTAGAGAGAATCAATTCAAAATCAAATGAAATGTTATGTCACATGCGCCGAATACAACAGGTGTACACCTTACAGCGAGATGCTTGCTTACAAGCCCTTAACCAACAATGCAGCTTTTAAAAAAGGACACAAAAAAAGCTATGAAAATAACAAATAATTAAAGAGCAGCAGTAAAATAACAATAGCGAGGCTATATACAGGGGGTACCGTTACAGAATCAATGTGCGGGGGCACCGGTTAGTCGAGATATTAAAGTGACTATGCATAGATAACAACAGAGAGCAGCAGCAGCGTAAATAGGGGGGGGGGGGGGGGGCAATGCAAATAGTCTGGGTAGCCATTTGATTAGATGTTCAGGGCGCTGGGCCAATTGTGCTCCGCCCTATGGGACTCACGGCCGGATGTGATTCAGCCTTGATTCGAACCAGGGACTATAGTGATGCCTCTTGCACTGAGATGCAGCGGGGTAGAAGCTGTTTAGAAGCCTTTGGACCAGGACATTGCACTCCGGTACCGTTTTCCGTGCGGTAGCGGAGAGAACAGTCTATGACTAGGGTGGCTGGAGTCTTTGACAATTGTTAGGTTCTTACTCTGACATCGCCTGGTATAGAGGTCATGAATGGCAGGAAGCTTAGCCCCACTGATGTACTGGGCAGTACACACTAACTTCTGTAGTGCCTTGCGTTCGGAGGCCGAGCAGTTGCCATACCAGGCAGTGATGCAACCAGTCAGGACCATCCAACCATGCGTTGGATGGTGCAGCTGTAGAACCTTTTGAAGATCTGTGCATGGACCATGTTAGATTGTTAGTCTTGTGGACGCCAAGGAACTTGAAGCTCTCAACCTACTCCACTACAGCCCCGTCGATGAGAATGGGGGCATACTCTGTCCTTCTTTTCCTGTAGTCCATAATCATCTCCTTTTTCTTCATCACGTTGAGGGAGAGGTTGTTGTCCTTGCACCACATGGTCATGTCTCTGATCTCCTCCCTATAGGCTGTCTCGTCGTTGTGGGTGATCAGGCCTACCACTGTTGCGTCATCGGCAAACTTAATGATGGTCTTGGAATCGTGCCTGGCCATGCAGTCATGAGTGAACAGGTATTACAGGAGGGGACTGAGTACGCAGCTTGGCGGATATGTTGTTTCCTACCCTTACCACCTGGGGGCGGCACGTCAGGAAGTCCAGTATCCAGTTGCAGAGGGAGGTGTTTAGTCCCAGGTTCCATAGCTTAGTGATGAGCTTTGAGGGTGCTATCATGTTGAACGCTGAGCTGTAGTCAATTAATAGATTTCTCACGTAGGTGTTCATTTTGTCTAGGTGGGAAGAGTGCAACAGAGATTGCATCATCTCTGGATCTGTTGGGGTGGTATGCAAATCCGAGTGGGTCTAGGGTTTCTGGGATAATGGTGTTGATGTGACAAATGACCAGCCTTTCAAAGGACTTCATGGCTACAGATGTGAGTGCTACGGGTCGGTAGTAATTTAAGCAGGTCACTATAGTGTTCTTGGGCACAGGGACTATGGTGGTCTGCTTGAAGCATGTTGGTATTACAGACTCATTGAGAGGTTGAAATGTCTGTGAAGACACTTGCCAGTTGGTCAACGCAGGCTCGTCTTGGTAATCAGTCTTGGTAATCTGTCTGGCCCCTCTAGGTAGTTAGTGTGGTCTACAGCTTATTATGATATACTCTACCTCAGGCGAGCAATAGCTCGAGACTTCCTTAGATATCATGCACCAGCTGTTATTTACAAAAATACATAATCCGCCGCCCCTTGTCTTACCAGATGCCGCTATTCTATTCTACCGATACAGGGTGTAACCAGCCAGTTGTATGTTGATAATGTTGTTGTTCAGCCACGACTCCATGAAGCATAAGATCTTACAGTTTTGAATGTCCCGTTGGTAGTTTCATCTTCCGCGTAGGTCATGGCCCCTTTTTTCTGCCTTCTCTTCACGCAAATGACAGGGATCTGGGACTGTTCCTGCGAAAGCAGTATATAATTCACGTCTGGCTCGTCGCTCATTAAAGGAAAAAAAGTTATTCTACCAGTCCGTGGTGAGTAATCGCAGTTTTGATGTCCAGAATTTATTTTCGGTCATAAGAGACAGCGTTATTATGTACTAAATAAGTTTTAAAAAGTGTTACAAACAACGCAAAGAAACTAACAGAAAAAAACTATTGGTTGGGAATACGTAAAACTCACTCTGGCGCCATCTTGTAAACTCATGCTCAACCCCTGCAATACCAGTAGATCCTGGGCTTTCTGAGCTGTAGCTCGGATTGGGACATGGGCACCTCTGGACTTCTTGGGGAACCTCCACCTTCCCAGGAAGACTCCACCATTGAGGCCAAGACAGCAGCTCCTCAACCGCTCACATCAGCAACTGGAGGTCTACCCGCTGCTCCCTCAATTGGGCTCAGGCCGCACCCAACTCCTGAGATAGTAGGGGATTTTATCCCACCACTGCAACCATGTGTAGAATAGCAGACCCAGAGTAGCCAAGGGAGGTCATCGGTGGGTGAGAAAGACCCATGATTGTACAAAAACAATACTTGAATTTATTACAGATGCATTAATTCAAGATACATGGCTTGTCTCGAAAAACAGTTGTCCGTAGCAGCAAAATTCAGGATAGGAAAACCCTCAACAATGATGGATGACAGGGAGTCTAAAGCTCAGATCCTCATTAGGGTTCCTACTGCAGCTAAGACTAGGCATAAATGCTAAACAGCATAACATTTCCCCTTTTACAGTTCTGAACAGAGCCCAACTGCCCATAATGGAACTAAAGAGAGTGTACCAGAACATCCTAAATACACTGCTTGTACATACAGCACCAGTCAAAGGTTTGGACACACATACTCATTCCAGGGTTTTTCTTTATTTTCACAAATGTATACATTGTAGAATAATATTGAAGACATGAAAACTATGAAATAGCACATCTGGAATCATGTAGTAACAAAAACAGTGTTGAATATATTTTTGGTTTTAGATTCTTCGAAGTAGCCATCCTTTGCCTTGATGACAGCTCTGCACACTCTTGGCATTCCCTCAACCAGCTTCATAAGGTAGTCACCTGGAATGCATTTCAGTTAACACGTGTGCCTTGTTAAAAATACATTTGTATAATTTTTTTTAACGTGTTTCAGCCAATCAGTTTTGTTGTGAAAAGGTAGGGGGGAATAGCCCTATTTGGTAAAAGACCAAGTCCATATTATAGCAAGAACAGCTCACATAAGCAAAGAGAAATGACAGTCCATTTTTACTTTAAAACATGAAGGTCAGTCAATGTGGAAAATTTCAAGAACTTTGAACGTTTCTTCAAGTGCAGTCGCAAAAACCATCAAGTATTACAGGTCACACAAATGCAACAGAAGACCAACACATAACATTGATGTAGTAAGGTGAGAAACATCATTTAATTACAACCATCCTGAGGTAGTGTTACATGTTTTTTTGTGTACACACAATGCATTTGCCCTGGAGCCTTGAAGCCAGTGTGATTGTAATGTGCCTCATGAGAGGGAAATTGAAGGTGCCATTGTTAGCTTCTGGGGCAGCAGGAGTGATGTCACTGCTTGACAGTTCCCATTAGGGAATTAGACACAAACACTGATACAGATGCTCCCGGTCAGTCGTGGGCCCGGCTGCTTCTGACAGGTGGCTCTGTGTCTCATGTTTGACAGTTTGGCCAAGCAGGGCTAATTTCCTATGGAATGCCAAAGTTGACAGATGATTCACACACAGGAATATCACAAACACTCATACTGATTATGTATTCACACATATGTTTGAGAAGAACTGAGCACACAGCATCACACACCCACACACACATAATTACAAACACACACGCGCGCGCGCGCACACACACACACACACACACACACACACACACACACACACACACACACACACACACACACATGGTGTCCCCGGTTCGCCTGCATAGTCCAGTGCGGGCTATTCCACCTCGCCGCACTGGCAGGGTGACCGGGAGCATGCAACCAGGTAGGGTTGGGCAGGCTCGGTGCTCAAGAGCTCCAGTGCGCCTGCATGGTCCGGTCTATCCGTCACCACCTCCACGTACCAGCCCTCCGGTGGCAGCCCCCCGCACCAGGCTGTCTCTCTGGCTCATCCTTACAGGTGCTCCCGCCTGTCCAGCGCTGAGCGGAGCCTTCCTCCTCTCCAGCGCAGCCGGAGTCTGCCGCCTGTTCGGCGCTGCCAGAGCTCCCGCCCCTCAGTCCAGAGGCGCTAGAGCCCCTCATTCCAGAGGCGCCAGAGCTACTCAGTCCAGCGCTGTCAGAGCCTTCCTCTCCAGTGTTGCCGGAGCTTCCCGTCTGCCCAGCGCCATCAGAGTCGCCAGTCTGCCCAGCGCCGCCAGTGCCGCCAGTCAGCCAGGGGCCGCCAGTGCAGCCAGGGGCCGCCAGTCAGCCAGGGGCCGCCAGTGCCGCGAGTCAGCCAGGGGCCGCCAGTCAGCCAGGGGCTGCCAGTGCCGCCGGTCAGCCCAGAGGCGCCAGAGCCCCTCAGCCCAGAGGTGCCAGAGCCCCTCAGTCCCGAGCTGCCGCCCCTCAGTCCCGAGCTGCCGCCCCTCTGTCCCGAGCAGCCGCCCCTCTGTCCCGAGCAGCTGCCCCTCTGTCCCGAGCAGCTGCCCCTCTGTCCCGAGCAGCTGCCCCTCTGTCCCGAGCAGCTGCCCCTCTGTCCCGAGCAGCTGCCCCTCTGTCCAGTGGAGTCATTGAGAGGGGTTGCCATGGTTAGAGAGCCACGGAGGCGGACAATGAGGCGGACTAAGACAATGGTGAAGTGGGGTCCGCGTCCCGCGCCAGAGCCGCCACCGCGGACAGACGCCCACCCAGACCCTCCCCTATAGGTCAAGGTTTTGCGGCCGGAGTCCGCACCTTTGGGGGTACTGTCACGTTCTGACCTTTATTTCCTTTGTTTTGAAGTTATTTAGTATGGTCAGGGCGTGAGTTGGGTGGGCAGTCTATGTTTGTTTTTCTAGGTTTTGGGTATTTCTATGTTTCGGCCTAGTATGGTTCTCAATCAGAGGCAGGTGTCATTAGTTGTCTCTGATTGAGAATCATACTTAGGTAGCCTGGGTTTCACTGTGTGTTTGTGGGTGATTGTTCCTGTCTCTGTTTGCACCAGATAGGACTGTTTAGGTTTTCGCACATTCATGTCTAGTTCCTTTATTAAAGAACATGAATAACTACGCTGCATTTTGGTCCGCCTCTACTTCACCTAAAGAAGACCGTTACAAATGGCACCTACAGGAGAATATCTGTAGAATTGAATGCAAAGGTAAAATAGAGGGTGACCCCAACTTACTAACTATTTTACTAACTTCTAGTTCATCTTCAGAGTTGATTCCCCTACATAATTGTGAAGAATAACTTTTGCAAATCTTTTGAAATCCAAACCAGGCAATTACATTGCCTACATGCTTTGCTATAGCAGTAGATGAAATTAATTCAAACAGAATGTATCATACTGTCACGTTTATGATGTGTCCCAAAAATAGGTCACTTTCTGTCATCTCAACAGCCCAAAGACATTCAATGAAGCAAAACTCATTGCTGAGAAACATTAAATAAGTTGCTGATATTTGAGAAACAGCAACATCATGGGTAGGCAGGAGGACATTGCACACCCTACATAAGATACAAATATGGACCTCAAAAGAGCACTCATTGGTACTAATATAGGAGAACTAGAAATTAGTCAAATCTGTCATGTTTACCACTGGCCTCTGGAATAAGTTCCCATCCAATTCCACTTTGAGAATTTTAATATTGGACCCAATCATCACCAGTCTTTCTTATTGGGAAAGAGCAGTAACGATTAAGGCAACAAAAAAAATGCATTTATGACATTATGGTGTACTGCTTTTACAGTGCCTTGCGAAAGTATTCGGCCCCCTTGAACTTTGCGACCTTTTGCCACATTTCAGGCTTCAAACATAAAGATATAAAACTGTATTTTTTTGTGAATAATCAACAACAAGTGGGACACAATCATGAAGTGGAACAACATTTATTTGATATTTCAAACTTTTTTAACAAATCAAAAACTGAAAAATTGGGCATGCAGTGCAGCAAACTCTCTCCAGAAGTTCAGTGAGGATCTCTGAATGATCCAATGTTGACCTAAATGACTAATGATGATAAATACAATCCACCTGTGTGTAATCAAGTCTCCGTATAAATGCACCTGTGATAGTCTCAGAGGTCCGTTAAAAGTGCAGAGAGCATCATGAAGAACAAGGAACACACCAGGCAGGTCCGAGATACTGTTGTGAAGAAGTTTAAAGCCGGATTTGGATACAAAAATATTTCCCAAGCTTTAAACATCCCAAGGAGCACTGTGCAAGCGATAATATTGAAATGGAAGGAGTATCAGACCACTGCAAATCTACCAAGACCTGGCCGTCCCTCTAAACTTTCAGCTCATACAAGGAGAAGACTGATCAGAGATGCAGCCAAGAGGCCCATGATCACTCTGGATGAACTGCAGAGATCTACAGCTGAGGTGGGACACTCTGTCCATAGGACAACAATCAGTCGTATATTGCACAAATCTGGTCTTTATGGAAGAGTGGCAAGAAGAAAGCAATTTCTTAAATTTCTTAAAAAAGTGTTGTTTAAAGTTTGCCACAAGCCACCTGGGAGACACACCAAACATGTGGAAGAAGGTGCTCTGGTCAGATGAAACCAAAATGGAACTTTTTGGCAACAATGCAAAACGTTATGTTTGGCGTAAAAGCAACACAGCTCATCACCCTGAACACATCATCCCCACTGTCAAACATGGTGGTGGCAGCATCATGGTTTGGGCCTGCTTTTTTTCAGCAGGGACAGGGAAGATGGTTAAAATTGATGGGAAGATGGATGGAGCCAAATACAGGACCATTCTGGAAGAAAACCTGATGGAGTCTGCAAAAGACCTGAGACTGGGACGGAGATTTGTCTTCCAACAAGACAATGATTTTTATTTTATTTTTTTATTTTACCTTTATTTAACGAGGTAAGTCAGTTAAGAACACATTCTTATTTTCAATGACGGCCTGGGAACAGTGGGTTAACTGCCTGTTCAGGGGCAGAACGACAGATTTGTACCTTGTCAGCTCGGGGGTTTGAACTCGCAACCTTCCGGTTACTAGTCCAACACTCTAACCACTAGGCTACCCTGCCGCCCCAAGACAATGATCTAAAACATAAAGCAAAATCTACAATGGAATGGTTCAAAAATAAACATATCCAGGTGTTAGAATGGCCAAGTCAAAGTCCAGACCTGAATCCAATCGAGAATCTGTGGAAAGAACTGAAAACTGCTGTTCACAAATGCTCTCCATCCAACCTCACTGAGCTCGAGCTGTTTTGCAAGGAGGAATGGGAAAAAATGTCAGTCTCTCGATGTGCAAAACTGATAGAGACATACCCCAAGCGACTTACAGCGGTAATCGCAGCAAAAGGTGGCGCTACAAAGTATTAACTTAAGGGGGCCGAATACTTTCGCAAGGCACTGTATATCTTTGAGCAATAGTGATATTGCATGAAAACAAATCTAGAGTAAGAGGTAATTTTAGATGAAGTCAAAGACTCACTCTATCAGGCCACAGGTTAGCTATCCCAAGGGGACTACGTCAGCAGTATGCCCATGCAATTTTCCCTCCATCCACTTTAAAAATTAATGTCAGCCGCACGCACTGCTAGGTGCGTGTTATGAACTCCTGTGTGTGTGTGTGTGTATGTGTGTGTGCTGTACATGTCTGTGCATTTAGAGGATGCGATCAGTGGGAATGTGGGACCACATTCTAGGTCAAGACCTTGAACAAAGAGAGTTGGGAAATAGGCTGAAAAGGAGACAAACAGTATTGACTGACGAACAAGCTGATAGTAAAATATAGAAGGAGAAATAGAGAGGGTAACAGAGAGTACATTCAGAATTGGCATGATTTATCCTCCTCTCATCACTCCATCCCATCTAGCAGCCTATGGCACAGGGAGATAAATTCATCAGTCTGAGCCCTGTCCGACAGGGAGAGGCTGACGAGGAGGGGTGAATGCCACCTGATAAAATGCTTTCTTTTATGCCCAAGGAATCAGAAAAATTATGTTTTTAGACCAAAAGATATACAGGAACGCAACTTTCACTGGGGACCTCCCAGTTTTATAATTGGAATGTGATACAAAACGAGGCCACATTATGCTTTAGGTCCATGCGGACGCCTCCGAGCGGTCGGGTAGGCTGTTTGGAGTGTTCATCCAACTGGATTTAAAAAAAAAAAAATGTAAACATGTCCTCCCCACTTCTAAAACCAAAGTTGCACCCCTGCAAATAAAGTAGCACATCTTTACACTCTTGCCTTCTGCAACATAATCTTTTGAATGAGCCCTTGTCAATGCCAATGATGCAGAAGTCTCTGTGTGCGTGAGGGGCTGCTGCCAAAATGAACTGTCGTCATTGATTAACATTCTCCATTACCTCTCCTATCCTTTGTGTAAAGTTGTTGCAGATCCAGAACAGTGAGTGATACTGTTTACCTTGGCAGCTTCAGTGCCATTCATCATCATTGTGCTAGATTAGTAGATAGCTGCCAGTGGTATTTACATTAATTAAAGGTCTAATGCAGCCATTTTATCTCAGTATCAAATCATTTCTGGAAAACAATTAAGTACCTTTCCTTAAGATTGTTTTCAATTAAATGTTCAAAAAGTAACAAAAATTGCTTCTTTGCAAAGTTACATTTCTCTGTAAGTGGTCTGAGTGGGGAGGGGAAAACGGAAAACTTGCTGTTATTGAAACTCTTTTTCTTATTGATCTATTAGCTAATTTACCGCCTCGTGATGTCACCAGGCAGGCCAAAACTTCATCCCACCAAAATAGGATGGAATTTCAGGCATTCTTCTCAACAGCTTTTACAATAAAAGGGCATTATCATAATTTTCACAATTTCACAGTTTAATTTCAACCTCATACTGTGGATATATACTGTACATAAAACACAGGAGAATCAAGTGTTTGACTGCACTGAGCTTTTAAAACTGTGGATGTACAGGTACATGCTAATGAGCTGCTGGAGGAAATGTTCAATTGTTGTGATGGTATATTCATTGCTAATCTGCATGTTAATACATGCACAGTATTTTACATGGTTGATTGTAGGTTTATTTGGAGATATGACCGTGTCTCCATTAGTTTTTTAGTAATTTGGGTTGGTGGGTATTATTGAGTAGGATGTCACTGTGGACGTACTGTAGGCTTGTAGGCTCAGTATATTTGTATTAATCTCATGCTGAGCTTGAATTATTTGTAGATAGAGCATTCATCCTTCAAAGCCTTGAATGCACATCAGTGAAAATAAATGAAAGGAAATCAAGGAATATAAACAAAAAAAACAAACATTGTATGTACACTCTGGGTGAATCAAGGCACACCATAGAGTGCAGTTTAATAATATAGTTACATAGCAAATAACACATCCATACAATGTTTGCAGTAGGGCCATGCAGCATAGTGTTTTTTGCTGGTGGGTGTATGGCGGAGAGAAGGTGAATTTATTCGCAATCCTTAATTTTCCTAATGGTTGTGGGAGTGACAAGGCAGACAGGTGCCAGCAGGCCAGGCTTTGACCCCAGGCTGATGGATGTGGCAGTAGTGACAGCGGTAAGTACCGTAGCTCCGTCACCGTACAAACAGACACCTTCAGAGCTCCCGCTTGTCCAGGAGCAGAGCTCTAAGGGGCAGCTCTGTGGCGGTCAATGCTGATAAAGCAACAATACAGTGGTATCTATCCCTGCCTACACCAACATAATCAGTTAGACGTTAAATGGAACATAGCAAGTGTTTTCTTTTAAATATAGTATATCCCACATACTGTAGATACTGTAGATTGCTGTACATATATAAATGATTTACACGATTTTAAATTTAATAAACCTATTTCTAAATATGCATTCAAAGACATTAAGGGCACATGCAGTAGGCAACTAGTCAGTGTTTATAAATTACAGTTGGGTAAAACTACTACTGCAGTGCATATCGATCATACCTGTGGGCCCCATCATCCTTTCCCACACGACACAGCCGGGGGGGAGAGAACACATAATTCATGACATCTCATTCATATGTTATCACTCTCTCCCTTTCACTCTGTCTTCCTCATACAAGGAGGCAGAGGAGGTGTGCATGGGTATTAGTGCTGATAGATGATTTTGTTTTGGACATACTTGACTTCATTGGACTAAAATGCCATGAGAGGAGTTCTTTTAATTGGTAATGATTGCTTTTTGAAAATATTCTCATGGTCTTCTTGAGAAATCCAATTCACAATGATTCTAAGCAGCCCTAAAATAAATTATACATTTATTTTCTTACCCACTCTTTAAAGTATTGCACCATTCAATAATTTACTGTGCGGTAAGTTTGAGTCAGCATTCAGCAAACTGTTTTCATGCCATGCATTTGTGAGTGGAGCCAATAAAGTAACAAACTGGGACGATAAATATGCTTAACAGTTTAATTACTGCAGAAAGTGAGTTAGTATAAAAGTAAAGTTCTTTTGAAGTTCTCTTGGAGGATGTTAACCACTCCATGCCCTTTATGGTAACATGTGTAAATAAAGTGTTCTTTAAAGTGGAAATAAATATATTAGTCCCTGTAAGGGAGTGCTCATATCTACGAGTGACTATGGTTGATATTTTAATGCCCAACGTAACCATATGACCCAATGACATCACTTACAGGGACAGGTCCAGGGATAGTTCACCCAAATTGCAAAATTACATAATTGTTTCCTTACCATGTAAGCAGTCTATGGGCAAGGTATCACAGCAATCCCTTCTTTGGTTTAGCTTCCCTGGCATTGTTTCCAAATGCTACTAGTTTTGCATTTGTGGCACAAGTCCTATTCAAGTCATGGGACCGATATTGGCATATTTCGCACATCATATCCAAACCATTCGAAAGTATCTCAAATTGGTTGTGTTGCTCTTCAAAGTCACTCATAGATTATTTGAACATGATGCACGAAAAATGATAATATCGGTCCCATCACGTGATCACGCCACAAATGCTAAAACATTCAAACTTCTTAGGGTTAGGCTCCTTTTCTTCTCTGAATTTCAGCCTGAATGACGTGCCCAAAGTAAACTGCCTGTTGCTCAGGCCCTGAAGCCAGGATATGCATATAATTGGTACCATTGGAAAGAAAACACTTTGAAGTTTGTAGTAATGTTAAAATAATGTAGGAGAATATAACACAATAGACAATGTAGGAGAAAATCAAAAGAAAAACCAACCAGACTTTTTTTGTTTGTTGAGAGAGACCATCCTCTTACAATGGGAAGTATAAGGTCATACTGAGAATTAGCTCCCTGGATGCAATTCCTATGGCTTCCACAGTGTGTCAGCAGTCTATGTTAAAGGTTTCAGGCTTGTAACTTCAAAAACAAATAAGAAATATCCCTTTCAGTACAGGGACACAGTCTTGGAAACTCGTGTTTGCGAGTGCTATGAAGACAGGACACACCTGCTAAAATCAGTTTCCTATTGGACATACTTCTTTCCAAAATAAATATTATAGTTTGATTACATTTTAGGGTATCTGAGGAGTAAATAGAAACCTATTTTGACTTGTTGAAGTTTGGGGGTAGATTTTCGGATTCCTTTCTCTGCAAATTGAACGAGTGGATTACTCAAGTCGATGGAGCTAACTAAACAGACTTTTTGGGATATAAAGAAGGAAAAATGACACTGCATGTTATAGCTGGGACCCATTGGATGACAAATCAGATGAGGATTTTCACAAAGTAAGTGAATCTTTCATTTTTGTGAATTTATGAAACCTGTGCCGGTGGAAAAATATTTTGATGTGGGACGCCGTCCTCAAACAATTGCATGGCATGCTTCCGCTGTAATAGCTACTGTAAATCGGACAGTGCAGTTAGATTAACAAGAATGTAAGCTTTCAACTGATATAAGACACTTATATGTACCTAAATGTTTAATATACATCATTTTTATGGTTATTTTTTTAACCTGTTGCTTCTACTCGGGACGCTTGCGTCCCAACTAGAGCTCTGGAAATGCAAATGCGCTACGCTAAATGCTAATAGTATTAGTTAAAACTCAAAAGTTCATTAAAATACACATGCAGGGTATCGAATTAAAGCTACACTCGTTGTGAATCCAGGCAACAAGTCAGATTTTTAAAATGCTTTTCGGTGAAAGCATGAGAAGCTATTATCTGATAGCATGCAACACCCCAAAAGACCCACAGGGGACGTAAACAAAATAATTAGCATTTCGGCGTTACACAAACCGCACAATAAAATAGAAAACATTCATTACCTTTCACCATCTTCTTTGTTGGCACTCCTAGATGTCCCATAAACACTATTTGGGTCTTTATTTCGATTAAATCGGTCCATATAAAGCCTAGATATCGTTATATGTAGACTGTGTGATAAACGAAAAAAACATTGTTTCAAAACGTAACGTCATTTTTTAAAATTCAAAAAGTCGACGATAAACTTTCACAAAACACTTCGAAATACGTTTGTAATGCAACTTTAGGTATTAGTAAACGTTAATAAGCGATAAAATTCATCAGGAGGCGATGTAAAGATCATTAGCTGTCCGTCTGGAAAAATGTCCGGCTAGAAACTCAACGAAAATATCCGGTCCTAGACCGGATTAGATACGGTGTCCTGTATGTGTTTGACCAAGAAAAAACTCGAAGGGAAATGACAAGACTCTAGACACCCTGTGGAAGCTGTAGGTACTGCAACCTCAGTCAATTAATTGTGGTTCACGTTTATCAATGGGTTCAAGTAGCGCATGGATATATTTTCCCCATTTTCAGTGATCAGTTTTTCCTGTGCTTTTCGATGTAAATGCCGTTCTGGTAAAGCCACAGCAGTGATTTAACCAGTTTTTTAAACGTCTGAGTGTTTTCTATCCACACAGACTAAGCAAATGCATATACTATATTCCTGGCATGAGTAGCAGGGCGCTGAAATGTTGCGCGATTTTTAACAGAATGTTCAAAAAAGTAGAGGGTCGACTGAAGAGGTTAATTGCGCGCCCTTCAGTTTCACCGGAAGTTTTCCCGCTAGCAGGACGCCTAGGCTATTAACATTTGGAAACAGTGCCAGGGAAACTAAACCAAAGCATGGATTGCTGTCACACCTGGTCCATATACTGATTAAAGGGTAAGGAAACCAATATAGGTGAACTATCCCTTTATCGAGAACACCGTTTGGAAACCATTTGGAAAAAAGCAAAAGTCACGTCAGCAATCATAGCAAGGACTTGATGAGAGGTGTACCATCACTGTAGAGGCCAAAATTAAACCGACGTAACAGCACGAGGGGGCCACAACAGACTTTCTTCCGTCGCGACATCCCTCCAAGGCCCTTCTGTTACCTTGCTAACCCTGGCCCGCAAGCCACTCACTGGACCCCTGTGATCACTCGGCTACGCATGCCTCTCGCTAACGTCAATATGCCTTGTCCATTGCTGTTTTGGTTAGTATCTATTGCCTTATTTCACTGTAGAGCCTCTATCCCTGCTCAATACGCCTTATTTAACACTTTAGTTCCACCTACCACACATGCGGTGACATCACCTGGTTTAAATTATATTTCTAGAGACAATATCGCTTTCATCGACAGTCTATGCACAGGTTTACCCTCACTGTATCCACATCCTACCGTTCCTTTGTCTGTACATTATGCCTTGAATCTATTCTACTGTGCCCAGAAATCTGCTGCTTTTACTCTGTTCTGAACGTACTAGATGACCAGTTATTTTAGCCGTACCCTTATCCTACTCCTCCTCTGTTCCTCTGGTGATGTGGAGGTTAATCCAGGCCCTGTGGTGCCTAGCTCCACTCCCATTCCCCAGGCGCTATCATTTGTTGACTTCTGTAACCGTAAAAGCCTTGGTTTCATGCATGTTAACATTAGAAGCATCCTCCCTAAGTTTGTTTTATTCACTGCTCTAGCACACTCTGACAACCCGGATGTCCTAGACATGTCTGAATCCTGGCTCAGGAAGACCACCAAAAACCCTGAAATTTCAATCCCTAACTATAACATTTTCCGACAAGATAGAACTGCCAAAGGGGGATGTGTTGCAATCTACTGCAGAGATAGCCTTCAGAGTTCTGTCTTACTATCCAGGTCTGTACCCAAATAATTTACACTTCTACTTTTCCAGAAACAAGTCTCTCACCTTTGCCGCATGCTATAGACCCCCCTCTGCCTCTAGCTGTGCCCTGGACACCATATGTGAACTGATTGCCCCCCATCTATCTTCAGAGCTCATGCTGCTAGGTCACCTAAACTGGGACATGCTTACACCCCGGCCATCCTACAATCTATGCTTGATGCCCTTAATCTCTCACAAATTATCAATAAACCCACCAGGTCCAACCCCAAATCCGTAAACACGGGCACCCTCATAGATATCATCCTAACCAACTTGCCCTCCAAATATACCTCTGCTGTTTTCAATCAAGATCTCAGGGATTACTGCCTCATTGCCTGCATCCGTAACGGGTCTGCGGTCAAACAACCCCCCCTCAGCAGCCTCCAACTGCTCTTCAGCATCACTACTCTGGACGGTTCTAACTTAGAATATGTAGACAACTACAAATACCTAGGTGTCTGGCAAGACTGTAAACTCTCCTTCCAGACTCACATTAAGCATCTCCAATCCAAAGTTAAATCTAGAATCGGTTTCCTATTTCACAACAAAGCATCCTTCACTCATGCTGCCAAACATACCCTCGTAAAACTGACCATCCTGCCGATCCTCGACTTCAGCGATGTCATCTATAAAATAGCCTCCAACACTCTACTCAACAAATTGGATGCAGTCTATCACAGTGCCATCCGTTTTGTTACCAAAGCCCCATTTTTCACCCACCACTGCAACCTGTACGCTCTCGTTGGCTGGCCATCGCTTCATACTCGTCGCCAAAACGACTGGCTCCAGGTCATCTACAAGTCTCTGCTAGGTAAAAGCCCCGCCTTATCTAAGCTCACTGGTCACCATAGCAGCAGCCACCCATAGCACGCGCTCCAGCAGGTATATCTCACTGGTCACCCCCTAAGCCAATTCCTCCGTTGGCCGCCTTTCCTTCCAGTCCTCTGCTGCCAATGACTGGAACGAACTGCAAAAATCACTGAAGCTGGAGACCTATATTTCCTTCACTAGCTTTAAGCACCAGCTGTCAGAGCAGCTCACAGGTCACTGCACCTGTACATAGCCCATCTGTAAACAGCCCATCCAACTACCTCATTCCGATACTGTATTTATTTATTTATCTTGCTCCTTTGCACCCCAGTATCTCTACTTGCACATTCATCTTCTGCACATCTACCCTTCCAGTGTCTAATTGCTATATTGTAATTACTTCGCCACCATGGCTTACCTCCCTTATCTTACCTCATTTGCGCTCACTGTATATAGATTTTTCTTTTTTGTACTATATTATTGACTGTATGTTTGTTTATTCTATGTGTCGAACTGCTGTGCCTTATCTTGGCCAGGTCGCAGTTGTAAATGAGAACTTGTTCTCAACTAACCTACCTGGTTAAATAAAGGTGAAAAAAAATACAAAAACAAAGCACTCACTTAGCATGCCAAGTGAAGAAAGGGAGGCATTTATTTGACACACGCTTGCATGCGCACATGCATACAGACACACAACACATAACATTGTATCTGCACAGTACAAATATACCAATGGGAATCTCATCATCCAGGAATTAAAGAGTTAATGGTCATCCTAATCATGGTCATCCTAATCAACTAGACTTTGAGAATGCTTCATACCATTCTAACTATCTAATGAAAAGCGAGATATAATCGGGTATAAATGGGAGTTGGTTAGAATGTTTCTATGACAGTAAAGCTATTAAAAATGTGTATGGGAGTGAATTGGTGAGGTTAGGCACACATTCTGAATAAAAGAGCACTTTCAATATCATAAATTAAACATCACCTGCAGTGTTTTAACATGAAGGTGTGTGGGTGTATAGCACCGTTTTTCACACATAGGCATAAATAAAAGTGAAGGTCCATTTGCAGCATAAAACATTGTAACATGAATTGCTTTCAGCAGGTTTATCGGAGTGCACACTGTCAGTCCTACCTGGAATACAGCTTCTTTCCAGAATGTTTAGCCCATCACATCCCTGGCCATAGAGATAGAGATTTCTTTGATAATATCTATAGAAATAATTATGCACCCAAATGATCACAGGAACAACACATTTGATCAACATCAGATACACTGATTATACAACACATTAAGAACACCTGCTCTTTCCGTGACATAAACTGACCGGGTGAATCCAGTTGAAGGCTATGATCCCTTGTTGATGTCACTTGTTAAATCCACTTCAATCAGTGTAAATGAAGGGGAGGAGAAAGGTTAAAGAATCATTTTTTAAGCCTTGAGATGTGGATTGTGTATTTAATTTTACTAGGCAAGTCAGTTAAGAACAAATTCGTATTTTCAATGACGGCCTAGGAACAGTGGGTTAACTGCCTGTTAACTGCCTGTTCAGGGGCAGATTTGTACCTTGTCAGCTCAGGGATTCGAACTTGCAACCTTTCGGTTACTAGTCCAACGTTCTAACCACTAGGCTACCCTGCCACCCCATGTATGTGTGCCATTCAGAGGGCGAATGGGCAAGACAAAAGCTTTGTGCCTTTGAATGGGGTGTGATAGTAGGTGCCAGGCGCACCGGTTTGTGTCAAGAACTGCAACACTGCTGGGTTTTTCACGCTAAACAGTTTCCCCTGTGTATCAAGAATGGTCTACCACCCAAAGGACCTCCAGCCAACTTGACACAACTGTGGGAAGCATTGGAGTCAACATGGGCTAACATCCCTGTAGGGAGGGAGGTGCAAGTCAATATTAGGAAGGTGTTCCTAATGTTTGGTATCACATCATACATGTGCTGCACTTAACTGTATAGGCTACCTCCAGTTCTGCTCAGAATAGATGGCACACGGTAATGTTTTAATTTTAAATGACTTGACATTCAGTAAATAATACTTTATGTCTGACTGAAAACGTTTGTTTAATGTTAAATGACAGTTTATGGTCTGCATAAATTATTGTTATGACTCCCTTGACAATGAGACTACATCTGCTGGAAAACCACATTTCCCAGCCCCAGCTTCGCATTTAGATTTCCTGTAGGGCTGTTCAACATTCTCTCTACAGCAACCCACGGCGCTGTGTTGTTCTTGGTTGAAGGAACAAGCAAATAATAATAATGTTGGGCCAGGTTGTACGTCGATTCACAACCTCTGCGGTTCGCTCATCTCATTACGGCGAGGGACCAGGACAGGTAATTTCCTAAAAAAATAAAGGTTATAAACATTAGTTAAATAAAGCCGCTGTTAGGCTTAGCCGGCGTCTGTCGGTCATAAACTAGGTAACGTTAGCCTTAATCTGCAGGGTTGTCGTGTCAAAACTAAGTGCTAATTTAGGAAGTTATGAGTCATATCGAGATACGTTAGATATGGGTGTGTATTGTAGTCAAGGTCGTTGTCTATTTGACTCCTGTGTGGGGCTTTTACTTGCCGTAACGTTGGGTAGGTAGCTAGTTAGCGTTACAAACCATGCATAGCCATCTAGCTAGCTAAATTAGTCAATTAATTTATGCTAGCTAACTATTCAAATGTTACTCACGTTAGCTAGTCCTGGATTGTCAGAAGATACTGTGAAATAGATACGGATACTTCTTCAAGTCGTCATAGAGGACATGGAGTGGTTAACATCCCTCTTAAACATGATTATTAGGGCTAGCGAGGTAGTTACCTACATTCTTGGTTAAATCGTCAACTTGTACGATTAAACTGAGACTGAGCATACCATGTAACTGCAGCCTATGTCAAAAATATAAGACAAGGTCGTCACAAATCTGGGACCAGGCTTGGAAACTCTAACCCTGGCAATTGACAGGGAAACTCAAGGGTGTATTCGCAATGGCTGCCTGGTATTGTGATGCAATCATTTCTATGGTATTTTAGAATGTTTTGTCAACTGATACTGGATTACAATGGTAATGTTTAATGCTCATTAAAATTTTGCAAGCTGATGTGGCTCTTGCAGTGGATTGTATTTTTGTAATGTCAGTTGAGTTGACTCAACAAATCACAGCACAAATTGAAGGGCACACTTCCTGCTTTTAGTCCTGGCTCAATGGCTGCCAGTCCACCCATTATGCCATCATTGACTTGACTGGAGACACCCTTTCTATTCATTCTAATTTCTATGGTCTTAACCATTGTCATCTTCATCCTAGACTGCAGCTAGCCAGCTAACTGGTTAATGCTATATGGGATCCTTTGAACATCCCTACCACTAAAGCAAAACCTTAACACCTAACCCTTAACCATGAAAATGTTCAACTTCAATGGCGTAGGATCCCGAGTAGCAAGTACCGACAGCTAACATTACTTTCAAAGTCTTGCATTGAGTTCCAATTGTACTGGTTGACACTGATTGTCCTCAAGCAGACGTTGGCTGCAGTCCTACTTAGACGGACATAACCTTGTCCATGTATTCAGTCACGTGGAACTGTGATAAGCTTATTACATGGTCAGCTCTCTCTAAATACCTATGATGTCTTTGTGTTTATGTTTGTTAGAACCTGCCATTCTCAGTAGACAACAAGTGGCGTCTGCTGGCAATGATGGTGGTGTTCTTCGGCAGTGGCTTTGCCTTCCCCTTTATCGTCGTCAGACACCAGCTCCTGAAGAAGTGAAGTGGCAATGCATGCCACGTAACCTCCAAGGTAATTGCCGCTGATCTATTTTTCATCTGAATGTCAGCACTGTTTGGCATTTACATGCATCCTGATGGGAACAATTACCAGACTTTGACATCTATCACGCAGTCGGTAGTTGTATCTTATTCTACAGCAGACCTCAAGTAAATTATCGGTGTCTGTGGGCGATAGTTACAAATGTCATGCAAGTTTATGTTCAGTTCAGCTTTTAAGATAAGCTTGCACATTAGCATGGTAATGTCATAGTTTATTACCAACCCTGATAAATATCTGATTGAAATTAGGCTGAATTTCAATCGTCACTGTCACATTTATCTCTGGTGTTTACTCAGAAATTGGATTTCTGTCATCGGCTTTGTGTAAGCCTTCTTATCAATCTGTCTTTTGTGTCCTTTGCAGGTCTGCGCTCAACATATTTATCCAGCAGAATTCCATTCGCTTCGAAGAATGGAAATCCCTAATTGTGTTTGTAAATAAAGTTCACTCAAATGTATATTGTTCAAATACGTTTTTGTCCTAGAGTTTGGGTTTTCACTAGATTCTGTAGCCACAAAGTAAAAATTGGCTATTGTAAATATTCATGAATACAAATCTGCTATTTTGTCTTAATTTAAGGTTAGCAGTGTGTTTTGTTTAAAATCAGATTTTAAGAAGATACATTGTGGAAATAGGCAGGGTTTAGCCACAATTATTTTGTGGCTATAGAAGCTAGTGACAACATTGAGTTTGTGGTCCAGACTGTGATGTCATGCTTCAGTATACGCATCTCCAGAAGTGTCACTCATGGAGTAATGATTTTTATGTGAGTTTTCAGAATAATGTGGGGAGAAAATGGGGAGACGGCAAACTAGGTTTGTTTCCAAGAGGTATTTTCTGCTGTGTGTATTTGACTCCATAATATACACTACCGCTCAAAAGTTTGGGGTCACTTAGAAATGTCCTTGTTTCTGAAAGAAAAGCATGTTTTTTTTGTCCACTAAAATAACAAAATTGATCAGAAATACAGTATAGACATTGTTAATGTTGTAAATGACTATTGTAGCTGGAAACAGCTGATTTTTAATGGAATATCTACATAGGCCTATTATCAGCAACCATCACTCCTGTGTTCCAATGGCACGTTGTGTTAGCTAATCCAAGTTTATACATTTAAAAGGCTAATTGATCATTACAAAACCCTTTTGCAATTATGTTGGCACAGCTGCAAAACTATTCTGATTAAAGAAGCAATAAAACTCGCCTTTGAGATTAAAACGGCTGCATTGGACCTTTTAGGTAATTAACATCTCATCATGCTTAGGGTCATGTATGAAAATGCTGGACAGGCCATTATTTTGGCTACCATGGCTATGGCCTCAGAATGACAAAATACCTCCATACACAGGGCACGAGTGGTCACTGATTGGTTTGATGAGCATGGAAACGATGTAAACCATATGCCATGTCTGTCTCACTTACCAGATCTCAACCCAATTGAATACTTATTGGGAGATTCTGGAGTAGTGCCTGAGACTGCGTTTCCCACCAACAAAACACCAAATGATGGAATTTCTTGTGATAGAGCGTGAGCTTAATTGCTAAGTAGCACTAGCTAGTTCGCATTGGCTTGGGAAACTACCTCTAACATAAAAATGGTATCCATGAGTTTATCTGACCGGGGAAGTAGATGTCTTCTTTGCTAAAATCCCGAAATATTCCTTTAAGACACTTGTTAGTATTTCCATGCAGTTGGAGGAGGCTCAATCTCTCCTGTCCGCCAATGCAGAGTTTTATCTCAAATGAATGCTTTTTTTTAAAAGCAGTTGGCCTTTGAGATGTTAGGTCCATACAATTATGTCTTGAGGTGTGAACAAAATTGCTTCAATAATAGCATGCTGCTAGCACACTTTCAGAATATTGAATTACACAAAAGATGATTGACTCAGTCTGGAGAAAATCTAAATGTTCACTAAATTAGATAAGACTTATTTAGATTTTGGGTCTGTCACAAAATAAATTCAGTAGAAGGTATGGAAAGCCTAGAGGGTTGTTATAAAATGGAACTATTTGTGCTACTGCCAAAAGCCTTAAATGTATTTAGCGTTGACATTGAATGTCAATTTGAATGCAGGGCATGAACCAAAACATCCAGTTCCTTCTGCTCTTTGCTATAGCTTTATGGATGGAATAGTTTTTCTCTTTCTCACTTGCTCTCTGTGTGTTCCTTCTTCAGCTGAAATTCATTGAATAACCTATTTCAGTTCAATAACCTTCCACCACTGGTATAAATATCCAAGAACAGAAAAGAGAGGTACTGGGAAAGTGTCATGGGTAATATTCCAAAAGTAAGTCATTTTAATTTGCCTGTGCTCTGGACTCATTTTGGGGATGTGGTGCAAGGGTAGATTTTCAGGCTAGGTATGATCTTTTTGAAGTTGTGTGTGTGTCAGCAGGGGAGAGACCCTCACAATGGGACATTGGTCATAAGAATGAGAAACTACCAGGGCCCGGTTTCCCAAAAGCATCTTAAGGCTAAGAGCATTGTTAAATCTCCAAGCTTTTTACCGAAAACAATCGATGCTAAAGTTAAACTTGAAAACACTTGTTCTTTACAAGTAAGTGCTGTTGAATATTATTTTTATTCCAATTGCGATAAAATAAGCCATCTCAATATTTGCAGCCACACTGTATAGCAGTGAAGGTTCCACAGAGGAGGAAGGGGAGGATAATCCCCCTTGGTGAATTTAAAAAAAGGCTGATTCTGTGTCCTCGGGGTACATTTTTAGGATTTTATAAAAAAATATGTTTATATGTTAAATTCACCCCAGATTTCTTTTATCACCTCTATCAAGTATTTTAGCTACTTTTCAGATGTATTTTATACGTCAATTTTCACTGTTCAATTATAGGCAGAGTTACTCTGTGCAGTGTATGTGTTCTTTTGCCCATCTTAATATTTTCTTTTCATTGGCCAGTCTGAGATATGGCTTTTTCCTTGCAACTCTGCCTTGAAGACCAACATCCCGGAGTCGCCTCTTCACTCTTGACATTGAGACTGGTGTTTTGCGGGTACTACTTCATGAAGCTGACAGTTGAGGACTTGTGAGGCATCTGTTTCTCAAATTAGACACTAATGTACTTGTCTTCCTGCTCCGTTGTGCACCGGAGCCTCACACTCTTCCTATTCTGGTTAGAGACAGTTTGAGCTGTTCTGTGAAGGGAGTAGTACACAACGTTGTACGAGATTTCAGTTTCTTGGCAGTTTATCACATGAAATAGACTTCATTTCTCAGAACGAGAATAGACTGATGAGTTTCAGAAGAAAGTACTTTGTTTCTGGCCATTTTGAGCCTGTAATCGAACCCAGAAATGCTGATGCTCCAAATACTCAACTAGTCTAAAAAAGGCCAGTTTATTGCTTCTTTAATCAGAACATAAATTTTCAGTTGTTAAAAACATAATTGCAAATGGGTTTTCTAATGATCGATTAGCCTTTTAAAATTATAAACTTGGATTAGCTAACACAACGTGCCATTGGAACACAGGAGTGATGTTTGATGATAATGGGCCTCTGTATGCCTACATTGTGTAGATAATCCATAAACAATTGTCAGTTTCCTGCTACAATAGTCATTTTCAACATTAACAATGTCTACGCAGTATTTCTGATCAATTTGGTGTTATTTTAATGGACATAAAATGTACCTTTCTAAGTGACCCTAAACAGTAGTTTATATATTTTACGGATTTAGTGTAAACTATATGCTAGCTGTAATACTAGCCAAAGCATGTATGAAAAGGCTAAGCAGTCTGTTATTTTTCTCAAACTGTACAAGCGTAATTTCCATCACAAACTTAACTGTGGTGGAAATTACAAAAATCCATTGTTATTAGTTTAAAATTGTTTTTTACTTTAGGCTTATTTAATCATGTTTTAAATTAATTTAATCTTGAAAATGCTCCAAGGTGTGCACGATTTGAAAACTTAAGTTGTATTTTTCTTAATTTTTAGAAGATGCCAAATAAAACAGCACAGAGGTCACAGACATAGAAAAAATATATATATACAGTGCCTTGCGAAAGTATTCGGCCCCCTTGAACTTTGCGACCTTTTGCCACATTTCAGGCTTCAAACATAAAGATATAAAACAGTATTTTTTTGTGAAGAATCAACAACAAGTGGGACACAATCATGAAGTGGAACGACATTTATTGGATATTTCAAACTTTTTAACAAATCAAAAACGGAAAAATTGGGCATGCAAAATTATTCAGCCCCCTTAATTTAATACTTTGTAGCGCCACCTTTTGCTGCGATTACAGCTGTAAGTCACTTGGGGTATGTTCCTCCTTGCAAAACAGCTCGAGCTCAGTGAGGTTGGATGGAGAGCATTTGTGAACAGCAGTTTTCAGTTCTTTCCACAGATTCTCGATTGGATTCAGGTCTGGACTTTGACTTGGCCATTCTAACACCTGGATATGTTTATTTTTGAACCATTCCATTGTAGATGTTGCTTTATGTTTTGGATCATTGTCTTGTTGGAAGACAAATCTCCGTCCCAGTCTCAGATCTTTTGCAGACTCCATCAGGTTTTCTTCCAGAATGGTCCTGTATTTGTCTCCATCCATCTTCCCATCAATTTTAACCATCTTCCCTGTCCCTGCTGAAGAAAAGCAGGCCCAAACCATGATGCTGCCACCACCATGTTTGACAGTGGGGATGGTGTGGTCAGGGTGATGAGCTGTGTTGCTTTTACGCCAAACATAATGTTTTGCATTGTTGCCAAAAAGTTTAATTTTGGTTTCATCTGACCAGAGCACCTTCTTCCACATGTTTGGTGTGTTTCCCAGGTGGCTTGTGGCAAACTTTAAACGACACTTTTTATGGATATCTTTAAGAAATGGCTTTCTTCTTGCCACTCTTCCATAAAGGCCAGATTTGTGCAATATACGACTGATTGTTGTCCTATGGACAGAGTCTCCCACCTCAGCTGTAGATCTCTGCAGTTCATCCAGAGTGATCATGGGCCTCTTGGCTGCATCTCTGATCAGTCTTCTCCTTGTATGAGCTGAAAGTTTAGAGGGACGGCCAGGTCTTGGTAGATTTGCAGTGGTCTGATACTCCTTCCATTTCAATATTATCGCTTGCACAGTGCTCCTTGGGATGTTTAAGGCTTGGGATTTTTTTTTGTATCCAAATCCGGCTTTCAACTTCTTCACAACAGTATCTCGGACCTGCCTGGTGTGTTCCTTGTTCTTCATGATGCTCTCTGCGCTTTTAACGGACCTCTGAGACGATCACAGTGCAGGTGCATTTATACGGAGACTTGATTACACACAGGTGGATTGTATTTATCATCATTAGTCATTTAGGTCAACATTGGATCATTCAGAGATCCTCAGTGAACTTCTGAAGAGAGTTTGCTGCACTGAAAGTAAAGGGGCTGAATAATTTTGCACGCCCAATTTTTCCGTTTTTGATTTGTTAAAAAAGTTTGAAATATCCAATAAATGTCATTCCACTTCGTGATTGTGTCCCACTTGTTGTTGATTCTTCACAAAAAATACAGTTTTATATCTTTATGTTTGAAGCCTGAAATGTGGCAAAAGGTCGCAAAGTTCAAGGGGGCCAAATACCTTCGCAAGGCACTGTATATATATATATCCTATATGATACCAGGAACATCTGCAAAAAGACAGGGAGAGCTACTGTAAGAAAAAAGAAGGGAGAAGTGAAATCTATTTCTGAACTTACAAAGCGAGAACAAAGAAGCTAGAGAAGGCATTGGAAAGGCAACCGGCGTATTAGAAGACAGACTTTAAAGAGAACAGTTGAAATGGACACCTATCTATCATGCAACACACCACCTCAGTCACCAGATGACTTGCAGCCAGAACATGAGGCCAACATACCTGCCCCAAACTACCTGCCCCGTATGCATGCTCTGATATCCCTTCCTCATAGTCTGCAACAGGATTGAGAAGCCAAAAACCTGCTGGAAGGTTGGAAGAGGTCACCAAAAACAGACAGAGGTCTTAGAGTTTTATGGAAAACTGAGAAATACAAAAAAAGTATGATCAACTGATGAAGAAAATGGAAAGACAACATTCCCCAAAGACGATGTGAGCAAGACAAAGGAGATGATCATGGAATACAGGAAAAGGAGGGCCGAACATACCCTCATTCACATCGACAGGGCTGTAGTGGAGCTGGCTGAGAGTTCCAAGTTCCTTGGTGTCCACATCACCAACAAACTAGCATGTTCCAAACACACCAGGAAAGTCGTGAAGAGGGCACAACCATGCCTTTTCGCCCTCAAGAGACTGAACAATTTTGCACAGATCCTCAAAAACAAAAACTGCACCATGGAGCACATCCTAACCGGTTGCATCACCGCCTGGTATGGCATATGCTCAGCTTCCGACTGTAAGCGTACATCCCAGTACATCACTGGGACCAAGCTTCCTGCCATCCAGGACCTACAGTTGAAGTCGAAAGTAGCCAAATACATTTAAACTCAGTTTTTCACAATTCCTGACATTTAATCCTAGTACAAATTTCCAGTCATTTGGGATCACCACTTTATTTTAAGAATGTGAAATGTCAGAATAAAAGTAGAGAGAAGGATTTATTTCAGCTTAATTTCTTTCATCACATTCCTAGTGAGTCTGACGTTTACATACACTCAATTAGTATTTGGTAGCATTGCCTTTAAATTGTTGAACTTGGGTCAAACATTTCGGGTAGCCTTAAACAAGCTTCCCACAATAAGCTGGGTGAATTTTGGCCCATTCCTCCTGACAGAGCTGGTGTAACTGAGTCAGGTTTGTAGTCCTACTTGCTCGCACACGCTTTTTCAGTTCTGCCCACACATTTTCTATGGGATTGAGGTCAGGGCTTTGTGATGGCCACTCCAATACCTTGACTTTGTTGTCCATAAGCCATTTTTCCACAAGTTTGGAAGTATGCTTGGGGTCATTGTCCATTTGGAAGACCCATTTGTGACCAAGCTTTAACTTCCTGACTGATGTCTTCAGATGTTGCTTCAAAGTAACCACATAATTCTCCTTCCCCATGATTCCATCTATTTTGTGAAGTGCACCAGTCCCTCCTGCAGCAAAGCACCCCCACAACATGATGCTGCCACCCCCATGCTTCACGGTTGGGATGGTGTTCTTTGGCTTGCAAGCCTCCCCCTTTTTCTTCCAAACATAACAATGGTCATTATGGCCAAACAGTTCTATTTTTGTTTCATCAGACCAGAGGACATTTCTCCAAAAAGTACGGTCTTTGTCCCCATGTGCAGTTGCAAACCGTAGTCTGGCTTTTTTTATGGAGGTTTTGGAGCTGTGGCTTCTTCCTTGTTGAGCAGCCTTTCAGGTCATGTCGATATAGGCCTCGTTTTACTATCAATATAGGTACTTTTGTACCAGTTTCCTTCAGCATCTCCACAAGGTCCTTTGCTGTTGTTCTGGGATTGATTTGCACTTTTTGCATCAAAGTACGTTCATCTCTAGGAGACAGAACGCGTCTCCTTCCTGAGCAGTATGACGGCTGCGTGGTCCCATGGTGTTTATACTTGTGTACTATTGTTTGTACAGATGAACGTGGTACCTTCAGGCGTTTGGAAATTGCACCCAAGTATGAACCAGACTTGTGGAGGTCTACATTTATTTTCTGAGGTCTTGGCTGATTTCTTTTGATTTTTCCATGATGTCAAGCAAAGGTAGGCCTTGCAATACATCCACAGGTACACCTCCAATTGACTCAAAGGATGTCAATTAGCCTCAGAAGCTTCTAAAGCCATGACATGATTTTCTCGAATTGTCCAAGCTGTTTAAAGGCACATTCAAGTTAATGTATGTAAACTTCTGACCCACTGGAATTGTGATACAGTGAATTATAAGTGAAATAATTTGTTTGTAAACAATTGTTGGAATAATTACTTGTGTCATGCACGAAGTAGATAGTTTGTCAACAAGAAATTTGTGGAGTGGTTGGTCATCCAAGTCACCCAAGTCATAGACTGTTCTCTCTGCTACCGCATGGCAAGCGATACCGGAGCGCCACGACTAGGTCCAAAAGACTTAACTTCTACCTCCAAGCCAGAAGACTGCTGAAAAATTATTAAAATGAAGACTGCTGAAAAATTATTAAAATGGCCAGCAGGACTATTAATATTGATCCCCCCCTTTGGTTTACACTGCTCTACTCGTTGTTTATTATCACTTTACCCCTACCTACATGTACAAATTACCTCAACTAACCTGTACCCCCCCTCCCCCCGCACATTGACTTGTATGTAGCCTCGTTATTGTTTTTTTTTTGTTACCTTTTATTTTAATTTTTTACTTTAATTTATTTTGTAAATATTTTCTTAACTCTATTTCTTGAACTGCATTGTTGGTTAAGGGCTTGTAAGCATTTCACGGTAAGGTGAATACATGTTGTAATTGTCGCATGTGACAATTAAAATAGAATTTGATTGGAAAACAGCAAATGGAGGGAACTTCGCCGAACTTGAGGGATTTTATTGTTTAAGAATGCCATCATTGCAGAGTTAAAGCAAAAATTATTTTAAAAAATGTGCAGCTAGAAAATTTGAGTGTCATGTAGTAGCCTAAACTTATCGATGTTACATTGAAGTGGGTGAATGGAATATGAATGACAGTAATCCAATATGGTGTAATAGAAATAAGGCCATGCTCCTCCCTCATCTTAAACAGCACCGACCGCCGATGCTGTATAGGTGATAATATATCTCTCTGAGCTGATCCGTCGTCAGTATGGTGTGCAATAATTATAATGTTGAGGTGAGTTGTGAATGGATAAAGCTGATCCGAGAACAGCTCTGCCTTTCTTTCGATCCTGTCAGTATCGGCACATGCTCCAACTATGCGTGGGGTTTTGGAAACATGTTTTAGGAACGATGCATTGTTTAACCACTTGTAAGCCTACATTGTATCGGGAAACCGGGCCCTGGTATGTAACCTCAGTAAATCTGCCAGGAGGTTGTGTATTTTCTTGCATTGCATCGGCTTGTTATAAAATCATAAAACATTCAATGGGGTCAACGAGGAGGGGCAAATACTTTATAGGTGTATTGTTTGGTGCCCACTTTGAGTAAGGTGGCAATTTTCCATCGCTCGAGGACAGCACTGTTGGCCGGCTGTCTTGATTTATGCAATGATAATAACAGCTTCCTGGTTGTAGGTATAGGAACCATATTTCATTTCAACACAAGTCATTGCCACGCTACTAGCTATTCTGTTCATTTGAAACCTAGGATGTACAGTAGGTTACATGGCTCTTTCATGGTTATAATGCACTGCACCTGTGAGATGGGGAGATGGTTGTTTGACAGTGGTGTAAAGTACTTGAGTAAAAATACTTGAAAGTACTACTTAAGTCATTTTTTGGTGTATCTGTACTTCACTATTTATATTTTTGATTACTTTTACTCCAATTACATTCCTAAAGAAAATAATGTACTTTTTACTCCTTACATTTTCCTTGACACCCAAAATTACCAGTTACATTTTGAATGCTTAGGCAGGACAGGAAAATTGTCTCATTCACACACTTATCAAGAGAATATCCCTGGCCATTCCAACTGCCTCTGATCTGGCAGACTCACTAAACACAAATGCTTCATTTGTAAATTATGTCTGAGTGTTGAAGTGTGCCCTTGGCTAAACCAAAATAAAACAAATCAAGAAAAGTGTGCCGTCTAATTTGCTTAAAAGGAATTTGAAATGATTTGTACTTTTACTTTTGATACTTATGTATATTTTAGCGATTACATTTACTTTTGACACATAAGTACATTTAAAACCAAATACTTTAAGACTTTTACTGAAGTAGTATTTGGGCGACTTTTACTTGAGTCATTTTCTTTTAAGGTATCTTTACTTTTACTCAAATATGACAATTGGGTACTTTTTCCATTACTGCTGTTTGAGGACCTTAGAAATACATATATATTACAACTGCATGTTGATTAGTGTGAGGGGAACAATGATGAAAGGAAGAATCATTGCCACTCAGTTCAACCTAGCTCACCAAGTTCGCTCATTAGTTCAAATCAAATGTTATGTCACATGCGCCGAATACCTTTCCGTGAAATGCTTACTTACAAGCCCTTAACCAGCAATTCAGTTTTAAGAAAATAGAGTTAAGAAAATATTTACAAAATAAAATAAAGTAAAACAAATGAAAAAGTAACAATAAATAACAATAATGAGGCTATATACAGGGGGTACATGTAGGTAGGGGTAAAGTGACAATGTACAAATAATAAACAGTGAGTAGCAGCAGTGTAAAAAGAAAGGGTGGCGGGGTGGTGTCAATGCAAATAGTCCGGGTGACCATTGGATTAATAGTTGGGGTCGCAGCTGTTAAGGAGCCTTTTGGACCTAGACTCGCCGTGCGGTAGCAGAGAGAACAGTCTATGACTTTGTAACAATTTTGGGGCCTTCCTCTTACACCGCCTAGTACATAGGTCCTGGATGGCAGGAAGCTTGGTCCCAGTGATGTACTGGGACATACTCACTATCCTCTTTAGTGCCTCATGGTCGGATGCCGAGTAGTTGTCATATGAGGGAGGTGATGCACACGGTCGGGATGCTCTCGATGGTGCAGCTGTAGAACTTTTTGAGGATCTGGGGACCCATGCCAAATCTCCCGAGGGGGAAAAGGCCCTCTTCTCGACATTCTTGGTGTGTTTGGACCATGATAGTTTGATAGTTTGGTGATGTGGACACCAAGGAACTTGAAACTCTCTACCCGCTCCACTACAGCCCTGTCGATGTCAATGGAGGCGTGTTTGGCCCTCCTCTTCCTGAAGTACATGATCATATCATTTGTCTTTCTCAAGTTGAGGGAGAGGTTGTTGTCCTAGCACCACACTGCCAGGTCTCTGACCACCTCCCTATAGGCTGTCTCATCGTTGTCGGTGTCAGGCCTACCACCGTTGTGTCGTCAAACTTACTGATGGGGTTGGAGTCGTGCTTGGCCACGCAGTCGTGGGTGAACATGGAGTACAGGAGGGGACTAAGCATACACCCCTGAGGGGATCCTTGTTGAGGATCAGCGTGGCAGATGTGTTGTTGCCTACCCTTATCACCTGGGGGCGGCCCGTCAGGAAGTCCAGGATCCAGTTGCAGAGGGAGATGTTTAGTCCCAGGTTCCTTAGCTTAGTAATGAGCTTTGTGGGCACTATGGTGTTGAACGCTGAGCTGTAGTCAATGAACAGCATTTTCACATACTGTAGGTGTTCCATTTGTCCAGGTGGGAAAGGGAAGTGTTGAGTGCGAATGAGATTGCATCATCTGTGGATCTGTTGGTGCGGTATGTGAATTGGGGTGGGTGTAGGGTTTCCGGGATGATGGTGTTGATGTGTGTCATGACCAGCCTTTCAAAGCATTTCATGGCTACCCGCGTGAGTGATTCGGGGCAGTAGTCATTTCGGCAGGTTGCCGTTGCTTTCTTGGTCACAGGGATTATGGTGGTCTGCTTGAAACATGTAGCTATTACCGACTTGGTCAGGGAGAGATTGAAAATGTCAGTGAAGACTCTTGCCAGTTGGTCTACACATGCTCTGAGTATACGTCCTGGTACCCGTGGCCTTATGAATGTTGACCTGTTTAAAGGTCTTGCTCACATCGATACCACGGTATGGTGTCTCCCCCCAGCTGTCAATGTATCTATTAATTATAGCCTCATTATTATTTTCCTTGTGTTGCCATATTCACCTGGGTGGCGAGGAAACAAGCCCTGCTTATCTCACCTCAGAACAATAATCCTCATGTCTCTTCCAGATTGGCACGTAATTGTGTAACGGTGTCCTCTCTTGTCCCCAGAATGCAGTTCTATTTCTCCTCAGCGCTGCTCTGAGCCCACATGAATCAAATTAAATTGTATTTGTCACATGCTTCGGAAACAGCTAGTATAGACCAACAGTGAAATGCTCACTCACGGGCCCCTGCCAACAATGCAGAAGGAAAAAAAGAGAGAAACAATAGAGAATTGCCAACGTTGTGTGGCATTCAAAAGGTGGAAGGGACTACTTCACCCCTTTGGTTTATCCAAGGACCCATTGGGTGACCTCAAGCAGTTATCAAGTTGTGATAAAAAAACAAGTAAACAAAAGTTTAAATATTCACATTATTTTGATATTAAGAATCTTAGTATGTTCCAGCCTCGTGAGAGCATGGGGTGCCAATGATAAAAACAAGGGTGCTATGATATTTGGACGAGGTCCAAGCTGCACTGCAGCAGCACCCATGGCTTATGAAAAGTACTTTAGGCTGCGTTGGAAATGTCGGTTGATCAGGCTATTTGTATGGCATGCCACAATACATCACACCTTGTGATGGGCCAGCCATGTCTTAGATGTGTGGCACTGCAAGGGGCTCTGTGAGGGATATTGGGCATATATTACAGGAGTATTATGCTCTCAGAATGTCAAGGCATTTTGAAGGAGTTTGTCATACTGCATTTGAGATGCTTGAGACAGAGAGAGATTGCATGTATGTGTACGTGCAGTGGGATAGCGAGAGTGCTAAATCTGTTTAGCCAAATAGAATGGAACAGATCAGGTAAATGCACTAATCTAATCATTCCAAATACAATATTTGTACAGGTACTAATTAAAACTAAGTGCAGTCATTAAAGATCAATTCCATAATAGCTTATTAACATTTAACGATATGTACCATCATTAACTTAATGGGTTAGCTACTTCCCTAAAAGAGTTCCAAAGGTAAAATCCATTAGGATATTGTCTTCTTTCAATTCTGAGTTGTTCATCTTCCTTTTTTGAAAAACAACATTTAATTGTGCATGCTGTTGGAAAAATATGAATAATTGTGGACTTTGAGTTTTGTGTTCTACAGTTTGGTCTCAATAATAATTATTTATGGTTTCTCCTGTATCTTGCATGTAACATCTAATTGTTAATGATTTTGCACTTCGTAGAAGGCAGTTGTTGGTTCAGTCAGATCTCAGGAACTCACAACCATATGATTTTTTATAATTTTTTTATTTTACCTTTATTTATACAGGTTTCTCATTGAGATGACATCTCTTTTCCAAGAGGGACCTGGTCCAATAGCAGCAGGGGGAACAACGTTTCAGACAAAACAATTTACATACACTAACACAACATTAAACAAAACTAGAAAACACACATACAGTACAACAAAAAAACATTTTACGTCAAAAACAAGAAAGTCTTGACTAAAAACAGCTGTCCTAAATACAATTACACTCTTCTATGATATATACATCGACCAAGTGTTTAAACTCCACCAACGAAACTAGATCATCACATTTTAAAATGTTCAGGAGAGAATTCCAGGCCCACGGAGCTAAATAACTAAAACTATTTCTACCATGACCTGTTCTAATTTTTGGTACTCTTAGAAGCAAATGAGATTGGGACGACAATCGATATTTATTTACCGACCTGACTAAAGAGAGAACAGAGATAAAATGTCATTTGACCCAATATGGCGTTATAAATCAGTGTATACCCCTAACCGTCTTTGCCTTACTGAATGTATTCTTCTCTATTTATCTGATGAGAGACACCTACATATCATATTATCCTCCATATCATAGCAACCAATCATTTCAAATGACTATTGGAATGGGAGTTATTTTTGCTCTGAGTTTATGGAGCTTTTATAGTCTAACTGGCTCAAATCCTGGGAGATTGTAAGGCATTATAGAGGAATAGGATGGAAGAAACCTTACACTCCATCCAACCTAATGGGCTGCGTGATGAATCCTCCTTGGTGAATTGTTATTGTGCAATCCCATGATCTGGTTTTAGAGATTGTATCACCGTCATCAGGTTTGAGCTATGCATTGCTATCTTTCAATCCTAACCATCTTTGCCACACTGAATGTATTGGGCCCAATATTAAGTCATATATCACCTGTCTCACATGTTCAGAAACTCCTGTGCTGCTTCCCTCTCACTCTTTTTACTACACCATACCTGCAAAGAGGCGGACTCTGGGTTGATTGTCAGTGTGGGGATTGTCAGTGGAGGAGATTAAGTGTGCATGCACCTCCCATTTCGTCAGTGACTCGGCATGGAACTCTATACAATTAGTATGGAACCTCAAGGGGAACACCATTCGTGGGAGATGAATGCCTACTGGGTACTGAGTGGACTTGGACTTGTATGAGTGCATGTTTGAGAGAGAGAGAGTGGGAAATAGAGTGAGATGGTGATATTTCCTGGGCTACTTTACCTCCAAAGGGGAGAAAGTGAGAGACACCCAAAGTCACTATTTGGTGGCCCACTTTGGGTAGTCTCATTTACACTTCCACTCCTTTCATTTATGGTTTTATAATGAAATAATGGGTGCAGAGACCTAGAAGGGACTCTTGTCGAGATTTGAAGCATGAATATCATTAATCTCCACATTCACTTCGGCCCAATTTAGCCTCCGGAAACAGGCCTTGTTTCAATAATGGAACACTTTACACCACCCGACTTAATAGCAGCAAGATTCGGACGAGGAAATTCTCATTTTAAATGATCATGGCCACTTTAATATGAGTTCCCACAAAAAGCCTTGTGCTAATACAGTAGGGATTGAGAGTGAATTTTCTGTCTTCATGCAATATACATTTGGGTTAGTCAGAGTCTCGCTTCTTCATTAATGAAAAGCCTAGATTTCTATTCTCCATTTAGGAAACATTCTTAAAGAGTGCGACACACTCCACGTTGAATGGAGAAGTCTCTTATGATGTTTCGAAGAGAACTTTAGCTCAGTTTAGAATTATATATTTTTTATGCTGAATGAGCAATGAATAACTGGAAATGTTGTGTAATTAAAAAAAATGCATTATTCATGTATCGAACCTCAATCCAGCGATTATGGCCAATAAAAGTACAGTATATTTGTATTTGGGTTATACTGAAACCCAGGATCATATTATTGCAGATTGTTTGCCTTCATGTTTGAATCTTCATCCAAATTTCAAATTAATCCCAATGGCAATAGAGTGTTCGGAAGAACATTGTTATTGTGGTTTGTGCTGGATATCCAGTGCCCATCAATCATTGAAATAATGCAGTGGCTTAAAATGAAACTACTATCCACATTTACACAGACACACAATGTCAATGGCCTTATTTATTGTAATGAGTGTGACTCTACAGAGTACGTTCCAAATGATTTACATTCTAGAATCTAGAGAAATGTTTAAAGTTACTGAATGTGATCGTAGAGTCTATGCCAGTCAATGTTGTAATGGTGTTTGTGTGAGGCAGGGGGAGGGATGATCCTTTGTAGTTGTTTTCTTCTCACAGTGCAGCTCTCCTCCCACAGATAGAATATGTTTGAGCCTCGCCGTGCCACCAGCTGCGTCTGCTGTCTCTTTATTCGCCTCTCTCCCTTGCTACTTGTAAGTGCTTGCCTGCGAGATCCCTGTGGCGTCTCCCGCTGCGAGAGACAGCCACCAAACACCAACCGTACACTGCACACACATACACGCACAACCGCCTCCATAAAACAGGTCTCCAACTCTGAGATTTAAAAAAGCCCTGAACACCCACGGTGCTCGTGTTGACAAGAGAGCAGCATGCTCCATTACTAACTTCATTGCAAACTTTCAGGTTCCAAAGTGTGTGTGTGTGCCGAGTGCATTTGTTGGAAATTAAGGAAGAAAACCAACGCTGCGGTTGTAGAATCAGCACTTCCCCACAGGTGATGTTGAAATGGGTCCAAACAAGCAGTTTTCTGTAAATGTGCAGCATCTCCCAGCGAGGCCAGTGTACAAACAGGGTCAGGCAGTGAAGGGGTCATATCTGGGGTGGACAGGCTGGCTCCATAGCTCCACCAGCTAGCCTAATAGTTGAAGTGTTCACACAGGTACATTTTGGGGGAATTTTAAGTGTAAGTCTATAGACATTTTTTACATGGTCATTTGGCAGTGGTGGAAAAAGTACCTAACTGTCATACTTGAGTAAAATTAAAGATACTTTAATAAAAAATGACTAAAGTAAAAGGGAAAGTCACCCAGTAAAATAAACTCATCTAAAAAAGAAACGGCCCTTTTTCAGGACCCTGTCTTTCAAAGATAATTGGTAAAAATCCAAATAACTTCACAGATCTTCATTGTAAAGGGTATAAACACTGTTTCCCATGCTTGTTCAATGAAACATAAACAATTAATGAACATGCACCGATCGTTAACCTGTTACTCCTACCCCCTACTTTTTCGAACATTCTGTTAAAAATCGCGCAACATTTCAGCGCCCTGCTACTCATGCCAGGAATATAGTATATGCATATGATTAGTATGTGTGGATAGAAAACACTCAGACGTTTATAAAACTGGTTAAATCACGGCTGTGACTATAACAGAACGTGCGTTTCATCGAAAAGCGCAGGAAAATCTGATCACTGAAAATGGGAAAATATATCCATGCGCCACTAGAACCCATTGTTGAATGTGAACGACATTAAATGGGGCCGAGGTTGCAATACCTACAGCTTCCACACGATGTCAACAGTCTTGTCATTTGCCTACGATTTGTTTCTTGGTCAAACGGACACGAGGCAGCGCATTTCTTCCGGTCTCCGACCGGATATTTTGGTTGAGATTTACCCGGACATTATTTCCAGATGTACAGCTATAGAATATACATCGCCTCGTGATCAATTTGATCGATTATTAACGTTTACTAATACCTAAAGTTGCATTACAAAAGTATTTCGAAATGTTTTGTGAAAGTTTATCGTCAACTTTTTTAATTTAAAAAAATTACGTTATGTTATAAAACGCTATTTTTTTCCTTGATCACACAGTCTTCATAGATCGATATCTAGGCTATATATGGACCGATTTAATCGAAAAAAAGACCCAATAGTGATGTTTATGGGACATCTAGGAGTGCCAACAAAGAAGATGGTCAAAGGTAATGAATGTTTTATATTTTATTTGTGCGTTTTGTGTAGCGCCGACTATGCTAATTATTTTGTTTATGTCCCCTGCGGGTCTTTTGGGGTGTTACATGCTATCAGATAATAGCTTCTCATGCTTTCGCCGAAAAGCATTTTAAAAATCTGACTTGTTAACTGGATTCACGAGTGTAGCTTTAATTCAGTACCCTGCATGTGTATTTTCATGAACGTTTGAGTTTTAACGAGTGCTATTAGCATTTAGCGTAGCGCATTTGCATTTCCAGATGTCTAGATGGGACGCCTGCGTGTCGGGTAGGAGTAAGAGACACTAACAGCTTACAGACGGTAATGCAATTAAGGTCACAGTTATGAAAACGTAGGTCACTAAAGAGGCCTTTCTACTGACTCTGAAAAATACAAAAAGAAAGATGCCCAAGGTCCCTGCTCATATGCGTGAACGTGCCTTAGGCATGCTGCAAGGAGGCATGAGGACTGCAGATGTGGCCAATAAATTGTAATGTCTGTCCTGTGAGACGCCTTAGACAGCGCTACAGGGAGACAGGACGGACAGCTGATTGTCCTCGCAGTGGCAGACCACGTGTAACAACACCTGCACAGGATCGGTACATCTGAACATTACACCTGCGGGACAGGCCTCCTGTGTGTCTCCCCAGCCTGGTGAGTCCTGTGCCTGTGCCCAGAACAAAGCTTCCAGTGATGATCCATGGCAAGATGCCTCCAGTGATGATCCATGGCAAGACGCCTCCAGTGATGATCCATGGCAAGACGCCTCCAGTGATGATCCATGGCAAGACGCCTCCAGTGATGATCCATGGCAAGACGCCTCCAGTGATGATCCATGGCAAGACGCATCCAGTGATGACCCATGGCAAGACGCCTCCAGTGATGATCCATGGCAAGAAGCCTCCAGTGATGACCCATGGCAAGACGCCTCCAGTGATGATCCATGGCAAGAAGCCTCCAGCGATGATCCATGGCACGAAGCCCCCAGGGATGATCCATGGCACGAAGCCCCCAGTGATGATCCATGGCACGAAGCCCCCAGTGATGATCTATGGCACGAAGCCTCTGCGGGACAGGTACAAACCCACCATCGCTGGACCAGACAGGACTGGCAAAAAGTGCTCTTCACTGACGAGTCACGGTTTTGTCTCACCAGGGGTAATGGTCGGATTTGCATTTATCTTCGAAAGAATGAGCGTTACACCGAGGCCTGTACTCTGGAGCGGGATCGATTTGGAGGTGGAGGGTCTGTTATGGTCTGGGGCGTAATGTAGTGACGTAAAATAAAAAGTTGTAAAAGATATAAAGAGTAAAGCACACATACCCCCAAAATGTACCTAAGTAGTACTTTAAATGATTTGTACTTAAGTACTTTACACCACTGTCATTTGGCAACAGTGGACTTCGTAAGCCGGAATAGCTTCCATTAAAGTAGTTAGTCATGTAAGGTAATCGGTCAATTGAAATAAATTCATTAGGCCCATCTATGGATTTCACATGACTGGGCAAGGGCACAGTTATAGGTGGGCTTGGGAGGAAATTGGCAAAGCTAGGTGAAGAAGCTGGATGTGGAGGTCCTGAGCTGGCGTGGTTACAAGTGGTCTGTGTTGTGAGACCGATTGGATATACTGCCAAATTCTCTAAAATGCTTAGGGTAGAGAAATTAATTCAATTATCTGACAACATCTCTGGTGGACATTCCTGCAGTCAGCATGCCAATTGCATGCTCCTTCAAAACTTGAGACATCTTTGGCGTTGTGTTATGTGACAAAACTGCACATTTTAGAGTGGTATTTTATTGTCCCCAGCACAAGGTGCACCTGTTTAATGATCATGCTGTTTAATCAGCTTCTTGATATGCCACACCTGTCAGGTGGATGGATTATTTTGGCAAATGAGAAATACTCACTAACAGGGATGTAAACTAAAATTTGAGAGAAATAAGCTTTTTGTGCATATGAAACGATTCTGGGATCTTTTATTTCAGATCGTGAAATATGGAACCAACACTTTACATGCTTCGTTTATATTTTTGTTCAGTATGTATGAGGGAACCACTGGAGGAGCCAGACTAGATGGATACCTACATACTCTTATCATCAGAAGCATGGATGGCAGAGGGCAGCTCAGGGCTAACCTGTCACATTGACTTACAGCACTGTGTGCAGTTAAAATGTATACACAGACATCTTAATACCAGCCTTTGTCTGTCAGTGGTGGGTTGGCAGGCTTGTTACAACAACGGTTTCCTTGGCACCAATGAACAGTATGGTATGAATGAGATGCTTGTGTCCAGCACAGAATGGGGAAAGGATAGGAGGGTGATGCCGGAGGAGGAGGTGAGGGATGGAGATGGATGTGCTGGGAGCTGTTTGGTTATCTGCTGACTGGACCCTTCCAGAATGTTCTTGGGGCACCCCAGATGTTGTGATGAAAGGAGCAGGCGTCGTTTGGCTTGGTCCCGGTTCAGCCATGTTCTGAATGGTTCCTTTCAAAGCCCTTTGGACCAGAGGATTCCCAGGACCTCATTCGGCACCACACTTTACTAACAACACAATGTACATTTACATTTACATTTTGTCTCCGGAAGGTGGTGATTGACTCCGCTGTCCTGGCGTCGTGAGGAGTTTGTTCCACCATTGGGGGCCAGAGCAGCGAACAGTTTTGACTGGGCTGAGCGGGAACTGTACTTCCTCAGTGGTAGGGAGGCGAGCAGGCCAGAGGTGGATGAACGCAGTGCCCTTGTTTGGGTGTAGGGCCTGATCAGAGCCTGGAGGTACTGAGGTGCCGTTCCCCTCACAGCTCCGTAGGCAAGCACCATGGTCTTGTAGCGGATGCGAGCTTCAACTGGAAGCCAGTGGAGGGAGCGGAGGAGCGGGGTGACGTGAGAGAACTTGGGAAGGTTGAACACCAGACGGGCTGCGGCGTTCTGGATGAGTTGTAGGGGTTTAATGGCACAGGCAGGGAGCCCAGCCAACAGCGAGTTGCAGTAATCCAGACGGGAGATGACAAGTGCCTGGATTAGGACCTGCGCCGCTTCCTGTGTGAGGCAGGGTCGTACTCTGCGGATGTTGTAGAGCATGAACCTACAGGAACGGGCCACCGCCTTGATGTTAGTTGAGAACGACAGGGTGTTGTCCAGGATCACGCCAAGGTTCTTAGCGCTCTGGGAGGAGGACACAATGGAGTTGTCAACCGTGATGGCGAGATCATGGAACGGGCAGTCCTTCCCGGGAGGAAGAGCAGCTCCGTCTTGCCGAGTTCAGCTTGAGGTGGTGATCCGTCATCCACACGGATATGTCTGCCAGACATGCAGAGATGCGATTCGCCACCTGGTCATCAGAAGGGGAAAGGAGAAGATTAATTGTGTGTCGTCTGCATAGCAATGATAGGAGAGACCATGTGAGGTTATGACAGAGCCAAGTGACTTGGTGTATAGCGAGAATAGGAGAGGGCCTAGAACAGAGCCCTGGGGGACACCAGTGGTGAGAGCACGTGGTGTGGAGACGGATTCTCGCCACGCCACCTGGTAGGAGCGACCTGTCAGGTAGGGCGCAATCCAAGCGTGGGCCGCGCCGGAGATGCCCAACTCGGAGAGGGTGGAGGGAGGATCTGATGGTTCACAGTATCGAAGGCAGCCGATAGGTCTAGAAGGATGAGAGCAGAGGAGAGAGAGTTAGCTTTAGCAGTGCGGAGCGCCTCCGTGATACAGAGAAGAGCAGTCTCAGTTGAATGACTAGTCTTGAAACCTGACTGATTTGGATCAAGAAGGTCATTCTGAGAGAGATAGCGGGAGAGCTGGCCAAGGACGGCACGTTCAAGAGTTTTGGAGAGAAAAGAAAGAAGGGATACTGGTCTGTAGTTGTTGACATCGGAGGGATCGAGTGTAGGTTTTTCAGAAGGGTGCAACTCTCGCTCTCTTGAAGACGGAAGGGCGTAGCCAGCGGTCAGGGATGAGTTGATGAGCGAGGTGAGGTAAGGGAGAAGGTCTCCGGAAATGGTCTGGAGAAGAGAGGAGGGGATAGGGTCAAGCGGGCAGGTTGTTGGGCGGCCGGCCGTCACAAAACGCGAGATTTCATCTGGAGAGAGAGGGGAGAAAGAGGTCAGAGCACAGGGTAGGGCAGTGTGAGCAGAACCAGCGGTGTCGTTTGACTTAGCAAACGAGGATCGGATGTCGTCGACCTTCTTTTCAAAATGGTTGACGAAGTCATCTGCAGAGAGGAGGAGGGGGGAGGGGGAGGAGGATTCAGGAGGGAGGAGAAGGTTGCAAAGAGCTTCCTAGGGTTAGAGGCAGATGCTTGGAATTTAGAGTGGTAGAAAGTGGCTTTAGCAGCAGAGAGAGAAGAGGAAAATGTAGAGAGGAGGGAGTGAAAGGATGTCAGGTCCGCAGGGGCGGGATTTTCCTCCATTTCCGCTCGGCTGCCCGGAGCCCTGTTCTGTGAGCTCGCAATGAGTCGTCGAGCCACGGAGCGGGAGGGAGGACCGAGCGGCCTGGAGGATAGGGGACATAGAGAGTCAAAGGATGCAGAAAGGAGGAGAGGAGGGTTGAGGAGGCAGAATCAGGAGATAGGTTGGAGAAGGTTTGAGCAGAGGGAAGAGATGATAGGATGGAAGAGGAGAGAGTAGCGGGGAGAGAGAGCGCGAAGGTTGGGACGGCGCGATACCATCCGAGTAGGGGCAGTGTGGGAAGTGTTGGATGAGAGCGAGAGGGAAAAGGATACAAGGTAGTGGTCGGAGACTTGGAGGGGAGTTGCAACGAGGTTAGTGGAAGAACAGCATCTAGTAAAGATGAGGTCGAGCGTATTTCCTGCCTTGTGAGTAGGGGGGAAGGTGAGAGGGTGAGGTCAAAAGAGGAGAGGAGTGGAAAGAAGGAGGCAGAGAGGAATGAGTCAAAGGTAGGCGTGGGGAGGTTAAAGTCGCCCAGAACTGTGAGAGGTGAGCCGTCCTCAGGAAAGGAGCTTATCAAGGCATCAAGCTCATTGATGAACTCTCCGAGGGAACCTGGAGGGCGATAAATGATAAGGATGTTAAGCTTGAAAGGGCTGGTAACTGTGACAGCATGGAATTCAAAGGAGGCGATAGACAGATGGGTAAGGGGAGAAAGAGAGAATGACCACTTGGGAGAGATGAGGATCCCGGTGCCACCACCCCGCTGACCAGAAGCTCTCGGGGTGTGCGAGAACACGTGGGCAGACGAAGAGAGAGCAGTAGGAGTAGCAGTGTTGTCTGTGGTGATCCATGTTTCCGTCAGTGCCAAGAAGTCGAGGACTGGAGGGAGACATAGGCGGAGATGAACTCTGCCTTGTTGGCCGCAGATCGGCAGTTCCAGAGGCTACCGGAGACCTGGAACTCCACGTGGGTCGTGCGCGCTGGGACCACCAGATTAGGGTGGCCGCGGCCACGCGGTGTGGAGCGTTTGTATGGTCTGTGCAGAGAGGAGAGAACAGGGATAGACAGACACATAGTTGACAGGCTACACAAGAGGCTACGCTAATGCAAAGGAGATTGGAATGACAAGTGGACTACACGTCACGAGTGTTCAGAGAGTTAAGCTTACGTAGCAAGAATCTTATTGACTAAAATGATTAAAATGATACAGTACTGCTGAAGTAGGCTAGCTGGCAGAGGCTGCGTTGTTGACTAAGTAGGCTAGTTGGCAATGTACACACCAAGGGACGATCGGAGCCCCTCTTTGTTGGTTGAATTAATGTCTAATTTATGCCGTTATAATTTTTACTTGAGTTGGTGTGTAAATGTGGGTTTCTTTGTAGTAGCAGTAAGGCTGCAGACAGGCATGCAGCAACATGGAGTATCCCACTGCGAACCTCTCTCTCAGGGCATCCTCAAGAGCTGGTCCCTCTAGTGAGGCTTCATTTAAGAACAAAGTTTGGGAAAGAGCAGAACTTTCTGAAGTACACTAATGATCCTCAAAACGGGTAGATTTGAGTTATTAGCATTTTCCAACAAGATGGTTTATCTTCATCCTTTTAGGTTTTGTATTCCCACAGTGGTTAATCGAGGGGGAATTGCTCAGCTCTCCTTTCCCATCTGCGTAATATAAAAATAATTAGACACCGCATTGTAGAGTAGGAAAAGGTCTCCCCATAATGGAATCATGCACCCCTGGGGTTGATCAGAACTTGCTGATCTGAAGTCAGCTGTAGTCCATACAGCTGTGGTCTTCCATCCCCTCTCTGGTATGAAGCAGATGAAGCGGTAATATTGGACTCGCTCCCAGCTAGGCCCAATCACCGTAATGCCATGGCTAGGTGGCCATGGAGAGATTAAAGGAGCAGAAGTGAGGAGGATTGGGGAGAGCAGTGAACAGGAAATGTGATGAGGGCTGAAGGAAAGACTATGGCCCCCTGACGACTCCGCTTGCACAATCTGAATCAGTAATGGAAAGGTTTTATAGCATATTGTATGTTATTCAGACCACATGAATGTCAGTGGAAAGTACTGTAATTCAGCAAAGACAAAGAAATAACGTTTGAAGCAACATCGTGTAAATCTTGATCCATTTATGTCTTAAATTGATTCTCTGACCCAAATCCCTTCATATGATCTATTCTGCCAGTTTGTATTATTTCTTTATTCTACAGTATGTTCCAGAGAACAGTCGCTGTTGTTCTCTTCCATGGAAGAACAGCACCATCTGCATGACCGCACAGAGCCGTAAGCCTTCAAGAGAATATCTCTCCGACATGCCAAGTGGCACCCCACACTTTTGCCTCAGACAGCCATTCGGGAGCCCATTCAAATGCATCACTCACTTGACTCTGCCCATGATGCCAGCACTTCTCTATTCCCCAAAGTGAATCGCTAATGCGCGGGATTGATGGATGTGACAGCAATACACTCTGTCATTTAATCAGCACAAGAGTGGGTCCCTTCACTGATCAAAAACAACAGTGGAGGTGTCACGGGTGTTGTTGGAAGTAGACCAAAGTGCAGCGTGGTGAGCGTACATTTTATTTTATTTTAAAATGTCGCCAACAAAACAACAAACTAAATAAACAACCGTGAAGCTTACAGTGCTAAGTGCCACAAACAAAGTTAACTACCCACACTGAAAGGAGGGAAAAAAGGGCTACCTAAGTATGATTCCCAATCAGAGACAATGATAGACAGCTGACCCTGATTGAGAACCATACCCGGCCAAAACATAGAAATAAAGAAACCTAGAAAACAAAAAATAGAATGCCGACCCCACATCACACCCTGACCTAACCAAATAGAGAAATAAAACGTCTCTCTAAGGTCAGGGCGTGACAGGAGGACGCAGGAGCACACCAACCGGTTCCAAATTCCAAGAAGGACAGACTGGCATCAACAAGGACTCGCTGCCCGAGAGATATTCATGTCTAGCGTCTTTCTTCTTTTCCTGCATTCGGATAGCTCCCTCACATTGCTAACGCTTTGATTTGTAAATCCAAGCTGGCTTTATTCACTTTCATAAAGTGGAGGCTTGGAATAGAACATGTGGCCCATCACTCCTAAGGGCCTGGAAATGCCCGGAACCTTCTGGAACAGAACATTTAGAAAACGTTCAAATTCTTCAAAACAGAAGGATCTGTGTTACGGCAGAATGTTAGATAAAAATCGACATGTTTATGGATTACAGTCCATAAAGATGCTCACATAATAGCCTATTTTAAGGAGACAAAAGAGAATGATGACCAGAGAGACTTGTTAACTATCTAGGCAATTGATAAAAGCCTGTTATCATGCATAGAATACAGCACATTTTACTGTTGTCCAGTTGGATCAAATGGCTCTTCTCCATTATGGTCATCAATACTGGGGTTTTCTAATCTTTATCAAATATTCAATTATCTTATCAGCCATGATGATGAAACAGCCATTTGATCATATTATAGAAATGTGCCAAAGCTCAGTCTGAACGAAACCTTTTCATTAAAACCTAAAAGCCCAATAGTGATATCAATTACTATGCTGTAATTGTTACCGAAATAAATGAGATAAAATACACATCATTCAAATGTTCTTGAGTTCTGTCAAATCTTTAAACTGAATTTCAATTATCTTCTGAGTCCAATATACTTTTAAACATAAAGTTCTGTTCTTTAATCTTCCTCCACCATTTAATGGGATTTTCTCATGAGCTTCTTTGTTTGAGAATATGAAACTACATTCTAAGTGAATTACTTTTCAGAGAATGTCTGCAATATGAAATAGGCATTCACGATTAACCATCTAATGTCTCCGACTTTACCTCAACTGTTCCCCATTCACTTGATCTAAATGAAATTGAATACTTTCATGAAGAGAAAGTTGAATGCTTGTCTGTGAAGTCTAGCTGGTTTTTATATAGCAGCTCTTTGAGTATTCCATCACAGTTCCATTTGCCGATTTCACTTCACCCTTTTGTGTTTTTCACTTTCTCTTGTATATTGAGGATTTGGTTCTATTGAAGTTCACATCAGAGGTCTACTTGGAGCCACTTCAATAGTGCGGTGGTCGATCGTTTTTGGTATTTTTTTAATTACTGTCATCTGGCCCCTTATAGTTGGGGAAATATCCAAGAGTACAAAAAAATAGGCAATTAGAGAAAGGTCTCACTGTGTTCTCCTTCACTACACTGTGTTTAACCTTTGACCCACTAAAGGCATTACTTATATGGAACTGCTTCCAATTCCAGTCTGGTTAATAAAACATTCACATAAGAAGAATTTAGCTTTTTTACAACCGTATCTCTATTTTAGAAACAGAAAAGCTCTCAGTATAGTGATGGAGGTCTTTAGATGTTAGATGTACACATGAGATTGTGTCATTCTGAACTTGATCTGCAACTTTATATACACTACATGGCCAATAGTTCTATTCTAATGAGTTGATTCGGTCATTTCAGCCATGCTCATTGCTGACAGGTGTATAAAATCGACCACACAGCCATGCAATCTCCATAGACAAACATTGGCAGTAGAATGGCCTATACTGAAGAGCTCAGTGACTTTCAGTGTGTCACCATCATATGATACCACCTTTCCAACAAGTCAGTTTGTAAAATTTCTGCCCTGCTAGAACTGCCCCGGTCAACTGTAAGTGCTGTTATTGTGAAGTGGTAACGTCTACTAGCAACAACGGCTCAGCTGCGAAGTGGTAGGCCACACAAGTGTACAGAATGGGACCGCCGAGTGCTGAAGTGCTTTGCCATAAAAATTGTCTGTCCTCGGTTTCAACACTCACTACCAAGTTCCAAACTGTCTCTGAAAGCAACGTCAGCACAATAATTGTTTGTGGGAAGCTGAATGAAATGGGTTTCCATGGACGAGCAGCCGCACACACGCCTAACATGACCATGTGCAATGCCAAGCGTCGGATGGAGTGGTGTATTTGGGGAACACCCTTTCCTGTTTCTGCATGACAATACCCAGTGCACAAAGCAAGGTCCATACAGAAATGGTGTGGAAGAACTTGAATCGAACACGCCCTGACCTCAACCCCATCCAACCCCATCCAACATCAGTGCCCGAACTCACTAATGCTCTTGTGGCTGAATGGAAGCAAGTCCCCACAGGAATGTTCCAACATCTAAGATGGGGAGAAGTCTGTCCATAATAAAGCACTGCTCTGTCTTTTTAACAACACTATCATCAAGGCGGGTCCTACAGGCTCTAGTTTTGTGGCACATGGACTACTGTTCAGTCGTGTGGTCAGGTGCCAGAAAGAGGGAACCTCGGAAAATTACAAATGGCTCAGAACAGGGAAGCACGGCTAGCCCTTAAATGTACACAGAGTGCTAACATGGATAATATTCATGGAAATCTCTCATGGCTCAAAGTAAAGGAGAGATTGACTTCACCATTATATGTTTTTGTAAGAAGTTTTGACATGCTGATTGCACAGGTGTCTGTTTAACTTCTTGCGTCGAGCCATCCCGGATCCGGGATCGTGACTACAGCCTCAAGCCCATTACCATAACGCAACGTTAACTATTCATGAAAATTGCAAATGAAATGAAATCAATATGCTAGCTCTCAAGCTTAGCCTTTTGTTAACAACACTGTCATCTCAGATTTTCAAAAATATGCTTCTCAACCATAGCAAAACAAGCATTTGTGTAACAGTATTGATAGCTATTGATAGCTAGCGTAGCATTTAGCGTTAGCATTCAGCAGGCAACATTTTCACAAAAACCAGAAAAGCATTCAAATAAAATAATTTACCTTTGAAGAACTTCAGATGTTATCAATGAGGAGACTCTCAGTTAGATAGCAAATGTTCAGTTTTTACAAAAATATTATTTGTGTTGACAAATCGCTCCGTTTTCTTCATCACGTTTGGGTAAGAAAAAAAACGAAAATTAAGTCATTAAAACGCGAACTTTTTTCCAAATTAACTCCATAATATCGACAGAAACATGGCAAACCGATGTTTAGAATCAATCCTCAAGGTGTTTTTCACATATCTATCGACGATAAATCCTTCGTGGCAGTTGACTTTCTCTTCTGAAGAAATGGAACGCGCATGGACCTAGAGATTACGCAATAATTTCGACACAGGACACCGGGCGGACACCTGGTAAATGTAGTCTCTTATGGTCAATCTTCCAATGATATGCCTACAAATACGTCACAATGCTGCAGACACCTTGGAGAAACGACAGAAAGGGCAGGCTCATTCCTGGCGCATTCACAGCCATATAAGGAGACATTGGAACACAGCGCCTTCAGAATCTGGGGCATTTCCTGTATGAAACTTCATCTTGGTTTCACCTGTAGCATTAGTTCTGGGGCACTCACAGATAATATCTTTGCAGTTTTGGAAACGTCAGAGTTTTTTCTTTCCAAAGCTGTCAATTACATGCATAGTCGAGCATCTTTTCGTGACAAAATATCTTGTTTAAAACGGGAACGTTTTTTATCCAAAAATTAAAAGAGCGCCCCCTATCTCGAAGAAGTTAAAGTACTAGCACACAGCTCGGACACCCATGCATACTCCACAAGACATGCCATCAAGGGTCTCTTCAAAATCCCCAAGTCAAGAACAGACCATGGGAGGCGCACAGTACTACATTGAGCCATGGCTACATGCAATTCTATTCCAAAAACCGATCAAAAATAAACCTTACGGAATAGTGGAGACTGAAGAGACACAAAGGCACAGACACACATAAACATGACAAGACGCACTCTACACACACGTGCACATGGATGTTGTGTTGTAAATATGTGGTGATGGAGTGGTGGCCTTGGCAGCAGCTAATGGGGATCCATAATAAATACAAATACAAATCTAGCGGGAAGCTTTCCCAGAAGAGTGGAGGCTGTTATAGGAGCAAAGGTGGGCCCAACTCCATATTCAAATCTACGATGCATTGATTCTCCCCCACTTATCATACTGCTTGACTAGTTGGGCCCAAGTTTTTCTGTACAACAAGCTGTCAAAGTGAAAGCCCAATAGCCATCATCACTGTAACAATCTCAGAAGGCATGAGCTCCTGAGTTAGGAAAATCTTGTGCAATACACCAACACATGTCTTATATTCAAGATCATCAATGGCATGGCTCCCCCTCCACTCACCACGGCAGCAGATCCACAAGGTCTGCCAATGAGAGGCAACTTTAGTCAATCTGCTTTCTCTGTGAGAGCTTCCCATGTCTGGAACACACTGCTATCAGACACACACACACACACACACACAACTGCACCACCTATCCCACCTTCACAAAAAAACATAAAGACATGGTTAAAGGCCAATCAGGTTTGTGAACATAATCCCTAGGTGTGTATTGCCACTTTCCATGTTATCTGTTGTCTGTAGCTTGTGAGTTGTGGAAAAACTGTTACTTTTTTTGCTATTGCTCTGTTTGCATGCTACGTGGTGCTTGTCCTATGTTGCTCTGCATGTGCTCACTGCTCGTTTATTTGTCTGTATTGTTATTGTAATTGTTTTTAATAACCTGCCCAGGGACTGAGGTTGAAAATTTGCCGGCTGGCTAAAACCTGCACTTTTACTGAAACATTGATTAATGTGCACTGTCCCTGTAAAAATACAAATAAACTCAAGCTCAATTAATGCCCATGATTTTGGAATGAGATGTTCGACGAGCAGTTCTCCACATACTTTTGGTCATGTAGTGTACCATTTTGTGTGGCTCGGTCAGTTTCCCCTATGCAGCTATTCCATTCTCTGTGTAACCTACTGCTAGAATGGATGGAGAGGCATCGCTCGAGTTACAACAAAATGGAATACAACATTGCAGGTAAAGTTCAGAATGGCAAAATTGTATGTGTACAACATCTAAATACCTGCATTACTATACTGAGAGGGTTTCCGTTTCTAAAAGGACGTATTTGGGTGTTCTTGGAGCATTTGTTCACACTTTCAACGTACTGCACAACGAGGATTAGTTACTTTTTTGTGATTTAACTTTTTTTTGCGAAACTTACCCCAACCAGCGGTAAGTTCCTCAAAAACAAGTGAAATTGCTAAAACTCTGTCTGGACCCTTCTATAACATTTACATCAAAAATTGAAATTTGGGTGTAAAAAAGCTAACTTCTCCTTTCACACACATATGCACACATATACAGTATACAGTACATTTTGGATCCCTGACCAGACTGTTATTATCACGTTCAGATACTGAATGTGATTTAGCAACACTGGGGGGAAACTGAACGCTTCTGTACTGAAATCCAGGGGCACAACTTTGGTTTTAAAAGTGGGGGGAAAACATGTATTTTTTTATACAGTTGGATAAACACTCCAAACAGCCTACCCTAACTCTCGGAGGTGTCTGCATTTTGCTAAAGCACACTGTTGCCCAATGATAAAACTGGAGAGGGACAAAAATGCAATTTCAGAATGTAGAGGGGACATGTCCCCCCAGTCACCAGTGAAAGTTGAGCCCCTGCTTACATCACATTAACACCTATCACATTTTCAGGCTCTATGCAATGTACGTATTTTACAGGCCCAGTGCCGTCAAAACTCAGACTTTTATCATTCTGTACAAGAGCTGATGAAACTAACACTGTAAAGTATGATCACATTTGATCACTGTTATTTCCTGATATTTGCTGGTTGAAAATACAATTTACACAGGACCTTCTAATCAGCAGGTTTTACATCGGTGGAATTTTGGCTAGCCTGGCGACATCACCAGGCGATATAAGTTAATAGACCAATGACAAAAGGGAGTTTCAAACCAGCTAGTTTTCAGGTTACATATCCCTCCCATTAGGCCCCTCCAATTAGGCCCCTCACTCAGACCACTCCCAGATAGTTTTTGCAACATTCCTGCTTGAGAATGTGTTTTTTAGGCAAAACCCTTTTTGTTTCATTTTGACAATTTTAATGGAAAAATATTACGGGGGAGGAGGGACACAGACAGCTTGACCTGAGCTTTTACGTAGCTGAGGGGTATAGCTCAGCCTGCCATCATATTGGGTATTATTTAGGGGGGGAATAGGCTTTCTAAAATATGACTATGCCCTATTGTTCTTACATTATTACATATTACAATGTCACTTGAACAGGAAATTACCACCGAACTACTGTTTCTAACTGCAGTCAATATCAAGTGGAGTTTCATTGTTCTCCCAATCTAGATAAATGTCTTCAATCCAATACAGAATCAATAACAATGGTTTGTCACTGGGGGCTGTGCCAGGGTTTCTCATTAATGAGTTACATTATTTTCTCCTTTCTTCAATCATAATACATCTAATGTGGGCAACAAATCAACAGGCCAGGATCCATACTTGATATAGAGGGATGGGGAGAGAGGAGGAGCTGCAGAATGAAAAGCAGAATGTGCCAGAAGAAGTGCTGACTGTCTACACCTATGCTTTAGACAAGACGTCCGGGACCAGACTGAGCACTGCAGCAGTTCATCTGAGCACAACTAAACAAATGATCAACAAGACATATTCATCTCAGTCAGCAACCACAAAATCACTGCTTTTCACTACATACTCAATATCTCATACACAGACGATAAATGTGAAGTAAATATTCAAAATGTACAGTATGGGAATCATTCTGCCCCCTGAAGGGCATGAGATGTTTCTATATTGTATAGGAGGGAAATGGTTAGGAAATGGATAAAAATTCAGTTGTACTGCTTCAACAAAATGCTTGTAGAGAACAGCAAAAGGAAGTTTATTGATAGAGGGAGTTGCTCAGCCACTGTGTTAGACCCCAGTTGCCCCTTCCAAATAATAATTTAGGACACCAAAAATATAAAAATGTTCAACCAATGTTGCCACTGTGCACTATTTTGTTGAATTAACATTGTAGGCTAAACTTCGTTACATTTTGGGGCCAGACCAGTACTGCAGGATGGGGCCTTCATGTGTTTTCTTAAGAGTGTTGTAGCAGGTTAGCATGACGGACTGGGCTCCTGTCCTGCACTGTGATCAACACTGTTCGTGGTTTTAACTACAACCCTATGCCCTGAACAATTATAGGCACCAGCGTGCCCACAAGTGGGATGTATTGGTGGTACACTATAATTTCCTGTAGTGAATAATGCATTTATTGCATAAAACATTTTGGATTACATAGTAATTTTTACCTGTGAAATTCAACGGCCAAGCCCTACCTAAAGTTTAACATACGATTAAAGACATGAAGTTTTCAATTCTAACATGTTCCATGGCAAGTGAGTTGACTTGATAACCTATTTCCAATACATTTGAAATGCATTTAGGGACAAAAGAATCCACTCCAATCTAGCTGTTGAGGTGGTTGTGAATGCATTTTGTAACGTGTTAAATTGCGTAAGTGTACAATCCATCAAATAAGATTCCCAAATCTGAAAAGGAGTCAAGATTTGCTTGATGCATGGCTGCAGTCTGGTTGTGAAAACTGATCCAATTCCAAAATACAAGTGTCAGTTCACCTGTTGGAGAAGCTAAGGCATCATCCTTAATCATGATTATACCGCTCCTATGCAACATGTGAGCAGAATCCAACCGTCTAAGTCTAATGGTCTACAGCTGATTGAACAGGAAGCCACCACATTCAAGCAGACACGGTACACGTCTGTGTGGCCAGTCATATCCGAAGGGAGCAGACACAGTGGTTTTAACTCCCAATCACACACAGACATTAATAACCGCCAACCCGGTATCAAAAATGACTTATGGGGTTGTGGAAAAAAAACATAATTCCCTGAACAGTGTGTGTACAACATAATCCATTTCAGGAGCGTGACAAACCCAAGCAACTTCATTATACCATTAATAAATTAACATTAGACTGGTGGTAATGTACACAATTTGTCTTTCTGAGTGCCGCAAATGGCACGAAACATGCCGCGTGAACCCAACAGAAAACTTCAGTTATTCCGGCACCTTCTATTCAAAACTGAAATACAATCAGTGTTGTAAACTTGAGCTGCGACAGTGCCTAGACTCAATGGTGCTGAAACAACAACCAGTTCAATATAATATCAATCAATCACAAGGGGCTGGTTCTCACTGAGTAAAACTACTGAGGGAGAGAGAGAGTCAGAGACAGAAAATCAGAGAAAAAAATAACTGAAGTCCTGCCTTTTTATTTCAGAGATAAAGTGCAGTGGTGAAATGCATAGGCTTGGTATGGGTTTGGGTTCCAGCAAATGTCAACAGATGTATCTGCTCGTTCCAGACTGTATGGCATAAAAACAATCACTCTGCCTCCCATCTGAAAGTGCTATGATCATAATTTGTATTGCTGGGATACAGATGTATTCCAGATGCCCTTGCTAATATGGTCTAATATAGTAGTTTCACCATGCCTATTTATATCCGTTCAGAAGAACGCAGGGTCACGGGCAGTTGGCTGGTGGAGGCTGGCGAAGTGGTGAGTAATCTGGGGTTTGAGTACCAGAACCCTAGCCCTGGCTGGAGCAGCGAGCGCTCAGCCCTGCACACTCAGATGTCCCCAATGTTTCTCAGACACACAACTCAGGAGAACATGAGAGAGAGGGGAAATAGCCAGACAGAGTACATTTAAACACAGGAACAGACACGGGGAATGGGAGGGAGGTGAGCAGGAAACTATGAGAGAAGCAGACAGTGTAGTTTGAAAGAGTGAGACAGAGAGAGAGAGAAAGAGAGACCACCAGCACAACCACTCCCCAGTTCAGTGGCTCAGGAAATGTTTCCTCTGCCCAGGCATCGTAAATAGGATTTATGTCATTTAATTAAGCAGTTGTACAATCACCCTTATTTATGGCTGCTGGGCGGGCCACTCCATCCGGGGCTGTGGAGATCCGGGAAGGCCTGGCCCAGTCAACTGAAGGGGTCATAATTTGTCCTTTTTTTCTCTCTCATTGTTCCCCAGATGTGAGAACATGGTGCCTGTGTACGTACACGCTGTGTTTGGAAGTGTTTGGCACATTAGTCCCGACATTGATTCTCCAATGGGATTGTCTTGCTTTGTTTGATTACATAGGTAAAACGCTTGACAGGCGAGCATTGGCATGATAATTAGAAGATATATCAAAGAAGAGGTTATATAATGTGTCAGCACAGATGGGATAGCTCATATTGTTTTGGGATGGGATGAATGTTGTTTATAAACACCTTTTTGCAACATTGTATCAAGATTGAGAATTAAGAATGCTTGCCTTCTCAACAACAAATTGTCGGTAGATCCTTTTGTACGAGCAGTAGAGGGAATGTGTGCCTGTTCAACTTGTATAATAGATATATATATAATGAAGGGATGTGGGAGACATTACGTATGGGTCTTTTCATAATGGTTTGTGGACACAAACTGATGATATTTGCAGAGACAAGTGTTTCAGTTCCCTTTGTAATAGTGACCTCTGTTGGACAAACTATGTTCTGCAATATTATGAGGTGGAATAAAAGTAGAAATTAAATACAGTACATTTGTAATTATATACCTTCTGGTATAACATAAACATGATATATATATATATAGTTTAAATTAATGATAAGCCTCTTGTTGGACATTGTTACTAATATGCGTGTATTGTGTGTCTGTGTTTGTGCGCATATGTGTGTGTGAATTTATGCGTTCGGTTTTAACAGTGGCTCTTTATTTAATAGCTATTCTATACTCTGAATGACCAACACAGCATATGTCAATATGTGTTTTTTACAGACCAGAAGCAGTGTGCCGCACACACTGTCACCATTATGACTCGTCACACTGGAGGACATGTCTCCCATCAATGTGGTCTTTGTGACAGTGGCACACTCAGAAACAACGGTGTACTGTTGCCATAGGATGCTTCGGGTCAGCATTTTATTACTCCCTGGTCACTGCAAATGGGGGGGTTCTATAGAAACTCTATACAAACACAAGGAATGACTGAAATAAATAATGAAACCTCAGCCCTTTTAATTTGTTTAAGCTAAACCCCTCAGATGGAGCAGAATACTTTGGTTCTTGTGAAGTGACATATTTGTTCTTTAATATCATACAGTGAAGTCCAAATATCAGAGTGAAATGTTATTTTATAATACTATATATATATATATTTGTACTACCCCTTTCACAAGTCTCCATCCAGGAGAGGGTGCTTTAAACACACTTTTCCTCCATAGAGATGCCTTGGATAGTAGCCTACATATCATAGAAACTCAGCACATAACAGAGATTGTGCTGTTGTAAGAGACATAAGGAAAGACAATAGACTTCAATATACAATATATCTTGCCATTTTCATTAGTATTTGCAGCTATAACATTAGTGTGAACAATGGCACCGGAGAGAACGGTAATAAGTTTTACAGTCTCCTAACCAATTGTGCTATTGTGTGTGTTTTTTTGCATTATTTGTACCTTATTTTGTACATAATGTTTCCTCCACCGTTTCTTATGACCGAAAAAAGATTCTAGATATCAGGACAGCGATCACTCGCCTCGTATTGGAGGAACATTTTTTCTTTAATGAGTCGGACGAGAGTGATTTACTCCAGACACCCGACAAGGCCCTCATCCCCGTCATTTGCAAGAGAAAGAGACGTAGATATCGTGGTCGAAGGTCGGGGTGCCTTGTAAGGCTCCGGCGGCGAGTGGGTAATTTTCCTTCACCATCGGTCCTATTAGCCAATGTACAATAATTGGATAATAAAATAAACAAACGACAAGCATGTAGCATCCTACCAACAGGACATTTAAAAACTGTAATATCTTATGTTTCACTGAGTCATGGCTGAACGACGACATGATTAACATATAGCTGGCGGGTTATGCACTGAATCGGCAGGAGAGAACAGTAGCCTCTGGTAAGAGAAGAGATGCAGGTCTATGTATATTTGTAAACAACAGCAGGTGCACGATATCTAAGGAAGAATCAAGGTTTTGCTCGGCTGAAGTAGAGTATATCATGATAAGCTGTAGAACACACTTTTTACCAAGTTATCTATATTCTTTGTAGCTGTCTATCACCTCAAACCGATGCTGGCACTAAGAATGCACTCAATGAGCTGTATACAGCCATAAGCAAACAGGAAAACACTCATCCAGTAGCCGGGGACTTTAATGCAGGGAAACTTAAATCCGTTTTACCTCATTTATATCAGCTTTTTAAATGTGCAACCAGAGGGGAAAAAAACTCTAGACCACCTTTACTCCACGCACAGAGACGGATACAAAGCTCTCCCTCGCCTTCCATTTAGCAAATCTGATCATTCTATCCTTTTGATTCCTGCATACAAAAATAAACTAAAGCAGGAAGCACCAGTGACTAGGTCAATAAAAATGTGGTCTGATGAAGCAGATGCTAAGCTTCTGGACTGTTTTGTTAGCAGACTGGAATATGTTCTTCCGAAGGCATTGAGGAGTACACCACATTAGTCACTGGATTCATCAATAAGTGCATTGATGATGTCGTCACCACAGTGACTATGTACATACAGTTGAAGTCAGAAGTTTACATACATTTAAACTCAGTTTTTCACAATTCCTGAAATTTAAACCCAGTAAAAAATCCCTGTTTTAGGTCAGTTAGGATCACCACTTTACTTTAAGAATGTGAAATGTTTGAATAATAGTAGAGAGATGTAACTGTTTTCGTCGCCGGATGAGGAAAAGTAGTCGGACCAAAGCGCAGCGTGGTAACTGTTCATGCTGTTTTATTGAACTGAACAGTAATACAAAATAGCAAGAGAATAAATGAAACCGAAACAGTCCTGTAAGGAAACAGAAAATAACTACCCACAAAAACTATGTAGGAAAAAGCTACCTAAGTATGGTTCCCAATCAGAGACAATGATAGACAGCTGTCACTGATTGAGAACCATACCCGGCCAAAACAAGGACATACAAAACATAGAAAAAGGAACATAGAATGCCCACCTAAATCACACCCTGACCAAACCAAAATAGAGACATAAAAAGCTCTCTACTGTCAGGGCGTGAAAAGAGAATGATTCATTTCAGCTTTTATTTCTTTCATCACATTCCCACTGGGTCAGAAGTTTACATACACTCAATTAGTATTTGGTAGCATTGCCTTTAAATTGTTCAACTTGGGTCAAACGTTTTGGGGAGCCTTCCACAAGCTTCCCACAATAAGTTGGGTGAATTTTGGCCCGTTCCTCCTGACAGAGCTGGTGTAACTGAGTCAGGTTTGTAGGCCTCCTTGCTCGCACGTACTTTCAGTTCTGCCCACACATTTTCTATAGGATTGAGGTCAGGGCTTTGTGATGGCCACTCCAATACCTTGACTTTGTTGTCCATAAGCCATTTGCCACAACTTTGGAAATATGCGTGTGCTCATTGTTCATTTGGAAGACCCATTTGCGACCAAGCTTTAACTTCCTGACTGATGTCTTGAGATGTTGCTTCAATATATCCACATCATTTTCCTCCCTCATGAGGCCATTTATTTTGTGAGGTGTACCAGTCCCTCCTGCAGCAAAGCACCCCCACAACATGATGCTGCCACCCCCACAACATGATGCTGCCACCCCCGTGCTTCACGGTTGGGATGGTGTTCTTTGGCTTGCAAGCATTCCCCGTTTTCCTCCAAACATAACGATGGTCACTAAGGCCAAACAGTTCTATTTTTGTTTCATCAGACCAGAGGACATTTCTCCAAAAATTACAATATTTGTATCCATGCAAACCGTAGTCTGGCTTTTTTATGATGGTTTTGGAGCAATGGCTTCTTCCTTGCTCAGCGGCCTTTCAGATAATGTCGATATAGGAATAGTTTTACTGTGGATATCGATACTTTTGTACCTGTTTCCTACAGCATATTCACAAGGTCCTTTGCTGTTGTTCTGGGATTGATTTGCACTTTTTACACCAAAGTATGTTCATCGCTAGGAGACAGAACGCATCTCCTTCCTGGGCGGTATGACGGCTACGTGGTACCATGGTATTTAGACTTGTGTACTATTGTTTGTACAGATGAACGTGGTACCTTCACGCATTTGGAAATTGCTCCCAAGGATGAATCAAACCTGTGGAGGTTTACCTTTTTTTTCTGAGGTCTTGGCTGATTTCTTTTGATTTTCCCATGATGTCAAGCAAAGAGGCAGTGAGTTTGAAGGTAGGCCTTGAAATACATCCACAGGTACACCTCCAATTTACTCAAATGATGTCAAATAGCCTATCAGAAGTTTCAAAAGCCATGACATTACTTTGTGCAAAAGTATTCATCCCCTTGGCGTTTTTCCTATTTTGTTGCATTACAACCTGCAATGTAAAGATTTCTATTTGGAATTCATATTATGGACATACACAAAATAGTCCAAATTGGTGAAGTGAAAAAAATGACTTGTTTCAAAAAATGAAAAAATGAAAAACTTCAGAAAAGCGGTGCGTGCATATGTATTCACCCCCTTTGCTATGAAGCCCCTAAATAAGATCTGGTGCAACTTATTACCTTCAAAAGTTACAGAATTAGTTTTTAAAAAGTCCACCTGTGTTCAATCTAAGTGTCACATGATCTGTCACATGATCTCAGTATATTTACACCTGTTCTGAAAGGCCCCAGAGTCTGCAACGCCACTAAGCAAGGGGCACCATGAATACCAAGGAGCTCTCCAAACAGGTCAGGGACAAAGTTCTGGAGAAGAACAGATCAGGGTTGGGTTATAAAATAATATCTTTAACTTTGAACATCCCACAGAGCACCATTAAATCCATTATTTTAAAAAATGGAAAAAATATGGCACCACAACAAACATGCCAAGAGAGGGCTACCCACCAAAACTCACAGACCAGGCAAGGGGGGCATTCATCAGAGAGGCAACAAAGAGACCAAAGATAACCCTGGAGCTGCAAAGCTCCACAGCGGAGATTGGATTATCTGTCCATAGGACCACGTTAAGCTGTACAACCCACAGAGCTGGGCATTGCAGAAGAGTGGCCAGAAAAAAGTAATTGCTTAAAGAAAAAATAAGCAAACACATTTGGTGTTTACCAAAAGACATGCGGTAGACTCCCAAAATCATATGGAAGAAGGTACTCTGGTCAGATAAAACTAAAATGTTGGTTTTTGGCCATCAACGAAAATGCTATGTCTGGCGCAATTCCAGGTTGTAAGGCAATCAAATAGGGAAAATGCCAAGGGGGGTGAATACTATTGCAAGCCACTGAAACTTGGGTCAGAATTCCCTCCTATGTCAATAGTGTGTGTGTGAGTTTGACATAGGGAATATGGTGTGTGTGTGTGTGTGTGTGTGTGTGTGTGTGTGTGTGTGTGTGTGTGTGTGTGTGTGTGTGTGTGTGTGTGTGTGTGACAATTGTGAATATGGTGTGTGTGGCCTGTCTTCTGTGTACAAGGCTGATAAGCGTGTGAGACTGAGTGTAGGTGACAGATGCCCATCTGTGATCGAGTCGACAAGGAGGTGCCCTCAGAAGGGACGGCTGCATGGGCCTTCTGCTCCAAATACGCCGGGCACAATGTGTGTGTGGCTGTGATTGTGTTCTATCTGCAGAAGCCAGTCTGTTGGTCTCTGTGCCTGTAGTGTCCCGTGACTGGTTAATCCAGGATCTCTGGTCCGAAACAATGTCATTTTGACTTCTTCCGTTCTCTTTCTTTCATTCGATTTTCTCTCCAGACATCCCCATGGCCATGGGTATCCAAGAGCCTCTTTCTAATGGGCCATAATGAATATAAGAATTCTGCTATCAGCTGTGGAGCCTTGTGGCCTGTTTAATTTCAAAGCTTAGATTCCTATCTAGTCCTATTTAGTGGGTTGAAAAATAAGCACAATGCACATAGCTTCTCAAATAAGCAAACAGCAGGCTATTTTTAGGAGGACAGGGCACGGCCTGTTGCTTTTGAGGGAGAGGAAGATTCGCTGGGCTCTGCTTAATTTTACCCAATAGAGTAGTACAAATCAAATTGTATTTGTATATACCTGTTCTGAAAGGCCCCGGAGTCTGCAACACCACTAAGTGAGGGGCACTACCAAGCAAGCGGCACCATGAAGACCAAGGAGCTCTCCAAACAGGTCGGGGACAAAGTTCTGGAGAAGTACAGATCAAGGTTGGGTTATAAAAAAATATATAAAAAAACTTTGAACATCCCACAGAGCACCATTAAATCCATCATTAAAAAATTGAAAGAATATGGCACCACAACAAACCTGCCAAGAGAGGGCTACCCACCAAAACTCACTGACCAGGCAAGGAGGGAATTAATCAGAGAGAAAACAAAGATAACCCTGAAGGAGCTGCAAAGTTCCACAGCAGAGATTGGAGTATGTCCATAGGACCACTTTAAGCCGTACACTCCAGAGCTGGGCTTTACGGAAGAGTGGCCAGAAAAAAGCCATTGCTTGAAGTAAAAAAATAAGCAAACACATTTGGTGTTCACCAAATGGCATGTGGGAGACTCCACAAACATATGGAAGAAGGTACTCTGGTTAGATGAGACTATAATTTAGCTTTTTGGCCATCAAGGTAAACACTATGTCTGGTGCAAATCCAACACCTCTCATCACTCCGAGAATACCATCCCCACAGTGAAGAATGTGCAAAAATCCCAGTGGCTATACATGCCAAGCTTATAGAGACAAGAGATTTGCAGCTGTAATTGCTGCAAAGGTGGCTCTACAAATTATTGACTTTTGGGGGGGTGAATAGTTATAGTACACTCAAGTTCTGTTTTTTTTTGTCTTATTTCTTGTTTCACAATAAAAAATTAATTTGCATCTTCAGTGGTAGGCATGTTGTGTAAACCAAATGATACAAACCCACAAAGAAATCCATTTTAATTCCAAGTTGTAAGGCAAAAAAAAATAGTAAAAATGCCAAGGGGGTGAATAGTTTCGCAAGCCACTGCTGCTGCTAGTAGCTATCTTGTGGATCATCATTCACAGCTATTTTGGACTCTCCATACTGTAATGTAAACGTTAGTCAGGCTTCACTGACTAGTGTTGCTGTTTTAGGTGGAGCTATTCTTTGCTACTTTTCAAACGAATACTACATGATGTTTGTCATATCATCTTGCTATATGCCTTTTGTTGTGACATTTCACATAACTTGCAAGATATGCCTTTTGTTTTGTTTGTGAGGAGTAATTGTCGAGAGAAGGTAGGATACACTATGTTTTGTTTCGCTTAGGTTAGACTACTCCCTATAATGGATCAGTCATCCTCTAGGCTACACTCTACGATAAGGGGGAGGTGGGAGAGGAAGCGTTGTGTGTCTCGTTTAGGGAGACAAGGGAATGGGTTTCAGTGTTTTACTTTTAGGATAGATTTATGTTTGTTTGTTCCAAGAGATCTTCACCTATTTTCCGCACACCAAAATATTAATTCGGTCCTTGTGGTTACTAAACCATTTTAGATATGCCTTCATGCTATAGCTTATTCCATGCTTACATCTTTGGTTAAATTACTTCAAATGTAAAACTGAAATGTACTTAGTGGAATCTCCGAGGAGTTTGTAAACTATCCAAGCTTAAAACAGGTTATTACTAGGCCTAAATAACTCCATTCATCTATTGTGTTCCTACAAGAAACCCACTTGTTGAAGGATGAGCTACTTAAAGTATGCAGGCGATGGCAAGGGAAAGTAATTGCATTCAGTTTCTCCTCTCATTCTTGGTGTTATTGTTTTAATTCACAAATCTGTTCCGCTTCAAGTGGATAATATTATAACTGATACACCTGGTAGAAACATTTTGATACAGGGAACTTTTGAATGAGCGTTATATAATCTGTTTAATGTTTATGGTCCTAATGATGATAATCCAAATTCTTTGAGAATGTATTCCTATGTATTCCTATGTATTCCTATTGATAGCCTCCCTTCCTGGTAAAGTCCTAATGGCAGGGAATTTGAATTGCACTCTTGATCCTAATCTAGATCGCTCCTCTAGTTTTACTTTTAAAAATCTAGGTAACAATTTGCATCAGCCTTTTAAGTAAATACAACAAGGAAGATCTTTTAAGTATAAATATACTTAGCTTTTAGTGCATTACAAACTCACATATATTAAGTACAAACAATTAACAGGATATCAAAAATTCCTTTCATTCAACTTAATTGTATCTGGTTCAGAACATTTTGTTGTTGTTGACCTGCTTATGTCCTTCATGTCCCAGAACTAATGTTTATAAGTTTGATATACAGTGGGGCAAAAAAGTATTTAGTCAGCCACCAATTGTGCAAGTTCTCCCACTTCAAAAAATGAGAGAGGCCTGTAATTTTCATCATAGGTACACTTCAACTATGACAGACAAAATTAGAAAAGAAATCCAGAAAATCACATTGTAGGATTTTTAATGAATTTATTTGCAAATTATGGTGGAAAATAAGTATTTGGTCACCTACAAACAAGCAAGATTTCTGGCTCTCACAGACCTGTAACTTCTTCTTTAAGAGGCTCCTCTGTCCTCCACTCGTTGCCTGTATTAATGGCACCTGTTTGAACTTGTTATCAGTATAAAAGACACCTGTCCACAACCTCAAATAGTCACACTCCAAACTCCACTAGGGCAAAGACCAAAGATCTGTCAAAGGACACCAGAAACAAAATTGTAGACCTGCACCAGGCTGGGAAGACTGAACCTGCAATAGATAAGCATCTTGGTTTGAAGAAATCAAATGTGGGAGCAATTATTAGGAAATGGAAGACATACAAGACCACTGATAATCTCCCTCGATCTGGGGCTCCATGCAAAATCTCACCCTGTGGAGTCAAAATGATCACAAGAACGGTGAGCAAAAATCCCAGAACCACACGGGGGGGGGATCTAGTGAATGACCTGCAGAGAGCTGGGACCAAAGTAACAAAGCCTACCAGTAACACACTACGCCGCCAGGGACTCAAATCCTGCAGTGCCAGACGTGTCCCCCTGCTTAAGCCAGTACATGTCAAGGCCCGTCTGAAGTTTGCTAGAGAGCATTTGGATGATCCAGAAGAAGATTGGGAGAATGTCATATGGTCAGATGAAACCAAAATATAACTTTTTGGTAAGAACTCAACTCGTCGTGTTTGAAGGACAAAGAATGCTGAGTTGCATCCAAAGAACACCATACCTACTGTGAAGCATGGGGGTGGAAACATCATGCTTTAGGGTTTTCCTTTCAAGGTCCTGGAGTGGCCTAGCCAGTCTCCAGATCTCAACCCCATAGAAAATATTTGGAGGGAGTTGAAAGTCCGTGTTGCCCAGCAACAGCCCCAAAACATCATTGCTCTAGAGGAGATCTGCATGGAGGAATGGGCCAAAATACCAGCAACAGTGTGTGAAAACCTTTGACCTCTGTCATTGCCAATGTAACAGTATAACTTTAGACCGTTCCCTCGCCCAAACCTGGGCGCGAACCAGGGACCCTCTGCACACATCAACAACAGACACCCCTCGAAGCATCGTTACCCATCGCTCCACAAAAGCCACGGCCCTTGCAGAGCAAGGGGAACTACTACTTCAAGGTCTCAGAGCAAGTGACGTCACCGATTGAAACGCTATTTAGCGTGCACCACCGCTAACTAAGCTAGCCGTTTCACATCCGTTACACCAACAAAGGGTATATAACAAAGTATTGAGATAACCTTTTGTTATTGACCAAATGCTTATTTTCCACCATAATTTGCAAATAAATGCATTAAAAATCCTACAATGTGATTTTCTGGATTTTGTTTTCATTTTGTTTGTCATAGGTGAAGTGTACCTATGATGAAAATTACAGGCCTCTCATCTTTTTAAGTGGGAGAACTTGCACAATTGGTGGCTGACTAAATACTTCTTTGCCCCACTGTAGTGGTTGGCAGGATAATATTTATTTATACTTTTATAGGAAACTTCCTTCATTTTGTTAACAAGTAGGTATGTGTGGGGCAACATCCAAACTTTTTTCCAACAGATATTATCAATAAATCCATTCCAATAAGGCATGACATAAGGTATAGATACAACATCCTGCTGAAACGAGGTTCGTATCACTCTGTTGTTGAATGGACCAAAAGAGAAACAAATCTATCCTACTGATGAGTCAACAGGGTCAATAGAAGGTAGGCTCTGAGGGTCAGGTCTTGACACCTCCCTGAATAACATAGCAACACCTGAGGGAATGGCATCTAAAACAATTGCAAAATCTTTAGGTTTTACAGGCACCTTGTAAAGTGATAAGAATTCCTTATAACTGAGTAAAAGACCCTCTGAATTTACCAGTTGGCTCACCAATAGGATATTATTTCGGAACCAATATTCTAAAAACAAAATGATTATTTTTATACAATATATCCCGATTTTTCCATATATAATATCTGTGTGGAGAAGAATTGTGTTTATAAATGAAGGACCATGACAAGAAAACCTGCCAATGAAAATCAGAAAGTTTCACTGGAACTTTGTATTATAATTGCAAAACAACATGAAGGCCACCAAAAGTAGAGAATACATGAGGAATATAATTCCAGATAGAAGTGGGTCTCCTTAGGAATTGTTTTATCCAATTGATCTTAAAAGTATTTAAAGTAGTAAAGTCCAGAAAATTCCATCCACCATTCTCGCAAGTGTTCATTACAACAGTTTTCCTAATGTAATGGGTACGGTTTCTCCAAAGAAAGTTGAAAAGCATCTGGTCTATCTCCTTGCTTATTTTACCATCAAGATATAAAGATAGCGCACCATAGGTTGGTCTTAGAGATGCCTTCGGCCTTGGTTATTAGGACTCTACCTTTTAAAGATAAGTCCCTCTGTAGCCATTGATTTAGCTTCTTCTGGGGTTTTTTAATTAGAGGGTTCAAATTTAGTAAGCCTCTAGACTTCTGATCCTTTGTAATGGTTATGCCTAAATATGTAAGTTATTATTTTACTGGAATACCATAATATGAAGGTGTCACACAATCTTTGACAGCTATGAGTTCACATTTATTAATGTTAAGATATAGACCAGACGCTTTGGAAAAGGATTGTATCACATTGATCGATATGGGAATTTGGTTAGCGTCTTTCAGAAAAAGTGTAGTATCATCAGCCAGCTGGCTTATAATAATTTCTTTACCAGCTATGGAAATACCTTGTACAGGACTATTATTTAAAGAATTTGCAAGAAGTTGGGTGACTAATAAAAACAGGTACGGAGAGATAGGACAACCTTGCCTAATTCCTCTCTTTAACTCAAATCTAGGTGAGGTGCCATATTTAAATTTGATAGAGCTGTTACCATTTGCATAGAGAATCTTAATAGCCTTACAGAAAAAAAACAAAGCAAAGTCTCTCAAGGGAGTGGAAGAGAAACTGATGCTCTACTGTGTCAAATGCTTTATAAAAATCTAAAACATAATATGAAGCTATCCTCAGTTATTAGGTCTGAGTAGTCAAGTATGTCTAATACTAGTCTGACATTGTTAGAAATATGTATTTTCCTGTATGTTTCATCAATGATTGTATCCAGGACTTCTTTAATTATTTTTGCAAGTAGTAACGCTAATATCTTAGTCATTATTGAGAAGACAAATTGGATGCTAGTTATCGATGAGAAGCACTTCTTTTTTAGGCTTAGGTATCAGTGTTATTAACCCCTGACTCATTGTAGGAGGGAGAACATTGCGTTTAATACTCTCTAAAAAAGACTTCAAATAGGAAGGGATCTACTTGTTCAGAAAATAATTTGTACAATTCTGATGTAATTCCATCAACACCTAGTGATTTATTGTTCTTTAGATGTTTGATATACTCAATGATGTCTTCAACTTTGATGGGTTCATCACACTGTTTAGATTCTATATCACTGATAGAGTGAACCTTATTCTCTGAGTTAAAAAAAACAGTACATAGAGCTATACAATTTTCTGTTAAAATTGCTACAGTATTTAGCGATTCATTTTTAGTCATCTGTAGGAACACAGTCAGTATCAATACATTTGGATATAAGCCAAAAATATATGCTGGATTGTCTGGAACCTGTTTTGTTACTCCAAGTGAATGATCTGTCGGCCAGAAACCTCTCTCCATATATCAGTAATATCAAACTTTTCCATGAAAAGTATTAAACCCAAATTCTGATTGTTTGGACTACCTGGGGGCCATCTATCAGTTGAATTATCTATAGTAATGTTAAAGTCCCTTCCTATCAATAATAACAAATTGGGAAATTTAGATAACTAATGAAGTGTATATTTCTCTATAGATTCAAGCAACTCATCATTCTCATGTTTGGTGTTGTACCCGTAGAAGTTTACAGTAATGAGCGTTATGTCATTGTAACTGATCACAAGACAAATAAAGTGACCAAAGGGGTCACATTCTGAGTGTAGAATATTACCAAAGGTATTTTTCAATGTAGTGACACCAGCGGAGCGTTCAGATCCATGGGAAAGCCAAATATCGTTGCCCCACTGTGACCTCCAGAAGTTGGCATCAGCTGAAATTGAGTGAGACTTGAAAAAAGCAAAAATCTGTTCAAAATTGTTTAGCAAATAAAAATAAAGCCTTGCGCTTCACATTGTTTCGTAACCCCCTCGCATTAAGAGAAACTATAGACAAAGACAAAACAACAAAGATTATATAGAAGTATAAACTGTAGTAGGATGAGTCAAAGACATAGGAGCAGTGAACGTAAACAATAAGGAACCGAGATCTGCACCATTTAAGTCAATTTAAAGTGAAAATAGTTTATTCCATAACCTTTGAGCTAGACGTTATCCGGCTTTGAAATTCAACTCAACTGAAAATTATGTTCAAGACCAAACCAAGGGTTCTTGTAGTAAGAGAGACTAAAAACCCTCTTTAGTGTAATCAGGAACTATTCTGAGAAATAAAATAACAAATAATAATTTAAATAAAAGGGTACCTACTATTTTAAGTGCATATGACAACTGATCATAAAATAATTGAATTTTTTTTTTTTTTACATATACACTAAGACCTTTTTTGGAAATAAGTATTAATAACTAAATAGAACAATAACCGTGTAAAGTCAGAGCAGACCTGTATGCCCTTTAAAACAGTATCTTAGTTACTGTATACATAAAACATAAATACAGCTTTCAATCTTCTTCGTAAGTTTGTAAACAAAATAGGTCTTCTGGTCATACAAGAACAAACTAATAAATTGAAATACCTGAGTATTCCTGAAAAATAGTCACCTAATGCTTGTTAGGTAAACATAAGGAAAATTAGAATACCATGGCTGAAACCATCAACCGGTTCCTTCTAGTGAGATTTTAGGGAGGATATGGATTTCTGAACCGTTGATGAAGCCTCGTCCTCCGACGAGTAACCAGCCTTTCCCTCATACCGTGCTCTCTTGATCGTTGGCCACAACTTGTTCCTTCTTTCTATGTCCTCCGGGCTGAGATGCTCGGCGAAACGCATACCATGGCTCTGAAGGAAGGCGTTCTTCATAGCAGCTTTCCAGACAGCATCCCTGTAGAATCTGGCAGTGAAGAGGATGATGATACCCCTTGGACTTGAATCATTTTGCTGTTGCTTCTTGCCGAGGCGATGCACAACGTCGATGGTATCACCAACTTTGTTCTTCTCTGCAGGCAAAACGTCTTGGCAGATGCGGATAGCCTCTCCTCGCACATCTTCATTCTCCACCTCTGGCAAGCCGCAGTGTCTCAGGTTCCATTTTCGTGTGTATTGTTCCAGATCAGTGAGACGTCTATGGTAGACATTGTTATTATTTTCCACACTTTTTTCAACTTTTGCCACTCTCGTTTTCACATCCTTGATTTCACCACATGCAAACTCCAGTCTTTTTCAAGCCTTCGATAACCATGGTGTTCGCGCCAACCATTTTCTCAATGGCGTCACACCTGGAGTTGATAAGTAAGGAGAGGGTAGCCACGATATCAGAGTTCATGTTGGGTTTTTTGGAGGGTGGAGGTTTGCACAGAGTAATCGGTAAAGAGGGGAATTCGTCATGTTCAACAGCATTCGAAAGCATGATATTATCCATAGGCCAAGCGTAGTTATGGCAGTTGTCTATAAGCACGTTTCTCTCGTTGATTAGCAATAGAACGGCTAACTTCTTTCTTTTTTGTCACGACTTTGCATGGACATGCCGAAATAAATTGTCCAATTATTATTCCAGTCACAGGAAAGGTCTTATATCTTGAACAAATAAAAATAGTAATGACTGTAAACTTTTTTTTCACAATCTTTCTGAAGTTTGGTACGGAGCTCGGTAAAAAAGCGTCTGTTCAAGACGCCATCTTGGCACCTCCTCAATTGACGTTCATAACTAGATCTATCATATCAGTCCAACATAATAATGATAATTTGAATATCATATTTTTAAGTTGCTGGTTGATACTTAGAAATATTAGTTCAAATTTAGCAGCATATTACCTTAGACCTTTATTTGCAAAATCCAATCTTTGTCAACACATATAAATCAATTACTATATTCAAAAATGTAAGTAAAACCAGAAACCTATTATTTTAAGTAAAAATCATTGATTTTCTTTTGCAATATTTACTAAGCCCGTGAGTAATTTTTTACATTGTAGACACTTCCCACCTCCAGAGTAGATCATTTCATTAAGGACTTAAATCTATGTGAACCTTAGAGGACTCAGAACCCGTCTAAAAGGGAGTATTCTTGTATGAACTAGTTTTTAGTTTCTTGTAAAGCGGCAGGTCCAGATGGGCCACCAATAGATATTATAAGATATTTAAGGACAAACCTCTAGGTCAACTTCTGGATATGTATGCTGAATCCTTTCAGGAAGGTTGTTTCCCCCCCTCTCTAAGGAGTGCTTTAATCACTCTTATTCTGAAGTCTGATGAATCCACAACTAAATGTGGAAGTTACAGACCAATTTCTCTTCTGAACTCCGACTCAAAAATGATTGCTTAAGCTTTAGCCAGGAGATTGGATAGAGTGCTCCCATGTTTAACACAAAGACCAAAATGGCTTCGTGAAAAAACGTCATGGTTTTTTGGTTTGAATTGCTTATGGAAACAGGAGACAAAGGGCTGTGAGACATAGGTTTGACTCTGGACACGAAAGGTGGGATGTATACGTAGGGTACAGGGCAACAGAAGACGAACAGCAGAGCGGCTAATAATCTTGGAGATGGGAAATGGGCCAACAAACCGGGGGGAGAGTTTGCGGGATTCCACCCGGAAGGGCAGATCCCGGGTGGATAGCAATACCTTCTGCCTGAGACGATACCAGGGAGCCGGGGTCCGATGGCTTGTCGTCGATACCTGGGGGGGGGGTCTTTAGGAGGGCTGACCGGGCTCTCCTCCAGGTACGATGACAGCTGCGGACAAACATCTGGACAGAAGGTACGCTGACCTCTTCCTCCTGCTCAGGAAAGAGTGGGGGCTGATACCCCAGGGAACACTCAAATGGAGATAGGCCCATGGCAGAGCAAGGAAGCCAGCAGCTGCTGGCTACAGGAGGTGGGGTTTGGCAGAGAACAGGCAGCGCAGAGTAGTCTCAAGATCCTGGTTCGCTCACTCCAACTGGCCATTGGACTGGGGGTGGAACCCAGAGGACAGGCTGGACGATGACCCAATGAGTGACCACTGACCAAGTTGAAGGTGGTCTTACACTTGTCCCCTTCCCGTATCAGCACCAGTTGGTAGGCGTTCCATAGATCCAACTTGGAAAACACAATGGGTCCCTTGAGCTACTCGTAGGCCGAGGAGATGAGTGGTAGCGGGTAGCGGGTAGAACTGAACTGATGCTACAGGCGAAACCAAGATGAAATTTCAAACAGGAAATGCCCCAGATTTTGAAGGCGCTGTGTTCCAATGTCTCCTTATATGGCTGTGAATGCGCCAGGAATGAGCCTACACTTTCTGTCGTTTCCCCAAGGTGTCTGCAGCATTGTGACGTATTTGTAGGCATATCATTGGAAGATTGACAGGTTAACAGGTTAACATTCATGAAAATCGCAAATGAAATGAAATAAATCTATTTGCTCTCAAGCTTAGCCTTTTGTTAACAACACTGTCATCTCAGATTTTCAAAAATATGCTTCTCAACCATTGCAAAACAAGCATTTGTGTAACACTATTGATAGCCTAGCATAGTATTATGCCTGACATGCCTGACATTCAGCAAGCAACATTTTCACAAAAACCAGAAAAACATTCAAATAAAATCATTTACCTTTGAAGAACTTTGAAGAACTTCAGATGTTTTCAATGAGGAGACTCTCAGTTAGAAATGTTCAGTTTTTACAAAAATATTATTTGTGTTGACAAATCGCTCCGTTTTCTCCATCACGTTTGGGTAAGAAAAAAAACGAAAAAGTCATTAAAACGCGAACTTTTTTCCAAATTAACTCCATAATATCGACAGAAACATGGCAAACCGATGTTTAGAATCAATCCTCAAGGTGTTTTTCACATATCTATAGACGATAAATCCATCGTGGCAGTTGACTTTCTCTTCTGAAGAAATGGAACGCACATGGACCTAGAGATTACGCAATAATTTCGACACAGGACACCGGGCGGACCCCTGGTAAATGTAGTCTCTTATGGTCAATCTTCCAATGATATGCCTACAAATACGTCACAATGCTGCAGACATCTTGGACGAACGGCAGAGAGCTCAAGTTCATTCATGGCACATTCACAGCCATATAAGGAGACGATGGGAAACAGAGCCTCAAAAATTCTGCTCATTTCCTGTTTGAGGTTTCATCTTGGTTTCACCTGTAGCATGAGTTCTGTGGCTCTCACAGATAATATCTTTGCAGTTTTGAAAACGTCAGAGTGTTTTCTTTCCAAAGCTGCCAATTATATGCATAGTCGAGCATCTTTTCGTGACAAAATATTGTGCTTAAAACGGGCACGTTTTTTTATCCAATAATGACATAGCGCCCCCATAGGTTGAAGAGGTTAACGTTGCGTTATGGTAATGAGCTTGAGGCTATGATTACGCTCCCGGATACGGGATTGCTCAACGCAAGAAGTTAAGACCCCGGTAATGCACAGGTGGGAGAAGAAGAAGGACGGATGAATCTTGCAGCAAGGGAGTCCCCAATGTAGGTCTCCATTGCCTTGGTCTCTGGTCCCGACAGAGAGTACAGTCATCCACAGGGCAGAGTCATGCTAGGGATAAGGTCAATCCCGTAGTCATAAGTTCAGTGCAGCAGGAGCGAAGTGGCCTGGGTCTTGCGGAACACCTCCCGGAGGTCCTGGTACTCCGTGGGAATGGCGGAGAGGTCCGAGGCACCTTCCGAACCCCCAGGAAGACTTACCGGGGCAGGTTGTGCTGACTTCAGGCAATGGGCATGGCAGAACGGGCTCCAGCCCATGATGGCACCAGTAGACCAGTTAATGAGGGGATTGTGTCGCTGGAGCCAGGAGAATCCCAATACCAGGGACTCTGAGGGGACTTGATGAGCAGGAACTGGATAGCCTCGCTGTGGTTCCCTGACACACGTAGGTTGATGGGAGGGTTGTTGTAGGTGACTCTGCCTATAGAGCACCTGTCCAGCGCTCTAACATCCATGGGAATGGAGAGGGGCTGAGTGGGGATGTTCAGCTCAGACACCAGGGTAGCATCCAAAAAACTCTTGGCGGCCCAAGAGTCAATCAGAACTCGGAGAGATTTGGACTGGGCTCCCCACAACACAATGGCATGAAAAGGTGTGCGAACAAAATAAGCAGGAACATTCTCTATTTGGCCCACCAAAGTATTCACTCCTACCGGTGAGCCTGTTTTATTTTTTTTAAACAAGAGGACACAAAATGACCAAGAGTCCCGCGATACAGACAACTCTTCATGTCGATCCTGTATTGCCGTTCCACTGGTGTAAGACCAGCTCTGCCTAATGGCATAGGCTCAGGAAGCGGTGACTCAGCCGTCTTCGGCAGCCCTTGGGGCAGGTCGGGAAGCCTCGGGTTCTCTCGGAAATGAGAATGTCGGGAGCTTCCGGGATGACTCGGAGGCAAGGTGAGATCCCTGGGCGTGTGAGCGAAATCCAATTTCCTCTCCCCCCGCCGTTCCCGTAATCGCCCATCGATACGGATGGTCAAAGCGATGAGGGAATCGATCTCTGTAGGCAACTTCTGGGCTGCAAGATCGCCCTTGACCTCCTCCGAGACTTCGTGCAGGAACATATCGAACAGTGCCTCTTGATTCCAAGTACTCTCTGCTGCCAAAGTGCGCAAATCAACCGCATAATCAGCTACACTACCAGAGTCCTGCTGAAGCTGGATTAGCTTCAGGTCGGCCTCTCGCCTGGAGAACAGGGCATCAAAAACCTTCCTCATTTCTCCCAGCATATGGCTGGCTGTTGTTCCCACACGGCAGTAGCCCAAGTGAGAGCCCTCCCGGACATCAGCGTGATGAGGTAGGCTATTTTGGAGCGATCTGAGGGGAAGGTCACACGCATCAGCGATTCATTGGACTCACCTGGACTCTATCCCCTGTATTATCACCTCCCCTTTATCTGTCTGTTCACCAGCTCTGTTCTCTTCAACATTAATTGTCGTTTGTCGTTGTGTTACCCTGTTCTGACTCTTTTCCATGTCTGTGCAATATTAAATGTTCACTCTCCGTACCTGCTTCTCATCTCCAGCGTCAGTTCTTACACCCTCTCCAATTGAATTAATAACTTTGATCAGTTTTCTGCGTTTAAAGTTAATAAAACCAAATATTCTATCCTTTCCCTAAACAAATAAGAGAGACTGAATCCAGTTGTACAGCATCCATTTGAATACAGAACAAGATTTCACAAATCATGTGAATTTAATACCATCAGAAATTAGCTCCTTATTATGATTATGAACCCATGGTAACGAGTGTAACAGAATCCACCAATAGATGGACATCATTGCCTATATCTATTATTGGTAGAATAAATATCATTAAGATTAATATTCCGCCTAAATGTCTTTATCTATTTCAATCAATTCCTTATGCTCCACCACATTTATTTTCCCCAAAGATCAGAAAGATACTCTCAAATGTTATCTGGAGCAACAGAAAACCAAGGCTTAGACTTTCTCGTCTTTATTTGCCCTATGACAGAGGGGATTGCAACTTCCAAATCTACAGTGGTATTACTGGGCTGCACAATTTAGGGCTCCAATAAACCATACTTACTCTGGCTGCAGACTGAAATGCTGTCCACAAAAGGCTTAACGAGGGATGGATATTAGTACTCTGCTCCCTTTAAAAACACCATAACTATATGGCACGAAGTACAGCAATATCTGGGCGATCCCCTGTATTATCCAGTTTTACACCAATTTGAGGGAATGACAATTTCACTCCTGGTAAAAATGACTTGGGATTTAAAGAATGGGCAAGAAAATATATTGTTAAAGTAATGGACTTATGCAATGAAAAAGGGCTCATGTCGTTTGAAGAACTAAAATAATTTTTTTAAATAAATAGTTAAAATTTCCAGTCTAAAAACAATCTGCCTTACAACTTCCTTTGCCCACATTAGAAATGCTCTCTGTTAAAACATGTTATGTCTGCAATCCCGCTAACGGGATTGATATAACAACTACCAGTGAAAATAGAGGGCGCCAAATTCAAACCACAGAAATCTCATAATTACAATTCCTAAAACAGACGTCTCTTAAAACCTTTTGATACTCCCCATCCCGGATCCGGGAGCGAAATCATCGACTGACACTAATTAGCATAACGCAACGGACATAAATATTACTAGAAAATATTCCTATTCATGAAAATCACAAGTGAAATATATTGAGACACAGCTTGGCCTTTTGTTAATCACCCTGTCACCTCAGATTTTCAAAATATGCTTTACAGCCAAAGCAAGACAATCATTTGTGTAAGTGTATCGATAGCCTAGCATAGCATTATGTCCAGCTAGCAGCAGGTAACTTGGTCACGGAAATCAGAAAAGCAATCAAATTAAAATGTTTACCTTGATTAGCTTCGGATGTTTTCACTCACGAGACTCCCAGTTAGATAGCCAATGTTCCTTTTTTTTTTTAATATTATTTTTGTATGCGAAATAGCTCCATTTGTTCTTCACGTTTGGCTGAGAAATCGACCGGAAATTGCAGTCACGAAAACGCAGAAAAATATTCCAAATTAGCTCCATAATATCGACAGAAACATGGCAAACGTTGTTTATAATCAATCCTCAAGGTGTTTTTCAAATATCTATTCAATAATATATCTACCGGGACAATTGGTTTTTCAGTAAGACCGATTGGAAAAATGGCTACCTCTGTATTTTACCGAGAATCACTCAGAGCCATCAGGTGACCACTTACACAATGTAGCCCCTTACGGGTATTCTTCAACATAAATGCGTAAAAAAAATGCGTAATCTGGTTGAAAGCCCATTCACTGCTCAATAGGGACGCATTGGAACGCAGAGCTTTCAAAACATGAGACACTTCCGGATTGGATTTTTCTCAGGCTCTTGCCTGCAATATCAGTTCTGTTATACTCACAGACAATATTTTTACAGTTTTGGAAACTTTAGAGTGGTTTCTATCCTAAGCTGTCAATTATATGCATATTCTAGCACCTTGTCCTGACAAAATATCCTGTTTACTTTGGGTACGTTATTTTTCCAAAAATGAAAATACTGCCCCCTAGTCACAACTCCATTTTAAAGCTTTTCTCTTGTTAATCCCACCAAAGTGTCCGGTTTCAAATATGCTTTTCAGCAAAAGCACTACAAACGATTATGTTAGGTCTCCACCAAACCACAGCCATTGTCCAGCGAAATATAGCATTCATAAAAAGCAGAAATAAAGATAAAATTAACCACTAACCTTGAATTATCTTCATCAGATGACACTCATAGGACTTCATGTTACACAATACATGCATGTTTTGTTTGATAAAGTTCATATTTATATACAAAATTCTGAGTTTACATTGGCGTATTAGATTCACTAGTTCCAAAAACATAATGTGGCTATGCAAAATCACTTGGTTTCAACAGAAATACTCATCATAAATGTAGATGATAATACAAGTTGTACACATGGAATTATAGATATACCTCTCCTTAATGCAACCGCTGTATCAGATTTCAAAAACAGTTTACGGAAAAAGCAACCCATGCAATAATCTTAGACGGAGCTCAGAACAGTAGCCAAATTAGCCGCCATGTATTAGTCAACAGAAACCAGAAAATACATGATAAATGTTTCCTTACCTTTGATGAACTTCATCAGAATGCAGTCCTAGGAATCCCAGGTCCACAATAAATGCTTGATTTGTTCGGAAATGTCCGTTATTTATGTCCAATTAGCTACTTTGGTTAGCGCATTTGGTAAACAATTCCAAAGTCACAAAGCGCGTCCACTATAACGTGACGAAATGTCCAAATGTTCCGTAACAGTCAGTAGAAACATGTCAAACGATGTACTGAATCAATTCTTTAGAATGTTTACGTATATCTAGAATGACTTCAGATGACCAGTGGAACGCAAGTCCTTCCCCTGTGAACGCGCATGGTGAATGCATGGTCAACTCGTGACAATGGTGACTATTTCCTGTCTCATTCGACCCCCCTTCACATTAGAGTCATCAGACAAAGTTCTATGGATTGTTGACATCTAGTGGAAGGCGTAGGAAGTGAAAACTCATCCATATCTCGCTGTAATTTCAATGAGAGCTTGGTTGAAAATCTGCCACCCCCAGAAAAAAAAACAGGAAGTGGAATTTCTCAGGTTTTTGCCTGCTATATGAGTTCTGTTATACTCAGAGACATAATTCAAACAGTTTTAGAAACTTCAGTGTTTTCTATCCAATACTAATAATAATATGCACATATTACTAGATCTCTGAGATTACCTCTATCTCAATACCACTAATCCCTAAACTTTGCATCCTACATCTTTACCCAGAGAATATCTATTTACGTAGGAGAGAGAAGAAAATGGTTGACCTCTGTCTCTTACAAGCTAGTGCAACTGCTCTCCACTGGAAGTATGTCAGTTCCCCCTCACTTTGTCATTGGTTAAAATAATTAACATCAAACCTGGCCCTTGAAAAATGTACTTATATAATGAAAAGGAAAGCCCCAGAGTTTCATGATGTTTTGGGATCTGTTTGGTGAATTTTTGCAAACCGGTGATATTGAGGAAGCATTGGAATTGTAAATCTGTATATTCTAAATGGTTTAGTTGAACATTGGCTATAGTCGAAGTGTAATCTGCATTATCTGCGACTGCATATTGTACTTGTTGTGCATTTTTATTTTTGGAAATGTGAGGAAATGTGATTTTCTGTCATTTTTCTGTGAATATTTGGTTGTAATGTTTGTCTCTTTTGTCTCTTTGAGGTGTATGTGTGAAAATATTTTTGTAATTGTTGATCAAATAAAATAAAATAAAATTCTGTCACATGCACCAAATACAGCAGGTGTAGACCTTACAGTGAAGTGCTTACTTACAAGCCCTTAACCAACAATGCAGTTTTAAGAAAATATCTACAAAAAAGTAAGAAATACAATTGAGAAATAATTAAAGAGCAGCAGTAAAATAACAATAGTGATGCTATATACAGCGGGTACCGGTCGGAGGCAGCTTATGGTAGAGAAATTAACATTTAATTCTCTGGCAACAGCTCTGGTGGACATTCATGCAACCAGCATGCCAATTGTACGCACCCTCACAACTTGAGACATCTGTGGTATTGTGTTGTGTGACAGAACTGGACATTTTAGAGTGGCCGTTTGTCCCCTGCACAAGGTTCACCTGTGTAATGACCATGCTGTTTATCAGTTTCTTGATATGCCACACTTGTATGGATGGATTATCTTATCTTTTTAGTGTATGGAACATTTCTGGATCATTTATTTTCACTCATGAAACATGGGACTTTACATGTTGAGTTTATATTTTTGTTCGGTTTACATGGCTTTCTGTCATTGATCCTAATATTCTGAAACATTCTCTGGATATATTCTAGTGAGTCTGTTCTAGTGAGTCTGTCGAGAAGAAAATTCTATTTAAAAGGTACACCAAATTTAAAGGGATGACTTTTAGATAAATGTGTTGAAACCCCTATTGAATTAAAACACCACAAGAAAATCTGTTGGCCAACAAGTGGGAGGGTTAGCATTTAAATATGCATAAATACATTTATACAACGTGCCCAAGGGAACCATGAAGCAAAGCCTGTTATGCACCTGCATAAGGTAAGTCTGAATACCTACTGAGAAGTAGGAAAGGAGGAAAGGCATGTGTACGTGTCCCCTCACATTCAGAAATTGCGTTTGTGTCCCCCAGTTTTATCATTGGAATGTGACACAAAACGAGGCAACGGAATGCCTTAGGACCATGCGGATGCCTCCGAGCGATCGGGTAGGCTGTTTGCAGTGTTTATCCAACTTGATAAAAAACATTTATAATTAAAAAAATCTCCCCCCACTTCTAAAACCAAAGTTGCACCCTGCATCCATGCACATATTACATACGTATTATTACAATCCTTTAATCTGGGAAGCTTGAAGTATTCCTAAGAGAGAGAGTAAGAAAGTACTCTAATATTGCAGTGCATATTCCACCCGCAGCTAGAAAGTGCTCCTAACCCAAGTTATCAAAGGAACTTGCGATAAGAGTCGTTGGGGGAAATAACTGCAGTTTGCCCGAGTAACAGAATCAAGATCTGTCTAAATTGAGATCTGTCTAAATATCATCATGTGAGGTCACCATCATTACAGCAAGTGCCAAGGAGGCCAAAAGTTCACTTGCCTGCCCCAGTCTGAGAATCATACTCTAATCAGTACAGTCTTCCAAAAAAGGGTTTCAAAAGGGTTCTTCAGCTCTCCCCATAGGATAACCCTTTTTGGTTCCATGTAGAACCCCCTCTGAAAAGGATTCTACCTGGAACCAGAAAGGGTTTTTCAAATGGTAATGAGAGCAACATTACTTTATTTAAACAAAATGTTAAGCTTTACAAAAACATGAATGCATACAGGTCCTTTGTTGTTGTGGTTATTTTAAGTTAAGACAGTTGTGCTCATTTCAATAAGGTCATATTTATCTTAATCAAGGGGTATATTTCAATAGTTGAAATTACCAATGAGTGGTTTGAAATCGTACAGATTGTGACTACTCGTGGTCACTAGTTGACTGTCACTGCTCTATGTTAGGGTGTTTCTGAAGACAAAGGCATATTGGGATGGATCCTGTTGATGAAGACCAGAGATCCAACAATCCTCCAATTGTCCTCACAAAACCCCCTCAGAGCCTTATTCTTCAGTAAGTTGGCCACCATTCCCAGCACATTCATAACATGAGGACTCCATAGAACGATGAAGGTTCAAATGACGAGGTTTACTAATCTGGTCATCCTGGGGCTCCTGAAGAAAGCTGTTTGGTACACCCTTTTGGTGGAGTCAGATACAGGCTGTGGCCATGAAGAAATGAACTACAAATAACAGGAGAGTCTGCAGGAGCAACACAGCCACCTGCTCATCGTCTGATGCAAAAGCATACCAGCACCGGACCCATCCATTCTCATCCTGCGTCACATCCCGCACCAACAGATAGACACGACCCCGGCTACCCTCAACAGGACATATAGCAGCCCCCTCTCCTTTGGCACTCCCATTCTGGCCAAGCTGTGGGACTGCACTACCTAGAGGTAGCACTGGAATGCTCAATAGTGTGACAGTCAGCAGGCTAGTGTAGGCACTGCAGTAGAAAAAGTAGGTGATGAGCTCACAGAGGACTAGACCCAGGCTCCAGGTAAAGACTAGGTTGTAGATTACCAAAGGTAGGGTGAAGAGGCAAAGCAGGTCACATGAAGCCAAGTTCAACATCAGCATCTGGCTCGAACTGGATAGATCTTGGTTTTGGCGAAGGTTGACAATCACTGCAATGTTCCCTGGAACAACTATTAGGAAGCAGAGCCAAAACCACGCCAGGCTCTCCACCCCTATTTGTCTTTGAAGTATGTAGGAGTCAGTGTTTTTAAATTGACCCATTGGTTCTGCTTGTGCAAATATGCAAATGGTCAATGCTAGTATTTTCAGAGAAAGACACAATGTAATAATTCTTCCCCTTTTACCGTGCATCTTAAAATGATTTTATACGAAATAATTGAGAAAAACAATCCATTTAAATGTCACGTTCTGACCTTAATTTCCTTTGTTTTGTATTTATTTAGTATGGTCAGGGCGTGAGTTGGGTGGGTTGTCTATGTTTGTTTTTCTAGGTTTTGGGAATTTCTATGTTTCGGCCTAGTATGGTTCTCAATCAGAGGCAGGTGTCATTAGTTGTCTCTGATTGAGAATCATACTTAGGTAGCCTGGGTTTCACTGTGTGTTTGTGGGTGATTGTTTCCGTGTCTGTGTTTGTTCGCCACACGGTACTGTTTCGGTTTTGGTCACGTTTATTGTTTTGTATTCATTGAGTGTTCAGTTCATGTTTTTAAATAAACAACCATGGACACTTACCACGCCGCATCTTGGTCCGATCCTTGCTACACCTCCTCTTCAGACGAAGAGGAGGAAAACCTTTACATTAAAAGATGATTTAGGAAAGAAACTCCAAACATGCGCAACGGGGGATCGACAGATACTGTATGTCATGCTTTTTCACAGTTATAACCAAATGCTACCTGTGGGTAGGAGGAGGGCAATGATGACAAACAATACAGAGGCTCTGAACACAATGGGATGGATATAAACCAGCATGTACTGATATATTTATTATAGGAACTGAAGGTCTGTTTTCTGGGTTTTGGAGTGGAGACACATCGAGCATGGTTAGACACTTCAGACTCTTTAAACATCTGTTTCTGAATGACAAACCCCCTTCAGAACTCTTAACAGATGACAAAACTTCACTCAATAGAGTATGGGGCTATTTCTCTCCTCGTTGATTGCCCTCTTCCATACCCATTGGACTGGGTGGTCGACCGGCAGAGTTCATCCACTGCCTCCTTGACCTCTGCCTGCTTTCTTGTTTGTTTCCTTCCAACTTGTTAAGTGTAATATACTTGGCTGCCAGAGAAAAGCTTGATCGTCCTTTCCTGTTGGGTGGAAATGTCTTCTCCATATGAGGGTTAACACATGTACACATAAACATAATTGCATTTGAATGAATCATACAGTAGTTGTTGAAAGTCTTCCAATCCTAGTATCCTGGTAGCTGGAATGAGTTCAACGTTAGATTCATATTCAGTCTGTGGTCCCATAATGGCTTGTTCTATTTTCCCACCTGCAGTGGCAGTATTTCTCACAGCGATGTCTAACCCCTAATTGTTCCTCCAGCTAATACACGACCACCACATCTCATTCACCTGTTGGTTTTATCTATGGGAGCCATTCTGTTGTGGTATAACTTTATCACAATTAAACAGAACACGTATTTTATCTCATTTTGCTGCAATAAATAAAATATCCCTAAAACAGACTGGAGATTACCATTTTGCTCCAACTTCTCCCAAAGGTTCCTCAATCCAATCTGTGTTAACCTAAAATTATCTTACGTTATTCATGCTTGGATGTACTTATACTTACTTAACTAAACAGATGGACATCTCAAATAAGCCATGATCTAAATGCTGTTGTGTGAGGAAAGCAAGAGATGGTTTGTTTCTATGAGTGAACGTAATTTAACAAACCATGGTAAAATAGCAATATAAATGATATTATATGCCATTTAGCAGCCACTTTTATCCAAAGAGACTTACAGTCATGCGTACATACATGTTTATCTTGGGAGGCCCCTGTACTTTATGATATTGATGTATAGAGTTCCCTAGAGGTTTGGATACACCCTCGCATCCTCAAAATGTACTACCGTATTTCTCAATGTCCAACAAAAATCCAATGGCAATAATACTGTGCTGCATTCCCTGAGCAGCAAATCCTTGGAAGACATAACATCCTCGGATAATGAATGTGTGTGTGAGAGGTACTGTAGCCTATACCAGGCAGGAGATAAGAGTTTAGATATGATTTATGTGTCAGGGGGCTACAGGGAATATGCGTCCCCTGGAGGCTACATGCATGCACACACGCAGTATACACGGAGTGTACAAAACATTAAGAACACCATCCTAATTTTAAGTTGCACATCCCCACCCCGCCCCATCCCTTTTGCCCTCAGAACAAGCTCAATTTATCGGGGCATGGATTACAAAGTGTCGAAAGCATTCCACAGTATATTCTTTATACACGCGGGAAACTGTTGAGCGTGGAAAAATCCAGCAGCGATTCAGTTCTTGACACCTAGCACCTACAAAAAAATATATTAAAAAAATACAAAGCCACTTAAATCTTTTGTCTTGCTCATTTACCCTCTGAATGGCACACATAAACCATCCATGTCTCAATTGTCTCAAGGCTTAAAAATACTTCTTTAACCTGTCTCCTACACTGATTGAAGTGGATTTAACAAGTGACATCAATAAGGGATCATAGCTTTCCCCTGAATTCACCTGGTCAGTCCATGTCATGGAAAGAGCAGGTGTTCTTAATGTTTTGTACACTCAGTGTATACAGTATCTACAAGTCAACCCATAGCATAGCTCCCAGTAGCCACATATCCATTAGGCATTGGTAGCCAAATGCAGACAGATCAAACATAATTTTAAAAAATGAATATCTGGGTATCATAGCTGAGCTGTAGGGGGGGTTGCATGGGTTGTTGCAATACAGCTTCAATGTAAATGAAAGGTTTGCTATGCTTAGTGGAGATGAATGCATGAACAAAGGGAGGTGTGTTGTACAGTGCATGACCCTCTGGAGATTTTTCAGCGCGCTGTGTTTTAGGGACCACTTCACTTTAGACATCTGACTGGTGACATTCTTCACATGATTCTACATGTAAAATCGATGCACCCTCGCAAATTACATTCAGAGGTGCTAAGTACTCCCGGCCAGCAAAGACTATTGGTGTGTCTGAGCTCTTAAGGTTTGGGATAGGGTTAACCTTGACGGTTAAGTTGAGGTATTCATATCGAGTGGTTAAGGTAAGGGTTAATGTTTGGAATAGGGTTAATCTTGGCGGTTAAGTTGAGGTATTCATATCGAGTGGTTAAGGTAAGGGTTAATGTTTGGGATAGGGTTAATCTTGGCGGTTAAGTTGAGGTATTCATATCGAGTGGTTAAGGTAAGGGTTAAGGCTTGGGATAGGGTTAAAAGAGAAAAACTCAAAATTACAAAACAAGTGCCTAGCACTGGGATTAAACCCACGATCCTTAGAATTGAAGCTCACGGTTTAAGCCCATCCTCGACCCAATTGCGAGTCTACTAGATAGTATTAGTTGCTCGCGTTGCCCCTAGTGGATGGTAGGAAATTGCCACAGAAAATAAGTTACTCCTCAGGTCATAATTTCACCATTTCAAATATGCCTAAATACGCAGTGATGTACTAAAGTTTGACCTGTCATTTCTACAAACTTTCACACACACGCCATGTGGTGCAGTATGTCTTTTGACATGTGCTCAGATCAGCTCCAAAGGGACTCCCATTCATTAGTACAGACACAGTCATTACTCTACACAGACAGTGACAACATACAGAGATTACCCTCATCCGGTATTGCATATCATAAGCCCACAATCTGCCTATATAAGGGGATTTCGTAATGTCTATACATCACAGGTTAACCTTCACTCTACATATTATTGGCTAACCTGTCTATGCATTACCACATTGAAATCATTATGTGGTCTGTACAGTATATCATGTGTGTATAGCTAGTAGGCCATAAACTTCTCTGTGGCACTGCAAATTGACAAAGGAGGATTCTAACAGTGAGGGAGGAGGACAATGACAGGGACCCTCTCCTTAGAGAGCTATTCACCCAGCCCAACCTGGATTAGTCCCCAACACAGATATCTTGATGCATAACACGTCCATCAAGACCTGTGGGACTAGTTCACAATGTACACTGTAAAAACGTCGTCATCCTCAGCCCAATGTTTGTCTCCTGGGCCATGCTGTTGGGATGGGGAGCAGAGGGAGGGTCAAACACACACGTGCACAAATACACACATGCCGTGGCCCTGATCTGATTTCTCCCTGGGTTAGTTTAGAGGGAAGAACACATTGATCTATGAATCTCATTAGGTGTCTTACTGTTGGATCCTACAGGCAGTCATTGATGGACTGCTCCTTCACAGCACCTCTGCCAAACATGATGTCAATAGAATGCTTGGAGGTGATCAACGTTAAAGATCCTAGTGATGGCTGGATGTGACACTACTTATATCAGTTAAAATGCAGTACAGGATCAATGGTCATAATAAGCGATAGGAGAGAATACAACAATATTCATGTGTTACTGTAGTATAGTTGCCCATGAGACAATGGCACCATATAGCCAAGCTGTTTGTTAGTTTATGACATGACATTAATGTGGCTAATGTATGCGAGAGTATTTTTGTATATGTTTTATTCATTTCAGCTGCTTTGCATTTTCCAATGTTTGTGTTTATGTGTGTTAATTATACACATGACAGAGATAAAGAATGTGACACCCATGACTGTCTGTGTGTGGTGAGTGAATGAGTGCATTCATGACTGTGTGCTCACAACACGTGTCTGTTAAGAAAAACATGTTTTCACCTCACATGTGAAAATCAAAATGGCAGTTTCACATGTTAGAAAATTCCACATGTAAAAATCTCACATTCACAAAAGGAATTGCATTCTCACATGTAAAAAAATGAATTACATGTAAAAATCACATTTTCAGTTTCATATGAAAGAAAACATATGGAATTGCAAGTTCCCAAGTGAAAAACAATCATGTGAAAATCAAATTTGCAGCTTCAAATGTGAGAAAAATTTACATGTGAAAATCTAACTTTCACATATACAGTATATACTGTAATTGCAAGTTCACATGTTGTGGTGAAATAGTGTTATTCTCCTCACATGTGAAAAGGTGGTGTTAACATGTTGCAATAACATTGTTTCAACATATGTAACTGCAAATTCTGTAATGCCATTAAGTAAAAAGGTAACTTAGCCTACCTGAGTAAACTAATTCAGGTGTTAAAAATAACTACATTATTTCTTATTTCTGAGCCATCCATTCGGAGTGTTATTGTATCAGGCGCATGCCTCTTCTTCCTACGTTGGTCAGTGACCTTTGGAACTAGCCCAGAGAAAATACCAGTTAGCGGTCTGCATCTCCTTATTTATCCCTTTTAACATGTAAAAATTAGCACTGTCAGATGTAATCAGTATATTTAAAAAAATGTTTGTGCCTATTTTTTTCAGCATTCAAATTACACTGAAAACATCCAAAATACATAATCTATACAGCTAACAACAAAAATGCGATGTTTATCATGAGGTAGTCACCTGGAATGCATTTCAATTAACAGGTGTGCCTTGTTAAAAGTTTGTTTGTGGAATTTAATTCCTTCTTAATACTTTTGAGCCAATCAGTTGTGTTGTGGCTAGGTAGGGGTGGTATACAGAATATAGCCTTGTTTGGTAAAAAAAAACAAGTACATGTTATGGTACCAGCTCAAATAAGCTTTAAGATAACATTTCATGAACTTTGACAGTTTCTTCAAGTGCCAATCGCAAAAACCATCAAGCGCTATGATGAAACTGTCTCTCATGAGGACTGCCACAGGAAAGGAAGACCCAGAGTTACCTCTGCTACAGAGGATTAGTTCATTAGAGTTACCAGCCTCAGAAATTGCAGCCCAAATAAATGCTTCACAGAGTTCAAGTAACAGACACATCTCAACATCAACTGTTCAGAGGAGACTGCGTGAATCAGGTCTTCATGGTCAAATTGCTCCAAAGAAACCACTACTAAAGGACAATTATAATAAGAGATTTGCTTGGGCCAAGAAACACGAGCAATGGACATTACACCAGTGGAAGTCTGTCCTTTGGTCTGATGAGCCCAAATGTGAGATTTCTGGTTCAAACTGCCGTGTCTTTGTGAGATGCAGAGTAGGTGAACAGATGATCTCCGCGTGTGTGGTTCCTGTGTGAATAATGGAGGAGGAGGTGTGATGGTGTGGGGGTGCTATGAAATAAGACACTGTCTGTGATGTATTTAGAATTCAAGGCACACTTAACCAGCATGGCTACCACAGCATTCTTCAGCGATGCGCCATCCTATCATTTGTTTTTTTAACAGGACAATGACCCAACACACCTCCATGCTGTGTAAGGGCTATTTGACAAAGAAGGAGAGTGATTTAGTGTTGCATCAGATGACATGGCCTTCAATCATCCGATCTCAACCCAATTGAGATGGATTGGGATGAGTTGGACCGCAGAGTGATTAGAACTCCTTCAAGACAGTTGGAAAAGAATTCCACATGAAGCTGGTTGAGAGAATGCCAAGAGTGTGCAAAGCTGTCATCAAAGCAAAGGGTGGCTACTTTGAAGAATATAAAATATATTTTGTTAATCACTTTTTTGGTTACAACATGATTCCATGTGTTATTTCATAGTTGATGTATTCACTATTATTCTAGAATATAGTAAAAATAAAGAAAAACTCTTGAATGAGTAGGTGTGTTCAAAATTTTGACTGGTACTGTATATATATACACTGCTCAAAAAAATAAAGGGAACACTAAAATAACACCTCCTAGATCTGAATGAATGAAATATTCTTATTAAATACTTTTTTCTTTACATAGTTGAATGTGCTGACAACAAAATCACACAAAAACTATCAATGGAAATCAAATTTATCAACCCATGGAGGTCTGGATTTGGAGTCACACAAAATTAAAGTGGAAAACCACACTACAGGCTGATCCAATGTTGATGTAATGTCCTTAAAACAAGTCAAAATGAAGCTCAGTAGTGTGTGTGACCTCCACGTGCCTGTATGACCTCCCTACAACGCCTGGGCATGCTCCTGATGAGGTGGCGGATGGTCTCCTGAGGGATCTCCTCCCAGACCTGGACTAAAGCATCCGCCAACTCCTGGACACTCTGTGGTGCAACGTGGCGTTGGTGGATGGAGCGAGCCATGATGTCACAGATGTGCTCAATTGGATTCAGGTCTGGGGAACGGGCGGGCTAGTCCATAGCATCAATGCCTTCCTCTTGCAGGAACTGCTGACACACTCCAGCCACATGAGGTCTAGCATTGTCTTGCATTAGGAGGAACCCAGGGCCAACCGCACCAGCATATGGTCTCACAAGGGGTCTGAGGATCTCATCTCGGTACCTAATGGCAGTCAGGCTACCTCTGGCGAGCACATGGAGGGCTATGCAGCCCCCCAAAGCAATGCCATCCCACACCATGACTGACCCACCGCCAAACCGGTCATGCTGGAGGATGTTGCAGGCAGCAGAACGTTCTCCACGGCGTCTCCAGACTCTGTCACGTCTGTCACATGTGCTCAGTGTGAACCTGCTTTCATCTGTGAAGAGCACAGGGCGCCAGTTGCGAATTTGCCAATCTTGGTGTTCTCTGGCAAATGCCAAATGTCCTGCACGGTGTTGGGCTGTAAGCACAACCCCCACCTGTGGACGTCGGGCCCTCATACCACCCTCATGGAGTCTGTTTCTGACCGTTTGAGCAGACACATGCACATTTGTGGCCTGCTGGAGGTCATTTTGCAGTGCTCCTCCTGCTCCTCCTTGCACAAAGGTGGAGGTAGCGGTCCTGCTGCTGGGTTGTTGCCCTCCTACGGCCTCCTCCACATCTCCTGATGTACTGGCCTGTCTCCTGGTAGCGCCTCCATGCTCTGGACACTACGCTGACAGACACAGCAAACATTCTTGCCAAAGCTCGCATTGATGTGCCATCCTGGATGAGCTGCACTACCTGAGCCACTTGTGTGGGTTGTAGACTCCGTCTCATGCTACCACTAGAGTGAAAGCACCGGCAGCATTCAAAAGTGACCAAAACATCAGCCAGGAAACATAGGAACTGAGAAGTGGTCTGTGGTCACCACCTGCAGAACCACTCCTTTATTGGGGGTGTCTTGCTAATTGCCTATAATTTCCACCTGTTGTCTATTCCATTTCCACAACAGCATGTGAAATTTGTCAATCAGTGTTGCTTCCTAATTGAACAGTTTGATTTCACAGAAGTGTGATTGACTTGGAGTTACATTGTGTTGTTTAAGTGTTCCCTTTATTTTTTTGAGCAGTGTATATGAAACATTCTATTGGTTGCAAGAATTTTGAAAAATAATTTAAATTTAAAAACATCTAAGTTCTGAATCCATCAATAAACTAGATTTTTAAAAAAAATATTGTTTGACAGCTTTAGGTGACATTAAAATGTGAAAATGCACATGTGAAATTGTAGAGACTTCAAAATTAGTTTTGGCCTACTTGGTCGAATGGTAAAGACGTTGGCTTCTCCCACGGGAGACCGAGTTTTAATCCCGCCAGTTACAAAAGCTCACCAGGAATTTATAATATCACATGTGAAATGTTTGGAAACCACATCTAAGTAGTGAAACTCCACACATGTCCAAAAACAACATCTGACTCATGAACATTTTATGTGCATTTAGAAAAATATATATATATTTTTACATGTGAAATGTAATGTGTTTTTTTTGTAAGGGAGAGTGAGATTCACTCCTGTCCCCCTCCACAGGAGTGTGGCGCGGAGCTGGGATGGCCAGCATTGAACTTGTCTTTGGGGAATCTCAATTATTTACAATCTACCATCCTGTGGACACGATATAAGTTGACAGGAGCAATAGGAAGTTCATGAATAAAACACAGGGGCCTAAAAGCAGAGGGGGGCAGGAGGTAGCGGTGCACTGTAAAACATTTCCTGTAAAATTGACAGTAACTTACTGTCAGGTCTTCTAGGAGTAGTGGGTTTGTAGTCAGGCGCAGAGGGTTAGGAAAATCGTATTTATTCCGGTACAAAACAGTTACGCCAAAAACACTAGCCGCATAAAACTGACCGACCCAAACAGTCCGGCGAAAATAAACTGCACATCCACAAACTAACAGAGGAACAAGCCCGCACAAAAGCAGGTTGGCATAACTGGCTTAAATAGCCCTAACCAAAACCCAAACAAGGAACAGGTGTAACCAATAAGACAAAACTAACAGAAAAGGAAAAGGGGATCAGTGGCAGCTAGTAGACCGGTGACGACGACCGCCGAGCACCTCCCGAACAGGTGGAGGAGGCACCTTTGGTGGGAGTCGTGACACTTACTGTCAGCAATAGGCCAGTAAATTACTGTAATCTATTTTACAAAAATCCATTTTACGGTTCTTAAATGCCCAAACCAACAATGCAGTTCAGGAAATAGAGTTAAGAAAATGTTTTCTGAATAAAGTAAGGTAAAAAAATATATAAAAATTAACATAATAAAATAAAATAAGAGGCTATATACAGGGGGCACTGGTACAGAGTCAAGGGGTACAGGTTAGTTAAGGTCATTTGTACATGTAGGTAGGGGTAAAGTGACTTTGCACAGATAATAAACAGCGAGTAACAGCATTGTAAAAACAAAGGTGGGGGTGGGTAAAGGTAAATAGTCTGGGTGGCCATTTGATGAACTGGTCAGCAGTCCTATGGCTTTGGGGTAGAAGCTGGTACCGCTTGCCGTGCGGTAGCAGAGAGAGCAGTCTATGACTTGGGTGACTGGAATCTTTGAAAAATGTTTGGGCCTTCCTCTGCAACCGCCTAGTATATAGGCCCTGGATGGCAGAAAGCTTGCCCCAGTGATGTACTGGGCCGTACGCACTACCCTCTGTAGCGCATACGCTCAGATGTCGAGCAGTTGCCATACCAGGCGATGATGCAACCGGTAAGGATTCTCTCAATGGTGCAGCTGTATAACTTTTTGAGGATCAGGGTACCCATACAAGGTCTTTTGTGCCCTCTTCACAGCTGTCTTTGTGTTTTTTGGACCATGAAAGCTTGTTGGTGATGCGGACACCAAGGAACTTGAAACTCTTGACCCGCTCCACTAATAGCCCCTTTGATGTTAATGGCGGCCCTTCTTTTCCTGTAGTCCACGATCAGCTCCTGTGTCTTGCTCACATTGAGGGAGAGGTTGTTGTCCTGGCGCCACACTGCCAGGTCTCTGACCACCTCCCTACAGGCTGTTGTTGGGGATCAGGCCTACCACTGTTGTGTCTTCAGCAAACTTAATGATGGTGTTGGAGTCGTGCTTGGGTGAATAGGGAATACAGGAGGGGACTAAGCAAGCACCTCTGAGGGGCCCCAGTTTTGAGGATCAGCATGGCAGATGTGTTGTTGCTTAACCTTAAAACCTGGGGGCGCCCATCAGGAAGTCCAAGATCCAGTTATGGGTTAGTCCCAGGGTCCTTAGCTTAGTGATGAGCTTTGTGGGTGGTGTTGAACGCTGAGCTATAGTCAATGAACAGCATTCTCACATAGGTGTTCCTTTCATCCAGGTGAAAAAGGCAGTGTGGAGTGCAATTGAGATTGCGTCATCTGTGGATCTGTTGGGTCAATATGTGAATTGGAGTGGGTCTAGGGTTTCCGGGATGATGGTGTTGATGTGAGGCATTACTATCCTTTCAAAGCATTCATGGCTACCGGCATGAGTGATACGGGCCGGTATTCATTTTGGCAGGTTGCCTTTGCCTTCTTGGACAAGGGGCTATGGTGGTCTGCTTGAAACATAGGTATTACAGACTCAGTCAGGGAGAGGTTGAAAATGTCAGTGAAGACACTTGCCAGTTGGTCCGCACATGCTCTAGGTACACTTCCTGGTAATCCGTCTGGCCCTGCGGCCTTGTGAATGTTGACTTGTTTAAAGGTTTTGTTCACATCGGCTACGGAGAGCAGAGGGTAGCTTGGGGAGGGGAATGAAGTGGGCAGCTTTGGAAAACCAGTCCACTACCGTATGGCGATGTTGACATCAGATGGGGGAAGACCCGTGATGAAGTCCAGAGATATGTGAGACCAGGAACGGTGAGGGACAGGCAGTGGTTGAAGGAGACCATCTGGAGCATGCCGAGGAGTCTTGTTCTGCACACAAACCGATCAGGCGGCAAGGAACGCGGAGACGTCCAGGACCATGGTTGGCCACCAAAGAATTGCCGCACAAAGGTCAGGGTCCGAAAGGAACCTGTGTGGCAGGCAAGCCTGGAGGAGTGGGCCCACTCCGGGGTTCACTCCGGGGTTCGGCTGTGAACACTGCACCTCATGGACTTGCTTCCCTATTCCCCAGCTGAGTGTGGTCGCCAGGTACAAGGTGGGAAGGATGGTCTCGGGGTCCTAGGGTTTTGCCACATGGCTATACCTGCATGATAGCGCATCCGGCTTGATATACTTGGATCGCGGCCGGTAGGAGAGGGAGAAGTTAAACCGGGTGAAAAGCAGGGCCCGCCTAGCATGCTCGGAATTGAGATGCTTGGCGGTGCGGAGATATTCCAAGTTCTTGTGATCCGTCCACACAATGAACTGATGTTCCGCCCCCTCCAACCAGTGTTTCCACTCCTCCAATGCCATCTTCACAGCGAGAAGATCACAATTTCCCACATTGTAAATCCTCCCTGTGGCATTGAGGCGATGGGAGAAAAAGGTGCAGGGATGTAACTTGAGGTCCAGGGCAGAACGCTGGGACAGGACAGCCCCACTCCAACATCTGAAGCATCGTCCTCCACCTCAAACTGACGGGACGGGTCAGGATGAACCAATATGGGGGCTGTGGTGAAGCAGTGCTTGATGTCCCGGAACGTCTGGTCAGTAGCTGGGGACCATGTGAACGGAACCTTGGGAGAGGTGAGTGCAGACATGGTGGAAGCCAGATTGCTGTAGCCCCAGATAAGGCGGCGATAAAAGTTGGCAAATCACAGGAAACGTTGCACTTGCACTCTGGACGTAGGCTGGGGACAATCCAACGCTGCTCTCACCTTCCCGGGATTGATCTGTACATTCACTGCAACAATGATGTCAGCAAGGAAGGGGATGGTGGAGCAATGGAATTCGCATTTCTCCGCTTTCACAAAACGCTGGAGGACCTGTCGGATGTGGAGCACCTAATCTTGGGCTGAGTGGGAGAAAATTAGGATGGATGTCGTCAAGGTAGCCGAAGATGAACCAGTTCAACATGTCGCGGAGAACGTCATTGCCCAGGGCCTGGAACACTGCTGGGGCGTTGGTGAGGCCAAATGGTATGACCAGATATTCACAGTGACCACTGACCGCACCAGGTGGTAGGGGTTCCGCAGGTCCAACTTGGAGAAAATGGTGGCCCGTTGGAGCGGCTCAAAGGGTAGCGGTTCTTCACCGTGATGTCATTGAGGCCCAGGTAGTCAATGCACGCCAGTGGGGGAGGCAGAAGGACAGATATACCCTGCAGCTAGGGAGTCATCGATGTAGGTCTCCATAGACTTTGTCTCCTGACCCGAAAGATAATACAGTCATCCCTGGGGCAGTGTGGTGCCTGGGAGAAAGTCGATCCTACAGTCATATGGTCGGTGCGGATGAAGTGAAGTGACCCGTGCCTTATTGAAAACCTTCCAGAGGTCCTGATACTCTGTGGGACTGGCAGGGCAACTTCCGAGCCCACCGGAAGACTTCCCGGGGCAGGCTGCACTGACTTCAGACAAGTGGCAGAACGGGCTACAGTCCATGATGGCACCAGCAGTCCTGTCAATAAAGGGATTGTGTCGCTGGAGCCAAGAGAATCCCAATACCACGGGAACCTGAGGAGACTTAGCCTCGTTGTGGTTCCCTGACACTCGTAGGTTGATGGGAGTGGTATTTGTGGGTGACCCGGCCTATAGAGCGCCCATCCAATGCTCTAACGTCCATGGGAATGGAGAGGGGCTGAGTGGGGATGCCCAGCTCGGACGCCAGTGTAGCGTCCATAAAACTCTCATCGGCCCCAGAGTCGATGAGTACCCGGAGAGATGTCAACTGGTTCCCCCACAGCAGGATGGCATGGAAATGGGTGCGAGTAAGGGGAGAGGAAAAGTTATCCGTATGACGCACCAGAGTACTCTCCCCTACTGGTCTTTTAGTGTACAGGAGGACACGAAATGACCAGTAGTCTCGCAATACAGGCAACTCTTCGTGTGAAGCCGGTGTAGACATTTGGCTGGGCACAGCCTAGCTCTGCCTAGTTGCATCGGTTGAGGAAGAGGTGTTTTGGCAGACTTCGGAGACTCTTGAGGGAACTCAAGTAGCCTCGGGTCCTCTCGGCAATGGGGACGTCGGGGACTTCCAGGATACCTCAGAGTCAAGGTGGAATCGATGTAATAAAACTTCAAACTTACAATTGAAACTTGAAATTGACATAACGTATGTCTGAAAGACAAATGCTTTTTCTCTTTTTCTGTATGAATGAATCAAAACGTGTTTCTGATATTTGTGCATAGTAACTTATGCACAAACTTTTCATAATGACCCCTCTCATTAGACCCCAGAATGCTGCTGTCCATCTCCCATGGTAACTCCAGACGGGAATAGGGACTGCCCTGACTGCCTATGCCAGGGCGATATCGTCTGATAATGCCATCAACCTCAAATACGTGAACTGAGCCACATGAAGCATTTTCATAGAGAAATCTTTCCTGTTCTCACTCTGTGCATGTGCGTGCGTGTTTTTAGGATATTTTGATCCAGTGTGAGGAATCAAATTGGGTCATAATACAATACATAGATGGGAAGCCATGCACACTACTTAACTTGGAAGGTTTGCGGATCAAAATCATACTTGTCTACCTTGAAATAGTAAAATCAGTGGCTAACTATCGATAGAACTTGTATCTCACTAGTTCAGTGGCTTATTGCTGTACTGCATTAGATGGCTATGGGTTGGTATCAGATGTCACTCTATTTGTGCTTGAGTGCTCTGACTTCCCACAAGTGTCCATCTGGACAAGAGTGTTTTCAAAAAGGTTTGGTTATAAGACATGCAGCTATGCTCAAGATCAGATTAAATACACACACGCAGACAGACAGACAGACAGACAGACAGACAGACAGACAGACAGACAGACAGACACACACACACACACACACACACACACACACACACATACACACACACACACACATAGTCATTCACTTATAAAGTCCCTCAAATCTATATACTTAGCACACCCTTCTCCACTTGGGCCATCATAACCCTAACACAACCAATCCTATTACAGCATGAAAACAAAAGCAGGAAACATGAAAGCCTTAAATGTTAATTCATGCAAACAGATAACTGACTTTCCCCAAACCTTCCAAACCAGTGGCAAACCAGTCTGCTTTAACGATCCTTCCCAATTAAAAGTTATTAACCACACTCACACATGTAATTTGCTGTGACAATGCTCTGTTTAGCATTACGACTCTCATAACGGAATGCAAATGAGTTGGTGTGATGCGTGGCTGGCTGGCAGTGGGGATACATTTGATTGCCACACATTTTTCGGTTTCTGTCCTTCCACTATGCAGCCCTCAAAAGGCATTCACATACTGTCTTAGCCTGTGTGAAACAGAAAGGGAAAAAGATGCTCTGAAAATAAGGATAAACAAGCATGAGATTCAGTGTCTGTGTCACGCCCTGACCTTAGAGATCCTTTTAATTCTCTATTTGGTTTTTCATTTCTAGGTTGTCCTAGTATGGTTCCCAATCAGAGGCAGCTGTTATTCGTTGTCTCTTATTGGGGATCATATTTAGGCAGCCTTTTTCCACCTGTTGTGTGTGGGATCTTGTTTTTGTATTGTAGCCTTTTTGCACTACAAAGCTACACGCTCGTTTTGTTACTCTGTATTGTTTTGGTTGCTGGTTCACATTAATAAACATGATGAACACCTTCCACGCTGCACCTTGGTCCAATCCTTCTAGCAACGATCGTTACAGTCTGTCTGTTCTCATTGATGGTCTGAGGTGTTAATTGCAGTGTTTCTATTTGTATTGTATATAGTCTATGGTGCTTTGACAAAGAAAAAAAAGACATCAAATGTTGCCATAAACAGCCAGGCAGTCCAACAGTAGCAATTTTTACACTGATTATGACCTTAAGGATGCATAATAAATGCAGTGTTTTTTTTTTAAGGGAAACCAAATTCCTCAACACTATAATTGATTCTGCATCTACATGAAAATATTGTACTATACATTCTGTGTGATTGCAGCTATACAACAGGCCTTAATCTGCATAGTTTGGCTTTGTCTGACTGTAAAACAGTGGCAGCTAATGTCTCAAAATTCAGATACACCCACACACACACCATATCCATCTGTTTATATTGGTCTCTTCCTCTCTCCCTCTTTCTGTTTCTCTCAGTAGTTGGAAAGTTTCCTTTGTCGACCCACACACTGAAGCAGATGCGTGATGTGGACCTCAGCCCAGTTCCTCCAATCATCCCTCTCATAGAGGTGACTGAGGGAGCCATGTGCCTCCCCCTCTACCCGGTCCCACCACCCTGCTGCCTATACGTGCCATCGAGTGGCAGCTGCAATCCTCCCCCCAACCCCCTTCCCCAAAAAAGAGAAACAGCCATCCAGTCTGCCCAGTGAAAGTGGGTCTACTTTACAGGGAGATTCCTTCTGCTCAAACTCACTGTAGCTTACAATGTCAATGTCAGTAGGAGACTAAATGGCTGAACAGAGGTTTGCTGTGGTCATCAGATAGATAGCTAAACCTCCTTACATTTGAAACTAGAAAGCACAGTTTGTTGAGAGGCACAGTATTAGTGTATATGCAGTGTTGTGTATTAATCAATCTTATTTATTTATAAAGCCTTTATTACATCAGCAGTTGTCACAAAGTGCTTAATACAGAAACCCAGCCTTAAACACCAAAGAGCAAGCAATGCAGATGTAGAAGCACAGAGGCTAGGAAAAACTACCTACAATGGAAGGAACCTAGGAAGAAAGCAAATAAGAGGCAGTGGTTATAGAGGGTGCAACAGGTCAGCACCTCAGGAGTAAACGTCAGTTGGCTTGTCATAGCCGAGAATTCAGATGTCGAGACAGCAGGTGCGGTAGAGAGGGGGAGCGAGAGAGAGAGAGAGAGAGAGAGAGAGAGAGAGACAGAGACAGAGACAGAGAGAATGCCTAAGATCACACAGGACACTAAATAAGACAGGAGAATTATACCAGACCTGACAGTGACTCTAGCCCCCCGGCATATATTGCAGCATAGATACTGGTGACTGAGTCAGGGGGGGTTGGGGGACACAAAGTTACCCCCGGACAGGGCCAACCAGGCAGAATATAAACCCATCCACTTTGCCAAAGCATAGCCCCCACACCAGCAAATGGATATCAACTGACCTCGAACTTACTACCCTGAGACAAGGATGAGTATAGCCCACGAAGATCTACCCCACCGCATGAGCCGAAGGGGTGCAAAACCGGACAGGCATGACATAATGCACCCCTCCTAGTGACGGCATGGAGAGTGCAAGCAAGCCAGTGACTCAGCCCCCGTAAAAGGGCCAGAGGCAGAGAATCCCAGTGGAGAAAGGAGAGCCGGCCAGGCAGAGACAGCAAGGGTGGTTCGTCACTCCAGTGCATTGCCATTCACATTCACATCCCTGGGCCAGACTACATTCAGTCATAGGACCTACTGAAGAGATGAGTTGAGAACGAGCCTGTGTCTCCCACATGGAACGGAAGACCATTCCATAAAAATGTAGCTCAATAGGAGAAAGCCCTGCCTCCTACTGTTTGCTTAGAAGTTCTAGGAACAATAAGGAGGCCTGTGTCTTATGACCGTAGTGTACATATAGGTACACTATATATGCAAAAGTATGTGGACACCCCTTCAGATTACTGGATTCAGCTATTTCAGCCACACCTGTTGCTGACAGGTTTATAAAATCGAGCACACAATCATGCAATCTCCATAGACAAACATTGGCAGTAGAATGTCCTTAAGAGCTCAGTGACTGTCAACGTGGTACGGTCATAGGATGCCACCTTTCCAACAAATCAGTTCGTCAAATTTATGCCTGCTATAGATGCCCCGACCGACGAATCTAGGTTTGGCGGATGCCAGGAGAATGCTGCCTCCCCAATGCATAGTGCCAACTGTAAAGTTTGATGGAGGAATAATAATGGTCTGGGGCTGTTTTTCATGTTTCGGGCTAGACCCCTTAGTTCCAGTGAAGGGAAATCTTAATGCTACAGCATACAATGACATTCTAGACGATCCAACTTTGTGTCAACAGTTTGGGGAAGGACCTTTCCTGTTTCAGCATGACAATGTCCCAGTGCACAAAGCGAGGGCCATACAGAAATGGTTTGTTGATATAGGTGCGGAAGAACTTGACTGGCCTGCACAGAGCCTGACCTTAACCCCACTGGGATGACCTCTGGGATGAATTGGAACGCAGACTGCAAGCCAGGCTTAAATGCCCAACATTATTGTCCAACCTCACTAATGCTCTTGTGACTGAATTGAGGCAAGTCCCTGCAGAAATGTTCCAACATCTAGTGGAAAGCCTTCCCAGAAGAGTGGAGGCTATTATATCAGCAAAGGGGGGACCAACTCCATTATAATGCCCATGATTTTGGAATGAGATGTTCGACAAGCAGGTGCCCACATAATTTTGGTAATGTAGTGTATGTACGGTAGTACCACATCGGAAAGATAAGTAGGAGCAAGTCCATGTAATGCTTTGTGAGATAACAGTAAAACCTTGAAATCAGCCCTAGCCTTAACAGGAAGCCAGTAAGGCCGAGTCTAGCAGTGGAGTAATATGATAAATTGTGTTGGTTCTGGTCAATATTCTAGCAGCTGCATTTACCACTATCTGAAGTATATTTAGTGACTTATCCGTGTAGCTGGAGAGTAGAGCATTGCAGTAATCTAATCTTGAAGTGACAAAGTATAGATGAGCTTTCAGCATTATTTTTGGACAAAAAGTTTCAGATTTTTGCAATGTTACGACGGTGGAAAAAAGCTGTTCTTGAAATATGTTTTATATCTTCATCAAAAGAGAGATCAGAGTCTAGAGTAATGACGACGTCCTTCACAGTTTTATTTGAGACGATTGTACAACCATCGAGATTCATCCAACAGCAGACCTCTTTGTTTCTTGGGACCTAGAACAATCTTTTTTTTGTTGTCCGAGTTTAAAAGTATAATACTTGCAGCCATCCACTTCCTTATGTCTGAAACACAGGCTATGGGGGTTGGCAAATTGGGGGCTTCACCGTGTTTCATCGAAATGTACAGCTGTGTGTCGTCTGCATAGCAGTGAAAGTTGACATTGTGTTTTTCCATATGACATCACCAAGAGGTAGCATATATAATGAGAATAATAGTGGTCCTAGAACAGAACATTGAAGAACACCAAAACGTAACATTGATTTGTCAGAGGACAAACCATCCACAAAGACAAACTAATATCTTTCTGACAGATAAGATCTAAACCAGGCAAGACGAATTAGGGTTTCCCAATCTCTCCAAAAGAATGTGGTGATCAATGGTGTTGAAAACGGCACTATGGTCTAGGAGCATGAGAACAGACGTGGAGCCTTGGTCTAACTGTAATGCTCGTCTGTGGTGGAAGAAGAGGAGGACCAATGCGCAGCGTGGTAAGTGTTCATAGCTTTTAATTAAGTACTAGAACACTGAACCAAACAATAAATAACAAACGAACAGTCCCGTAAGGTGAATGACAAAAACACTAAACAGGAAATAATCACCCACAACTCAAAGGTGAAACCAGGCTACCTAAATATTGTTCTCAATCAGGGACAACGATTGACAGCTGCCTCTGATTGAGAACCATACCGGGCCAAACACCGAAATCCCAAATCATAGAAAAGGGAACATAGACAATCCACCCAACTCACGCCCTGACCATACTAAAACAAAGACAAAACAAAGGAACTACGGTCAGAACGTGACAGTACCCCCTCCCCCCCAAAGGTGCGGACTCCGGCCGCAAAACCTGAACCTATAGGGTTCCACCATAGTTTTTATCCGCTTCTTCACCTGCCTCAGTGGCCTCTTTAGAGCGGCGACCCTCGCCGCCGACCTCGGACTGGGGACCCTAGCCCCGGGTCCCGAATGGAAGGGAGATTCGGGCAGCACCGGACGAACGGGAGACTCTGGCACGGGAGACTCCGACAGGATTTAAAAAAAACTTGAGTGTCTCCATTGATCTGAGGTCCTGGCTTTTCTGTGCAGTCTCAGGACAACTGCGCACATGCACGCACACACATAGCCTCCGGTGATCCACTTATAATGCACCACGGAAGAATCCCCATCTGCTTCCCTGTCCTCTCAGGGGATTGTGGGAGGTGTGGATCAGCAGCCTGTGCCATACGTTCTCAGGCCCATTTGTATCTGTACGATACAACTGGAGAGCAGGGCCTCTGTGAGAGAGCAGCAGGAGGCTTCCACAGACCCAATTAGGACAGTGGGAAACAGGCAAGGAAAGTTGGCACACTCACACACCAATACACACTCATAAATTCCTAAACTTATATTCAACCGTATACATTTACAGGCACATACAGAGCCTTCAGAAAGTTTTCCTACCCCTTGACCTTATTCACATTCTGTTGTGTTATAGCCTGAATTAAAAATGTATTCAATATATTTGTTTTCTCACCCATCGACACACAACAAAAAGTTAAAACATGTTTTTAGACATTTTTGCAAATTAATTGAAAAGGAAATACAGAAAGATCTAATTTACATAAGTATTCATACATGTCAGAATCACCTTAGGTGTCGATTAAAGCTGTTAGTCTTTCTGGATATGTTTCTAAGAGCCTTGCACACCTGGATTGTACAAATCAAATGTATTTATATCGCCCTTCTTACATCAGCTGATATCTCAAAGTGCTGTACAGAAACCCAGCATAAAACCCCAAACAGCAAGCAATGCAGGTGTAGAAGCACAGTGGCTTGAAAAACCCCTCTGCCAGAGGCAGAGAATTCCAGTGGAGAAAGGAGAGCCGACCAGGCAGAGACAGCAAGGGTGGTTCGTCACTCCAGTGCATTGCCATTCACCTTCACACCCCTGGGCCAGACTACATTCAGTCATAGGACCTACTGAAGAGATGAGTTGAGAACGAGACTGTGTCTCCCACATGGATCGGAAGACCATTCCATAAAAATGGAGCTCTATAGGAGAAAGCCCTGCCTCCAGCTGTTTGCTTAGAAATTCTAGGGACAATTAGGAGGCCTGCGTCTTGTGACCGTAGCGTACGTGTAGGTATGTACAGCAGGCCCAAATCAGAAAGATAGGTAGGAGCAAGCCCATGTAATGCTTTGTAGGTTAGCAGTAAAACCTTGAAATCAGCCCTTGCCTTAACAGGAAGCCAGTGTAGGGAGGTTAGCACTGGAGTAATATGATCAAAATGTTTGGTTCTATTCAGGATTCTAGCAGCCGTATTTAGTACTAACTGAAGTTTATTTTGTGCTTTATCCGGGTAGCCGGAAAGTAAAGCTTTGCAGTAGTCTAACCTCGAAGTAACAAAAGCATGGATTAATTTTTCTGATGTTTGCAATGTTACATAGATGGAAAAAGCTGTCCTTGAAACAGTCTTGATATGTTCGTCAAAAGAGAGATTAGGGTCCAGAGTAATGCAGAGGTCCTTCACAGTTTTATTTGAGACGACTGTACAACCATCAAGATTAATTGTAAGATTCAACAGAAGATCTCTTTGTTTCTTGGGACCTAAAACAAGCATCTCTGTTTTGTCTGAGCTTAAAAGTAGAAAGATTGCAGCCATACTCTTCCTTATGTCTGAAACACAGGCTTCTAGCGAGGGCAATTTTGGGCGTTCACCTTGTTTCATTAAAATGTACAGCAGTGAAAATTAACATTATGTTTTTGAATGACATCCCCAAGAGGTAAAATATATAGTGAAAACAATAGTGGTCCTAAAACGGAACCTTGAGGAACACCGGAATTTACAGTTGATTTGTCAGAGGACAAACCATTCACAGAGACAAACTGATATCTTTCCAACAGATAAGATCTATACCAGGCTAGAACTTGTCCGTGTAGACCAATTTGGGTTTCCAATCTCTCTAAAAGAATGTGGTGATTGATGGTATCAAAAGCAGCACTAAGGTCTAGGAGCACGAGGACAGATGCAGAGCCCCGGTCTGACGCCATTAAAAAGTCATTTACCACCTTCACAAGTGCAGTCTCAGTGTTATGATGGGGTCTAAAACCAGACTGAAGCATTTCGTATACATTGTTTGTCTTCAGGAAGGCAGTGAGCTTTTTACAACAGCTTTTTACATTTTTTTGAGAGGAATGGAAGATTCGATATAGACCGATAGTTTTTTATATTTTCTGGGTCAAGGTTAGGCTTTTTCAAGAGAGGCTTTATTACTGCCACTTTTAGTGAGTTTGGTACACATCCGGTGGATAGAGAGCCATTTATTATGTTCAACATAGGAGGGCCAAGCACAGGAAGCAGCTCTTTCAGTAGTTTAGTTGGAATAGGGTCCAGTATACAGCTTGAAGGTTTAGAGGCCATGATTATTTTCATCATTGTGTCAAGATATATAGTACTAAAACACTTGAGTGTCTCTCTTGATCCTAGGTCCTGGCAGAGTTGTGCAGACTCGGGACAACTGAGCTTTGAAGGAATACGCAGATTTAAAGAGGAGTCCGTAATTTGCTTTCTAATGATCATGATCTTTTCCTCAAAGAAGTTCATGAATTTATTACTGCTGAAGTGAAAGCCATCCTCACTTGGGGAATGCTGCTTTTTAGTTAGCTTTGCGACAGTATCAAAAATACATTTCGGATTGTTCTTATTTTCCTCAATTAAGTTGGAAAAATAAGATGATCGAGCAGCAGTAAGGGCTCTTCGATACTGCACGGTACCGTCTTTCCAAGCTAGTCGGAAAGACTTCCAGTTTGGTGTTGCGCCATTTCCGTTCCAATTTTCTGGAAGCTTGCTTCAGAGCTCGGGTATTTTCTGTATACAGGGAGCTAGTTTCTTATGGCAAATGTTTTTAGTTATTAGGGGAGCAACTGCATCTAGGGTATTGCCCAAGGTTAAATATAGTTCCTCAGTTAGGTGGTTAACTGATTTTTGTCCTCTGACATCCTTGGGTAGGCAGACGGAGTCTGGAAAGGCATCAAGGACTCTTTGTGTTGTCTGAGAATTTATAGCACGACTTTTGGTGCTCCTTGGTTGGGGTCTGAGCAGATTATTTGTTGCGATTGCAAACGTAATAAAATGGTGGTCCAATAGTCCAGGATTATGAGGAAAAACATTAAGATCCACAACATTTATTCCATGGGACAAAACTTGGTCCAGAGTATGACTGTGACAGTGAGTAGGTCCAGAGACATGTTGGACAAAACCCAATGAGTCCATTATGGCTCCGAAAGCCTTTTGGAGTGGGTCTGTGGACTTTTCCATGTGATTATTAAAATCACCAAAAATTAGAATATTATCTGCTATGACTACAAGGTCCGATAGGAATTCAGGGAACTCAGTGAGGAACGCTGTATATGGTCCAGTAGGCCTGTAAACAGTATCTATAAAAAGGGATTGAGTAGGCTGCATAGATTTCATGACTCGAAGCTCAAAAGACAAAAACATCTTTTTTTTTTGTAAATTTAAATTTCCTATCGTAAATGTTAGCAACACCTCCGCCTTTGCGGGATGCACAGGGGATATGGTCACTAGTGAAACACAGTAAATTCATCAGGTTTAAGCCATGTTTCAGTCAGGCCAATCACATCAAGATTATGATTATGATCAATAATTAGTTCATTGACTATAACTGCCTTTGAAGTGAGGGATCTAACATTAAGTAGCCCTATTTTGATCATTTATCACGATCTCTTTCAATAATGGCAGGAATGGAGGAGGTCTTAATCCTAGTGAGATTACTAAAGCGAACACCGCCATGTTTAGTTACGCCCAACCTAGGTCGAGGCACAGACACGGTCTCAATGGGGATAGCTAAGCTGACTACACTGACTGTGCTAGTGGCAGACTCCACTAAGCTGGTAGGCTGGCTAACAGTACAATATTTGCACATTTTTCTTGGAAAGTTCTTAAAGTTCTGTCAAATTGGTTGTTGATCATTGCTTGACAGCAATTTTCAAACCTTGCAATAGATCTTCAAGCCAATTTACTGTAAGTCAAAACTGTAACTAGGCCACTCATGAGCATTACATTTTCTTCTTGATAACCAACTCCAGTGCATATATGGCCTTGTGTTTTAGGTTATTGTCCTGCTGAAAAGTGAATTTGTCTCCCAGTGCCTATTGTCAAATAGACTGAACCATGTTTCCATCTAGGATTTTTCCTGTGCTTAGCTCTATTCCATTTATTTTTATCTTTAAAAAATCTCCCTAGGCCTTGCCGATTACAAGCATACACATAGCCTGATGCAGCAACCACCATTATTGAAAATATGAAGAGTGGTACTCAGTGATGTGTTGTGTTGGATTTGCCCCAAACAACACTTTGTATTTAGGAAAAAGTTAATTTCTTTTCCATATTCTTTGCAGTTTTACTTAAGTATCTTATTGCAAACAGGATGCATTGTTTGGTACGCGGTGCAGCAGGTAGCCTAGTGGTTAGAGTGTTGGCCTAGTAACTGGAAGGTTGCAAGATTGAATCCCCGAGCTGACAAGGTAAAAATGTGTTGTTCTGCCCCTGAACAAGGCAGTTAAACCACTGTTCCTAGGCCATCATTGAAAATAAGTATTTGTTCTTAACTAACTTGCCTAGTAAAATAAAAAACACAGATGAGGTAGTCATTCAAACATCATGTTAAACACTATTATTCCACACAGAGTGAGCATACGCAACTCATTATGTGACTTGTTAAGCACATGTCTACTCCTTGCCTTTTTTAGGCCTGCCATTACAAGGGGTTGAATACTTATTAGACATTTCAGCTTTTCATTTAAAAAAAAAATTGTAGTTCCACATTATGGGGTATTGTGTGTAGGCCATTGACACAACATCTAAATGTAATCCATTTTAAATTCAGGCTGTAACACAACAAAAATCAAGGGGTGTGAATACTTTCTGAAGGCACTTGTCAAATACACTTTACTTTTCTTTCTCACACACACACAGGCACACACACATGCGCCCCAGGCAGGCACTCAGTGACTCGTCACCCTGTACACACACACACACACACACACTCACAGGTTTTTCTGCCTACATGTGTGAGGGACAGAGGGAACTGTTTACACTCCTGGTGAGCAAAGCGAGGCCCATCTCAGGTGAAGGTGTTCATGGAGAGAGTACAGCAGCGGGAGTGTATGCTGAGATGGCATTTCTCTATGACCCAAAAGAAGATGTTTTCTTCTTGACGTAGATGTAGACCAGGGTCGACCTTTGGAAACATAAGCCGTTAGGGTGTGTGTGTACTTGTGTGCGTTACCAATTAAAATGTTGGAATCACTTGTGTGTACTTGTGCGTATGCAAGTGTGTGTGCATTTGTGTGTAGTTGTGCGTCGGTGTGTACTTTTGGATGTGAGAGTGAGTTTGGGAACACACCTTTCTGTCCTTGCACAATCTTCTTCAGCACACTCTAAGAAACTAATTTATCGGAGTTTGTTACTGGAGGACTAGCCTACTTAATGTTTCATAGCACTACTTCATTCTAAAATCGAAAGTGCAGATAGCATACATTTTTAATAAGCAGGTGGTTAACATTGGACATGGCACATTTTTTTTAGGTCCCAGGATAGTAATGTTGAAGAACCAAGATGTTACCTCCCAAACGCCAACCCTCATGTGTCACTCAGTCTCAGTCTCTCTTCCCCCATTCATTTGGGGAAGTAAAGGCAATTTGGACAAGTGCACTGGTCCAGAGGCTTGGAGACAAAGTGTCAATGTGTGTACAGAAGATTCCCCTTCAGATGTTCCCCACTTACCTAGGCACTTAAAACAGACATGAGGGGGCCAGAGACATATCACATAGTGCCTGGTGAATAAGGAAGCTGAGGGGAGGAAGTTAGAATGTTGCTATTCTAGACCGAGTTCTGCCATGCACAATCTGGATGAACCAAGGGATGTTATGTCTGATAGTAGCTTCCATTAAGACCATTCATGGAAAACAACAAAGAATGATGCTTCGAAGTGTGACTTTGACTGAGAGGTCTGCTGAATGAAGCCTTATGATAATTCAGTGTTGAATATGAATGAGAACATCTCTGCACTCAGTCAGGCTCCCGCTATTCTCAAATCAGTGCCTGGTATTCTCATCCGACAAACCGGTTACTATGAAACATAGCAGAATGGTGACTTTGCCCTCTTGCTCTCCTTCATACACCGTTTCTCCCTCTGGCTGTCTGTCAGAATACCCCCTGCTCTCCCAGTGGCTCCTCCTAACTCCTTCCAGGTTTTAACTACTGCTTTCCTCCACCAATGGGTGAGGCCGAGGGTGGAGTTCTCCACTTCTCAGCAGGAATTGGCAGTGCTTAATTTTAGCCGCATCCTGCCGGAACAGGATCCGGGCTTATGGTTTGCACAATATATTGGAATCTATGTATGAGACCAATGCGTGGCTGTCGCTGTGTGAGAAGCGCACCAGTTTCTCTCACAGAACTAGAATGAGATTGACGTTCTATGATCTCTCTCTTCTCTGATAGACATGGGCCTGCAACTCTCATCTCTCCAGTGTTGCACTTCATAATTTATTTCCTTATAGAATCATAGCTGCGCAAAGGGTTTCAGAGGAGCTTCAGCACCGCTGATAAAAAAAAGATTGTTCCTAAGTTATAGAATGAAAAAAATAGTCTTCAGAAAAATACATGAAATGGCCTATAATTTAGCCACAGAGGATCAATATCTTTTGAAAAGAGAAGACTCTAATCTGTCTGCTTTAGACAACCAAAATATTTGATACATTTCCAAATATTATTAAAAAGTTAAACAAGAGAGAGATATAGGCTTTTGGGAAGAGCATCACCTGGGCCATCACTAAGAAGTGAGCTGCGCATCATTGTGTGAGTCAGTGAAACTGGGAAACATTTTTAGGACTATAATTTTCTCCTCATATTGGAACCTACAGTATGTTTCCAAACACCTAGGCCTAGGCTATTGGTGGATTCAAGACAAGGTTTTTATTTTATCTCAGTTTGTCAGTGTCAAAGTAGTCTGCCATTATGATCATTTGTGCGGTATTAAAAAAGATGCTGCCGAAGTCTCCAGTTGTGTAAATTCACCTAGAATTGCATGAAATGCGTTTCTAAAAGGCCACATTTTTCCCAGACCCTAGGCTACTAAAAATGATCCCCCATGTGTGCCTCTACTCTACTGCTCTATGCCACTACGCAAATTCAATGATATGCACACAATGATGTTTTTACTCATGTGTTCAGGTACCCTCCACTCACTTTTTGTTCCGGCACCTCCCGATTGACAAATTAAGCACTGGGTATTGGTCCTCTTCCACCCAGTCTGCCTTCCAAGTAAAAGCGGCTAGCCACATCCTGCCGGAAATCTAATTACCTTCAGCCTGGGAGGCCCCGGCGGGATACAGCTACACAGGCAGAGGGACAGGTGATGACCCTGCTCCCCCAGATTACACCACCAAACCAGGCCAAACTACACTGGTCACACCATGCTTGCTGGAGTGTTAGCCAAAGTGCTAGCCAAAGTGCTAGCCACAAGGGGCTCTGTCTTCCAATCAAGCAACATTCTTGATGTGTATGTGGATGTCTGTGCATTTATGTAACAGGATTGACTGTAACAGGGTTGACTATTTATTCTTAATTAAATCATACATAAATCCCCTTGTGACAGGAGGAATGGAAGCTTGTTATGTGCAACAGGGAGTGGCAATTGAATGCAAGCTTCACATAAAAACAAATGAAATTGTTTAAACATTTCTAGCTTATCTATGGGTAACAGGGTTGATGTGCTATGCTCGACCAGCTCAGTTTTCCACCAAAAAATAACAGAAAATTGGCACAAAAAAAAAGAAGAACCAGCTGAACTGCTTTTACGCAACGATTTGACTATTAGATGTTCAATGTTTCTTTTGATTTTTTTTTTCTCAAAATGAATAGTTTCACCATATTAAAAGGAGAGTAACAAGTTGACCTTTAAAGGAGGGACATTTACAAATTTTCAAATTTACATTTACATTTAAGTCATTTAGCAGACGCTCTTATCCAGAGCGACTTACAAATTGGTGCATTCACCTTATGACATCCAGTGGAGAAGTCAAAATGCAGAATTTTGACACTTTAGCAAGCCTTTATTCATGTAGTCTATATTAAAGGGCCCTTCATTTAATATAACAGGGTTTTAAATTTCGACTTAAAATATCCAAATGCGCTCTTTTCGTGGAACGGCCCAGCGGTCTTTCGGAGGAGTGGGGGTAGAAGAAAGGGGGGGTGAAGTGGATGGTAGTCACATTAGATCAACAAACGAGTGTGAGTCAGCAGGGGGCTAGCCCAGGCCACCACGTGGAAACATAGATAGGGAGAGACAGGAGATGTCACCCAGTACTTACTTACTCTCTCTCTCTCTCTCTCTCTCTCTCTCTCCCCTCTCCCTCTCTCCCTCCCTCTCTCTATGGCTCTCCTTAAATCCCAGTCTTGTGCCCTGAAAATATGTGAAATCACTCCAGTTGTGGAATGTACAGTGGTGCTGTCATCAAGAATGAGATGTTGATATCCCTCCATGCCCTGGGAAAGAGAGAATTGAGAGAGAGGGTAGAAGGACTGAAATATATAGAGAAAGGAAAGTCTAAAGGATGCAGAGAATAAGAGATTAGAGAGAGAGGGATACAGAGGAAGGGAGGAGAGAGAGAGAGTGAGAACCCATACTTTAATGATGACAGCTTCTCCATCCTAGAGGGGAAGATCAACCATTTCCAGGCCCAGAGACATTTACTAGTCTGTGGCGACCTAAATGCCAGAACTGGACAAGAACCTGACACTCTCAGCATACAAGGGGACAAACACCGACCTGGAGGTGACAGCATCCCCTCCCAAATATGCCCCCCTAGACACAAATATGACAAAACAGCTCTGTCGCACGCTAGGTCTGTACAAAGTCAATGGTACGCTTCAAGGAGACTCCCATAGTAGGTACACCTATAGCTCATCTCTTGGCAGTAGTACTGTAGAATACTTTGTCACTGACCTCAACCCAGAGTCTCTCAGAACATTCACAGACAGCCCACTGACACCCCTATCAGATCACAGCAAAATCACAGTCTACTTGAACAGAGCAATACTCAATCTTGAGGTGTCAAAGACAAAGGAACTGCATCATATTTAGAAACGCTATAGATGGAAGCAAAGTAGAGTAGAAACCTACCCAAAAAACAATGAGGCAACAAAAAATTCAAACCCTTTTAGACAGCTTCCTGGACAAAATGTTTATCTGTAGTAATGAAGGTGTAAACTTGGCAGTAGAAAACCTAATCAGTAACCTAACTTAAGCAGACAACATAAGAAAATGAACAACAATGACAAATGATTTGAGGAAGAATGCAAAAACCTAAGAAAGAAATTGAGAAACCTATACAACCAAAAACATAGAGACCCAGAAAACCTGAGCCTACGCCTTCACTATGGTGAATCACTAAAACAATAAAGAAATACACCACAGAAAACAAAGGAACAGCACGTTAGAAATCAGATCAACGTAATTGAAGAATCCATAGAATCTAACCACTTCTGGGAAAATTGGAACACACTAAACAAATAACAACATGAAGAGTTATCTATCTAAAATGGAGATGTATGAATAAACCACTTCTCCAATCCTTTTGGCTCAACAACAAAGAACAAACAGCAAAAACATACACATTATCAAATACAAATCAGAGGTCGACCGATTAATCGGAATGGCCGATTAATTAGGGCTGATTTCAAGTTTTCATAACAATCGGAAATCGGTATTTTGGACGCCGATTTTGCCCCCAAAATTTTTTTTACTACTTTATTTAACGAGGCAAATCAGTTAAGAACACATTTTTATTTTCAATGAAGGCCTAGGAACGGTGGGTTAGCTGCCTTGTTCAGGGGCAGAACGACAGATATTTACCTTGTCAGCTCAGGGATTCAATCTTGCAACCTAACGGTTAACTAGTCCAACGCTCTAACCACCTGCCTCAAGAGGAGCCTGCCTGTTACGTGGATGCAGTAAGAAGCCAAGGTAAGTTGCTAGCTAGCATTAAACTTATCTTATAAAAAACAATCAATCATAATCACTAGTTATAACTACACATGTTTGATGATATTACTAGTTTATCTAGCGTGTCCTGCGTTGCATATAATCGATGCGTTGAGGACTGTCGTTGCTCCAACGTGTACCTAACCATAAACATCAATGCCTTTCTTAAAATCAATACACAGAAGTATATATTTTTAAACCTGCATATTTAGCTAAAGGAATGGTTAGCAAGCAATATTAACCAGGTGAAATTGTGTCACTTCTCTTGCATCAGGGTACATGCAACAGTTTGGGCCGCCTGGCTCATTGCGAACTAATTTGCCAGAATATTACGTAATTATGACATAACATTGAAGGTTGTGCAATGTAACAGCAATATTTAGACTTAGGGATGCCATCCCTTAGATAAAATACGGAACGGTTCTGTATTTCACTGAAATAATAAACGTTTTGTTTTCGAAATTATAGTTTCCGGATTGGACCATATTAATGACCTAAGGCTCGTATTTCTGTGTGTTATTATGTTATAATTAAGTTTATGATTTGATAGAGCAGTCTGACTGAGTGATGGTAGGCACCAGCAGACTTGTAAGCATTCATTCAAACAGCACTATGGTGCGTTTTGCCAGCAGCAGATTAGGCTGGTGTAACCAATGTGAAATGGCTAGCTAGTTAGCGGGGTGCGCGCTAATAGCGTTTCAAACGTCACTCGCTCTGAGACTTGGAGTGGTTGTTCCCCTTGCTCTGCATGGGTAACGCTGCTTCGAGGGTGGCTGTTGTCAATGTGTTCCTGGTTCGAGCCCAGGTAGCGGCGAGGAGAGAGATGGAAGCTATACTGTTACACTGGCAATACTGAAGTGCCTATAAGAACATCCAATAGTCAAAGGTTAATGAAATACACATTGTATAGAGAGAAATAGTCCTATAATTCCTATAATAACTACAACCTAAAACTTCTTACCTGGGAATATTGAAGACTCATGTTAAAAGGAACCACCAGATTTCATATGTTCTCATGTTCTGAGCAAATAACTTAAACGTTAGCTTTCTTACATGGCACATATTGCACTTTTACTTTCTTCTCCAACACTTTGTTTTTGCATTATGTAAACCAAATTGAACATGTTTCATTATTTAATTGAGACTAAATTGATTTTATTTATGTATTATATTAAGTTAAAATAAGTGTTCATTCAGTATTGTTGTAATTGTCATTATTTCAAATAAATAAAAAAAGTTGTCAGATTAATCGGTGTCGGCTATTTTTGGTCCTCCAATAATCGGTATCGGTGATCTTGATTATTGTCCAGTCGTGTGGTCCAGTGCTGCAAGGAAATACCTAGTTAAGCTGCAAACGTTTTGCTCTTCATTGTAATCAGAGGGCTGATATAAATACTATGCATGCAAGTCTCTCTTTGCTAAGAGTTGAGGAGAGACTGACTGTGTCTCTTATTCTTTTGATAAGAAACAATGTGTTGGAAATCCCAAATTGTTTTCAGAGTCAACTTACACACAGCTCTGACACACACACTTACCCCACCAGACATGCCACTAGGGGTCTTTTCACAGTCCCCAAATCCAGAACAAATTCAAGAAAGCATACAATATTATATAGAGCCCTTATTGCATGGAACTTTCTTCCATCTCATGTTGCTCAAATAAACCGAAAACCTGATTTTAAAAAACAGATAAAGCAACACCTCACGGCACAATGCCTCTCCCCTATTTGACCTAGATAGTTTGTGTGTATGCATTGATATTTAGGCTACATATGCCTTTAAAAAATGTATATCTAGTTCTGTCCTTGAGCTGTTCTTGTCTATTGATGTTCTGTATTATGTCATGTTTCATGTTTTGTGTTGTCCCCAGGAAGAGTAGCTGCTGCTTTTCCAACAGCTAATGGGAAGCTAATAAAATACCAAATACCTATGTCTCCCTGTCATGGCTTTTGCGCCATCAGTACAGACACCAACACATCTTGACCACCAAAGTCCATTTGATGTCACAAAACCTGTCCAGTACTTTAAAAATATCCTCTCCTGTTGTCCTGGTTTACAGTGGTTTACAGAAGAGGATGTCTTCCTATACCACTTCTAGCCCCTTCTTATTAATAGTATCTGTTGCTTTTATACATGTCTTACCACTCGAAAGTTCTCATAATTCTCGCTCTAAAAAGCTCTAAAAAACATTATTACTTAACATATTGTAAAGAATAAACAGAGAGTAATACTGAGCCAAAATTAAGGAAAGCTTGGACTATATACAGACTCAGTGAGCATAGCCTTGCTATTGAGAGAGGCCGCCGTAGAAGGACCTGGCTCTCGAGAGAAGACAAGTTAAGTGCACACTACCCACAAATGAGGTGGAAACTGAACTGAGAGAGAGAGAGAGAATTGTAAATACAACCTACATTTATGTATATTTATTTTCCCTTTATTACTTTAAGTATTTGCACATCATTACAACACTGTATATAGACATAGCATGACACTTTAAATGTCTATTCTTCTGGAACTTTGTGTATGTGTGTCATGTTTACTGTTAATTTGTTACTGTTAATTTCACTTTTGTTTATTATCTATTTCACTTGCTTTGGTAATGTAAACACGTTTCCTATGCCAATAAAGCCCTTAAATTGAAATGAGAGAGAGAGGATGAGAGAGAGCGAGAGCGAGAGAGCAAGCGAGAGAGCAAGCGAGAGAGAGCGAGAGAGAGAAAGTGAGATATATATATATATATATATATATGCTTAATGCTGTATGTGTCCGAAGCTCTCAGACAAAGCAGCAGCATTGTGGTGGGGAGGTAATGGCAGACATACACCCGAGGGCACAGCAGGAGGAGGTGGGAGTAGCACCACAGGAGGCTGCCTCCCACCTCTGAAGCCTGTTGCTCCGGGGTAGAAGTTGCAGATCAAGGAACGGCTTACCTGCCCAAATCCTATTCTTAACCATTCGAGAGAAAAACAAAAAAATAGCCATAGATCAGTGTCTAGGTGCAACTTCACTCGACTCAGCAGCTGGCTGCCCTAAGTGTATGCCACTAGGCCAATCATATCCCACTGAGCGGCTGAGAAAGGTCTTCGACGTCGTCTCGCACCTGGCCTGCTCTACCTGTCAAAACGTATCGCACTCTGCCTTTTATCTCCCCTAGTGCCTCTACAGCTCTCTGGCACTCTAAATGTAATATAACAAAACAGCCGAGTGTACAAAATATGGCAGGCTAGCCTAGATGATGCTGAGGTGTTATTTGAAGCAAAGCATGGTTCACAAATCATGGCAGTGAACACAATCATGCCAATCACTGAGGACTGATAATGTGGTTTCTTAACCACGATAGCAGGGTTTACAATGTTTATATAGGTCATGTCTTTGGCTGGGCGTTTTCCGACCACCTACTGTACAGGCCAACGCAATTAATTGCATGACCTAAACCACATGGTACACAGACATTGAGCTAATGTGTATTGGCAAGATCATTAGGAGGATAACTAGAGGGTGAGTTTGCAGTGTTATCAGATCAAAGGCACCGGTGGAGAGGGATGACACACATATGTACTTGTAGCAGCTCTCCGGTTCCCATGACTACATTATGTTTATGGTTATTAGTCACATCGGGAAACATCCACTCAGGCATGGTCAAAGAGAAAGAGAAACTCACTGAGATGACTTTTGAATATATTATTCAGCATATACAGTGCCTTCAGAAAGTATTCAGACTTTTTCCACATTTTGTTGTGTTACAGCCTGATTTTTTTTTGTCACTGGCCTATCTACACACAATACCCTATAATGTCAAAGTGGAATTATGTTTTTGGAAATGTTTACAAATTAATTAAAAATGAAAAGCTGAAATGTTGTGCATCAATAAGTAGGCAAATCCTTTGTTATGGCAAGTCTAAATAACTTCAGGAGTAAAAATTTGCTTAACAAGTCACATAATAATTTGCAAGCAAATAATAGTGTTCAACATGATTTTAATTTGACTACCTCATCTCTGAACCTCACACCTACAATCATGTGTAAGGTCCCTCAGTCAAGCAGTGAATTTAAAACCACAAAGACCAGGGAGGTTTTCTAATGTCTCGCAAAGAAGGGCACCTATTGGTCGATGGATAAAAATAAACAAAAGCAGACATTGAATGTTCCTTTGAGCATCGCGAAGTTATTAATGACACTTTGGATGGTGTGTCAATACACCCAGTCACTACAAAGATACAGCTGTCCTTCCTAACTCAGTGAAGGAGAGGAAGGACACCGCTCAGGGATTTCACCATGAGGCCAATGGTGACTTTAAACCAGTTACAGACTTTGCTGCGATAGGAGAACACTGAGGATAGATCAACAATATTGTAGTTTCTCCACAATACTAACCTAATTGACAGAGTGAAAAGGAAGAAGCCTGTTCATTGTCATTATGGGTTATTGTGTGTAGATGGGTAAAATAATTTTAGATTCCATTTAAAATTCAGTCCGTAACAAAACAATATGTTAAATAAGTCAAGTGGTATGAATACTTTCTAAAGGCACTGTGTATATACAGTATATTTGTGTTGATATATATATGTACTGTGTACTGTGTATATATATTTATATATGTTGATATTGTGTTTCTCTTTCTTTAAAAAAACCGATGCTGTATATAAATAAATATATCGAAAGCATACTATCTGTAACACCTGATCGACACCTGTCATAAAGCATGATAGCAATGTTACAGTGCCTTGCGAATGTATTCGGCCCCCTTGAACTTTGCGACCTTTTGCCACATTTCAGGCTTCAAACATAAAGATATAAAACTGTATTTTTTTGTGAAGAATCAACAACAAGTGGGACACAATCATGAAGTGGAACGACATTTATTGGATATTTCAAACTTTTTTAACAATCAAAAACTGAAAAATTGGGCGTGCAAAATTATTCAGCCCCCTTAAGTTAATATTTTGTAGCGCCACCTTTTGCTGCGATTACAGCTGTAAGTCACTTGGGGTATGTCTCTATCAGTTTTGCACATCGAGAAACTGAAATTTTTTCCCATTCCTCCTTGCAAAACAGCTCGAGCTCAGTGAGGTTGGATGGAGAGCATTTGTGAACAGCAGTTTTCAGTTCTTTCCACAGATTGTTGTTGATTCTTCACAAAAAAATACAGTTTCATATCTTTATGTTTGAAGCCTGAAATGTGGCAAAAGGTCGCAAAGTTCAAGGGGGCCGAATACTTTCGCAAGGCACTGTATATGATTAATGTAAAAGCCATCATCACTCCTGTAACATGAAACATATACTGTACATTGTACTAATCTTGGTCAGTGTAAGACAGCACGACGCCAGGATAGCGGAGTCAATCACCACCTTCCGGAGACACCTGAAACCCCACCTCTTTAAGGAATACCTAGGATAGGATAAAGTAATCCTTCTCCCCCCCTTAAAAGATTTAGATGCACTATTGTAAAGTGGCTGTTCCACTGGATGTCATAAGGTGAACGCACCAATTTGTAAGTCGCTCTGGATAAGAGCGTCTGCTAAATGACTTAAATGTAAATGTAAATGTAAAATGTAATGTGTTTAATACAGCTGGGATTAATTTACTAGATTTTAAGGAATACCTCTGACAAAAAAATGCCTGAGGGCTTAATTATTGAAATACTAGCTAGACTAAGCCTACATTTAATGTATATTATAGTCTGAGAACAATAATAAACTATTCCAGATTAGAAATAGAATAAAATAGAGACTGCCAGGGTTGGAGTAGTACAGAAAGTGCTGTGTGCCAAAGCAGTGAAGAGAGTAGAGGAAGATGGTATAGGGTGAGGGATACTGAGAGGATTCCTGTGAGTTGGCAGAGACCAAGAGAGAGTCATGGGAAGAATATGTGCTTCATTGGTAGTCAGTGCCGTTTATGATGAGGGAGGACAAAAAAAATCTCATGAGCATGGCCTTACTTCTATTACAGCATATTGGATGGCTGTCATTCATATTCCATTCGCCCAGTTCAATGTAACATCGATAGGTTTAGGCTACTACATGATACTCAAATTTCCCCTATACCCATCATGAGGTTGCTACAAAGAGAACCATTTGAGGTGACAGACAGTGACACATTCAATAACGCCTTGCACACACTTGCCTGCATCTAGCTGTTATAGGTGTAATCATTTGTCCAACCTTTGCAAACAAGAGTTTCTATTGGTCAAACTCAGGTATGTTTATCCCTGTTTTGTTACATTTGCTTCAAAAGTGTTTCACCAGAATCAGCGGAATGAATACACCACTGAGCACACGTAACCACAGTTCACTTTCATAGCAGCCACGTTGAATTTCTTCTCGCGTCTATGCGCTCTCCTCCTCTTCTCATCTTTTCCCTTTTGTTTGTGGACTTCAATGCACAACACATCAGCTGTATGTGACCAGGTGAGAAAAAAAATCCAAGCAAACAATATCATAACCGCTACACACGGCATACATCGTTGCCACCATTTTATCGAAAATAATGTCATAGACAACATAGCTAATAGAGCTAACTCGTTAGCAAACCCGCTACAATCATGCAGTAATGTTTCAGTGTATAGTCAGTAACCAGTTTAGCAGTTACATCGGTGGGCCCTGGTGGCAATACATTAGTGAAACCAAAAGCTTACACTACCTTGGCTTGGAAAATTTCAAAGTGTTGTGTTTAATAGTCATAGCCAGCTAGCTAACATAGCATCCCTCTGTTTGAGCAGGGTGTTTGAGTAGGCTAAACTAGCTAGCGGCATTTGCTAGCTAAGTAAGTGAAACTGAAAAAAATCGATCACTCTCTTGCTCTTGCTTCTCCTTCATTTTGATCAAAACTGTTAAACTATTGTTTTTCTCTCTCTTTGAGTCAACTACTCACCACATTGTATGCACTGCAGTGCTAGCTAGCTGTAGCTTATGCTTTCTCTGATTCTTTGATGGGTGGACAACATGTCAGTTCATGCTGCAAGAGTTCTGATGAGTTGGAGGACGTCCTCCGAAAGTTATCATAATTACTGTGTAAGTCTATAGAAGGGGGCGAGAACCATGAGCCTCCTAAGTTTTGTATTGAAGTCAATGTACCCAGAGGAAGACGGAAGCTAGCTGTCCTCCGGCTACACCATGGTGCTATCCTACATAGTGCTGTTGAGGCTACTGTAGACCTTCATTGCAAAACAGTGTGTTTTAATAAATTCTTCGATGACGTGAATATATTATGTTTTTATGAACTTCACTGAGGAGGATGGTCTCCCCTTATTCCACTGATGTGCTTCAGTAAGGTGGGCCTTTTAGCATTTATAGACATGTTTGTCAATTGTACTGCAGAAATGGATCAGAATTGACTGAAAATAGAGGTTGTGGTGGCAGCGGTAGAGAAGTACTTGGGATGGCGAGGATTTAGCCTACTGCAGAAAAGTTGCAGGGGGTGTTGAGTGGTATTGTTCTGTACTCTCAGACCGTTGGTCTGGAGTAGGATTAGATAGGGATGAATAGTGGAATGGGTGGTGCTTTTTTTATAGAAGGCCAATATTTGGCAAGGCAATTTTCCTTTTTCCCAATTTATATTACTGTATAAAGAATTTCATGTAGATAGGCCATGAATTTCCTCACACACCAGTATATTAGGTGTTAATTGAAATGCATACCAGGTGACTACCTCATGAAGGTTGAGATAATGCCAAGAGTGTGCAAAGCTGTCATTTGTTTAACACTTTTTTGCTTACTACATGATTCCATATGTGTTATTTCATAGTTTTGATGTCTTCACTATTATTCTAAAATGTAGAAAATAGTAAACAAATTAAGAAAAACCCTTGAATGAGTAGGTGTGTCCAAACTTTTGACTGGTACTGTATATGTATTTTATCTGATTCTTCATAACTGTCTTTGTTTCAGAAATTAATAGACCACTTTTGGAAAAAAATAAAAAACCATCCTGGCAAAGGAAAATCAATTTAGAGGCAAGGCTCTGAGGCGAAAGAGGTACATTGTTCCTCAGTGCTGACCTCCGGCTCAGAACCTCCTCAGGTCCCAAGGGAGGACCAAAGGGAAGACCATAGTCCAGCTACAAGTAATACCCAGAATACCAGTGCTCAGGGAAGGAAAGGGGAAACAGTGGCTGCCTGGACAGTGGCTGCCTGGAGAGAAATGAAGGAGTAGCTGCACAACATCCTTGTGGAGAACATGCAATAACAAATCAAAATCAAATCAAATGAAATTGTATTTGTCACATGCGCCGAATACAACAGGTGTAGAAATTCCAATGAAATGCTTACTTACAAGCCCTTAAACAACAATGCAGTAAACAAAAATCGTTCAACTTAATCTCTACATAAGCTTTTAAGTGTTTTTCAAGGCAATTTTGTTTGCATTTTTAAATGATATACACTGAGTATGCAAAACATTCCATTTCTTTCCATGACATAGACTGACCAGGTGAATCCAGGTGAAATATATGATACCTTACTGATGTCAATGAATTGCAATGTTCGTACTGTGAGACGCCTAAGACAGCACTACAGGGAGACAGGACAGACAGCTGATCATCCTCGCAGTGGCAGACCACGTGTAACAACACCTGCACAGGATCGGTACATCCGAACATGCGGGACAGGTACAGGATGGCAACAACAACTGCCCGAGTTACACCAGGAACGCACAACTCCTCTATCAGTGCTCAGACTGTCCGCAATAGGCTGAAAGAGGCTGGACTGAGGGCTTGTAGGCCTGTTGTAAGGCAGGTCCTCACCAGACATCATCGGCAACAACGTCAGCTATGGGCAGTACTTAATGCAGCTGGTGGCCACACCAGATACTGACTGTTACTTTTGATTTTGACCCCCCCTTTGTTCAGGGACACATTATTAAATGTATGTTAGTCACATGTCTGTGGAACTTGTTCAGATTATGTCTCAGTTGTTGAATCTTGTCATGTTCATATAAATATTTACTACACATGTTAAGTTTGCTGAAAATAAACGCAGTTGACAGTGAGAGGACATTTCTTTTTTTGCTGAGTTTAATTATGTGGTTGGCCACCCCTTTACAACTCGGAATAAAGGGTTTTGCAGATATTAAAAGTGAACAAGACAGTTTTGGTAAGCGATTGCCCTCAAATCATTAAAGGAGAAAACATAAACCATCCGTTTTGAGTTACAGCAGCAGATGTTTTTTTATTTAATGCTGAATGTACCCATCAACTCAGTGGCCTTGTCGTTAGTGTCAGCCCTGAGATTGGAAGGTTGGGTTCGATCCCCAGTTTTGTCATACCAAATACTCTAAAAAGCGGGACCTAATGTATCTCTGCTTGGCACTCCACATTAAGCAAATGGATTCGGGGTAAGGCATTGCGGTAGACCAGCGTCCTGTCCAAGGGGTATACTGTACTTGTATATCAAGTTGCCTCACACTACTGAACAGGAGATAGGCTTCTGCCCTATGGGCTGTTATGACTGAGACAATGCTAATGATAGTGCACTCAGAGGTAACGTTATTTCTCCATGTATTTTTCACCAACTAAACTTCTTAAGCTTGTTGGGTATGTTTCATTGTGAAATGCAAAGTGTTCTATGTTGTTGACCACGAATGATGGTGAAACTGAATTCCTGACCGCGGATTGTGCCGTTAGGCATCACAAATATGTCAAAGAAAACAATTTATATTTACATTGGAAAATGTGTAATATTTGCTCCATTCTTTTTATTGGAACTTTCCATGACTAACTATTTTTGTTCTTTCAGGCCGAGTGCATGATCAGCAGTGGTCTGCTCACTACTCAAGCGGATAACCAGCCTGCAGTTTGAGAGTGATGTTTAACAGAGGGCTATATGCCTGTCATAAAATGTTCCTCATTGGACAATTAGTAATCACTTTTATAATCTGATTCTATACTATGTCTACTTTGCCTGCAAAAGTTCATAATCAAATTCCTGTTTTGATGTACAGATCTGTCACAGAAACCATATGCTACTTGTATGTGAAGATGAATTTGCTGTATGTATTGATGTCCTTCTCTAAAGGGATGCAGTAATGAATCAGTGTATTTAAGTGACTCTGTATATTCATTTCAGGGAAGAGACTTGTATGCTGCCCTGACAAATGAGGCCTTTGAGGAGTTCCGACATGCTATGTCGGAACTTGATATGTTGCGCAGTCTGGCCCCAGAAACTGCAGATGGAACCCAGTACCCGCTCTGTCCCAAGGTTTGTTGTATGTTTTGGGCCTATTTAATTTGTTTAACCACCCCAAAAAACACATTTAAGGCCTAAGATATCAATTGTGATGTCTCCCTCTTTAATAAACAGAAATGATCTATTAGAAACATCTCTGTTCCATTTTTGTCAAACAATTATACAGACTAACAGACCTCCAGTCTTTCATTTTATTTGTTTACTGGGATCCCCGTGGTCTGTTACAAAACAGCAGCTACTCTTCCTGGGGTCCAAAAACTATAAAGCAAGTATATTTGACATCTCTTTACAGGACAATGGAACAGTGGTGGTAGCAACGAAAGGGCTTTTAGGTTTGCCTAGGAAGAAATAGTCTGGATCAAGTTATCAGCAACCAAAACATAAGGAAAGGGGGGGAGACGGACAATCACAAGGACAGGTGAAACAGATCAGGGCGGGACAGCAGAGTAACAGATTGAGGATCAATCTGGAGGTAACCTTCAGTCTGGTGCTAGAACGGAGGTTCCTCTGTGGCCTGATAACACAATACTAATTTTTTATTTTTGGTTGTTCCTGAACTTGGTTTCTGTTGCTTATGATCTATTGTTGGATGGTAACAGAGTAATTGTATAGCAGCTTTTGTCATTTTCAAATGTTTTATTGTTTAGATTGAATTACCTTCAACATATTTCGCCACGGGCGATAGTAGCATAAAACAAATTGTGAAGGACTACAACCTGAGGAGACAAGGTTCGTCCTCAGAGCTCCCACGGGCCCTGGTGTATGAGCATGCAGTGCAGGTGGACAGCACTGTTTGTTAATGGAGAGCAGGAGGAGCAGAGTATGATGGGGAGTTTCACCTCAAGCAAAGGCTCTTTGTGCTCCATTCCCTCAGAAAGCGGGCGTATGAAGAGAAGCGGTACACTGAGGAGTGGAGAACTTTTTATAAATAGGTCATTAGGCTTTTAGCTAGGGTTGAATATACTCAGTAAACTTTGGAAACAGCTTGATTGTACCACTAGAGACTTTTAATGATAAGAATAAGCTTATATTTGATTGATCAGAGAGTTTATGTCCACATGCCAAGCCAACAGGCTTTGGGCGAGAGCTTAAAACGCATCAGTTGTTCACTATCTGAACGCCTGAATCACTACTTTCGCTAGGGTTAACCATACTTATCATATACGCCAGGCTACACATATTCATATACAGCATACATAGGCCTACAAGTTGTTGACATTTAAATGAAATGTTCCCGCTTTCGCGGAGACTACATTCACGGTGAATGCTGCATACATCGGCTCAATCAGAAATTCCCTTTACATTTCTATAGCCTATGTCTCAGCTGTGATTCTTTCAGAATTTTCTGATTAATCAATTCTTGTTGCTCTATCGTTCTTTCATTTAAACCGCAACTACGTTTTCGTATATAACGTCGGATTGTTTTAAATAATGTATGTAACAAATAGGCTAACAACTGACATTGTTACAGAAACCAGAAGAGTTGTGAACTACAAATATGGCGCCATATTTTGTAGTTTTTTCTCCTAACCCTAACCCTTGCTCGGTTGATCTTCTTTATCAATATCTTCACCAATATCATTCCAATTGACGTGTAATATGACATGTACCTTCATTAATACCTAAATAAAGCTGTATTACATCAGCACATGCCATTTCAATGTGCACTTTTTTAAATGTGTTTTTCTGTTATTAAGATTCAAGCTTGAAATGTGGGGCTGACATTATTTAATAGGTGTCCCTTAGTGAACCTTCATGTTCAGCTACGTTATGATATGTCAATCTATTCATGATTTACAAATCATTAAAGTGTGGTTAACATTGACCTTTAGGGGGCACCACTGAGCCCCCCATGTGCACCAGGGTTATGGGGTAGGAGGAAAAGAAATCAGAATCATCCCAAATACGTATTCGTGCCAAACACCAAGTCTAAGCTACAAAAGACAAGAAAGTCTATCTTTGCATACATAACCAGATCTGGCATGATAAACACATGGGTTTTAGGACGTCAAAAGCTGAATAATAGTTCAAACAAGTATGTAAATGTATATATTAAACTGAAATTATATCGACATTAGAGCCTCAAAAAATACAAATAAATATATAATGTGTGGCCATTAAACCCCCTATAGCCTATGCCGGGACATTATCAAATCAAATCGTATTTGTCACGTGCGCTGAATACAAAAGCTGTAGACCTTACAGTGAAATGTGTACTTACAAGCCCTTAACCAAAAATACAGTTAGAAGAAAACTACCAAAAATAAATAATTCAAGAGTAGCAGTAAAATAACAATAGCGGCCCTATGTCTATTTAGGATATTGCTTGACAATGATGCACTGAATTCATTATCAGGGGCAGCAGCGTAGCCTAGTGGTTAGAGCGTTGGACTAGTGACCGGAAGGTTGCGAGTTCAAACCCCCGAGCACAAGGTACAAATCTGAACAGGCAGTTAACCCACTGTTCCCAGGCCGTCATTGAAAATAAGAATGTGTTCTTAACTGACTTGCCTGGTTAAATAAAGGTTAAAAAAAAAAAAAAAAAAAAATTCAAATGCAGATGGCAGTGCCATGATGTGTTTTAACTTTTGATGAAGTTTGCCAAGGACAAGTAGGGCTCAAGCAGATGGACACATGTTATCCATCCACATATATTTCCTCTATGCTGCAGCACCACATGATGCAAGCAGCCTACCACCACACGTGTTAGAACATAGCCTATATTAAAACCATGCAAATAAGTGTATGTTGACATATAGACGTAGGTCAATGTCAAGTAGTAGCCTATAGAGCCTAAGCAGATAGATGCACCTGTCGCATCCTTAAGCCTATAATAAACTCCACCATAAAGATGTGCTTAATATCGCATAGGCCGATTAGGCTATTGAGTAGGCGATTTGAAGGAATGTCGGCCATATAACAACATCGACTGTTGTTCTCTGTTACGAATCGATCAAACATATTGGCCTTAAGTAGACTACAATTTCTACAAGTAGGATAATATAGTGGAAAGTGGACTACTAGTGGTTCATTCTGTTGTGCAGCTGCATGTTTTGGATGCTAGGCCTATGATTTTTCTTAATCATCCTTTTTTGACGTTACTTACTGTATATTTCTCTGACTTCTTGTCTGTCTGCCATACAAATTCATCAGGAGAAAGTAGACCCACAGGAGGCTCCCGGCTGTCACCTAGGCGTAAATGGTGCAACATTCAGCCCCTCCAAAACTCCCTAATTAATCTGACACACACCTCACGCAGGTCCACTGATGTTGGGATCACTATTTCAATTTGCCTACAGATTCAATAGAATTTGTATTTCAAAATGCAATATTCTCATACATTTTGATAATTTTTTCCAAATTTTTCTCAAGAGACATTCACTAAGAGACTATAAGTTGTTCAGACCAATGTGTTTCTCTAACATGTTAACATAGTGCCATGTGACTATAGCCTTTAGCCTACCACTATAGCCTACTGTAAAATCATATCCTGCTTTAGGCTAAATACTATAGTTTTCTGTGTACTTCAATAGGACAAATGGAAAGAGTACCTACTGTATGTCCTACCATTCAAAATGGTGGTGTTGTGTACCTACAATGCACTGTTTAAATGTATTTTAAAAAGTATTTAGTCAGCCACCAATTGTGTAAGTTCTCCCACTTAAAAAGATGAGGGAGGGTTGTAATTTTCATCATAGGTACACTTCAACTATGACAGACAAAATGAGAAAAGAAATCCAGAAAATCACATTGTAGGATTTTTAATGAATTTATTTACAAATTATGGTGGAAAATAAGTATTTGGTCACCTACAAACAAGCAAGATTTCTGGCTCTCACAGACCTGTAACTTCTTCTTTAAGAGGCTCCTCTGTCCTCCACTCGTTACCTGTATTAATGGCACCTATTTGAACTTGTTATCAGTATAAAAGACACCTGTCCACAACCTCAAATAGTCACACTCCAAACTCCACTAGGGCCAAGACCAAAGAGCTGTCAAAGGACACCAGAAACAAAATTGTAGACCTGCACCAGGCTGGGAAGACTGAATCTGCAATAGGTAAGCAGCTTGGTTTGAAGAAATCAACTGTGGGAGCAATTATTAGGAAATGGAAGACATACAAGACCACTGATAATCTCCCTCGATCTGGGGCTCCACGCAAGATCTCACCCCGTGGGGTCAAAATGATCACAAGAACGGTGAGCAAAAATCCCAGAACCACACGGGGGGACCTAGTGAATGACCTGCAGAGAGCTGGGACCAAAAGTAACAAAGCCTACCAGTAACACACTACGCCGCCAGTGACTCAAATCCTGCAGTGCCAGACGTGTCCCCCTGCTTAAGCCAGTACATGTCCAGGCCCGTCTGAAGTTTGCTAAAGAGCATTTGGATGATCCAGAAGAAGATTGGGAGAATGTCATATGGTCAGATGAAACCAAAATATAACTTTTTGGTAAAAACTCAACTCGTCGTGTTTGGAGGACAAAGAATGCTGAGTTGCATCCAAAGAACACCATACCTACTGTGAAGCATGGGGGTGGAAACATCATGCTTTGGGGCTGTTTTTCTGCAAAGGGACCAGGACGACTGATCCGTGTAAAGGAAAGAATGAATGGGGCCATGTATCGTGAGATTTTGAGATTTTCAGCAAGGTCATTGAAGATGAAACGTGGCTGGGTCTTTCAGCATGACAATGATCCCAAACACACCGCCCGGGCAACGAAGGAGTGGCTTCATAAGAAGCATTTCAAGGTCCTGGAGTGGCCTAGCCAGTCTCCAGATCTCAACCCCATAGAAAGTCTTTGGAGGGAGTTGAAAGTCCGTGTTGCCCAGCAACTGCCCCAAAACATCACTGCTCTAGAGGAGATCTGCATGGAGGAATGGGCCAAAATACCAGCAACACTGTGTGAAAACCTTGTGAAGACTTACAGAAAACGCTTGACCTCTGTCATCGCCAACAAAGGGTATATAACAAAGTATTGAGATAAACTTTTGCTATTGACCAAATGCTTATTTTCCACCATAATTTGCAAATAAATTCAGAAAATCACATTGTAGGATTTTTAATGGATTTCTTTTTCTCATTTTGTCTGTCATAGTTGAAGTGTACCTATGATGAAAATTACAGGCCTCTCTCATCTTTTTAAGTGTGAGAACTTGCACAATTGGTGGCTGACTAAATACGTTTTTGCCCCACTGTATGTCAAGTATACATTTCATTGGAAAATTGAACAAAAACAAGACAGAATGAGAAAAAATAATTTCGAATTTGAAGTCCCCTGCCTTTGCCAGTATGTCTTCCAGCTGTTTCTTTTCATAAGATGACGGTCGCTTGATGGTTAAGTCATGCCCCAGATATCGAATTTACGGTCCTCTCCTCAAAAGAGCAATAAGGGAACCAACCTTTTCCACCACATTCATCGAACAGGGAAGACACAGAGAGCTTGGCGTGGATAACATACACTACCGTTCAAAAGTTTGGTGCAGGGTAGCCTAGTGGTTAGAGAGTTGGACTAGTTACCGAAAGGTTGCAAGTTCAAATCCCCGAGCTGACAAGGTACAAATCTGTCGTTCTGCCCCTGAACAGGCAGTTAACCCACTGTTCCTAGGCCGTCATTGAAAATAAGAATTTGTTCTTAACTGACTTGCCTAGTTAAATAAAGGTAAATAATAAAATATTAGAAATGTCCTTGTTTTTGAAAAAGCACATTTTTTGTAGATTAAATTAACATCAAATTGATCAGAAATACATTGTTAATGTTGTAAATGACTATTGTAGCTGGAAACGACGGATTTTTAATGGAGTATCTACACACAGGCGTACAGAGGCCGATTATCAGAAACCATCACTCCTGTGTTCCAATGGCATGTTGTGTTAGCAAATGCAAGTTCATCATTTTAAAAGGCTAATTGATCATTACAAAATCCTTTTGCAATTATGTTAGCACAGCTGAAAACTGTTGTTCTGATTAAAGAAGCAATAAAACTGTCTTTCTTTAGACTAGTTGAGTATCTAGAGCTTCTGTGGGTTCGATTACAGGCTCAAAATGGCCAGAAACAAATAACTTTCTTCTGAAACTCATCAGTCTATTGTTGTTCTGAGAAATGAAAGCTATTCTATGTGAGAAATTGCCAAGAAACTGAAGACGCTGTGTACTACTCCCTTCACGGAACAGTGCAAACTGTCTCTAGCCAGAATAGAATGAGGAGTGGGAGGCCATGGTGCACAACTGAGCAAGAGGACAAGTGCATTAGAGTGTCTAGTTTGAGAAACAGACGCCTCACAAGTTCTCAACTGGCAGCTTCTTTAAATTGTACCCACAAAACACCAGTCTCAACGTCAACAGTAAAGAGGCAACTCCGGGATGCTGGCCTTCTAGGCAGAGTTCCTATGTCCAGTGTCTGTGTTCTTTTGCCCATCTTAATCTTTTTTTATTGGCCAGTCTGAGATATGGCTTTTTCTTTGCAACTCTGCCTAGAAGGCCAGTTGAGGACTTGTGAGGCGTCTAGTTTGAGAAACACACTCCAATGTACTTGTCCTCTTGCTCAGTTGTGCACCGTGGTCATCAACTTTTCTTGCCCTAACGTCTTCAGTCATCTGTCCTTTATCCCTTGACTCCCTGAGCTCCTCAGCCATCTTCTGGAATTTCCTCCTCTCCATCTCACCTAAACTCCCCCACCTGCCATTGAGGGTTGTAGGGTCACCTGAGATGACAATATTGTATACTGATGTCAACTATAATAGAGGATATTGTCGTGGTGAAAGTGTTGTGCGCTATTGGCTTACTTGACCAATACAGGATCACCTTCAAACTGCTAATGCTCACCTACAAAGCACCCAATGGACTGGCGCCATCATACGTTACTGACCTTCTGCACCCCTACATTCCGACCTGCTCACTGCACTCCTCTAACAATGGCCTCCTCATAATTCCTTGCACCAGGCTCCGCACCATAGGAGACGTTGCATTTAGCAATGTAGCCCCTCAAAATAGCACACAAAAACGTACAAAAACTGTCACAAATCTCTGGTTTATTGTACCGATGCGGTAGTACAAGACAATGGGCGCTCTTGCTCCAGCGCCACGGGATACAGTTCTACCGTGACGAGCTAAGGCGAGCATACCATGTTCTTTCACTATTTAAATCAGATATTCAACTGATTAACAGGCCATATACAGTAGGTTATAAACACACAATAACACACGTGACCCATGATATATCAATATTATAAAGTTATTATAGTCCACACATAATATTATCTAATAATATACGCCATTATTAAGCAGACACTTTTAAGCGACTTAGTCATGCAACTTAGGCATGTGTAGCTTAACCTCTTTCTAAATATGTTGAAAACAAATTGCTTGATGTAATGAAGAGCACAAGTGTAATAAAACAATTCACTTTTAAATGGTTCTCTAATTAAACATCACGGAATACCCAAGTCGAATGTTTGATTGGTGTGACATGCGTCACCTAATTGTGATTGTGCCTACATGAGTCTCGTTATTGGTGGGTGGGGTTCTCCCTATACATTTCCAGTGTTTCCCAGTGGCCAGAGGATTCCCCTTAAATTGTAAAGGTTGGAGTGCCTTCAGAGGACAAGAGAAGTGAAGGTGACTTAGACCAAATTTCCAGTAAAGGCAGCCTGGTAGTTGAATTGTAAGTACGGCAAAAGTATGACCTCCAGTATGACCTCCAGCTAGGATCAACTCTCCTTCACCCTGGGCACGCCTCCCTAAACCTTTGTATGCATTGCTGTTTCTAATTTAAAGTGAAAGCTAATAAGTATATATTGGTGATAGGATCATTGTAAGAAGATTGTGTGATATTAATGTGGAGTGCTCCAATGGTGATTATAGAGATGTGACTCTCTAATATTGGTGCTGAAAGATATTGGTGCTTCAGAAAATCTGCTGTTTATTTGAAATCTAGCTAATTGCATTCAGCTGTATCAAGGGCTTTGTGATTCGTTGGCCAGGCAATTCAGGTGTGAGTGCCGGGCTGGATAAAAAAAGATTTCTTACTGTTCACTTGGAAACTAATTAAGAAACATGGCATCACTTTGTACTTACTGCTATGTAACTGCTATGTAATTACAGTCAAGCAGTACTGGTTGTTAGATAACAAAACAACTCTAGTCAACATGTTTCAGAACAATGTTGATACTGCATTTATTATTGTGTACTAGTTATATAGGTGTGAGGGCAGCTTGATGTTGCGTGACTAGATACACTGTCATTACCACTTACTGTAGGCATCCCATCTCACAACTGCTGAATTATTATGGATTGACAAGTGATTTGTAGTGAGCCACATAGTTTTAAGTAATAGATTTCTGAATACATTTCACTTGTGATTCAAACCATGGACCTCATTCCTGTAAATCACTAATTAATGTGCAAAAATCTTCCTCAACCATGCATGCTTATTGTCAGAAGAATCCATATTCCTCGTACCCCTGGGCAAGATCATGCAACATCAAAGTTCACTTACACTGCTATGCTGATGACACCCAGCTCTACCTCTCCACCAAACCCACCATTCCCCTGCCTTCACAACATCCAGAGCTGGATGAGCATGAACCTTTTCAAACTCAACAGCAACAAACAGAGAGGTCATGCTCATCAGCGCCAAATCCACTCTTTCAAAGCATCACCAAAGATGGTTTCCTGGTCCCTCTCTAAACAAGTCAAAAGCCTTGGTGTCTTCCTGAATAGTTCCCTCTTTCCACATAAAAACCAGCACCGAAACCATCATCCATGCCTTCGTTACTTCCTGACTGTAACGGATTTCCTCCTCTTCGTCTGAGGAGGAGTAAGGATCGGACCAAAACGCAGCGTGGTAAGTGTCCATATTGATTTATTCAAAAACACAACTGAACACTGGAACAAAATAATAAACGTGAATCAACGAAACCGAAACAGTTCTGTAAGGTGACAACACACACCAGACAGAAAATAAACACCCACAAAACCCAGGTGGAAAAAAGGCAACCTAAGTATGATTCTCAATCAGAGACAACTAACGACACCTGCCTCTGATTGAGAACCATACTAGGCCGAACACAAAAACCTACATAGAAAAACAAACAGACTGCCCACCCCAACTCACGCCCTGACCATACAAAAACAAAGACAAAACAAAGGAACTAAGGTCAGAACGTGACACCGACTAGACTACTGTAACACTCTCCTCACCAGATCCCCACCAAACTCATCAATAGACTCCAACTGGTTCTGAACTGCTGACAGAATTCACACCAGCACCAGATCAACTGAACACATCAAACCAATCCTGGCTCCCTGTGGTATCCTGTATTAACTTTAAAATCCTCCTCCTCACCTACAAAGCTCTCCACAACCTACCTCTCTGATCTTCTCCGAGTCTATGCCCCCTCCCGCTCCATCCGCTCCTCCTCTGCTGGTCTCCTTGTCTCCCCCCATTCCACCATGGGTGCCCGGGCCTTTAGCTCCTATTCCAAACTCTACCACCTTAAACTAAACCCTTACCCTAAACTGGGTACCCCTACCACCGCAAACCAAACCCTTACTCTAAACTGGGTAGCCTATCACCTTAAACCAAACCCTTGCCCTAAACCAGGTAACCCACCACCTTAAACCAAACCCTTGCCCTAAATCGGGTTTGTATCCTCTTCCCAACCCCTCCCTCCTCTTTTTATCTGTCCTATTTTGTCTGGTCCTTTGATTTTAGATTGTTTCTATTTTATATTGCACTGTTGATTGACACACTTCATTTTATGACTTTATGTACCACATTTTATTTGATGTAGGCCTACTTTTAATGTAAGATGTCTTTGAGTGTCCTGAAAGGCGTCCGCCAAATTAAAATGAATTAATACCATTGTTTAAATAAAACTCTTACTTAAAACCCCCTTTTAAAAACATCCAGCAGGAAACAGTCTTATTTGAAATTAGGAATATATCATATTTTTCTGACTAAAATAGGACAACTGTGGAAAGACGCATTATGGAATTGAGAAGTGAAAGTGATAGAGCAATTCTCAACATTTCACATCAGAATGTAGGACTAGATTTTTATGTTGGAATAAACATTAATCCGAGAATACATACTTACCCCTTCAGCAGCTCTGCGCAAAACAAGTTATAGGCAGACACTGCACTTATAACCAGCAGCTTTGTTGCAGGAGGTATTAAGTGAACACCCATAGTTACAAATCCAGTTCTGTAATGTCAAAGGAAAGCATTGTCATTAGATGTAAGTCAACTAAAAACATTCAAGCCTAACACTGTATAACTTCTATGTTGATAAAATGCTGTTTACAGTACAGTAATTAAACATGATTTTACACTGTTGCCTGATCTTCCCTAATCAGCAGTGTTTTAGGTAGTGGATCCCCCCCCCCCCCCCAATATTCTAATAATACAGGGGGTTAGGAAAGAAAAAAACTTGGCCTGGGGTCAGTCAGTAATTTTGTGTGCTATGGTAGAATGTCTCCCCATTATGCTTGCACCAATCCAATGCTTTTAAATGCAGTGGGTGAAATGAAAGTGTGAACACTTCTGGATGCGGGGTATCAGAACACAGCCTATTTCTTTCCCCACTCTCCCCAAAATCTATTTGTCCCCCCAATCCCCTCTTGCCACTAACCCCTCAAAATCCACCAACCTTATAGTCACGTCTCTAATTCCACCTCCCTTCGTCTCACGCCCCACCTCTTCCCTCCATTTCATACCTTAACTAAAGACACAGGTAGTCCTGTAGCTGCAGCAGCCTCCATCACCAGGGCTAAGGACCTCCTTTTCATACCCTGTTCATGATAATACACAAGGATGCCCCTGATGTTAGCCATTATGAGGTGTCTTCCTACAACAACAACAAAGATATGAACTATTAAATTGTACCATGGGTATAAGTAAGTGTTTCCTAGTCTTTGAATAAAAGCCTTCAGGCCATTTGGTCTAACTGACAGGGGATTAGCCTTTGCCAGCAAGACCAACAGCCCTTGGTCAGGGTAGTTGGAACCAGTCTTTTCATTGTACTTCACTCACATAGATAGCCTACTGCAGGTTACAATATGAAGTTAATGAAAAGCACTAAAGCTGCAATTAAGTTTCTTCCATGTCTCTGTGTTGGTTAAAAAAATAATATATATACTGTATTTGACAGGGCTGGAGAAATGTTACCACTCTCAAATTCTTAGACAGAGCAATGGAAGCTAGGACTGACCATCCATGATATTGCTTGATGCTATACAGTGTTTTCATTTATTTTGTTTACAAACATTGGAGTAAAACAATCTTAGAATGGGGGTTCTGGTGGGGGGTATGACAGTTGAACTAAGCTCATAAGGCATTAGTTATATTCTTCAAGAATCAATGGGTACATATAATTCATTTATAAATCCAAAGATGTATGTAGAAACTGCTGATTTCCCAATTAAAAGGCTAATGACAAGTAGCTAGCTAATTTGATTATATATTTCACCCGTCAGTGTTTTACTTATTATTTTGAGACAAACATTGAAAGGAATTATTGAACACACCCGAGTGATGGGAGAAGTTACCAGAGTGGGCACAGACTAGAGTGGAACAGAGAAATTACATCTAACGTTAGCTAGTTAATCATTAAAAAAAAATTATAGCTAGCTGCCGTAACTAACATTCTTTTGTCAATACTTGCTAATTTAGCTAGCTCAGAGACTACGAAACTATTACAATCAGGGTCTAAACAGCTCACCAATTCATAATTCAAGCATGCTTTTATAAGAATCATGCTAAATCTAAATATGAAAACCCAGGAAGTTGACACAAAATAAATCCCGGGAAATGTTTTGGCTTCTATGGTGAACATGCGCACGCGGTCTCAGTTAAAATCACCATTGAAAGGGTCCCGTACAATGTGTGGTTGGTTCTGAATTACTATTCAAAAGGTAACGCGTATCATCCATGTGGCGTGCCACATTCATCACGTGAATGGTATGATATTTCCCTCCTTTTAATTAATGGAGGGATTGTAGTCTAATCCTGTGTCGAGACTGCTTTTCACTTCCTCACCACCGATAGCAGATATAATGGATGCAGCTCGCGTCGTGCAATTACTCCGTACTCTCTTGGCTGGGCCTGCGCGAGCAGAGTGGGGAGAGGGAGGGAGCGAATAGCAGCGGCGGCAGCAAGCCTCCAGCCCCGTAATCGAGAAAGAAACGCGAATTTACGCAAGAACGAAGTGCTGTAATTTGCTCAGTTGGTGGGCTACATCAGCTAAACTAAGTCCACCAGAGGTTCAGGCGACAGAAGGGGTCGTTTGTGGTGGCAACCTAAGACATTTGGAACTCCGTAGGAGCAAAACAACAACAGCACAATACAGGATTGCACACACAGGCAGTGACAATAAAACAATACTTACCGACAAGTAGACTGGTGGCTGCCGAGGGAGCAGGCAGGACTAGGGAAAAAAAGGAATTAAAAACGTCATCTGCCTCTCCCTTCAGGTATTTCAACGTTATTTTCAAAACCGCAATTCTAGTAGAACTTTAAACTCATGAAAACTCGTGTCTTCATAGCTAGCTACTGTAGCTAACTAGCTTTGGCTAGAGTTTAGCTTACGAGTTTGCGTTATTAGCTAACCACTAGCTAGCGCTAGCTGGCTACCGTTAATGTGTTTTTTCCAATAAACTTTTGGTGTTTTTACCAACCCAAACAGTGAGGGGGTGCTGCAAGACTAGAGGGGAAGGGCAGGTTCCCTTCTCGACTTATTCCTCTCTACGTATTTTCCGAAAATGATGGCTGCGGAGGTCAGTAGCGAGGATACGGGCTCTGTCTCGGCAGGGAAAGGGGTGGCGGGCGGTGGAGGCCCAGAGACGGCCCATTTTCCGTTTTATCCCAACCCGACCAGAGTGCGGGTCACTGATTTGGGCCAGGGAGCTGCAACAAACCTCCGCCACCCGTTGAACACATCCCCAGACTCCCCCCCTGATATAAGTATGATTTACCCCGTGTCTGGAGGAGATACTGCTGGACCTGCCTTGTCCGCTACAGGGAGTGGCGGACATGCAATTATTATAGGAACAAGTTCAGGGACCATTGGCAATGTGTGTTACTCCCCCACCTCGGAGGGACCCGGCATCCGGATGTCACCCACCTCGGTGGGTCCCGACGGGTCAAGTGTCTTCCCCCCTCTGCCACCACCTCCCCCACCGCCCCCAGGCTACGGGGGACTCGGAACTGTGGATGAAAGCGACATGCAGGATGGACCTGAATACGAGGAAGAGGAGGTGGTCTTCCCCCTCTCAGCGCCGCCCACGAACCAGTAAGTATTTGTTTTATATACACTCAAATTGCTATGTGTATTGTTCATTGACACTTAGTTTGAAAACCAAAATAGTATGTTTAAACGACCCGGGTATATTTCCTTCCTGCTGCGGCCATCACCAGTGCTCAAGTTTCTATTATACTTGTTGCAGCTGATGTCGCTAATGGCAGCAAGTCAAATTAAGGAGGCAGATGTCAGGGTGTTCCATTAACCTAGGTTGTTGTTAATCACAAATCTAGCGAAGTAATGAATAATGTATATACCTGAGAACAATTACCATTAATCTCTCAATGTAGAGAAATATTTGCATACTTATTTTCCCAACTAAACCAATTCGTTCACTTGCTTACAATTATGAATGCAATATGATTCCCGGAATAATTGTAATGCGTTTCTTTCAAGGCCACACTAAAGTTATTTGGCCAGCCTGTGGCAGGTGTAGCAGATGTGAAACCTATCTAGCACCTGTCAAAAATATTTTTGCTTCATCATTCTGAGCACCGATTAGGATCTTCTTTTAATCCACAGAATCATGTGGTCATCTTTTAAAAAAATTTTTTTATTGACTATGGTTTTCTAATTGGTGTTCTCATGAAATAATTAATCTCACATGTCCCCCTCCTGAATAAGGCTAGCCCATGCCTAGCCAAGAACTCCACAATGATTTCATCCAGAGTTGGGCTCAGACTACACACAAAATTATATTTGGATCGACAATAACATTTTAGGACAATAGTTTACACCTAATGGAAACATATCATTTAATGTAAAAAAGTATTAATACAGATTTACTTTTAAAATTCTGTTATTGAAACACAAACAATTGAGAAATAATCATTTTAAATGATTGTCCGATTGATAAAATGTATTCATGTTTCAACTCAATTAGAACCAGTACCTCCCAAATTAATTTAGTCAGTTTAGCACTTTGAGTTGTTTGTCCTAACTACTAAATGAAAAATTCCCTTTACATTCAAAAGTTTTATTTCCAAATAACTGGTATAGTGAAGGGAGCTTTGTACACCCATCTGCTTCTTTCTCTTCTCTGAGCTTCTCTGCCAACTCCTAAGCCAGCAGTAAACAGTATAGTGCAGGGAACAAACCAACAGGCCAGTTTAACTACAGTGACAGTTACATAAACTTTCAACTTTTTACATGTGGTTGTTTATTTAACTTAGTTAAAAAATATATACATTTTTGACAGAAGGAAATTTGATTAGTTAATTTCTACATGAATTAATCTGCTGCACATCAAGTTCCACTGAGTTAAAGGGATAATCCACAGCCAGAAATAAGTCATTCAATTTTTTTTTTACGCCTAGGTTCAATCCCTATGATTTCACTTTTAAGTGGTCCATTTGTGAAATCAGGAAATTGTGTAGGAACGCGCCATAGCTACATGGTTCTCGTCACTGGAGATAGGGGATAACACACTTTTCATAACACTTTTAAAACAATTACCTGCACTACAGATTGCCAAATCATCCAATAGAGGGTATGGGCATAATTGTCTTAAAACATCCATCGGTCTTTATCATCTTGACAAAGTATATATTTCGCTTAGATGTGCTCAATCTAAACGGTGTCTAAACGGTTTCTCCTTCAAGTACCATAGCGCACAGCACCCTGTGGGTAACCTGGGGAAGGGCCATTGTTGCATTAGCTGCGTATTCTGCACTGGGCAGAGGCGAACTGCAGTTGAACTCTGTGAGATAGACGCCTAAATGGATAGTCCAGTTTGTTATGCGATTTTACAGCTCGCTAGCTAGCTACTTCACATGCTGATATTGACTTTGGTATTATTGTGTGTAACTACGTTTTGTAGCTAGCTAGCCACCCAGCCCAGAGAGAGCATTGCATTTTGTAGTTGAGCTGCAACAGATTTCTGCAATGATTTTCACATGTTGCTACCAACTTTATATAAAGACAAAATGAACAATTTCTTCACAAATAATTATTTTCACATATTAGTGTTATTTAAGGCTCTTTACCACTGTTAATCATAGGAATTAGTGGTTTGTGGTGGATTATCCCCTTAAGTAAATTCTACCACAGACAGTATAATTCCGCCATGAAACATACATTGATTGTGTAAAGGTACAAAATATGATGGCGCAGAAGTCCTTTTTTTTATGTAGAGTTTAAAATAAAATAAAAACAGACTCCTTTGAGTCAATATGCAGTCGATACTTCAAATGTAAATTATTTAAACTGTACATATGTTTGTTCTCTGTTGCGTGTCTGCTGAAATCCACATTTCTTAGATAAAACGTTAATCAATTAAAACCACTGACTATTTCCTTCTTGCAATTGAATTGGCATATTCACACTGAGTTTCTATCTTAGAGCAACAGCAATAAGAACAGTCGGTGGTTGTAATTTCATTAACATTTTATTACATTTCAGCAAACAAAAAAGCACGCTACAACAGAGGACAAACATAGGTAGGCCTACATGGTAAATGTTTAAGAAATTTAAATGTTTAAGTCCAAGGTAATTTAAAAAACGCTAGTCTGCACTTCAACTCCATGGAGAAATCATCATGGAGTTGAGGTATTTGGCTAGCCTATGCCCTCCAACTGTAGGCTTCTGTGTCAGTGTGCTGCAGTAGGACTATCCATTGTGGGAGATGGAACTTATTGGGTTTCCCCACACAATCATATAGGCCTATGTATATTTTCTTTGTAGTGTGTGTGCTTGTGGCACTCGCGTTTGTCACAGTCTCATTAGAGAAGTGCTGAGCTTTATCATTTCTGGCCTCACGCTGTGAGATATGGAAGTGACTGGGGCTGAAGTGTGGAATCAGCTCTTATTTTAGGAGCTACATATCTCCCTGTCAGATTGCAGAGGAAGGGGGAAGGCCAGCTTTTTAGCTCCCATTCGTCTCTACATTTGTGATGAACAACGCTTTGGAAGCAGCCCAACTGGAAATCCACTGCTTACAAGCAGTGAAAATAAATGTTTAGCCCAACGCCAGTGGTTTCACCACAATTTCCTTTATATCCCTTTCTGTAGGGGTGCCAGTGACACAATGTCACGTGTAATGAATGGGATTTTTTTTTTTTTACCCTTGTTTTTTTTTCCCACAATGAGAGACGTCAGAATTGTTTTTTAAATGTATTTTTTAATCAACTATAGGGACATTTCACACAACTGGAATCTGCTGCAACACAAGTCCTCTTTATCTGGTCTGTGGGTTGAGTTGTGGTGACCTGGCCACTGTAAACTAGCATGTTCAGGCTTAGTGCCTGGTGTGACATGCTGTGCCAAAGGTTACAAATTACCCTACCGTACGTACAGTCTTGTCAGACAAAACAAAGTGCGTTGCAATTCAACATCAAGACTCCGAGAAACTATTTTGCATTAAGCATTATGGCTTCTTTGGCTGATTTCATATTTATTGTTGTCAATGTAGCATAGCACTACAGATCTGCTACAGTCAGCAATTTTCCATCATCACTTATCGTTGACACATAGTTAAGGCGCTAACACATTTTAGCTCATGCCTTAAGTCTCAAACAGTTATTCTGATAAAACATTAAATGCTACATGACCAAATGTATGTATACACCTGCTCGTCGGACATCTCATTCCAAAATCATGGGCATTAATATGGAGTTGGTCTCCCCCTTTGCTGCTATAACAGCCTCCTGGAAAGCTTTCCACTAGATGTTGGAACATTGCTGCAGGGACTTGCTTCCATTCAGCCACGAGCATAAGTGAGGTCTGGTACTGATGTTGGGCGATGAGCCCTGGCTCTCAGTCAGCGTTCCAATTCATCCCAAAGGTGTTCAATGGGGTTGAGGTCAGAGCTCTGTGCAGGCCAGTGAAGTTCTTCCATACCAATATCAACAAACCATTTCTGTATGGACCTCGCTTTATGCAGAGGGGCATTGTCATGCTCAAACAGGAAAGGGCGTTCCCCAAACCGTTGCCACAAAATTGGAAGCACAGAATTGTCTAGAAAGTCATTGTTTGCTGTAGCGTTACGATTTCCCTTTACTGGAACTAAGGGGCCTAGCCCAAATCAAGAAACAGCCCAGACCATTATTCCTCATCCACCAAACTTTACAGTTGGTACTATGCTTTCGGGGCAGATAGCGTTCTCCTGGCATCCATATTTGTCCATCGGACTAACACATGGTGAAGAGTGATCAATCACTCCACGGAATACATTTCCACTGCTCTAGAGTCTCTAGTTACGGTGAGGTTTACACCACTCCAGCCGACGCTTGACATTTTGCATGGTGATCTTAGGCTTGTGTGCGTCTGCTCGGCCATGGAAACCCCTTTCATTAAGCTCCCGACTAAGTTCTTGTGCTGATGTTGCTTCCAGAGGTAGTTTGGGACTCGGTAGTGAGTGTTGCAACCGAGGACAGACAATTTTTACGAGCTACCTTCAACAGCATTGTCCCGTTCTGTGAGCTTACCGCTATTTGTCATTATAGGGTGTTATGAGGGGGACTATTTAATCAATTTTAGAATAAGACTGTAACATAACAAAATATGAAAAAAGTCAAGGGGTCTGAATACTTTCCGAATTCACTGTATAGTATATTCCCCCCCCCCCCCCCCCCTAAAATGTAAGATTTTTTTTCATGTTAAACTACCAGGAAGTCCGAAAAGACAGACTTGAGTGGGTGGAGAGCTAGTATGCTGAGTGGATGGGGAGCTCGCCTTGACTGGTGGTTCTTTGAAGCAACATGGATGCAGTGTTGCAGTGACATTTTCTCAAACAATTTTGCCAATACACAAAGCAACTCGAACAACATTGAAATTGCATGCAACATCCAACCAATCCTGTCATACATCACGGTTTCACCAAATATTTGTTTCCAACTGTTTTGTTGTTGTAACAGCATTAATAATGACAAAATGTTGTCTGTAGGCTAATTTAGCTATCTAGCCCAAGTGGAATTATCAGCACTGTTTATCAAGTTGATTGAAGTGCACACCTTCGCTGATTGAAGTGCACACACTGTCGACCAGGGCCTTAAGAGTGGTGACACACCATCCGTCCACACACCAGGTCCATAGGTGACTCCTTACACTGTCACTCTCAGGGCTGGACATCCTAACATCCCTGGCAGTGTAATCGACGCCTCTTGAGGACAGTGTAGTTGAGAGGATTCCGCCCTTGCTACGAAATGATGACCCAGTTAAGACGCGGGTCTTATCCGCATGCGCCACTAATCCACTATGGAGAGGTGACTGTCTGAAGCAGTGGTGCCGTCCCATGGATGATGCATCATCTGATAAACAGGCAGACAAGTGCACAGTTAAGATCCTATAAAATCTCTTATTCCATTTTCTCTGTTTTAGTTTTTCCAGGTTAACGTTCTTCCCAGTTTTTTTTTTTTACAGGTTTTCGTGCTCAAAATATGTATTTTTTAGAAAAACAACTAAATTGTTCTATTAAGTCCACAACTACGCTTAAACCACATCAGCAGACCAATTTTGAGCCCTGGGAAAATAAATGTTTGTGTATAGTTACCCTTTTAATGCAAGTGTGCACCAGCAAGAAACCGTTGTTTCTGTAGTGTCATGTGATTGCAGAGTTTGAAAAACAAATGGCCACTGGATTGATGCAAAATTCATGATATAATTCTGCCAAGCAGGCATAGACTACTTTGTAGTTACCATTTTAATTAAGAAGGTTTTTGGTAGAGCCTGACAAATATGGGATTTTTTGGGTCCGATGCCGATTATATCTGAAGCTATATTGTAGAATGAAAAACACACTTTTAACACATAATGCTCCAAGGGGTTAACAAATACTCATGCAGGGAAATGCTTTCTGCTCTCGTTTTAGTTACACACATTGTTTTTAGCTAGCTAAATTAGAATCTTATCTCATCATGAACACAATCACATGGTCCAAATGATAGATCTGCGCCAACTGTCTTGCAGATTGCATATCTCGGAAAAGTAATGAAATAAGCCCACTAACATAATAGGCCCAGACAGTAATGGTGTCTTTGTATCAAGTGCGTGTGTTCATTTTGGCACCAGTCCAGTGTTCGCACGTAGCACTGGCTAGATGGAGACTAACTACATTCCTATACCGCCTTATGCGGTGGGCTCTGATTGTACAAGGATACAATGTACAGATTCACTATGTGAAGGGTTCGGCGAATGTAGTTGCTGATGCTCTATCACGGGTTTAGTAACTGAGGATTGTAACTGTTGGGTTTTGTTATTGCAAACTGTAAGTTTGCAGGTTTTGGGGTGGGCGTGTTAGGTTCCCCAGTTTCTGTGTTGTGGGTTTGTTTGTATGTATTTCAGGAAATGGCTTCCTGGATTCCCCCAAGCAACTGATTGGTCGGCCCCATTGCAGAGTGGAGCTGACCCCGCCCTCTCGTCAGGGGATACAGCTGTCTGCAATTACATAGTGTTTCGCCAGCTGTATAAAAGCCAGTGTTGCTTTGCTCGGAGAGAGAGCTTATTAGTATGTCCTGTGTTGGTTGTTGCGCACAGTTTTTTGTAAAGTATTTTGTAGCCGGTCCTGCTGAGTTATGTTTTTATCATAAGGACTGTGTTTTGATTATTGAAATTGTTCAAGTTAAGTTAGTATTATTCTCTTTTTGTTCCCAGGGGGGAAGGGGAAGGCACCTTGGGAGTGTTTAGGCAAGAGGCCTGCGGGCATACATATACCTTTAGTATATACTCTGTCTATGCACCCTAGGTAAGACCTGGGCGGACCATCCCCTGTATTTTGGTTAGTGCGCCAGGTGGTGCTAGTTAGGTATGTTGTGGGTAGGTAGGAGAGTTTAGAGTTAGAGTCCTAACTTCTACTTTCTTTGCTCTGGTTCTGTCCATACCCCTTTTCCCCAAATTTCTGTGTGAAGGAATAAATTCCCTGTTAACGGTAAAATTCTCTGTCATCCTTACCCGTAACTACAGTCACATACCTCTTTCACTCCACAGGGAGTTGAGTGTAGCAGGGCATTGCGTGCGTAACACTGATATTGACTTTGGTATTATTGTGTGTAGCTACGTTTTGGTTGCTAACTAGCCATCCAGCCCAGAGAAAGCATTGCATTTTGTAGTTGACTTGTGCTACAACAGATTTCCACAATGATTTTCACATGTTGCTACCAACCATGTATAATGACAAAATGAACAATTTCATCATAAATATTGTTTACTAAGTAAGAACGTGATGAGGACAGGGCTGCTTGCTTGGTGATGTGTAGATTATTTACTTATTCAAATGCATGGTTGCTGTCTGTCATGCCTACTCTCTTCAATGTTGTGACTTAGGGCTGAATGATGTTTAATGAGCAGCTCGTAGAGCACCCTCTTAAGGCAACCTTTGGAAAAATAAAAATAAATGACCGCAACTGAGCAGATGTATTTGTTCACTCTACGTATATAGACGGGCATTCCTGTGCCGTTTCAGAAAGTTGCAGGAAAATACAAAATATTTAAATCGATATTTATATTTTTGACAACTTATGTTTCTAAAGAAAATGATGTACTTTTTACTCCACACATTTTCCTTAACACCCAAAATGCTTAGCAGGACAGGAAAATGTGTAATTCACACACTTTTCAAAATAAAATCCACTGTTATCCCTACTGCCACTGATCTGGGGGACTCACTAAACACAAATGCTTAGTTTGTAAAGATGTCTGAGTGTTTGTGTGGCCCTTGCTATCTGTAAATTTAGAAAAGAAAATGGTGCCATCTGGTGTGCTTAATATAAGGAAATTGAAATGATTTATTTTTTACTTTTGATATTTTAGCAATTACATATACTTTTGATACTTATGTATATTTAAAACAATACTTTTACTCAAGTAGTATTTTACTGAGTGACTCACTTTTTTGTGAGTAATTTTCTATTAAGCTATCATGACAATTGGGTACTTTTTCCACCACTGGCATTTGGTTCGCTAACTAAGTTGCTAGATATCAAGCTTCTAGGTTACAACAGAGACATCCAATCCCCTCCTGGATCAAGAGCCCTGTTGCCCTAAAATAGTTTTGTGCATAATTTTTTTAAATTATGTTGTAGGATTTTGAAAATCATACCGTTGGCATTTTGAAATACGCTTGGAAACAGTATATCACCCAAGCCTAGTCTGGCCATGACCAGATTCGAACCCTTTGAGCCCCCCCTTCCGTCCACCATATGGCGGAACCAATTAACGTCCTCAGATAATCAACGAGTGGCACCTGTACTGGGCGCTGAAGTCAAATTATAACAATGGCTGCTCTTGAGGGGGTTGGTGTTGATGCTGCTATAGGAGCAGTTAATGCAAACAAGTTTCTATTGGACAAATTCAAATAAGCCCCCCCCCCTGTTTTGTTCCATTTGGTTCTTAAATGGTTTTCGTAATGAATACGCCCCGGGTCTAGTGAGGGGGACCACAAAAACAAGACCCCTTCTTCCTGTCCAACATACAGGATGCAGTAAAGGAGGGAGAGGTTGAGGTTATACACTGTCGCTCTGTTCTACAAGGCCTATGGTCAAAGCCATTATGCCTACAGTACCTGTCTACTGACCTTGCAATTCTTTGCCCTTGATTGGCACAGTCTTACCTGGTTCTGGAATGGGAAGGGAAAGAATATCACTCTTGACTTGGAACACCTCAACTTCCTTTAAGTCAATTTTGAAGAACCTGGGTCCAAACATGACTGAGCAAGCAGCAGACAGGATTAGCAAGTCCATTGGTGTACTCGATGACTTGATGGAAACCAGATGTTGAGTTGGAGGCATTCATTTTTCACCTCGTCTGCTCAGGGATTTGAACCAGAGACCTTTTGGTTAATGGCTCAACACTCTTAACCATTAGGCCACCTGCTGTCCATCAAGCTGCTTGACAGACAAGGGACATTTTAGCTTTTGTGGAGGTTGTCAGGGAGGCAGAGCTGTTCAAAACCAAACCTGGCAGAGTTCACAGCATTTCCTGGTTTTAAAAGAAACATTCTCTCAAAAGTGAAGTACAGTGAGTTGTGGGGGTGGATGAGGTCCAACTTTGAGTGGAGAAATGCTCCCGTTGTGATTTGAAACAGCTTTAGGTGCCAGGCTAGCTTGGGATGTGGTTGGCTTAGTCTGACAGTCAAACCCTGTCAGGATTAGGCTCAATCAACTGTTGTCACTAAACATTTATTGTTCTGTTTGTATTTATCAGTACAACTTTTTATCTGTAGAACTTCCCATGTATCATTGTTCTACTGTAACAAAGTAAACATATAACTTTTATTTTAGCTTCTTGATGAATTAATAATTGGGAAAAAAATCCATAATGTTAACAATTGAAATTAAACACCACTGACTTACTTTTCTTATTCAGTTGCATTTGGACATGTAACAAATATACAGATAGTAATAGCCTAATTTCTGAGCAGTCATTCTTTCATGTCCCTCACAGACCTAGAGGTGATTAACCCAGCAAGACATAGAGATATTGTCCTGTTACATGATGGGAAATCAGCTGGCTAGGTTTCTTCTTGAATTTGCTTGCTTCAGGATAGGGTTAAGAATGAAGTGAAAATTACCACAACCCATATTTAAGAAGTTACAAACGGGGGGTCTGATTCTTGATCAGCACTCCTACTTTAAGACGCTTTAGGAATATGGATCTAGAAGATGAACTGGCAATGGTTTTATTCAGTGACAATGTTTATGTATCCTCTTTGGAAAGCTCTATTTGGAGACTGGCTCTCCCCTGGTTGAAATAAAATAAGATCCAACATAAGTCTATATAAAAGAAAGTACAACAATATCCATATTTATGGACTTGCAAACCAAAGTAATCATACTGTCTGTAACATTGTAACGTTAGAATAAGGCATATAGCTAGCTAAGGTTAGCTAGCTAGTTGAGAAGGTCTGTTTACTTGGCTAGCAACGTGGCCCTTAGTTCTGCACTGCCTGTTGTCAAGCTTTCCAATTCTGAGGTGACCTGCTATTTGCAGCTTATCTACTGTTCCGTGGTCTGTCACATTCTATGATTCTTACCCCCCCCCCCCCCCCCCTCTCTCTGTGAGTCCTGTGATCAGGCTCCATGACTGGACGTGTAGGCTATTCCTCTGTGTCATGTTAGCTGGCACCAACATGCAGGCCGGGAGTGAGGTGGTAATCATTCACAGAGTTGGACATGGTTCCGTACTCTTTCTTCCAGAGTGTGAGTCTGCTAAACATAGCACTTTGTAGCACACCACGGAGAGGGCGACTCGATCACACCTCCTGTACAACAGAGGCTTATTCATCAACAATGGTGGGATCAGTGTTTCACGCTAACAACTGCTTAGCGAAGAAGGCAAGGGAGGCGTCAGGAGCCCTAATGCCACACTCCCCACCTCCGAGAACACCATCCCTGTGCCTGAACTAAAACAAATAGGGCACTAGGAAACATGCGGTTGATTTTGAGTTTCCATGAAGATTAAAGAGGATTTTGAGTCGTAAACTGTTTCCCCGTAGGGGGGGGGGGAGTTGTACAGTGCCTTCAGAAGGTATTGGTACGACTTGACTTATTCCACGTTTTGTGTTACAGCCTGAATTCAAAATGGAATTCCATTTTTTTTCTCTAAACCATCAACACACAATACACCATAATGATGACGTGAAAACCATGTTTTTGAAAATGTTTGCAAATGAAATGCAGAAATGTATCTTACCTAAGTATTCACAGCCCTGAGTTAATACTTTGTAGAAGCACCTTTGGCAGCGATTATAGCCGTGAGTCTTTCTGGGTAAGTCTCTAAGCGCTTTCCACACCTTGATTGTGCAACATTTGCCCATTTTATTATTTTCAAAATTCTTCAAGCTCTGTCAAATATGTTGTTGATCATTGCTAGACAACCATTTTCAATTCTTGCCATAGATTTTCAAGCATATTCAAGTCAAAACTGCAACTTGAACACTCAGGAATATTCACTGTCTTCTTGGTAAGCACCTCCAGTGTAGATTTTGCCTTGTGTTTTAGAAAATTGTCCTGCTGAAAGGGGAATTCTTCTCACAGTTTCTGGTGGAAAGCAGACTAAACCAGGTTTTCCTCTAGGATTTTACCTGTGTATTATTTTATCCTGAATCTCCCCAGTCTTTAACGATTACAAGCAAACCCATAACATGATGCAGCCACCATTATGCTTGAAAATATGGAGAGTGGTACTCAGTAATGTGTTGTATTGGATTTGCCCCAAGCATAACACTTTGTTTTAAGGACAAAATCATTTTTGTCAATTTTTTTTGCTGTATTACTTTACTGCCTTACATGATGCATGTTTTGGAATATGTTTCACTCTTCACTCACTTTTCTCCTAGCACAGCAATTAAATTGTAACTCTTTTCAAGTCACCACTGGCCTCTTGGTGTAATCTCTGAGCAGTTTCCTTCCACTCAGGCAACTAAGTTAGGAAGCACACCTGCATCTTTGTAGTGATTGGGTGTATTGAGACACCATCCAAAGTGTTATTCTTAACTTCACCATGCTCAAAGGCATATTCTGTGTCTGCTTTTTTATTTTTTATATATATAAATAGGTGCCCTTTTTTGCAACGCGTTGGAAAACCTCCCTGGTTTTTGTGGTTGAATCTTCTTTTTTTTTTATTCACTGCACGGGGGAGGGACCTTACAATTATCTGTATGTTTAGGGTACAGAGATGAGGTAGTCATTCAGAAATCATGTGAAACCCTATTGCATACAGTCCATTCAACTTATTATGTGACTTGTTGAGCACATTTTTACTCCAGATCTTATTTAGGCTTGCAATAACAGTGGTTGAATACTTATTCACACAAGACATTTCAGCTTTTCATTTTTAATTATGTTGTAAAAATGTCAAACATTTCCTCTTTGACATTGAGCTATTGTGTGTAAACCAGTGAAATTTAAAAATGTATCCATTTTAAATCCAGGCTGTAACACAAAATCAAGGGTGTGAATACTTTCTGAAGGCATTGTAGATCAGCGGGTGTGTGATTGAGTTTGCCAGATAAGCAGTTGGTCATGAAAACGTTGCTTGCTGAAGGGCTAATTGAGCACCCACACTCTCTAATTGCCTTTTTGACATGTGGTGCCAGTGGAATTCCTAAAGGCGCGAGGATCCAGTCACATACCTATCCCCTTGTTGAGACAGTCCTTTATAACAATTCACTTTTTTGTCTGTCGTTGCAAAGATTTGGTGACTGGTAATCACAACAATTATAATTAGTGTAGGCCTCGGAGAGCCTTATTAAGAATGTAGCCTAATTTCCTGGGCCTTAGCGTTTGAAATTTCTGCAATGCCACAACTGAAAAACCACAAGCCGCGCCACTAAAACTTAATGCAGCTTGTATTGCAGTGTTCAGCTTTATCTGGTTTTGCCTGGATGCTGGTTGAAAGTTCTTTAGTTGTTGCTAAATGAAGTTTGTCGTCTGAATAAACGGCATGATCATTACACAGATGCACCTTGTGCAAGGGACAATAAAAGGCCACTCTAAAATGTGCAGTTCTGTCACACAACACAATTCCACAGATGTCTCAAGTTCTGAGGGAGCGTGCAATTGGCATGCTGACTGCAGGAATGTCCACCAGCGCTGTTGCTAGAGAATGTAATTCTCTTTTATCTACCACTTCCAACGTTCTGTTAGGGAATTTGGCAGTACGTCCAACCGGCCCCACAACCCCAGACAACATATAACCACGCCAGCCCAAGATCTACAAATCCTGCATCTTCACCTGCGGGATCGTCTGAGACCAGACAGCTAATGAACAGTCAACAGCCTGATAAACTCTATGCGAAGGGGAGAGAGTGCATTTGGAAAGTATTCAGACCCCTTGACGTTTTTCACATTTGGTTAACTTACAGCCTTATTCCTAAAATGGAATAAAAATATGCGTCTTCCCTAATCAACACAATACCCCATAATGACAAAGCGAAAACAGGTTTTTAGAATATATGTACAGTACCAATCAAAAGTTTGGACACTTCATTCCAGGGTTTAAATGTATTTTTACTAGTTTCTGCATTGTAGAATGATTGTGAAGACCAACTATGGAATCATGTGGTAACGAAAAAAAGTTTTAAAACATATATTTGAGATTCTTCAAAGTAGCCACCTTTTGCCTTGACAGCTTTGCACACTCTTGGCATTATCTCAATCAGCTTCAAGAGGTAGTCAACTGGAATGCATTTCAATTAACTTGTAACAAGGCACACTAATTTGTGGATTGGTAAAAGACCAAGTCCATATTATGGCAAGAACAGCTCAAATAAGCAAAGAGAAACGATAGTTCATCATTATTTTAAGACATGAAGGTCAGTCAATCTGGAAAATGTCAAGAACTTTGCAAAAACCATCAAGCGCTATGATGAAACTAGCTCTCAAGACCTCCACAGGAAAGGAAACCCAGAGTTACCTCTGCTGCAGAGGATATTTTCATTAGTTACCAGCCTGAGAAATTGCATCCCAAGTAAATGCTTCAGAGTTCAAGTAACAGACACATCAACTGTTCAGAGGAGACTGCGTGTTGAATTAGAGACTTGCTTGGGCTAAGAAACACGAGTATATGGTCATTAGACCGGTGGAAATCTGTCTTTTGTCCTGATGAGTCCAAATTTGAGATTTTTGGTTACAACTGCTATATTGACATACGTTTTCAGACCCTTTGCTATGAGACTGGAAATTGAGCTCAGGTGCATCCTGTTTCCATTGATCATCCTTGATGTTTCTACAATATGATTGGAAACCACCTTTTTGTAAATGTAAATGAATTGGTCATGATTTGGATAGGCAGACCTGTCTATGTAAGGTCCCACAATTGACAGTGCATGTCAGAGCAAAAACCAAGCCAGGAGATCGAAGGAATTGTCCGTAGCACTCGGGAGGGATTGCGTCAAGGCACAGATCTGGGGAAGGGTACCAAATAATTTCTGCAGCGTTGAAGGTCCCGAAGAACACATGGGCCTCCTCCATTCTTAAATGTAAGAAGTTTGGAACCACCAAGACTCTTCATGGAGCTGGTCGCTCGGCCAAACTCAACAATCGGGGGAGAAGGGCCTTGATCAGGGAGGCAACAGAGAACCCGTTGGTCACTTTGACATGGCTCCAGTTCCTCTGTGGAGATGGTTGTCCTTCTGGAAGTTTCTCCCATCTCTGCAGCACTCCACCGATCCGGCCTTTATGGTAGTGGCCAGACGGAAGCCACTCCTCCAGTAAAAGGCACATGACAGCCGCTCAGAGTTTTTCAAAGGGCACCTAAAGGACTCTCAGACCATGAGAAACAAGATTCTCTGGTCTGATGAAGCCAAGATTGCATCATTTGGCCTGAATGCCAAGCGTCACGTCTGTAGGAAACCCGGCAGTATCCCTACGGTGAAGCGTGGTGGCAGCATCATGCTGTGGGGATGTTTTTCACCGGCAGGGACTGGGAGACTAGTCAGGCTCGAGGGAAAGATGAACGGAGCAAAGTACAGAGCGATCCTTGATGAAAACCTGCTCGGGACCTCCAACTGGAGCGAAGGTTTACCTTCCAACAGGACAACGACTCTAAGCACACAGCCAAGACAACTCAGTAGTGGCTTCGGGACAAGTCTATAAATGTCCTTGAGTGGCCCAGCTAGAGCCTGGACTTGAACTTGATCAAACATTTCTGGAGAGACCTGAAAATGGCTGTGCAGCGATGCTCCCCATTCAACTTGACAGAGCTTGAGAGGATCTGCAGAGAAGAATGGGAGAAACTCCCCAAATACAGGTGTGCCAGGCTTGTAGCGTCATACCCAAGAAGACTCTAGGCTGTTTTCGCTGCCAAAGGTATGCCACACACACAGTTGAAGTCGGAAGTTTACATACACCTTAGCCAAATACATTTAAACTCAGTTTTTCACAATTGCTGACATTTTAATCCCAGTAAAAATTCCCTGTTTTAGGTCAGTTAGGATCACTACTTTATTTTAAGAATGTGAAATGTCAGAATAATAGTTTTATTTCATCACATTCCCATTGGGTCAGAAGTTTACATGCACTCAATTAGTATTTGGTAGCATTGCCTATACATTTGTTTAACCTGGTTCGAATATTTTGGGTAGCCTTCCACAAGCTTCCCACAATAAATTGGTTGAATTTCGGCCCATTCCTCCTAACAGAGCTGGTGTAACTGAGTCAGGTTTGTAGGCCTCCTTGCATGCACATGCTTTTTCAAATCTGCGCACAAATGTTCTATGTGATTTAGGTGAGGGCTTTGTGATGGCCACTCCAATACCTTGACTTTGTTGCCCTTAAGCCAATTTGCCACAACTTTGGAAGTATGCTTGGGGTCATTGTCCATCTCGAAGACCCATTTGCAACCAAGCTTTACACTGGTGTTTAACACTTGTATGATTTGTGAATTATTATGAGTATTTCTGTTCATGAATTTGGCACGTTGCTATTTCACTGAGTCTTGTCAAATCAATCCCGTTAACGGGATTGGCGCGTGAAGGGATCACTAAGGTTTTAACTTCCTGACTGCTATCTTGAGATTTTGCTGAAATATATCCACATAATATTCCTTCCACCTCGCCAACATCCAGTGAAATTGCAGGGCGCCAAATTCAAACAAATCTCATAATTAAAATTCCTCAAACATACAAGTATTGTACACCATTTTAAAGATCAACTTCATGTTAATCCAGCCACAGAGTCTGATTTCAAAAGGCTTTACGGCAAAAGCACACCTTGCGATTTATATTAGGTCACGCCTAGCCACAGAGAATCATACAGCCATTTTCCAAAGAAGGAGAGATGTCACAAAAGACAGAAATAGCGTTAAAATGAATCACTAACCTTTGATCTTCACCGGATGGCACTCCCAAGACTCCATGTTAGACAAAAGTGTGTTTTGTTCGATGAAGTTCATCTTTATGTCCAAAAATTTCATTTGAAATTGGTGCGTTATGTTCAGAAAAGCATTCTCAAACAAACATCCTGTGAAAGTGTGGAGAGCCACATCAAATTACAGAAATACTCATCATAAACATTGATTAAAGATACGAGCGTTAAACATATGATTAAAGATCAACTTCTCCTTAACTTCTCTAGGATAGGGGGCAGCATTTGGAATTTTGGATGAAAAGCACGCCCAAATTCAACTGCCTGCTACTCATCCCCAGAAGATTAGATATGCATATTATTAGTAGATTTGGATAGAAAACACTCTGAAGTTTCTAAAACTGTTTGAATCATGTCTGTGAGTATAACAGAACTTATGTAGAAGGCGAAACCCAGAGGACAAACCATTCAGCTTTTTGAGGTCACTCTTTTCAATGGGTTTTCATTGGGAATCCAGATTTCTTGCTAGAAATTGCTAGAAAATTGCTAGAAACTTGCTAGAAATTGGTTGAGGTTTTTCCTTTGTGTAATGAAGTAGCCCTTTTCAAAACAAGGGTCACTTCATGTGTACTGTTTGATAGAGGCGCATGACCAGAGAGCTAGCGTCAGTTTGTTTTCTTCCTGTATTGAACACGGATCAGCCCATCTTCAATTTTATTGATTATTTACTTTAAAAAATACTTAAAGTTGTATTACAAAAGTAGTTCTGAAATGTTTTGGCAACGTTTACAGGTAACGTTTGAGATATTTTGTAGTCACGTTGCGCAAGTTGGAACCGGTGTTTTTCTGGATCAAACGCACCAAATAAATGGACGGAATTAATCGAACAAAAGGACCATTTGTGATGTTTATGGGACATATTGGGGTGCCAACAGAAGAAGCTCGTCAAAGGTAAGGCATGATTTATATTTTTATTTCTGCATTTTGTGTCGCGCCTGCAGGGTTGAAATGTGTTTTCTCTCTTTTGTTTACAGAGGTGCTATCCTCAGATAATAGCATCGTTTGATTTTGCCGAAAAGCCTTTTTGAAATCTGACATGTTAGCTGGATTCACAACACATGTAGCTTTAATTTGGTATCTTACATGTGTGATTTCATGAAAGTTCGATTTTTATGGGAATTTATTTGAATTTGGTGCACTGCATTTTCTCTGGCTTTTGGCCAAGTGGGACGCTACCTTCCCACACATATATATATATATATATATATATATATATATATATATATATATATATATATATAGCCTCCTCCACATCTCCTGATGTACTGGCCTGTCTCCTGGTAGCTCCTCCATGCTCTGGACACTACGCTGACAGACACAGCAAACCTTCTTGCCACAGCTGTGCCATCCTGGATGAGCTGCATTACCTGAACCACTTGTGTGGGTTGTAGACTCCGTCTAATTGCTACCACTAGAGTGAAAGCTCTGCCAGCATTCAAAAGTTACCAAAACATCATCCAGGAAGCATAGGAACTGAGAAGTGGTCTGTGGTTATCACCTCCAGAACCACTCCTTTATTGGGGGTGTCTTGCTAATTGCCTATAATTTCCACCTGTCTATTCCATTTGCACAACAGCATGTGAAATGTATTGTCATTCAGTGTTACTTCCTAAGTGGACAGTTTGATTTCACAGAAGTGTGATTGACTTGGAGTTACATTGTGTTGTTTAAGTGTTCCCTTTTTTTTTTTTGAGCAGTGTATTTTGGAGATTTCGTTTTCAAATAACCTAAAGTGAGTGAGGAAAAAGGCCATTCTTGAACATGGGGTGAGGCATTCTTACTCATTTGTAAATAAAGTCAGTTTGTTTTTAGTTTGTTTCTGTTTTTAGAGAGAGAGAAACCAAAAGCCCACTATTTGCCTCATGGGTCTCCTGGTCGCGGCAGGCACAGGTATTGTACCAGCATCTGTAGCAACTCAGTTTACACCGCAGTATCTTAGACCGCTGTGCCACTCGGGAGGCCCCATCCACAACGTTTTTAATGCTGATCAATTGCCTTCCACAAAGTATCAAAATACAGGGAGGTGTTGGCAAGAGTCTTTTGTCCTGCTGATAGCCCATAATGGGCTATTATTATACATGGTGTCCAGGTCTATTTTGATCCAAATCCATGAATGAGTCATTCAACTTTATGTAGGTGCCGAGGCTATATGCCTGCGCCGTCAACTTGATTTATTTAGCCGACATATATATCTTAAGAATATAATTGAACATTTTAGTTTCTCTTAGAATAAAAACCTTAGTGTAACAGTTTTTTTTAGTTAGTAATACTGACAAGTAGAAATACCATTTTATTTTTTATTTTTCAGGGTGTGCGCATGCAGGACAGAGGAATTGCAATTCTTACACTATTGTTCTAAATACAATCACCTTCATCCTCATTCAGTTAATTGAAATTCAATTTTGAAGTCATGCACAATTATCAGTTTCTTTTTGGTTTATGTCATCCATTCAATCATTGTCAGTTAGACACTTGCGCCTTCGGACCCAAAAGCATAATCACTGCTCTAACTCCACCTTGCGCTGGTCTGGAGCAATGAAGCAGTGACGCAAGGTACCGTACTAAACCACAAATGACCTAAGTCGCGCAGCATAATCTCAATCTTTAGTTGAGCAACCACTGTAGTAGGTGCCAGGTGCACCGGTTTGAGCCATTAACTGCTACGCTTCTGGGGATTACCTCTGTAGTAGTAACAACTTTATCATAATCCCACAGTTCTTAAAGTACTAACAGTACTAAGCAGGTTTTGGTAGGACTTGTCGTTTTGAAACCAAAATGTACCTGGAGGGTAGTATACAATATTCTGTGTTGTTTAGAAAATGCCATCAAAGTGGGTCAGAGTTTAACAGGTTAAATCCGATGGAACACGATTGCTAGTCATTTTGGAGGAGCAAAGCAGTCAGAATTCCCATAATGGCCCTCTGATTAAATGGGTCAAAAGCTTTGAGTAGCTTTAGTAGGGAACCTGATTGGCAACCATAAGGTTGGAGATTTGTTCTCTGTGTGGGCACTGTGATGGAGATGGGGCAACATTCTGACTGGGCTTTAAAGTCTTTGAGGATGCTCTTAGCCCTCCATCTGTGTGCGTCAGCTAGTCCCTGTGTGCTGTCACTCTCTCCCTGACTGAGGGTAACAAGCTGTGACACTCCATCTGTGAAGAAAAATAGAGCCGTAATCAAGCCTTTGCTTTTTCCAAATGTTTTGTATGTGAAGTGGTTGAAAAATGTATATGCCTTAACTTATAAAGAAGTATAGACTCTTCGCTTTCATTTGACACAATGTGACATGCTCCTATAAACTTCATGTTGGTGCACATGGGTCATTTTTAGATGGAAATACCCAGATCACAATTTGCATAATGATCCGGTTGGTACATAAACCCATGTAGTGTTTACATTTGAAGATGTTGTGTTTTTGTACATTTACCAAAATAATCCTGGAGTTTGTAATCAATATGGAATTTCAGGGTGAGTGTGTCTTGAACCACGCACACAGCTAGTTACAGGTGACATGTGGTTGTATGTAAGACCCCCACAGAAGCCCCACAGAGGTTATGGCAGCATGCTCAGGGCTCGACATACAGGGCTGCTCACCGTGCCAGTGGAGGTTTTGGAATCCCTCTGGGCCAGTCAATCATCCACATCAGTGGTCTGCTTGGGCCAGTGGGGAAAAAAGGATTATCACAATGCTATTTTTAATCTGGGCTATATAATTTATAATTTAAAAAATATATAAAAAATTCCCAAAGCTGTTCGTTATATAGATTATTTATCACATGCGCACATACCCTAGTTTGAGCGGAATAATCTGTCAGGCAGCAAGAGCGCGCAGCTCTCAACTGGTTGTTGCATGACAGAGCTCACAGAATGAAGAATGACAGCGGTAGGTAGGAAATACATTTAAACGTATCTACCAGTAAATGCTTAGACAACAATCAGTATTCTAAAAGTTTAGTCTTAAGTCATCATGCGCCGTTTGAATTAGAGGTCGACCGTTTATGATTTTTTTCTACATCGATACTGATTTATTGGAGGACCAAAAAAAGCCAATACCGATTAATCTGCCAAATTTTTTAAATGTATTTGTAATAATGACAATTACTACAATACTGAATGAACACTTATTTTAACTTAATACATCAATAAAATCAATTTAGCCTCAAATAAATAATGAAACATGTTCAATTTGGTTTAAATAATGCAAAGAGAAAAAAGTAAAAATTGAATATGTGCCATGTAAGAAAGCTAACGTTTAGGTTCCTTGCTCAGAACATGAGAACATATGAAATCTGGTGGTTCCTTTTAACATGAGTCTTCAATATTCCCAGGTAAGAAGTTTTAGGTTGTAGTTATTATAGGACTATTTCTCTCTCTACCATTTGTATTTCATTAACCTTTGACTATTGGATGTTCTTATAGGCACTTTAGCATTGCCAGTGTAACAGTATAGCTTCCGTCCCTCTCCTCGCCCCTACCTGGGCTCGAACCAGGAACACATCAACAACAGCCAGCCTCGAAGCAGCGTTACCCATCTCTCCACAAAAGCCGCGGCCCTTGCAGAGCAAGGGGAACAACTACTCCAAGACTCAGAGCGAGTGACGTTTGAAACGCTATTAGCGCTCAGCCCGCTAACTAGCTAGCCATTTCACATTGGTTACACCAGCCTAATCTCGGGAGTCGATAGCAAAGAGCTGCTGGCAAAACGCACGAAAGTGCTGTTTGAATGAATGCTTACGAGCCTGCTGCTGCCTACCACCGCTCAGTTAGACTGCTCTATCAAATCATAGACTTAGTTTATAACATAATAACACACAGAAATACGAGCCTTAGGTCATTAATATGGTCGAATCCGGAAACTATCATCTCGAAAACAAGACGTTTATTCTTTCAGTGAAATACGGAACTGTTCTGTATTTTATCTAACGGGTGGCATCTAAGTCTAAATATCCCGGTTACATTGCACAACCTTCAACGTTATTTCATAATTACGTAAAAGTCTGAGCCAGGCGGCCCAAACTGTTGCATTTACACTGACTCTGCGTGCAACGAACGCAAGAGAAGTGACACAATTTCACCTGGTTAACATTGCCTGCTTACCTGTGTTTCTTTTAGCTAAATATGCAGGTTTAAAAATATTTACTTCTGTGTATTTAATTTGAAGAAAGACATTGATGTTTATGGTTAGGTACACATTGGAGCAACGATACGCACCGCATCGATTATATGCAACGCAGGACACGCTAGATAAACTAGTAATATCATCTACCATGTGTAGTTAACTAGTGATTATGATTGATTGTTTTTTAGAAGATAAGTTTAATGCTAGCTAGCAACTTACCTTGGCATACTGCAAGGCAGGCTCCTCGTGGAGTGCAATGTAATCATGTGGTTAGAACGTTGGACTAGTTAACTGTAAGGTTGCAAGATGGAATCCCCCTAGCTGACAAGGTAAAATTACGTCGTTCTTTCCCTGAACGAGGCAGTTAACCCATCATTCCTTTGCCGTCATTGAAAATAAGAATGTGTTCTTAATTAACTGACTTGCCTAGTTAAATAAAGGTGTAAAAAAGAAATCGGCCAAATCGGTGTCCAAAAATACCGATTTCCGATTGTTATGAAACTTGAAATCGGCCATAATTATTCGGCCATTCCAATTTAATCGGACGACCTCTAGTTTGAATGAAACTTTTTATAGGCTTTCCCTGTAAACCTTAACAATTTTAAATGTTAACTGCAAAGTAGGCCTACCTGGCGGAGTGATATCATGTGGATTTGTATCAATTTGTTTTGCAACCTGCCGTCACACTTAGCCTACGCTGTACATTGTACAGAAACGCTGCTCGCCAAACCCAATTTTCTCTTGGTAAGTGCACAAATTAATTAGAGGGCAACTTTTTTTCAGACCTCATAAGTGGTCTCCCAATGTGGTGTAAGTATTGTTGTGGACTTAGAACATCAAATGTGTATTTTTTTAAAATATTTTTTATGTATGCATGTAAACAAAAGTGTGAGAGTGAACTTGAAAAAAAACAAGAAACTCTGGAACCTGGAAAATCAAAACCGGAAAAATTGAATTTAGCAAAAAAATAGGGCCCTAAAATATAGACTGCTGATTTGTTGAAAATCGCTAACAATAACACCCTTTTTTAGATCGTTTGAGGGGGGAAAATAAAACATTTGCACCATCAATGTAAAAAAAAAGATGCATTGAAATTATGCGTGCGTCACCAGCTTTCTTGGGCCAGTATTTTCATTCTGACCAGTAGCATTGTTGGCACAGGCCCAGTGTGCCACTGGCAAATTTACCTGGATGTCAAGCCCTGATGTGTTGTTGCTTTCCAACCATACTCGTGTGACGTCACTCCCTATCTACACTGCCCCACTTTTCCTAAAGCCAATTGGCTGCATGATCATGATGCGTGGCTTTATTTTAGACTCCAGAGAAAGGGAGGGAAAGAGAGACGTTCTTTCTGCTTGCCTTTAAGATGCAGACTGACTCAACGTCCTCATCCTGTAAGAAAAAAACTTTCCCTCAAACCTTCTGGACGATAATAAAACTGGACAACGTATCAGAATATTTTCAAATCGCTTAGCAAGGCTTCCAGCATATGTGAGGTCTGGTCCAGTCCAGCAGCCCCCTTCGGTTGCTGCTCACAGACCCTAGAGTGCGGACTGACTTTATCGGGACAGCAGGTTTATAGCATCATGGCACAGACTGATTTAGAGTTGTGTTTGAGTTGCTTTCCGTGCCGGAGCATTCAGACCCTAGTCACTCCGACTCAACATTCTCCTCAGCAGCAGAATAAGTAGCGTCAGTGGAGCGGGCACACCTTGTGAGAGAGCGGGACAAACGACAAAATGCAGCAGAGAGCCAACTCTGCGTAAGTGGGGCACCTAGCCAGCCAGCTCTCCTTTTACTCTCCTAACAGGCTGGTAGGACAGGATATATAGGATTTGCATGTTCTATCTCTTTGTCTCTCTCTCTGTTTATTAATCTCTCCCAGACAGTTGGGTTTTTGGAATTACCCATACCTTACCATATATTTTCGTAATGCTTTGCTTTTGTTTGGAGCTGTGTTTGGGTGAGTTATTGCTTTGATTCTAGTTTACATTCATATATTTGTTGATTGAGTCCACATTAATTGGATTCATTGATATAGATTAAAAATCTGGTGTGTGTGTGCATATAATGGTGTAGAAATGTGTCCCCAATGTTTTCCTCCTGTAGTTACAACTAGATGCTCCTCTAGAATTTTTGTAGGCCAGTGTCAATAAATATTAGGACAAGCTTCATTATCTCCAATTTAGGGCTATGTGGAATATACATTTAAATATGGACTGTTTGGCTAAACATTGTTAGTGCCAGTGACAGAGGGCAGTCCTATCCGTGCAGAGAAGACACGATGAGCTCCATTTCCCCTCTGACAGCTGGCAGCTCCGCAGAGGCATATTGCTAATGTAAAGTGGTGGTGCAGTTTCATTATTTGTTGACGTTGATGAGCAGTGACTGGACGACTTCGGAGATGTTTTTGCATGGCGGAGGGAGGGGAAAAACAGCAGAGTCAAATGCACAAGGGAGAACTAGTGAGCGAGAGAATAAGACTCAGTCCTCATTCAAGCAACAACAAGCCAAGTGCCCTCTAAGCCTTAGAGACGTAGCCCTTGCAAATCGAGAGGTCTCCCTCCATCCCTGCTCGCCAGCCGTCCAGGTCTAACCAGAGGTCACGTCCTGAATACTCAAACAACACAGAAGCATTTTTGCTTCATCTCAGGAGGAGCCTGGGGGGGGGGGCAGTACATGGTATATAGGCTTTTGCCTTGTGTTCAAACCATTTCAGGGTCGAAGTTGTCGCTCAAGCGGTGAAAAGCTCATTTCTAAACCTGTTGCTTCTAATTAGCCATTTTTACATACTGAAAATACCATTCAGTGTGTAGAGAAATCTGTAGAGAAATCACACACAAAATCAGGTAGCCTAAATGCTACAATGTTTCTAGGGCTGACCACATTTAGTCGTTTGGTCGATAGGCTGTTTGTTGGTGGACCAAGATTTTTTAGCTGGGCAGCTGCAACTTTAGTATTTTTATGGTGCACAAGACACCTGTCTGATTTGTGCCTGTCTCAGTGGACTAATACATTGCGGAACTGCACAGTTATCACTCTTAAGATACACAATATTCAGTCTCACATCTTATCTACAAATAATGGTGAAACTCTAATAAATCCTCCCCCAAGAAAATGTATAACAAATGTGCTTTCTCCAGTGTTGGTTACGGTCACAGTCCGCGGTTCTGAAACGTAATCTTCAGTGTGCCGTAGAATTGGTGCCTTTCCCCATGTTGCTGTGTGCATAATAGCAAAGTTAACCAGCATATTGGGATTGAGAACAATGCGGCGGAGGCAGCAGCAGCAAAGGTGAGGAACCAGACCTTGCCTTACCCTAATTGTCTAAGAAAATTGAGGAGACATGAAACATCAACTTAAGCTATTGATTGTAGACCTAATTAACTATTACATTTGCCTGGCTTTAAATTATCCATATACAGTATCAGTCAAAAGTTTGGACACCTACTCATTGAATTTTTTTTTCTTTTTTCTACATATAGACTATTATTCTATAGAATAATAGTGTAGACATCAAAACTATAAAATGTAGTAACCAAAACAGTGTTAAATAAATATATTTGAGATTCTTCAAAGTAGCCACCCTTTGCCTTGATGACAGCTTTGCACACAATTGGCATTCTCTCAACCAGCTTCATGGGGAATGCTTTTCCAACAGTCTTGAAGGATTTCCCACATATGCTGAACACTTGTTGGCTGGTTTTCCTTCAGTCTGCTGTCCAACTCTTCCCAAACCATCTCAAATGGGTTGTGGTCGGGTGATTGTGGAGGACCGGTCATCTGATGCAGCACTCCATCACTCTCTCCTTGGTCAAATAGCCCTTACACAGCCTAGATGTGTGTTTTGGGTCATTGTCGTGTTGAAAAAGAAATAGTCCCAGTAAGCGCAAACCAGATGGGATGGCAATTAGCTGCAGAATGCTGTGGTAGCCATGCTGGTTAAGTGTGCCTGGAATTCTAAACATCACTGACCGTGTCACCATTAAAGCACCATCACACCACCTCTTCCATGCTTCACGGTGGGAACCACACATGTGGAGATCATCTGTTCACATACTCTGCGTCTCACAAAGACACGGTGATTGTACATTTGGACTCATCAGACCAAAGGACAGATTTACACTGGTCTAGTGTCCATTGCTTGTGTTTACTGGCCCAAGCAAGTATCTTCTTCTTATTGGTGTCCTTTAGTGATTTCTTTGCAGCAATTTGACCATGAAGCCCTGATTTGTACTCCTCTGAACAGTTGATGTTGATGTCTGTTACTTGAACTCTGAAGCATTTATTTGGACTGCAATCTGAGGTGCAGTTAACTCTGAAGAACTTATCTATAGCAGAGGTAACTCTGGGTCTTCCTTTCTGGTGGTGGTCCTCATGAGAAACAATTTCATCATAGCGCTTGGTTTTTGTGACTGCACTTGAAGAAACTTTCTTGAAATTTCCAGATTGACTTACCTTCATGTCTTAAAGTAATGATGGACTGTCATTTTCTTTGCTTATTTGAGCTGTCCTTGCCATTGTTTATTATTCAAAGCATTAAGAAGGAAAGACATTTTATAAATTGACTTAACTTTGCACATCTGTAAATTAAAATGACAGGTGATTACCTCAAGAAGCTGGTTGAGAGAATGACAAGAGTATGCAAAGCTGTCATCAAGGCAAAGGGTGGCTACTTTTTGAAGAATCTCAAATGTAAAATGTTGTGATTTGCTTAAGTTTTTTTTGGTTACTACATTATTCCATTTGTGTTTTTATGTAGTTTCAAAGTCTTCACTTTTATTCTTCAATATAGAAAATAGTAAAAATAAAGAAAAACCCTTGCATGAGTAGGTGTCAACTTTTTGTGTGTGTACAGAACATTAAGAACACCTTCCTAATATAGATTTGCACCCCACTATTTGCCCTCAGAACTGCCTTTATTTGTCGTGGCAAGGACTACAAGGTGTCGAAAGCGTTCACAGGGATGCTGGCCGATGTTGACACCAATGCTTCCCACAGTTGTCAAGTAGGCTTGATGTCCTTTGCATCAAGAATAGTCTACTACACAAAGGGGAAACTGCTGAACGCGAAACTCAGCATTGCAGTTTTTGACACACACAAGCCATACCGGCGGCACCTACTATCATACCCCGTTAAAAGGCACTTAAATCCTGTCTTGCCCATTAACCCTGATTTCATCTACACTGATTGAAAAATGGAGGCCCTCTTCTCTCATGTTGTTGTAGTGATTGTTTCTTGGTTGCCTTCTGTCATGGGGTGAATTTTGGTCCATTCCTCCTGACAGAGCTGGTGTAACTGAGTCAGGTTTGTAGGCCTCCTTTCTCGCAAACGCTTTTTCACTTCTGCCCACAAATTTTCTATAGGATTGAGGTCAGGGCTTTGTGATGGCCATTCCAATACCTTGGCTTTGTTGTCCATTAGCCATTTTGCCACAACTTTGGAAGCATGCTTGGGGTCATTGTCCATTTGGAAGACCCATTTGCAACCAAGCTTTAACTTCCTGACTGATGTCTTGAGATGTTGCTTCAATATTTCCACTTAATTTTCCATTCCTTGTGATGCCATCTATTTTGTGAAGTGCACCAGTCCCCCCCTCCAGCAAAGCACCCCCACAACATGATGCTGCCACACCCGTGCTTCACTGTTGAGATGGTGTTCTTCGGCTTGCAAGCATCCCCTTTTCCTCCAAACATAACGGCCAAACAGTTCTATTTTTGTTTCATCAGACCAGAGGACATTTCTCCAAAAATTACAATCTTTGTCCCCATGTGCAGTTGCAAACCGTAGTCTGGCTTTTTTATGGCAGTTTTTGAGCAGTTGCTTCTTCCTTGCTGAGCGGCCTTTCAGGTTATGTTGATATAGGACTCCTTTACTGTGGATATAGATACTGGAGGAAACAGATACAAAAGTATCTTCACAAGGTCCTTTGCTGTTGTTCTGGGATTGATTTGCACTTTTTGCACCAAAGTACGTTCATCTCTTGGAGATAGAACACGTCTCCTTCCTGAGTGGTATGACTGCTGCGTAGTCCCATGGTGTTTATACTTGCGTACTATTGTTTGTGCAGATGAATGTGGTACCTTCAGGCGGTTGTAAATTGCTCCCAAGGATGAACCAAACTTGTGGAGGTCTAGTTTAAAAAATGTTTTCTTATCTGAGGTCTTGCCAGATTTCTTTTGATTTTCCCATGAAGTCTAGCAAAGAGGCACTGAGTTTGAAGTTAGGCCTTGAAATACATCCACATGTACACATAATTATGTCAATTATGTCAATTAGCCTATCAGAAGCTTCTAAAGCCACAACATAATTTTTTTGAATTTTCCAAGCTGTTTAAAGGTGCAGTCAACTTAGTGTATATAAACTTCTGACCCACTGGAATTGTGTTAGAGTGAAATAATCATTGTCATGCACAAGTGGATGTCCTAACTGACTTGCCAAAACCATAGGTTGTTTACAAGAAATTTGTGGAGTGGTTGAAAAACAAGTTTTAATGACTAACGTATGTAAACTTCTGACTTCAACTGTGTGTGTATATCTATCTCTATCGTTTTTCAACCACTCCACAAATTTCTTAACAAACTATGGTTTTAGCAAGTTGGTTAGGACATCAATTTACAACATAATATAGATATAGTGCGATTGCTGTAGCCTATGTTTACCAATGTATTTCCATGTTGAAGCAATTCAATTAGAACAATGTTGACTGCAAAACACAAAATATTTAGCTAATATGGTGCAGGCTATTTAACAAACTAGTCCATAAACAGACTAAAATTCAATTTTTAGTTGATGGCAGCACACTACATTAAAGACCGTAAATACACAACTTGAAGCAACCACGTATTTAGCCATGGAGCACATTCTGATTGGCCAGTGAGGGGCTTCAAACACACCCACAGCTTGTTTATTCAACAAAACCCAGCTCTTTCGCGCTACTCCACCCATAATTCCGGGTGTGAAAATGGCACATATTTTGGACACCCCCGAACCTGTAACGCTACTACCAGGGCTAAGATTTAACATTGTGTTAGGTTTGTTAAAATAGAGCCCTATGTCAGACCAGGTCTGCATTGTATGTTTGTGCAGAAGTTTTCTTTGGTTTTTAACTAGCCTATTGATGCAATTCTTTTTGCAGCATGACCAATCAGGTTTATTGTTGACAAGTTTCGGTTGTTGCTCTTTTGAAGTGCACAGTATGCAGGATAGAGGGAGCAGCCTTATTTCAGAGTAGTGCTTGAGTGTTATTAAACTAGTAGCAGAGCAGAATAGAGCGTCACTGCTGCTCTCGGTTCATGCACCGACACGACAAGGCATTCCTCAGACTGATAAAACCAGCGTGTCCTATCGCTGTCATGGGTTATGGTCATACTGCACATATCACAACACCCTGGCTAACCCCTCCACCCATCCTCCAAAATGTTCTACCGTACACACAGGCCTATTGAAAATAAGCTCGTACATTAGTGAGGACTGCGTTGCTCGTAGCCTTGAACTTATTTTAATGTTGATAAGACATCTCGTTTGGTTGCCATGTTTTTGTTGCTTTTAAAGTTATTGTGTGCAGTAGCTTGTTGAGTAACTTTTAGCTGGTTAGGGACATTGCACATAGGTCGGTGGAATATTTATCTCACTGCAGTTCATTAACTTGCACACACAAGCGTTTTCAGACATGGTGGGGTTGGAACACTTATGACGGGTGGCGCAATTAAATATGACAAACATCTCATATGATTCAGTAAAATCACATCTGCAGGAGTTGCAGTTTTTGAATATATGCAAGAATACAGTATGAGCCAAGAAACGTTCACAGCTAGACTCACATCCTCTATCAGACATCATAGTGACCAACAGCTATTGACAGTTCTGATCTAGGCGAAATTAATTCACTCAGATGCAGTTGCAATATGATTTAGCCCATCAGTTGATACAGTAGCCTATACCTGGACATCTGTCTAACCCATAGCAGGCAGTACACCTGAGCTCCGGAAGACAAACACAGCCCGGAGGAGTTTCTCTGCATGGAACTCATCTTCTGCTGCCTTAGTGTTTCCACTTGACTCAGTGAAAATCTGCACACTGTTTACTGTGGACCTTCTATAGAACAGGGCTTTGACCCCCAACCTTACTGGAAGGTTTAATAAGGAAGCCCATAAGTGCACAGCGCTCTCTCTGCTGCCTCAGGATGGACCCCCACTGTCTTAAGTCGCCTAGGCCTACTATGCACACATCTCATGGCGCAGGTAATATGTGAGTTCCCTATACAGGCTGGTGTCGTTTATTTGCTGCAAGCAAACGTTGGGTGAATGTAGCCTAATATGGTTCTCTATACTGACAGATATATTTGATGCAATTTCTTCAGTACTTTCAGAGTTCTCTCCCTACTTAGAAAACAAACTTTTCAATCAGAACAAAACCACAAAAATACCCCTTTAATTCAGCAGCAAAACTCTACTGTCCGTGGTTCTGGGTTCTGGCCAACCTGGTTTGTATGCGAGGCACTCCACTCAGCTGTACTACAGTCAGTCTCATGTTTTGTCCATGCTGACAGATATGACTGAGGTGGGAGGAGAAGGCCCCCTTCCCCCAACCCCTTGCCCATTAAGGCCTATGCCACAGGGATGTCTGCTTTTCTGTAACTGGGAGCCGGCCCTGCCATCAGTAGTTGAGGGCAAAATGTTCAATGTTTTAAACGATGACTTCCTCGATGACATGGAATTTAACCACATCTTGACCAGCATATCTATTTCACTACCTCTGACAGCCACTGATTGACCTCTCTTATAGGTACTACACTCTGGACCTTAACTCCTCACATAAGCCTACTGCTGAAAACTGCTTTGAAATGGCCCTGGCTTGGGTGTCACGTGTACACCATTAGCCTATTCTCACTTCACACACCTAGTTTATTCTCATGCACTCCACCCGTAAGCTACATATTAAGCGTAGTCCACACACAGATACACTTGTACTCACTGCTCTCAATCATTCTTTAAGTCATAAGGCCCCACTCCTTAGCGCTTCTCTCAATCACACACTCACTTCTCACATCTGTCCTCCTCAATACTCTCTCAATCACACAAATCCTTTAGCCAGTCCCCTAAACTCCCTCCCAGGAGCTTCACTGGCCCATTTCCTCCTTCACAGCACGCCTGCCTCCACACCACAGACTTCACATTCTCATGATTATTTTACAAGTGCAGACCCTTGCTCTTCTAAGCCAGATGGGAGCCCTTAACGTCCTGTGTGAAAAGAGCTACTGCAGCACCTCATGCATCCCGCCTCCCCAGGCCCCCTGTCCTGAGGTCGCTAGCCCAAATCTGGGCCAGCGAGTACACCCCCCCCCCCCCCCCCCTCCATCTGTCAGGAGTGTCAAGTCAGTAACCTGCTAAAATTTTAACCAGTGTTGTTCGAAAAGCTACTGTTTAATTAAAAAATCCGCCTGGTTTTAATGGTGAGGTGGAAGCTTAAAAAGCTTTTAGCATTTGCGCTCCGTTCCACTCTCCTCTCGCCTGTTTTAGAGTGAATGCTCTCTAGGTACACTAAAGGGTAAAATCTTAAAATGCGGTTTCTTACTGGCTTAATATTTCAGAAGATATCAATGTAATGTTTTGCTCACACCCGCAGTTTTTATTTTATTCAAGTCAAGCCCACAGCACTCCCAGTCAAGACCCAGCCTACTAGGACTACAACGTAATTTTTTAGCAGTAGGCTATTTGAATCCGTCCCCAAAAAATCGGTGTATTATTATGAATGAGTGTTAAATATGCACTATGTAGAAATCGCTCCGCCATTTCCTGGTTGCTAAAATTGGAATAGTTTGCCTAATTTCAGTATAGTGTAGAGGAATCGTTGTACCATCTAAACCGCTGTGAATTTGTTGTTTTTACATATCCAAAAATATTGTATTTTCAGCTGTTTGAAGCTGGTGTACAAAACCCAAAAGTAAGACTAAAACAAAACTTAAGACCGGGAAGCATAGAAATATTGCACATACAATAGATCTACTGCTTCTTAGACTCGCTTTCAATGAGCATGACAGATCTATAACTCGCATTTCTATGCGAATTTAGCCAGGTTACCCAGAAAGTTAAATATTGCAGCTTGAATGAACGAATGAACAAACGAGTGTAATGTCCATTGAGTCTATGCATGTGAGGGAACAAGTGTGACAAACAGAGTGGTTGATTTGAGAACTTGTGAATAGTCGAGTAGTGATAGTTAATTTGACTGAAATGGAGTAGCCTAAAATAATGGGCGAACAAGGGAGTGGGTGTTTGGGTGAATGAGGTAAGTAGGCTATTTTATTTATAACATATTTATTCATCAATTCAGTGATTTTAATTATTCATAGTGTTTACGATGTGAACCAAATTTGAACTTGCACGGCTATTAGGCTGAAGTATGTTTGAATAATGTCATGCCGTGTAACAAGCCTACATGAAGACCTTGTTTGTGTGTAACTGTGCACATGTCACTCCCTCCTGGAATCCTCTCGGATGGTACGCTAAATAGAACACATAGTCTTCGTGTTGACAACGTTTTCCCGAGAGGGAAAAAACCAACAGAGTCCAATATAATGTAAATGCAGGTCTAGTCACCCGAGGCTGACTGTAGCTTTCCCTCCCTGTCTGTGTGTCAGGTGGTACCATGGGAAGCTGGACCGGACCATTGCTGAGGAGCGGTTGCGGCAGGCCAGGACCCCCGGCAGCTACCTCATCAGGGAGAGTGACCGCCGGCCCGGCTCCTTTGTCCTGTCCTTTCTCAGCATGACCAGTGTGGTCAACCACTTCAGGTCAGTACCCAAACAGACTGAGAGAGACACTGAGCATATAAACACTTGATCATGACTAGGGCTGTTTCGGTGACCATATTACCTCCACACCGGCGGTCATGAGTCATAAAGGCAGTCAAATTCCACATGACCGTTTAGTCACGGCAATTCTCCAAGCTCTGATGCTGCTGATTTGCCATTAGTAGCCTACCAAACTTGCTAACTGCCTGGTACTCAGCACGCTATTGTCCTTCTAATCAATCTGATATCAATGCAAATGTAATCAAACAGTTCACGAGAGCCCATGAGCTCATGTTGTGCAACATTTCTATAGGCTATGCAATTGCGGAAGAAAACATGGTGATGTCTGCTAATAAAAAGACAAGGCCTATATTTATTTCTCAACATTCCTAATATTAAGCGAAATGCTTATATTTAAAACAGGAGTATAGCCTACCTGGCTGGCATGACAATAAACCGTGGGGAAATGTTTCCGCCATTCGCTACTTAAGTGCCCCTGTTTCGATACAGGTGCATGATAATGGTCCATTCTAAATTGAAACAAATGTCACACATTATTTAGTATATGTAAAGATCAGATTTAAATCAAGAATAGTCAAATGGGTGACAATATTAGCCTTTCACTTGTGAATGATATATTATCTCTTGTGAATGATGCCCAGCACATGAAACCATGCCTTTTTTTGTGACTTTTTCAAATCATAGTTGCATAACTCGTATAAAAAAAAATCTTGTCTGCTAAATGAACTAGTGCAGCCCACAGCTATTTGGCATAGCCACATAAGGACAACTCGGAGTATGCTATTATTTTCTTCTGAAATAGACTACATTGTCTTTGTCTTCTTTAGACCTGTCTATAATAAATCATGGATTTATTGGGAGGGTGTAGGCTATATTACATGGATTTATTGGGCTTTTTAAAATGGATTTATTGGGCTTTTTAAAATGGATTTATTGGGCTTTTTAAAATTGATTTATTAGCCAAAAAGTCATTTTAAAAAGCGAATGTGTGGAAGCTAGGAGATGCTAAATATGTTTGTTAATTAACGGTCAATTACCTTGAGACTGACCAGTTATTTGCTTAACAATCACTGGCTGACAATTCCGTGACCATAACAGCCTTAATCATGACTCAGTTCCATTACATTACACATTAAGTCATTGGATAAAGGTGTCTTCTGTAAGGGGCAGTTTTAAGATCCCCTGACACTGCATCGCTTGCATGCACGGTTTTGGATCTTATCTTTCATTTCAGTAAGAAATGAAATTGATACACACCTTAAAACGGTTAGGGTTAGTGTTCCCACACGGCCATATCTCCATGTTACAGCACTTGTTTATGGAAAACAGACGGAAGACGAGCCGACCACCTGTGCTAATTAGTTCATTTGAGAACAAGGCTACCTAAATTCTACCAGCACGTTGACTGTGGTACCTGCTCAAGCAAAACACTGGACCACTGCTACTCTAAATTCTGCAATGCATACAATGCCCTCCCCATCCTCCCTTCGGCAAATCCGACCACGACTCCGTCTTGCTCGTACAGTCCTATAGGCAGAAACTCAAACAGGATGTACCCGTGACTAGAACCATTCAACGTTGGTCTGACCAATCGGAATCCATGCTTCAAGATTCTTTTGATCACTTAGACTGGAAAATGTTCCGGGAAGCCTCAGACAATGACGCGGGTAGGGATACTGTCTGGACCAGCAGCCTTGCAAAGGTTAACACGTTTAAATGTCTTACTCACGTCGGGCACAGAGGAGGAGAGGTAGGGGCCGACGTAAGTAAGACATTTAAACGTGTTAACCTTTGCAAGGCTGCTGGCCCAGACGGCATCCTTAGCCGCGTCATCCGAGAATGCGCAGACTAGCTGGCTGGTGTGTTTTACAGACATATTCAATCAGTCACTATCCAAGTCTGGTGTCGCTAAATTCAAGATGGACACCATTGTTCCTGTACCAACGAAGGCAAAGATACCTCATTTTACACACCGCTCCAACAGGTCCACAGACTATGCAATCGCCATCACATTGCCCGATCCAATGTGGACAAGAGGAATACCTACGTAACAATGCTGTTCATGGACTACAGCTCAGCATTCAACACCATAGTACCCTCCAAGCTCATCATTAACTCAAGGCCCTGGGTCTCAACCCTACCATGTGCAATTGGGTCCTGGACTTTCTGACGGCCAGCCCCCAGGTGGTGAAGGTAGGAAACATCTCCACTTCACTGATCCTCAACACTGGGGCCCCACAAGGGTGCGTGCTCAGCCCCTCTCCTCTGAACTACCTGTTCACCCATGACTGCGTGGCCATGCATGCCTTCAACGCAATCATCAAGTTTCCAGACACAACAGTAGTGGGCTTGATTACCAACAGGCAGCCTACAGGGAGGAGGTGAGGGCACTCGGAGTGTGGTGCCAGGAAAACAACCTCACTAAACATCAACAAAACAAAGGAGATGATTGTGGACTTCAGGAAACAGCAGAGGGATCCCCATATCCACATCAACGGGACAGCAGTGGAGATGGTGGAAAGTTTCAAGTTCCTTGGCGTACACATCACGGACAAACTGAAATAGTCCACCCACATAGACAGCGTGGTGAAGGCGTAACGGCGCCTCTTCAACCTCAGGAGGCTGAAGAAATTTGGCTTGTCACCTAAACCCCCCCAAAAAAAAAAAAATACAGATGCACAGTCGAGGGCATCCTGTCGAGCTGTATCACCGCCTGGTACGGCAACTGCTCCGCCCACAACCGTAAGGCTCTCTAGAGGGTAGTGAGGTCTGCACAACGCATCACCGGGGGTGATCACCCGATGTAACAGGAAGGCCAAAAAGATTATCAAGGACAACAACTACTCAAGCCACTGCCTTTTCACCCCGATATCATCCAGAAGGCGAGGTCGGTGCAGGTGCAACAAAGTGGGGACCGAGTGAAAAAAAAAAAAGCTTCTGTCTATCTCAAGGCCATCAGACTGTTAAACAACCATCACTAATGTAGCGAGGCTGCTGCCAACATACAGACCTAAATCACTAGAGACTTTTTAATAAATTTACTTAATAAAGGTATCACTAGTCACTTTACATATAATGCCACTTTAATGTTTACATATCCTACATTACTCATCTCATGTGTATATACTGTATTTCATACCATCTATTGCATCTTGCCTATGCCGCACGGCCATTGTTCATCCATGTATTTATATGTACATATTCTTATTCCGTCCCCTTACATTTTGTGTATAATGTAGTTATTGTGAATTTGTTAGATTACTTGTTAGATATTACTGCACTGTCAGAACTAGAAGCACAAGCATTTTGCTACACCCACATGTCACGTGTATGTGACAAATAAAATGTAGAGTTGATATAGCGTGCTCCGATCACCTGTGTATAAACGTAACCCGGGAAATGGAGCGGAACATCCGTTTTGTCGGATGGAGGCATCCATAGCTGCGTGGATTGGTGCAAAACTGCTACAGTAAGTCAATATAATTGACAGAGTGTAAAGAAGGAAGCCTGGACAGAATAAAAATATTCCTAAACATGCATCCTGTTTGCAATAAGACGCTAAAGTAATACTACAAAGAATGTGGCAAAGCAATTCACTTTTAGTCCAGAATACAAAGTGTTATGCTTGGGGCAAATCCAATATAACACATTACTGAGTACCACTCTCCATATTTTCAGCATAGTGGTGGCTGCATCATGTTATGGGTATTGCTATAAACGTTAAGGACTGGGGAGGTTTTCAGCATAAAAAAGAAACCGAATGGAGCTAAGCGCAGGCAAAATCTTAGAGTAAAATCTGGTTCAGACACTGGGAGATTGATTCGCCTTTCAGCACAATAACCTAAAACACATGGCCAAATCTATATTGGAGTTGCTTACCAAGAAGACCCTGAGTGGCAATTTTTGACTTAAATCTACTTGAAAGTCTTTGACAACACCTGAAAATGCTTGCCTAGCAATGATCAACAACCAATTTGACAGAGCTTGAAGAATTTTGAAAATTATAATGGAAAAATGTTGCACAATCCAGGTGTGGAAAGCACTTAGACTTACCCAGAAAGACTCACAGCTGTATCGTGATAATCACAAGACATATTGTATCGGCACGTAAGTATCGTGATAATATTGTATCGTGAGGTCCCTGGCAATTCCCAGCCCTAGTGCATACTGTTTTAAACTTTTTATTTTATTCAACTGTATTTGTTCCAATGCGTTTGCTAGACCTGTCAATGAGGTCCGACGTTCATTGATGACCAATACCTCCTAGACCTGATCAACACCAGGCACTTCAGTAGACGATTGATAACATACAAGGAAATAATGACATCTCATTCACAACATTGCTTTATAGGAACCTGTGTGAATTGGTATTAGGAAGGCAAGGTTAAACATGTAGCCTAACCATAAGAAGATGTATTTGAATGGTGTCTAGTCTATATTACCACATAGTCAGACTGAGATGTGCTCCCCTCTGTTCGCTGCCTCGCCAAGACTTCAATCATGTAATTTTCATCATTACTCGAGCAATTTCACACAAGACTATTATCTGATGAGTCATGGTGGTTTAATGCATGTCTTTTCCTTTTGTTTCATAGATGCCAGGGCAACTGGGCCTAATTTTAGCACTGTGCTGCTCTGCTCTTGTACTCTTTGATGTTTTGGGTCATTGTGGCAAATGTAGACCTGTTGTCTGCTGATAAATTGTTCAAACTGTCAATTTAGCTTTGGCCTATTTGTATTTTCATACATTCTGCAGTCTGTGCATGCATTGTGCTGATCAGTTAATCATTCTTAGTGTTGTGTGTGTTTACAGGATAATCGCCATGTGTGGAGATTATTACATAGGCGGGCGGCGGTTCTCGTCCCTGTCGGACCTGATTGGTTATTACAGCTTCGTGTCTTGCCTGCTGAAAGGTGAAAAGCTGCTATCGCCCGTGGCACCCCCAGAAGTAAGATTTCATTGCACTCGAGTAGTAATGGAAGTTAGAATTTCTTAGACACATACTCAATATATCTGGGAAATATCTACTTCCCCCTACACCCCAGGCCATATATCATAACCACTCTCAGGAGAGAAGCCAGGCAAAATGCTAATGAGTGGTGTGAGGCTGTGAAATCATCCTGGAGGGTGTCTGGTGGAATACTTTTAATTTGGAATTCCGAGGGGGGTTGAAGATATGAAGATTTTTGTGGAGGCATGGGTTAATGTGCAGTTCTGTGTTTTTATTGTCTGTGCTCGTGTGTGTAGCCTGTGGAGGACAGGAGGAGAGTGAGAGCCATTCTTCCATACACCAAAGTGCCAGAGACCGATGAGATCAGGTAAGCCCTACAAGAAGCGTAAGACATTTGTGGAAGGTGAAAGTGTGTGTTTGCCCTGTTGGAGATCACATTATCTGAATAGGACAAAAACAGACCTCTCCCTTTCATTTAGCAAATCCCAGCATGCGAACAGATGAGCCTGGCTATTCTTCATGTTGTCAGATCTGAGAAAATGTCTGAACCCTTAACACAGACACACTGCTAGCACAGACTTAGCTGGCTGGAAAGAACCATGCTATCGTTCTTCACAAAGGTGTTTGGTAGCTTACATGAGACACCTTGTGGAGAATGGCTGGTACGACACCCAAAGACTACCATATGTAAAAAAATATATATATATATATATAAATAGTTCAGTCGGGAATAAGCTGTAAAGCCTCAAGCGTCCGCACTGCCTTTAGATCTCATAAGTTAATTGTAATTGAAAAGAACAAAGACTGTTTCTCGTGCATTATAGTGGGTTTTTGTGAAACAAGATGCAGGTGTGAGTTCATGTGTAGCAGCACATTAACATGGTAAAACATATTTTTTGCCCCCAGTTTTTATTTTTCTTCTCTCCATGTCTGTTAGCTTCCTGAAAGGGGACATGTTTATCGTTCACAATGAACTGGATGACGGCTGGATGTGGGTGACCAACGTGAGGACGGAGGAGCAGGGCCTCATTGTGGAGGACCTGGTGGAGGAGGTGGTGAGTTGAGTACAGCACAATGTCTGCTCTGCACAGGTCTGGGATCAGCCCTAACCCGTAACCAAATTGCACTATTCCCTATGTAGGGCACTACTATATACAGGAAATAAGGTGCATTTTGGGACAGTCATGGTTTGCCATTTAAACATTTATTTTCTCAACCTTTTCTACTCAGCTGGCAATTGGAGTCTTTATGGGTCTATTCAGGTGTTTTCTTTTTCATTTGTTGTTACGTCTCCACTGATTTGTTCGTGCTTATTTTCAGGGACGGGAGGAGGACCCACACGAGGGCAAAGTGTAAGTTCTGATTTGGCTTTTTCCTCTTAGGTTGCCATAATGTCTATGTATAGTATATGTTATTTCATATGTAAACCTTTGTCAATACAGATAATTTCATCAACACTTTTCTCAATACCCACCATTATCCAACCTCCCACAAAACATTCACTCAATAGGTGATATTAATTCCGGAAAATGGCTGTTTGGATATTTTTAGACAGCCTATCATTTGAGGTTCATTACGTCCCTGCCTTCTGGCTGCCTCGACATACGCAACCCATGTTTACCCTATCCTCTAGCCAAATTATGTTTTCATGTGGTGCACGAATGGGTAGGGAAGCTTGATTGAGAGCATACTGTATACAGTATGTGCCGTTACTGACTTTGACATAATCCATGTTTGCATCTACACGGCTCAATGAATCTCTAACAATAATGGTGTGACTCTGACCCAACACACACAGTAAGGCTGTAAATGTGTGTTCATTTTGTTTGCCGGCTTCCCAAAGACAGACATACAGTTGAAGTTTTTACATACACCTTAGCCAAATACATTTAAACTCAGTTTTTCACAATTCCTGACATTTAATCCCAGTAAAAATTCCCTGTTTTAGGTCAGTTAGGATCACCACTTTATTTTAAGAACTTGAAATGTAAGAATAATACTAGAGAGTGATTTATTTCAGCTTTTATTTCTTTCATCACATTCCCAGTGGGTCAGAAGTTTACATATACTCAATTAGTATTTGGTAGCATTGCCTTTAAATTGTTTAACTTGGGTCAAACATGTTGGGTAGTCTTCCACAAGCTTCCCACAATAAGTTGGGTGAATTTTGGCCCATTCCTCCTGACAGCTGGTGTAACTGAGTCAGGTTTGTAGGCCTCCTTACTTGCACACGCTTTTTCAGTTCTGCCCACAAATTTTCTATAGGATTGAGGTCAGGACTTTGTGATGGCCACTCCAATACCTTGACTTTGTTGTCCTTAAGCCATTTTGCCACAACTTGGAAGTATGCTTGGGGTCATTGTCCATTTGGAAGACTCATTTGTGGCCAAGCTTTAACTTCATGACTGATGTCTTGAGATGTTGCTTCAATATATCCATATAATTTTCCTGCCTCATGAAGCCATCTATTTTGTGAAGTGCACCAGTCCCTCCTGCAGCAAAGCACCCCCACAACATGATGCTGCCTCCCCCGTGCTTCACTGTTGCGATGGTGTTCTTCGGCTTGCAAGCCTCCCCCTATTCCCTCCGAACATAACGATGGTCATTATGGCCAAACAGTTCTATTTTTGTTTCATCAGACCAGAGGACATTTCTCCAAAAAGTACAATCTTTGTCCCCATGTGCAGTTGCAAACCGTAGTCTGGCCTTTTTATGGCGGTTTTGGAGCAGTGGCTTCTTCCTTGCTGAGCAGCCTTTCAGATTATGTTGATATAGGACTCGTTTTACTGTGGATATAGACACTTTTGTACCTGTTTCCTCCAGCATCTTCACAAGGTCTTTTGCAGTTGTTCTGGGATTGATTTGCACTTTTCGCACCAAAGTACGTTCATCTCTAGGAGACAGAACTTGTTTCCTTTCTGAGCGGTATGACTGCTGTGTGGTACCATGGTGTTTATACTTGCATACTATTGTTTGTACAGATAAACATGGTACCTTCAGGCATTTGGAAATTGCGCCCAGGATGAACCAGACTTGTGGAGGTTACATTTTTTTAAATCTGAGGTCTTGCCAGATTTCTTTTGATTTTCCCATGATGTCAAGCAAAGAGCCACTGAGTTTTAAGATAGGCCTTGAAATACATCCACAGGTACACCTCCGATTGACTCAAATGATGTCAATTAGCCTATGAGAAGCTTCTAAAGCCATGACATAATTTTCTGGAATTTTCCAAGCTGTTTAAAGGCACAGTCAACTTAGTGTATATAAACTTCTGACCCACTGGAATTGTGTTACAGGGAATTATAAGTGAAATAACCTGTCTGTAAACAATTGTTGGAAAAATGACTTGTGTCATGCCCAAAGTAGATGTCCTAACCGACTTGCCAAAACTATAGCTTGTTAATTAACAATACATTTGTGGAGTGGTTGAAGAACCCGTTTTAATGACTCCAACCTAAGTGTATGTAAACTTCTGACTTCAACTGTATGTACAATGTGAAAAATGAATTTTACAAATCCAACATTAAAGAAATTGTATTGTATCCGTTAATTAACTAAAGTTGCTTTGTTTTGTACGAGTAGTTGAGTATTTGGAGTGAGATGACGTTAGAAGGACTGACATTGGCCTCCCGGGATGCGCGTTGTGTTAAGATGCAGTGCGGCTTGGTTGGGTTGTTTCGGGGGACGCATGGCTTTCGACCTTCGTCTCTCCTGAGCCCGTACAGGAGTTGTAGTGATGAGACAAGATAATTACAAAAAAAAATGGGAACTGCATCGCAGCGCTAGCTGTTCCACCGAGACTCTGGGTTCGCGCCCAGGCTCTGTTGCAGCCGGCCGTGACCAGGAGGTCCGTCGGGCAACGCACAATTGGCTTAGCGTCGTCCGGGTTAGGAAGGGTTTGGCCGGTAGTGGTATCCTTGTCTCATCGCGCACCAGCGACTCCTGTGGCGCAGTGCAAGGTCGCCAGGTGCACGGTGTTTCCTCCGACACATTGGTGCGGCTGGCTTCCAGGTTGGATGCGCGCTATGTTAAGAAGCAGTGCGGCTTGGCCAGGTTGTGTTTCGGAGGACGCATGACTTTCGACCTTCATCTCTCCTGGCTTCCAGGTTGGATGCGCGCTATGTTAAGAAGCAGTGCGGCTTGGCCAGGTTGTGTTTCGGAGGACGCATGACTTTCGACCTTCATCTCTCCCGAGCCCGTATGGGAGTTGTAGTGATGAGACAAGATAGTAATTACTAAAAAAATTGGATACCACGAAATTGGGGAGAAAAGGTGGTTAAAATAAAATTTCAATAAAAAAGAATGAATGACTTGCTGTTTGGCGTTCACCAATAGGATCTATCAGGTTGTGATTCATCATCGTAGACTCTGATCTGACCCTTCTAAAACCCCTCAACCCCCCTTTAAACCCAGCACATTATTGATCTGTCGGTTTTCTTTTCCCTCCTCTCTCCCTTTTTTATCTCTAATGGTCCATCGTCATCCTCTCTGTAGTTGGTATCACGGCAAGATCAGCAAACAAGAGGCCTACAACTTGCTGATGACAGGTAGCAAGCACTATATTCTGTCTTTAGATTTTACATTCTCCTCACGATTAATGTAGTACAATGGGATTATGCTCCCATATCTGTGATCTGTTATCAACAAACCTTTTCTGTTGCTAAAATATACACTACTAGTCAAAAGTTTGGACATGCCTACTCATTCAAGGGTTTTCTTTATTTCTACAATTTTATACATTGTAGAATAATAGTGAAGACCTCAACTATGAAATAACACATATGGAATCATGTAGTAACCAAAAAAGTGTTTCTTCAAAATAGCCACCCTTTGCCTTGACAGCTTTGAACACTCTTGGCATTCGCTCAACCAGCTTCATGAGGTAGTCACCTGGAATGCTTTTCCAACAGTCTTGAAGGAGATCCCACATATGCTAAGCACTTGTTGGCTGCTTTTCCGTCACTGCAGTCCAACTCATCCCACACCATCTCAATTGGATTGAGGTTGGATTGAGGTCAGGTGATTGTGGAGGCCAGGCCATCTGATGCAGCACTCCATCACTCTCCTTGGCCAAATATTCCTTACACTGCCTGAATGTGGGTTTTGGGTCATTGTCCTGTTGAATAACAAATTATAGTCCCACTAAGCGCAAACCAATGGTAGCCATGCTTCTTGTTAAGTGTGCCTTGAATTCTAAATAAATCACTGACAGTGTCACCAGAAAAGCACCATCACACCACCACCTCCCATGCTTCACGGTGGAAACCACACATGCGGAGATCATCCATTCACCTACTTTGCGTCTCCCAAAGACACGGCGATTGGAACCGAAGAGCTCAATTTTGGACTCATCAGACCAAAGGAAATATTTCCACAGGTCTACTGTCCTTTTGTGCTTGTTTCTTGGCCTATGCAAGTCTCTTCTTATTGGTGTTATTATTTATTTGACCTTTATTTAACTAGGCAAGACAGTTGAGAACAAATTCCTATTTTCAATGATGGCCTAGGAACAGTGGGTTAACTGCCTTGTTCAGATTTCAACAGATTTCGATCTTGCAACCTTTCGGTTACTTGTCCAACGCTCTACCCATTAGGCTACCTGCCGCCCCTGAACATGTGTCCTTTAGAAGTGGTTTCTTTGCAGCAATTTGACCATGAAGGCCTGATTTCAGTCGCCTCTGAACAGTTGAGGTTGAGATGTGTCTGTTACTTGAACTCTGAAGCATTTATTTGGACTGCAATCTGAGGTGCAGTTAATTGCTGATAACTAACTTATTATCTGCTGCAGAGGTAACTTTGGATCTTCCTTTCCTGTGGCGGTCCTCATGAGAGCCAGTTTCATAGCTCTTGATGGGTTTTGCGACTGCACTTGAAGAAAGGTTCAAAACTCTTGAACTGTTCCGTATTGACTGACCTTCATGTCTTAAAGTAATGATGGACTGTTGTTTATCTTTGCTTATTTGAGCTGTTCTTGCCATAATGTGGACTGGGTCTTTTGACCAAATATGGCCATCTTCTGTATACCAACACAACTGATGGGCTCAAATGCATTAAGAAGGAAAGAAATTCCAACAATGCACAACTGTTAATTGAAGTGCAGTCCAAGTGACTAGCTCATGAATCTGGTTGTGCAAAGCTGTCATCAAGGCGCAGGTGGCTACTTTGAAGAATCTCAAATGTAAAATATATTTAGATTAGTTTTTGTTTTGGTTACTACATGATTCCATGTGTTATTTCATAGTTTTGATGTCTTCACTATTATTCTACAATGTAGAAAATGGTCAAATAAAAACCCTGGAATGTGTAGGTGTTTGTAGATGTCCAAACTTTTGACTGGTACTGTATGTTCCAATACTGTCAATGTCAACAATCATTGTGATTTCTCTTTCCCTTATTTAGTTGGCCAAGTGTCCAGCTTCCTGGTCCGGCCGTCAGACAACACACCCGGGGACTACTCCCTGTTTTTTCGCACCAATGAGAACATCCAAAGGTTTAAGATATGCCCCACGCCCAACAATCAGTACATGATGGGGGGGAGATACTACAACAGGTATGTGTAGCAGGGGCACGTACTGTCTCCCAGTGCAGTAGTGATGAATCGAGACTTTTAATAGAATCAGAAAATAACCTGGCCTGTAAATAGTGCCGAGAGGTTTTCCTGGTCGTGGGATGTGGTCAGGAAATCCTTTTTGGCATTACCTGTAATCATACAGTATAAAGCTGTGGTGATATCCAGGTATACAGTTCCACATAGAAGTGGAGGTTATATAGAAATGACTATATAAAAGTCTGATACGTTAGGAACGAGTATGGTGGTTAGTGCTGGTCATTAGAAATAACTGCTGTGCTCTGTCTGTTCTCTCTCTGGCAGTGTTGATGACATTATTGAGCATTATAAGAAAGAGCAGATCGTGGAGGGCTACAACCTGAAAGATGCTGTTTCAGTGCAGGTAAGCCTGAGTCCACTAACCTCCGTTGTGGTGCTACTCCTGTCCATAACAGTTTGAGACGGCTATAGATGTACAGGTATTTAATGGTGTTGATGTGGGGTTTTATTAACATTTGTGTATTTCAGCAACAGGAACAAGTGCTTTCAGACTTGGTGGACGGCAAGGAGATCTATAACACTATCAGACGGAAAACGAAAGACGCCTTCTACAAAAACATTGTCAAGAAAGGCTACCTCCTATTCAACAAAGGTACCCATATGTTTTTATGCTCAAATGCCTGTAAATGTCATCTTCCAGACCTTAGCCCATTTCTCTCTCTCCCACTTCTCCCTGAAGTGGTCACTGGTATACCACCCCTCATGGATTTAAAAGGCACGGATTGGTGTAATAATAAATATGATGCAAACTCCCCCCTGAACTTGAGAGGGAGTGAACAAGTGCAGGCAGATGGGAGGGAATTGGCCTCATGTCTTCTCCCCTCTCCTCTTCCTACTCCCAGGCAAAGGCAAGCGCTGGAAGAACCTCTACTTCATCTTGGAGGGGAACGACGCCCAGCTCATCTACTTTGAGAGTGAGAAGAGGGCCACTAAACCCAAAGGCCTGATTGACCTGAGCGTGTGCTCGGTGTACGGCGTGCACGACAGTCTGTTTGGCAGGTGAGACATTTCACCCATTTACCATTGATCCTAGATCTGAGAGAACATTGAATGGGACAATAACGAATCATTGCGACAGAACATATGCCTATGGTTGTTTATTAGTCTTTTCTTTAAGTTCTTCTGTCTGAGTTTGCTAGGAGTGAATACGTTCGATTGGGCACGTGCTTGTTGAGTCACAACTATCTGCTCCTGTTTTTGTTTGCAGGCCAAACTGTTTCCAAGTTGTGATCCAGCACTTTAGTGAGGAACAGTACATATTCTACTTTGCTGGCGAGACCCCTGAACAGGCACAGGTTTGTACTGATCTGTCTCGCACACTCTTTCTTTCTTTGGGACATTCTTCAATCACACCTTTATTTAATCTAACAGTGTTTTTTTCCCTCTTTATAGGACTGGATGAAATGTCTGCAGACGTTCTGCAGTAACCTTAGGAAACCCACCCAGCCCACTCCCAACAAGAGGCTCCGACAGGTACAAACGCACTGTCAAGTGCTATTTTTATAGTGCTTTTATCATTTTTTTTTACTTAAATATTTTTACTTAAATATATGCTCTTTATTTTTAACTGCGCCAAATGAAATTCCTTTGTTTGATATGGCAAAAAAGTATTGAATCTTGAAATCCAAGTTGGGCCTTCACTCCCCAAAGAAAAAAGTTTAATTACAGATTTGGACATTTTAGCAGATGCCATTATCCAAAGCGTCTTACAGCGAACACATGTAGGTGGCCCATGCGGGATTCAAACCTACTAATTTGTAGTTCCAAGCAGCTGAGTCATCAGAAGCCCTGGCTGTGACTGACTGCCTGACTGTTGACCTGGTATGTGTCCCATCAGGTGAGCAGTCTGGTCCTGTACGTGGAGGAGGCCCACAAGCTGCCAGTGAAGCACTTCACCAACCCCTACTGCAACATCTACCTGAACAGTGTGCAGGTGGCTAAGACCCACCCTCGAGAGGGCCAGAACCCAGTCTTCACTGAGGAGTTCATCTTTGAGTGAGTTCTAATTCCATCTTCATTCAAAGTGTTATTGGCAATTTAGGGGGAATTGGGACATTTTTATTTGGCTTCCATACTGCACTTACTGATGTAATCATTGCCATCAGCTGTCCAATCATGTTTGGGTTCACTAAATTGACAGACAATATTGTTCTATTTTTTTCCCCCCTTCAGTGACTTGTCGAGTGAAATCAACAGGTTTGAAATCAGCCTGAGTAACAAGACAAAGAAGAGCAAAGAAAGTGACATCTGTGAGTCTCTGTTCTACTTAGACTAGAGCTATGTCACAAAATCTAACAATCTCTTTATAATCCCATTCCATATTGATATGAGAAAAACAGTGTTTTATTGTCTGTGTTCCACTAAATGTCTCTCTCCCTCTGCTTCAGTATTCATGCGTTGCCAGCTGAGCCGACTGCAGAAGGGCCAGATGATAGACGAGTGGTTCCCTCTAAGCTCCCACGTGCCTCTGAAGGGCATCGAGCCGGGCTCCCTGAGGGTGCGAGCCCGCTACTCCATGGAGAAGATAATGCCTGAGGAGGAGTACAGCGAATTCAAAGAGGTCACACACACACGTATTAATGAAGATGATGATGGAGTCATTCATTAACTTCTCTAGGGTAGGGGGCAGTATTCAGGATTTTGGTTTAAAAGCATGCCCAAATTAAACTACCTGCTACTCGGGACCAGAAGATATGATATGCATATAACTGGTAGATTTGGATAGAAAACACTCTAAAGTTTCCAAAACTGTTAAAATAGTGTCTGCGTACAACAGAACTGATTTGGCAGGCGAAAACCTGAGAAAAATCCATTCAGGAAGCAGGGTTTTTGTTTTGTAGTTTTCTATTCAATGCCATTACCCTATCCATTGACTTAGGACTCAAATTGCAGTTCCTATGCCTTCCACTAGATGTCAAGTCTTTAGAAATGGTTTCAGGCTTGTATTCTGAAAAATTAGGGAGTAAGAGCAGTCTGAATGAGTGGACCCTGCTGTGTCACAGAGCTTTTTCATGCGTGCAACCAGAGAGTGCCTTTCTTGTTTACCTTTTTATATTGACGACGTTATTGTCCGGTTGAAATATTATAGATCATTTAGGCTAAAAACAACCTGAGTATTAAATATAAACATTGTTTGACAAGTTTCTATGAACTTTACGGATACAATTTGGATTTTTGGTCTGCCTGTTTTGACTGCGTTTGAGCCTGTGGATTACTGAAGAAAACACGTAAACAAAATGGATGTTTTCGGGTATATAAAGAGACTTTATCGAACAAAAGGAATATTTATTGAGTAAATGAATGTCTTCTGAGTGCAACCATATGAAGGTCATCAAAGGTAAGGGATTCATTTTATCTCTATTTCTGACTTGTGTAACTCGTCTACTTGGCTGGTTACTGTTTGTAATGATTTGTCTGCTATGTTCTCAAATAATCGTACGGTATGCTTAAAGCCGTAAAGCATTTTTAAAAATCTGACAGTGGTTGGATTCACAAGAAGTTAATCTTTAAACCTATGTAAAATATGTTTTGTTTTCTGAATTTTTATAATGAGTATTTCTGTATTTGAATTTGGCGCTCTGCAATCTCACTGGATGTTGGCCAGGTGGGACGCTAGCGCTCCACATACCCTAGAGAGGTTAATTAAGGATTACCATTAGTCAAGGTACAAAGACCAGCACTCGGTTGCAATAAGCGAGACACCAAAACATGGATCAGCAGTTAGTAACAAATACTGTATTACGTGTGAGGTACATAGTATGTGTCCTGGAAAAATACATGTCAAAATGATGGCCGCTTGTTTGACCATAGGTCACCGACATTGACTCTGTCTGGTTGTCTATGTATCCCCACAGCTGATCCTGCTGAAAGAGTTCCATGTGATCTATGCTCTGGCCCATGTGTGTGGGCAGGACCGCACCCTGCTGGCCAGCATCCTGCTGCGCATCTTCAGACACGAGAAGACAGAGGCCCCCTTACTCAGGACACTCAATGACCGAGAGATCAACATGGAGGGTAAGACAGACACACCTCTGCATGTTGTAGCGACATTGTGAAAGCCTACTTCACAATGATAAAGAGCCAATCTCCACTTTTAGATGCTTTGTGTTTATGATTCCAACATGAAAGCTATGACACACACACACACTTAGCTGATGAGAAGTCCCCTCTCTCTGGTGGTTCCCAGACGAGGCGACGACCCTGTTCCGAGCGACCACGCTGGCCAGCACGCTGATGGAGCAGTACATGAAGGCCACGGCCACACCCTTCGTCCACCACGCCCTCAAAGACACCATCCTTAAGATCATGGAGAGCAAGCAGTCCTGCGAGGTAAACACACAACACATACACATTTTCTGACATGCAGAAAGGCTTTAGCCTTATTTCGTTTAGCCCAAGCTCTACCTACTGTATCAGTTTGGCAACATCTTACGTCTGTAAAGTTACTTTAGTCAACTCTTTCAGCAGAGAAGTGTGTGGGCAACAACTCAGCTATTCTTCACTTTATCTCCCGAGTGGAGTGGAACACTTTGCATTTATAACATCATATCAGTACTTTGGCTACACAAAGACAAAACAGTAACTCATGTCACAATGACACAGATTCACAGTGCTGTTGTGATCTCACAGGACTCTTCAGACTGACTGTCTCCTCCAGTGGAACAGAGGGCATTACACATTATCTTCCACAGTTGCTTTCAACAGTAAATCCTACTCTAGTGAAATAATCTTATGTGGCCCATCTTGTTTTTGTTCACGAGCACACTTCTATCTGTATAATGAAACATCTCTCTTTCCTTTCCTGTTTTTCTGTGTCCCCCTCACTAGCTGAATCCCTCAAAACTGGAGAAAAACGAGGATGTGAATCTAAACCTAGCCCACCTCCTCAACATCCTGTCTGAGCTGGTGGAGAAGATCTTCATGGCTGCTGAGATCCTGCCCCCGTAAGCACACACCAATCCACGTTGCACATACCAACAAACTAACACGGGAACCATCCACATAGGGTTGGGGCGATGTATGAACTTTTGGCATATCGTCGATCGGGACTCATTGATTTGGACTAACAAAAGGACGAATCAATCCGTTAATTTGACTAGAATTCTGAAATGTCACTGTCTGTACTGTTCTGCTTTGTCAAGTGTAAATAGGCTATCATCTGTCATCGACGATGACGTCCCCATCGACGATGGCTGTCAATCATTATCGTCACCCGATGACATCATTCATCGGCCCAACCCTAATAAGTAAGGAAGTGTATATCCGACCGGCAGAACGAAAACTTAAGTTTAGGCATAGGGGTCGAAATTGAGGTTAAGGTTAGGAATAGTTTCAGTGAGGCATAAAAGTAACATTGGGGTTAGCGTAACGCCGCCATTCATTTTCTGCCGGTTAAATATACACTGCCATTTTAAATAACCATCTCCATAGTTTGAACCCTGTATATCATGACATTCTCCTGCAGTACAGTCAATCTATGTCGTCAGACAAACCAACAAATGAACACTGAACACATTAAATACATCCATAGGCTAGCTTGAAGTTCATAAATGTCTATTTAAGTCATGTTCCAGTAAATTCAGTCTCACTCTCTCTTCCATGACCCTTCCAGGACTCTAAGGTATATCTATGGGTGTCTGCAGAAATCAGTGCAGCAGAAATGGCCGACCAACACCACCATGAGAACCAGAGTCGTAAGGTAACTAACTGTACACACCATGTATCTACTTTGCCATCTGCAACCCTCATGGATAGGCAGCTCACAGCATTAGATCATTAGAAACCATTCTAGTGTTATGGTGCCTTTGGTCAAGGGGGGCCTATATCAGGAATGTTTGGGAAGCATTGATCTAACGGATACTTGTTTCGCTCTTCCAGTGGCTTTGTGTTCCTGAGACTGATCTGTCCTGCCATCCTCAACCCAAGAATGTTCAACATCATTGCTGGTGAGCCTTTAACCTTTGTATTTGTTATTGCATAAATTGATTATTTCTTAGCATGGAATGAAGAGTGTGTCCATACATTACTTAATTTACTTGTTCATCTTTTTTTTGTAGACCCTCCCTCTGCAACAGCAGGCCGTACCCTCACATTGATTGCCAAGTCTGTCCAGAACCTGGCTAACCTGGTGGAGTTTGGTGCTAAGGTACGACCACCTTAAAGCTCCTACACTGTTCCGTGTAGGGACGTTTGCATCCCTGTTGTCTAAGCGCAATCCTCCATAGCTGTGCGTTGTACCTTGTTTCCATCCTTCAGGGAACAGTATTTATATCTTTACTTTCTGACATAATGTTAATGGAGTGTGTTCCTCTTTTCAATCCAGGAGCCCTACATGGAGGGTGTGAACCCCTTCATCAAAAACAACAAACATAGGATGATCATGTTTCTGGATGAGTTGGGGGTAGGTTACTTGTTTCCATTTCTGTTAAGAGACCGTTGGAAGTCTTTAGGAACCTGCAGACATGTGGCAGTTCTGTTCCAATGTCTAGGTCAGATGTTAACATGCGTGTCCTTCACAGAATGTCCCTGACCTCCCTGAAGTTACAGAGCACTTTAGGACAGACCTGTCCCGTGACCTTGCAGCCCTGCATGAGATCTGTGTCTCTCACTCAGACGATCTCCGCACCCTGAGCAACGAGAGGGGAGCACAGCAGGTGTGTGTGTGGCAAGTGCATTCAACCAGTGATTGAAAGGCCAAAAAGTATTTTTGAATCTGTTAATGACATGGTACCAAACATGCCATGATGATTGTAAACCATGGCTGTCTTATGTTTCTCTTTGTAGCACGTGCTGAAAAAGCTGCTGGCCATCACTGAGCTCCTTCAGCAGAAACAGGTTCACTATGCCATGTCCAACAGCAACAGGTAGTACAGCACTCCTCCCCTCTCCATCCATCCCGCCTTTTCCTCGCACGGAGTTGCACATGGGAACCGACCAAGCATGCTCCACTCATCACCATGGCAACCCACCCCTCATCTCCGAAAGCCCCGCCCACCATCCTGACAAAATTTCCCATGCCATGAGAACAGCAGCAAACAGAACCAGTACCTAAAAAAAACTTGCACCAGTGACAAACTGTTCATGATTCTGTATGTATCGTACCCCTTTTATTACAAGGGTCAAAGATTTTATTTCAAAGCAAAGCATCACATACCCAAGACATGTTTGCCATCTCCATTATGAGGAAAGTCAAACCTGTTTCTTATAACTGGATTATGAGCGATAATGCTTTTTATACTGTAATTTGACTGATTCCTTTTGTGGTTGTGACAATAGCCACAAAGTGCTGAAACTAGCGTTTCTTGTATGTCGTGTTTTTTTTCTTTTTCGGTTTGTTTGGAAATGTTAATACAGAAAGTATGTCAAATTCTCTTGCTGGAATCATGAGTATATAATTGAGACAAACTGAATTGTTTTGTTTTCCAACTGTATCATGTGTTTAGTTTAGTCTCAATGCCAGACAAGATACATAATCAAAGAAACAGCAGTACAGATTGTAACAGACATGCATGCACTTATTAAACTTTTTTGTAAAGTAGATAGTGGAATCTTTTCTTCCCCAGGTAACTGGTGTATTTCTCCTGAGAACACATGTCTGAGATTCAGAAGTGCAGCTCTGTATCATAGCACACTGTTAAATAGTGTATTGAAGCTCTGCTCAGACACAGGATGCCCACCTGAACTTTTTCCATGGAATATTCAAGCATACAGATATACCACATTATCACAAGAGAAACACATTTGGTATTTAAAGGTTGACACCATAAAACAAGTACAAAAATAGGTTTATTATATTACAAGACCATAATGTATGGCCTGATAAGAACAAGGAAATACACTAATGGCAGATTTCCCCCCCACACTGGGTAGACCACCTTGGTGATTGCTGATCCTTCAGTGGCAAAATGGTTGGGTGATCTATTCAATCCATATGGCAGAAGTTCAGCGTTAGTGATTTAAAGGCAATGTTAGAGCGTAAACGCTGCATATGTCGGCTGAATCGGCAATTCAGGGATACAGATTGAATAAAGCACTAATTGTTTTCACAAGTCATCCAAATCTTCATCCGTCCACTCCTCCTAGAAAACACAGCAAGCTATTAATGACATGAAATGTAGAGGCACTGGTAGCCAAAATGTGGTTCCACTCACTTCTTCTGTCATGCGGGGCTCTTTCGCTACATGATCGTCATCCTCATATCCTCGTTTTCTTTTCCTGTAGAACGGGTTAAGATTTAACTGTCAGATGAAAGAGCGCACAATCTTTTGTTTGGGTGGTATATGAAGTATTGGTGACCGGTAGGCTAAAACTGACTGGATTTATGAAAGGTAAAGAATCATGGAGATCGGTCTGCTGGAAGCTGTTTTAGCAGGCCACATTTGTTAAACATGTTATCCCTTCAAGTCATGCACATCTCCAGTCCCATGTCATCTGTCATGACACCACGGTGAACACCCTGCAAAGTGACTCTCCGGAGTCCATATCCGATTGTATGGATATAGAAGGGGTAGGGTGGCAGTCTTAAATAAATGGCATTAAGATGTAACTGATCGATGTGAGGCCTTTTCAACAGCGTACACTTTGTCTTGCAGGACCGAGTGCACCATCATGGCAATGTGAATTCTACAAAGACTGGACGGGTTGGTCAGTCAACCAAACCACCATCAAGCCCTGGACCGGAGACTAGGTGACTTTGTATTGAGCATGTAGCTTTCTGGATGTGTCGGTCCACTATAGCTGACTGGATCTGGGAATCTCTTGCCAGTCCCAAAGCCCTGGAACAGACACTGGTGAAATAAGGAAGAACTCCTTACCCAATGCTAGGTTGAACTATATTCAAGCTGAGCGGGCCAGACTGACATGAACAGGACACTGTTAGCCTATTTTGCCAGTTATATTATAGCTTACAGACAGCTAAAGAAAACTGAACTGGATCACCTATATGTTGATTGGCTTGGCCTTTGTCCTGAAATTGGGAGGGGGCCTGACTTGAACCCTAGAGACACTGCCTTTTCAACAGTGGAACCTTCCCAGAGGGCCTCGGGGCAGCGGTGAGCCAAACCATCGTAGCGATAACAACGATCTTCAGGGAAATCTAACATAGCACCTCCAAGACTAGCCTTAACTCACTTTACACACCACTTGATTTCACAACCCTAACTCCAAAATGGCAGTTTACAATTCACACTAGCTTCTTATACAGGTAACTGCCAAAATAGTGGAAACCCCTGGGTAAATGAGGGTTCTGGAGGCTCTTATGGTGTGGGGTGCATTTTCCTGGCGTGGTTTAGGTCCACATCCACAGAGTATGAGTGGTCACAATGGTTTGATGAGCTTGTAAACAATGTAAGCCATGGTCGTCTCAGTCACCAGATATCTGGGAGATTCTGGAGTGGCGCCTGAAACAGCGTTTCTACCACCAACAAAACACCAAATGATGGAATTTCTCATGGAAGAATGGTGTTGCCACCCTCCAATAGAGTTCCAGATACTTGTAGAATCTATGCCAAGGTCGCATTGAAGCTGGCGGCTTGTGGTGGCCCAACATCCTATTAAGACACTTGGGGTCATCTTTATTTTTTCAGTTACCTGTATATAGCACTGAAGCTACTAGCTATATCTTTTGTATGCTGCTTTGCCTGTTATATGACAAAACCAGTGTTTATGTATGATAGCTTATCATACAAATGTTAACCTAACAGTTTGTAAGAACTATTTGTAACATGTGCATGTATAACCCTATGGAAACTGCCAATGACTGGGCCTACATACAGTATGTGCTGCTCTGAGAAACTAAAGGAACTGAGAAATCCTCCCTTTAAGCCTGGGCACATCAACTGAAGCTTTCATATATTTGCAACTTCAAATGTAACCCTCACTAACCCACTTTCCTTGGCGATAACAAGCCAACACCACACTGACCAAGATAATTGATTAATTTTGTGCAGGCCATATACAGATTCACCTCTATGTCGTTTGAATGAGAACTGGCTGACTTAGTACTGCTCATACAAACCCCTCTAAAAGTCAGACTCAATTTAGATGCACTGAAGAGTATACAGACTTTACAAACCTCACCCAAGTGTTCATAGACTTGAGATATGGGTGAGATTAAACCCCACTCTTCAAATATATAAATGTCAGCTGTGCTTCATGGAGCGTGAAACTGTTCTGCTTCCTCTTTATTTCATATAGCTGATTGTGTTTATTTTTCTATCTGATAGACAGAACCGTGAATCTTTTGCATCTTATATACACTTGATCGACCTGGCTAAATAAAAACTTAGTATGTGTGGAGAAAGGTATTGCTGCTAGACTATTTATTATGAAGGGAGTTTGGATGAGTCCTGATTGTTATAGTAGTCTCAGAAGCCGGAATATCCTCTCGTTACCGGTCAGCCATTCCTATCACACAATATTAACCTGTTACTCAAGTCAGCTGATCATTTCTACCTTGAAATTCACTCCCTAGTTGTGCGGTAGTGCACCATGTAACCATACACTGCACAAATACAATCTAACAATTGTGTACGTTTGTAACTGACAGATGCATGCACTCAAGAAGGCTATACGTACATGTTGGAGTTTGTGCCAAAGTCAGCATGGACCCTCTCCAGTTTCACTTTGTAAGCGTTCACCTCGTCTGGTTTTGGAAGTTCATACTTTTTCATGAGACTTTTTATCCCTGTATGAAAAGGAAAAACACATTTTGATGTTTGTCACTGAAACAACATGTTAATGTTGCTTTGTAGAATGTTGATGTGCTGTCAAACAGATCAAACTTGCCACCAAGTGGTTGTAATTGGTAAATGCAACAATGCAGGCAAAAACTACTCACGTCTCATCGCGTCGTACATCTTTAAGAGAGTTTCTTTGTCCTCCTTCAGTCCCATACATTCGGTCAGATAGCTATAACAAAAGGGACAACAAAACTAGTTCAAGACTAAATTGATCATAATTCATGAAAACAGATTGTGAGAATACTACCCTGTCTACAATACACTATGGAAGAATGTTTTCACTTGCTGCTCTCTAGGCCATGTTCAGTCCATATCCCCTGGAACATCTAGTCTAGAACACAGAGACCTGTTAGTGGCCTACCTCTCCATGCTGAGGCCGGCCCGCGACGCACTGTTCAGGATGGCTGTCATGGCTATCTGAGATGGGGGAAACAGCAGCCCACTGTCTGTCAGGGTGACCCTCGTCAGGAAGTCATCAACACTCTTCCTCAGAGACTCTGGGTTCTCCAGAAGAGGGTACCTTGTCTGCGGAAAAGGTCACCAATAGACAGAGCTGTTGACTGAAGCCGTAGTTGGCACATAACCTGCTGGGTTTTCTATTCTTACAGAATCAACTAAGTCCACAACATGGCTCTTTCAATCTCAGCAGCATATAATTGCACTCCACCAGGTTTATGTTCATCTGCTGTATCTCTACTGCACATCATTGATCAAGTAAGTATCTCCATTTCCATCTACCCACCTTGATGTCTATGAGCAGGCCCTCCATAGGTCTGTAGGGGGTGTGCACCACCAGGTGGAAGTTGAGCTGCTGAATGAGAAGGAGCTCATACTCCAAAATCTGTTCAAGAGCCCTCTCCTGCCCGGCCGCACTCTCCTGCAGAAGATTCCCCACAAACTGGGTGCTGGACACATTAAACTCATCCACCTTACAGGACAGGTAGGCACAGATCAGCCTGAAAGAAAATAAAAGAAAGCAAGAAGACAGGGAAGAGGTGGGCCAAAAAGAGATAAGGGTGGCAAGGAGATTGGGTGAGAAAAAAAGAGCAGAGGAAAGGAAGGTTGGGAGAAGGGAAAAACGTGACGAGAGAATGAGGGCGAGAGAGGTTATGTACAGTGAGTTCAGAAATCAAATGTGTATCTGTATCTAAATAAGAGTTTCTCAACATAAGGCTCTGGGACTACTGGTCAAAGACAAGCCTTTTACTACTCACATGATTGTTCTGGGGTGGTATTCCATCAGTGAGTTGTTCAGGTAAAATCTCCGGAAATACATGATCGCTGTACCCTGTTGAGATGATTGCACTCTTAAGCCCCTTATATAAATCCAGGTGGACTAGATCTGATTTACAGTGTACCCTTACAAAATACATACCACAACAGACTTGGGCATCACAGGCTTGAAAACATTACAGAAGTCAAGGAGTCTCTTCTCATAGTGTCTGAAAAGGACATTCTCCTCGTGAGCCTCCAGGAACACGGCGTCACTAACCCCAGGCTTTATCAAGGCAGGGTCAAAGGAAAGGATGAGAGGGGGAACAACAAGGGCATTAAACTCAATGTTGGAAGCAGGTGGCAACTATAATCAAAGTTAAAAGATCCAATGAGGCCATTTTTTTAAAGTCTAAATTAAATCATTTCTGTGTAGCAAGTACCAAGCAAGAATTTTGCTGGGAGTGGTCTGAGTGGGGAGTGGAAAACTTAAAATTAGCTGTTATTGGCAGAGAAGTTTGGAACTCATTCTTATTGGTCTGTTAACTAGAACTAATTCACCAGGCAGTCCAAAGCCAAATATTTATTATAACTTACCCAAGACAGAACACAGCCTGTTGTTTTACAATAGGAGCATTTTTTTTTTACTTTGGCAAGGGGTAAAGTCTACTAAACTTAGTCCATTCTGTTCGTAAAATATTTTAGTTTGGGGAACAGAAAATTGCATTGAGATCGATAAGAAAAATGTGTAGAATTTTGGAAAGAATCCATCTTTTCCCACTGGCTTTCTCACATCTGAGTGTGCAAATGTCAACCGGATGCATACACCATTATTCTCACAGTATTATTCCAACCTCCAAGTTGGAAGTTTACATACACTTAGGTTGGAGTCATTAAAACTCGTTTTTCAACCACTCCTTGTTAACAAACTAAAGTTTTGGCAAGTCGGTTAGGACATCTACTTTGTGCATGACAATACATTTTTCCAACAATTGTTTACAGAAATTATTTAACTTATAATACACTGTATCACAATTCCAGTGGGTCAGAAGTTTACATACACTTAGTTGACTGTGCATTTAAACAGCTTGGAAAATTCCAGAAAATTATGTCATGGCTTTAGAAGGTTCTGATAGGCTAATTGACATCATTTGAGTCAATTGGAGGTGTACCTGTGGATGTATTTCAAGGCTTAACTTCAAACTCAGTGCCTCTTTGCTTGACATAATTGGAAAATCAAAAGAAATCAGCCAAGACCTCAGAAAAAAAAAATGGTAAACCTCCACAGGTTTGATTCATCGTTGGGAGCAATTTCCAAATGCCTGAAGGTACCACGTTCATCTGTACAAACAATTGTACACAAGTATAAACACCATGGGACCACGCAGCAGTCACACCGCTCAGGAAGGAGACGCATTCTGTCTCCTAGAGATGAACGTACTTGTGTGAAAAGTGCAAATCAATCCCAGAACAACAGCAAAGGACCCTGTGAGGATGCTGGAGGAAACGGGTACAAAAGTATCTATATCCACAGTAAAACGAGTCCTATATCGACATAACCTGAAAGGCCGCTCAGCAAGGAAGAAGCCACTGCTCAAAAACTGACATAAAAAAAGCCAGACTACAGTTTGCAAATGCACATGGGGACAAAGACCATACTTTTTGGAGAAATGTCCTCTGGTCAGATGAAACAAAAATAGAACTGTTTGGCCATGATGACCATTGTTATGGAGGAAAAAGGCTTGCAAGCCAAAGAACACAATCCTAACTGTGAAGCACGGGGTGGCAACATCATGTTGTGGGGGTACTTTGCTGCAGTTCACAAAATAGATGGCATATATCCAAAATTATGTGGATATATTGAAGCAACATCTCAATACATCAGTCAGGAAGTCAAAGCATTGTCCATTTGGGTCTCCCAAATGGACAATGACCCCAAGCATACTTGGCTTAAGGACAACAAAGTCAGGGTATTGAAGTGGCCATCACAAAGCCCTGACCTCAATCCCATAGAAAATGTGTGGGCAGAACTGAAAAAGCATGTGTGAGCAAGGAGGCCTACAAACCTGTCTCATGTTACACCAGCTCCATCAGGAGGAATGGGCCAAAATTCACCCAACTTATTGTGGGAAGCTTGTGGAAGGCTACCCGAAACGTTTGACCCAAGTTAAACAATTTAAAGGCAATGCTACCAAATACTAATTGAGTGTATGGTAACTTCTGACCCACTGGGAATGTGAGGAAGTAAAAGCTGAAATAAATCACTCTACTATTACCCTGACATTTCACATTCTTAAAATAGTGGTGATCCTAACTGACCTACGACAGGGAATATTTACTAGGATTAAATGTCAGGAACTGTGAAAAACTAAGTTTAAATGTATTTGGCTAAGGTGTATGTAAACTTCCAACTTCAACTGTATGTATGTCTGTCTTTGGGAGGCCGGCAAACAAAATTAACACACATTTACAGCCTTACTGTGTGTTGGGTCAGAGTCACACCATTGGGTGTATGTAAACTTCGGACTTCAACTGTATATATAAAACACAGGAAATCACGTTGTCTGCACCTGGCCTTTTAACACTAGCCTAATGTCAAATGTTTTAAATCATTTTACCTTCCCACTGGCAAGCATTTTGTTGCGATATTTCTGGTTGGCTTCATATCTCAGTTGTTCCAGACTTTCTTCATTGTCGAATGTCCAGTACTTTTTCTGTGAGCTAATGTGAAACATGGTGAAGCTCTGACTGCACATAACAGAAAATTGATTGTCAAATACTGTTACTTGAATAACAGTTACACAACATCACATGTGCATGCTACGTTAGCAAGCCAACAAACGGATTAGCCTATGCTATAGTATTTGATAGTTCGTTGCCTGTCCAATAGAAGATATTATAACTAGTTTAAAGAAGCAAGTGACGTTAAGCGGTAGCGAGTATTAAGCAAGCTGGTTGGCAACATTGAAGAAGAGGCCCCATTCTTTCCTTACCTTTTAGCTAGCCGATGGTAGCTAAGGCGTTAGTGCTAGCCGGCTGTTGCTATCTAGTCGGTCGTTGCTTTTCGACTTGTTAGCGAAGCTTCTACTAGCTGTCTAATCAAACTCCAGATGATCCGTACAAACGTTATGATATAACGAACTTGCTAGCTCAAACTATTAATATCTTTATGATTTTGAAAGTAACTAACTATCTTAGCAAGTAGCTTGCACATTCATATCAACAGCATGTCCATTGCGTAGTTGTACCGTAATATATGGTAAAGTGCGCAAAATGATATGCGCATGTAGGTGGGCAGGTAGCATTTATTGTCATGAAGCTTGACCCAGAGGCAGCTGTTGGTGAGTAGCTAGAACAGCCACAAAGTTAAAACAAACAATGTAAAACTGAACCTTAACCACACTGCTAACCCTAATGACTAAACCGAACCTTAAATTATGACCAAAAATCACATTTTTGTTTTCATGAATTTGATCATATTGTAGCGACCCGCACAGACAGCTGTGTGTTATGTGCTAGGCTAGGAGGTGGTTGTGTTGTACTGACCAGTACCCGGTGTTCGCGGGGTCCGACATGTCAATCAACCTGCTATCTGCCAATCACGGGAATGCCTGGAATGTTCTGATGCCGGGCATCCTGGTGGTTGGCGGAGTGGCGTGGAGGGGGGTTGGGCATTGGAAGTTAAGACCAGGTTCAGCCTTTGTTCTCTCTCTCTTACGTCTGGGCTTCACAAGAGAAGGTCACGATTGGCTTGTGGGTTATCTGTCATCTATTTGGCGTGTGCTACGGCCCAAACAGTAGCCTGTGTAAAGTTGGTTCAATAAACCGTCAATTCGCAAACTCAAGCCTCTGTCTGGACAATTGTTCATTTATGATCTAGTCAGGTCATTACATTGGTGTCAGAAGTAAAAACGTTGATACAAGTTAGCCAGCTAGCTAGCTGACTTATGTGGCTAGCTACCGTAGGTGAGAACGGGATTGAAAATGCTTCGAGGAATCCGAAAGTGAAGGTGGAGGTAGGGGACGATTATGGCCAAGGAGGTGCGTGTGAATGGACGTCGGGGTTCTGTCTGAGGAGATCGCCAGGTCGTCGGAGCGCAGAGGCCGCTTGAGGGAGGACGTTAGAGTGATGGCCGCTGAAGCGGGCATGAGTGCTTCGTCGAGTGTATTTCGCGGATTCTGGTGGGCGGACCGAAGTGGCGACGTCGACGCGGCGTGACGAGGAATCTGGGGCTCAGGATGTAAACAAACATGGCGGCGCCCAGTTCCCGGCTGCGTCCGTATCTGTTAAGACCCCGAAGTATTCCGGTAAGGCGGATTGGGAAGCTTTTCATGCTCAGTTTGAACTGTTAGCTCATTTTAGGGGTGGTCGGATGAAGAAAGGGCACTGCAGTTGGCTTTATGCCTCACGGATGAAGCTCTGGCCTGTTTGATATTGATTAGCCCCGAGGACAGGCATGATTATGGTGCTCTAGTGGGAGCACTGAGGAGGCGCTATGGACAGTGTGTACAGCCCGGGCTACTGCGCTCCGAACTGAGGAATAGACGCAGGCAGCCTGGAGAGCCTCTACGGGTGCTAGCTAATGACATTGAGAGCCTCTCTCGGCGGGCATATGCTCACATGCCCCCTCCGTGCAGAGCGAGCTAGCACGGGACCAGTTCATACAGGCGCTCTCCCCTACGGAGCTGCGCATACAGACCCAGCTGGCTCATCCTGAGTCATTGCAGACAGCCTTGGAGATGGCTTTGGAGAGGGAGCTGGTGTGGGCTGGGGCTTCAGCTGGGGCTTTGGTGGGGGTGCAGGGAGACACACCCTCTGTGCGAGCTGGGGGCAGAGCAGCCCGGAGCCGGAAAAGCCTGCTTGGGTGGCCGAAATGACAGAACTCATTCGGGCTGTGTCGCTACAGGCGGCACGAAACACAAGCCCTGGTCCCAGGGTCTGCTGGGGTTGTGGCCAGCCAGGCCATCTGCGCCGAGATTGCCCCATGTCCCCCAGAGCTCAGGGAAACGGCTCGGGTCCGCATACACCGGGTAGTGCGGACCCCTGGCTTTCTATCCCAACCACCATCATCTTCAGGAGGAGCCCACCGGCACAGACGGGAAGCAAGGCCCACTTCCCCAGAAGCAGACGAGGGCAAGCGGATGGAGCCTGTTGTTGTGGTGGGCCGGACCTGTGTTGGGGACTTTTGTCATGTCCCTGTCACTGTGGAGGGGGTGCCCTGCTCCGCCCTGGTGGACACTGGGTCCACAGTAACCCTGGTGAGGCCAGATATTGTGCCAGGTTGGACTCAGTGTGAGCCTACAACTGTGCAGCTCCGCACAGTCACAGGTGAGCTGGCACCCATGAAAGGGAAGGGAATAATGACTCTGACAGTAGGGGGCAGGACTGTGCGTCATCCTGTGTGGGTGGCGGCTGTGCAGGACCCTTGTATCCTGGGGTTGGACTTTCTTAGGAGCACAGGCTGCCAGTTAGACCTAAATAGGGGCACACTGAGCTTCCAGGGAGGGACGGAAGTCACCATGGCCCCCCCTAATGTCACATTCACTCAACCCAACAAACCCTTTACTCCAACAGTTAAAGCTGCAGAGACTCATGGCTGCGCCCCCTCCCCACAGCTGTGTGTGACTTTTCCCCAGTCCCCCTGTCACCTACGGCGGTGTGTTACATTCCCCAGCTACCTCCATGACACAGCCCTCTGTGAGCCCGGGCCGCACCCCCAGCCCAGCTACCCCAGATGGGAGAGGAGAGGACACTGTCTGCAGTGAGGGAGATATGGGGGAGGAACTGTGTTGGTCTTGACCCCGAGCAGCAGGGACGGTTGTGGCAGTTGCTGTTTGAATTCAGAGACAGCTTTGCGTTGAGTGAGGAAGAGGTGGGTCAGACCCATCTGGTGCAGCATGAGATCGACACAGGTGATGCTCGACCCATCAAGATGCGTCCCCGCCGTATCCCGCTGGCACGCCAGGAGGCGGCAGACAAGGCTGTGTTGGAGATGCAGCGGGCAGACTTCATTGAGCCCTCAGACAGCCCCTGGGCGGCGCCAGTCGTCATGGTTCCGAAGAAGGGGGGCAAGCTTGCAACTTGCAGGCTTGTTTTCGAGTTGCTGTGCATTTTGTTGCCAACCTATTTTGCTACCTGACAACTTTACGGTTTTCACTTTTTAATTACCGTTCATATATTTATTTATTTTTTCCTCAACTTTTTCACTCCGGACGCTTTATCTGGACACGATTCGTCAGGACCTCCAACAGCCGAAGCTAAGTAGTAACATTAACATGATGCCTTCTAATTGCAGCCGCTGTGCTCGCCTTACGGCGAGGATAGCTGTACTGCAAGCCCAGCTTCAGACGCAATCGTTAGGCAAGGGTAATTTTAGTGTAGGAAAGGATGAAACAGCGTCTGTGCCACCAGTAAGTACAGATAGTAGTATAAATCCCCTGGCACAGTCCCCGCAGCCGGACAACTTTCTCACGGTTTCTGGAAGGAAATGCTGTAGGAACGCTCAACCGGTGTCGCTCATTCAGCCGACAGAAACTTTCAACCGGTTTTCCCCATTAAGCAGCGGGTCGGTGTCAGAGGCCGAGTCTTCTCTGGTCTCTACTCCTCCCGTTACGGGGTCTGAGACGCCGAAGCTTCCCACCATTAGCTCTGACAAATTGAAAACTCTAGTCATTGGCGACTCCATTACCCGCAGTATTAGACTTAAAGCGAATCATCCAGCGATCATACACTGTTTACCCGGGGCAGGGCTACCGACGTTAAGGCTAATCTGAAGATGGTGCTGGCTAAAGCTAAAACTGGCGAGTGTAGAGAGTATAGAGATATTGTTATCCACGTCGGCACCAACGATGTTAGGATGAAACAGTCAGAGATCACTAAGCGCAACATAGCTTCTGCGTGCATATCAGCTAGAAAGATGTGTCGGCATCGAGTAATTGTCTCTGGCCCCCTCCCAGTTAGGGGGAGTGATGAGCTCTACAGCAGAGTCTCACAACTCAATCGCTGGTTGAAAACTGTTTTCTGCCCCTCCCAAAAGATAGAATTTGTAGATAATTGGCCCTCTTTCTGGGACTCACCCACAAACAGGACCAAGCCTGACCTGCTGAGGAGTGACGGACTCCATCCTAGCTGGAGGGGTGCTCTCATCTTATCTACCAACATAGACAGGGCTCTAACTCCTCTAGCTCCACAATGAAATAGGGTGCAGGCCAGGCAGCAGGCTATTAGCCAGCCTGCCAGCATAGTGGAGTCTGCCACTAGCATAGTCAGTGTAGTCAGCTCAGCTATCACCATTGAGACCGTGTCTGTGCCTCGACCTAGGTTGGGCAAAACTAAACATGGCGGTGTTCGCCTTAGCAATCTCACTAGGATAAAGACCACCTCCATTCCTGTCATTACTGAAAGAGATCATGATACCTCACTTCTCAAAATAGGGCTACTTAATGTTAGATCCCTTACTTCAAAGGCAATTATAGTCAATGAACTAATCACTGATCATAATCTTGATGTGATTGGCCTGACTGAAACATGGCTTAAGCCTGATAAATTTACTGTGTTAAATGAGGCCTCACCTCCTGGCTACACTAGTGACCATATCCCCGTGCATCCCGCAAAGGCGGAGGTGTTGCTAACATTTACGATAGCAAATTTCATTTACAAAAAAAAAAAAATGACGTTTTCGCCTTTTGAGCTTCTAGTCATGAAATCTATGCAGCCTACTCAATCACTTTTTATAGCTACTGTTTACAGGCCTCCTGGGCCATATACAGCGTTTCTCACTGAGTTCCTGAATTCCTATCGGACCTTGTAGTCATTGCAGATAATATTCTAATCTTTGGTGACTTTAATATTCACATGGAAAAGTCCACAGACCCACTCCAAAAGGCTTTCGAGCCATCATCGACTCAGTGGGTTTTGTCCAACATGTCTCTGGACCCACTCACTGTCACAGTCATACGCTGGACCTAGTTTTGTCCCATGGAATAAATGTTGTGGATCTTAATGTTTTTCCTCATAATCCTGGACTATCGGACCACCATTTTATTACGCTTTGCAATTGCAACAAATAATCTGCTCAGACCCCAACCAAGGAACATCAAAAGTCGTGCTATAAATTCACAGACAACACAAAGATTCCTTGATGCCCTTCCAGACTCCCTCTGCCTACCCAAGGACGCCAGAGGACAAAAATCCGTTAACCACCTAACTGAGTATCTCAATTTAACCTTGCGCAATACCCTAGATGCAGTTGCACCCCTAAAAACTAAAAAATGTCTCATAAGAAACTAGCTCCCTGGTACACAGAAAATACCCGAGCTCTGAAGCAAGCTTCCAGAAAATTGGAACGGAAATGGCGCCACACCAAACTGGAAGTCTTCCGACTAGCTTGGAAGGACGGTACCGTGCAGTACCGAAGAGCCCTTACTGCTGCTCGATCATCCTATTTTTCTAACTTAATTGAGGAAAATAAGAACAATCCGAAATTCCTTTTTGATACTGTCGCAAAGCTAACTAAAAAGCAGCATTCCCCAAGAGAGGATGACTTTCACTTTAGCAGTGATAAATTCATGAACTTCTTTGAGGAAAATATTATGATTATTAGAAAGCAAATTACGGACTCCTCTTTAAACCTGCGTATTCCTCCAAACCTCAGTTGTCCTGAGTCTGCACAACTCTGCCAGGACCTAGGATCAAGAGAGACGCTCAAGTCTTTTAGTACTATATCTCTTGACACAATGATGAAAATAATCATGGCCTCTAAACCTTCAAGCTGCATACTGGACCCTATTCCAACTAAACTACTGAAAGAGCTGCTTCCTGTGCTTGGCCCTCCTATGTTGAACATAATAAACGGCTCTCTATCCACTGGATGTGTACCAAACTCACTAAAAGTGGCAGTAATAAAGCCTCTCTTGAAAAAGCCAAACCTTGACCCAGAAAATATAAAAACTATCGGCCTAAATCGAATCTTCCATTCCTCTCAAAAATTTTAGAGAAGGCTGTTGCGCAGCAACTCACTGCCTTCCTGAAGACAAACAATGTATACGAAATGCTTCAGTCTGGTTTTAGACCCCATCATAGCACTGAGACGGCACTTGTGAAGGTGGTAAATGACATTTTAATGGCAACGGACCGAGGCTCTGCATCTGTCCTCGTGCTCCTAGACCTTAGTGCTGCTTTTGATACCATCGATCACCACATTCTTTTGGAGAGATTGGAAACCCAAATTGGTCTACACGGACATGTTCTGGCCTGGTTTAGATCTTATCTGTCGGAAAGATATCAGTTTGTCTCTGTGAATGGTTTGTCCTCTGACAAATCAACTGTAAATTTCGGTGTTCCTCAAGGTTCTGTTTTAGGACCACTATTGTTTTCACTATATATTTTACCTCTTGGGGATGTTATTCGAAAACATAATGTAAACTTTCACTGCTATGCGGATGACACACAGCTGTACATTTCAATGAAACATGGTGAAGCCCCAAAATTGCCCTCGCTAGAAGCATGTGTTTCAGACATAAGGAAGTGGATGGCTGCAAACTTTCTACTATTAAACTCGGACAAAACAGAGATGCTTGTTCTAGGTCCCAAGAAACAAAGAGATCTTCTGTTGAATCTGACAATTAATCTTAATGGTTGTACAGTCGTCTCAAATAAAACTGTGAAGGACCTCGGCGTTACTCTGACCCTGATCTCTCTTTGAAGAACATATCAAGACCATTTCGAGGACAGCTTTTTTCCATCTACGTAACATTGCAAAAATCAGAAACTTTCTGTCCAAAAATGATGCAGAAAAATTAATCCATGCTTTTGTCACTTCTAGGTTAGACTACTGCAATGCTCTATTTTCCGGCTACCCGGATAAAGCACTAAATAAACTTCAGTTAGTGCTGAATACGGCTGCTAGAATCCTGACTAGAACCAAAAAATTTGATCATATTACTCCAGTGCTAGCCTCTCTACACTGGCTTCCTGTCAAAGCAAGGGCTGATTTCAAGGTTTTACTGCTAACCTACAAAGCATTACATGGGCTTGCTCCTACCTATCTCTCTGATTTGGTCCTGCCGTACATACCTACACGTACGCTACGGTCACAAGACGCAGGCCTCCTAATTGTCCCTAGAATTTCTAAGCAAACAGCTGGAGGCAGGGCTTTCTCCTATAGAGCTCCATTTTTATGGAACGGTCTGCCTACCCATGTCAGAGACGCAAACTCGGTCTCAACCTTTAAGTCTTTACTGAAGACTCATCTCTTCAGTGGGTCATATGATTGAGTGTAGTCTGGCCCAGGAGTGGGAAGGTGAACGGAAAGGCTCTGGAGCAACGAACCGCCCTTGCTGTCTCTGCCTGGCCGATTCCCTTTCCACTGGGATTCTCTGCCTCTACCCTGTTACGGGGCTGAGTCACTGGCTTACTGGGGCTCTCTCATGCCGTCCCTGGGGGTGCGTCACCTGGGTGGGTTGATTCACTGTTGTGGTCGGCCTGTCTCGCTGGCGCCCCCTGGGTTGTGCCGTGGAGATCTTTGTGGGCTATACTCGGCCTTGTCTCAGGATGGTAAGTTGGTGGTTGAAGATATCCCTCTAGTGGTGTGGGGCTGTGCTTTGGCAAAGTGGGTGGGGTTATATCCTTCCTGTTTGGCCCTGTCCGGGGTGTCCTCGGATGGGGCCACAGTGTCTCCTGACCCCTCCTGTCTCAGCCTCCAGTATTTATGCTGCATTAGTTTATGTGTCGGGGGCTAGGGTCAGTTTGTTATATCTGGAGTACTTCTCCTGTCCTATTCGGTGTCCTGTGTGAATCTAAGTGTGCGTTCTCTAATTCTCTCCTTCTCTCTTTCTTTCTCTCTCTCGGAGGACCTGAGCCCTAGGACCATGCCCCAGGACTACCTGACATGATGACTCCTTGCTGTCCCCAGTCCACCTGGCCATGCTGCTGCTCCAGTTTCAACTGGCCTGGGCCCTAGGACCATGTCCCAGGACTACCTGACATGATGACTCCTTGCTGTCCCCAGTCCACCTGGCCATGCTGCTGCTCCAGTTTCAACTGTTCTGCCTTACTATTATTCAACCATGCTGGTCATTTATGAACATTTGAACATCTTGGCCACGTTCTGTTATAATCTCCACCCGGCACAGCCAGAAGAGGACTGGCCACCCCACATATGCTCTCTCTAATTCTCTCTTTCTTTCTCTCTCTCGGAGGACCTGAGCCCTAGGACCGTGCCCCAGGACTACCTGACATGATGACTCCTTACTGTCCCCAGTCCACCTGACTGTGCTGCTGCTCCAGTTTCAACTGTTCTGCCTTATTATTATTCGACCATGCTGGTCATTTATGAACATTTGAACATCTTGGTCATGTTCTGTTATAATCTCTACCCGGCACAGCCAGAAGAGGACTGGCCACCCCACATAGCCTGGTTCCTCTCTAGGTTTCTTCCTAGGTTTTGGCCTTTCTAGGGAGTTTTTCCTAGCCACCGTGCTTTTACACCTGCATTGTTTGCTGTTTGGGGTTTTAGGCTGGGTTTCTGTACAGCACTTTGAGATATCAGCTGATGTACGAAGGGCTATATAAATAAATTTGATTTGATTTGATTTGAAGCTGAGGTTCTGTGCGGACTACAGGCGGCTGAATGAGGTAACCAGGAAGGACTCATACCCCATACCACGTATCGATGAGTCGCTGGACCTGGTTAGGGGGTCCTCCTGGTTCTCCTCACTAGACCTCCGCAGCGGCTACTGGCAGGTGCCCCTCTCCCCAGAGGCCAGAGCCAAAACTGCGTTCTCCACTAACAGAGGACACTGGCAGTTCAAGGTCCTGTGCTTTGGCCTGTGCAACGCTCCAGCTACTTTTGAGCGTTTGATGGACAGGGTGCTGGATGGCATCCCCCGACAGCAGTGTCTGGTATACCTCGATGACATCCTGGCCCATGGCAGCTCCTTCCAGTCAGCCCTGGGGCGCCACGGCGTGTGCTGGAGAGGGTGGCTGCCGCAGGTCTGAAGCTCCACCCCGAGAAGTGCCACTTCATGAGGAGAGAGGTGTCCTTCTTGGGCCACCGAGTGGGGAAGGAGGGGATCAGCACCATGGAGGACAAGGTAGGGGCTGTCAGAGACTGGCCCACCCCCACCGACCAGCGTCAGCTGAAGAGCTTCCTGGGCCTGGCCTCGTACTACAGGAGGTTTGTACGGGGCTTCTCAAGCGTTGCTGCTCCACTGAACCGCCTGCTGCCGAAGGACAAGGCTTTCACTTGGACAGTGGAGTGTGAGGAGGCGTTCAACACCCTCAAACGTGCACTGATCGAGGCCCCCGTGCTCGCCCCCCCTGACCTCACCTTGCCCTTTATCCTGGACACAGACGCGAGCAATGTGGGCATGGGTGGGGTGCTGGCCCAGGTGGGGCCAGAGGGGGAGAGAGTGGTGGCGTACTTCAGCAAAACATTTGACAAACATGAGCGCCGCTACTGTGTCACCCGGGCGGGAGCTCTTGGCTGTTGTGGCTTCCGTCAAACACTTCAAGTACTACCTGGGTGGTCTGCCCTTTACTGTAAGGACTGACCACTCTGCTCTCCAGTGGCTCATGTCTTTCAGAGAGCCAGAGGGGCAGGTGGCACGCTGGTTGGAGGAGCTTCAGCCGTATGACTTCACGGTGGTGCACAGGGCAGGGGCACGCCACTCCAACGCCGACGCTATGTCCCGTCGGCCCTGTACTGCAGACGGCTGCCGCCACTGTGAACGGAGAGAGGGACGGGAGAGAGAGCTGCGGGCAGAGGAGGGTGTCTGTGCCACAGTGTGTCGGGCGAGCGGGCCTGTCTGCTGTGAGCTGCAGACTGTCGACGTGGCTGAATGGCGGCAGCAGCAGGGACGGGACACAGACCTACAGCCAGTGCTACAGTGGGTAGAGGCGCAGGTGAGGCCACCATGGGAAGAGGTGACAGCGCTCTCACTCGCGACCAAAGGGCTGTGGTCGAAGTTTGAGAGACTGCGGCTGGCTGATGGCGTGCTACAGCGGGCATGGAAGGAGTCAGCTACGGGAGAGGAGAGGTGGCAGGTGGTGGTCCCAAAAGCATTGCGGGAGGCTGTGCTCCAGAGTACTCATGGGGGTGGGGACTGGACACTTTGGGGTCACAAAAACACTGCGCCGTCTCCGTCAGGGCTTCTACTGGGGGCAGCACAAGAGGGATGTGGAGGACTTTTGTCGCCGCTGTGACAACTGCACAGCGAGAAAGGGCCCCCAGGCCGCTCTCATGCTCAGCTCCAACAGTTCCCAGTGGGGGCTCCCATGGAGAGGGTGGGAGTGGATGTAGTTGGGCCGTTCCCCACCACAGACAGTGGAAACCGCTGGGTGCTCACGGCCATGGACTATTTCACAAAATGGCCCGAGGCTTATGCTCTGCCTGACCAGGAGGCAGAGACCATCGTCGACGCCCTGACAGCGGGGATGTTCAGCAGGTTTGGAGCTGCAGAGTCCATCCACAGCGACCAAGGCAGAAACTTTGAGTCCCGTGTGTTCGCCACCATGTGTGAGAGGCTGGGTATGCACAAGACCCGCACTACTCCTCTCCATCCTCAAAGTGATGGCCTTGTGGAGCACTTCAACAAAACGCTTGGACAGCAGCTGGCCATCGTCTCTTCCAAACACCAGCGTGACTGGGACAAGCACCTGCCTATGGTCCTCATGGCATGCCGCTCCGCTGTCCAAGACTCCACCTCCTGCACGCCTGCCCTCCTCATGCTGGGGAGAGAGATCCGCACCCCTGCGGAGATGGCGTTTGGTCGGCCCCTGGATAGCCCTCATGTTCCTTCGGGGCCGGAGTATGCCCGGAGACTCCAGGACCGCCTGGAGACAGCCCACACCTTCGCCAGAGAGCAGCTGGTGAATGCAGGTGTGAGGCAGAAAAGGAACTATGACGTGCACACCCGGGGAAGGCACTTTGTGGCTGGGGAGCTGGTCTGGGTCTACAGCCCCCTAAGGAAAAAAGGCAGATGCCCCAAGTTGGACAGTCACTGGGTGGGACCCTGCAGTGTCCTGGAGAGGGTAGGGAGGTTGTGTACCGGTGCAGCTTCCTCCCAGGGGGAGAAAGGTGGCACTGCACCGGGACAGGTTAGCCCCATACAGAGGGGCCTCTTCTCCCCAAACCCCAGGAACCCCCACAATTCCCTCTCTGGCAATGACATTCTCCAGGCACCCACCCTCAGGTGCCGCAGACAAGGCTCCAGACAGCCCACTCCCCTGTCTCCCCCTGTGTCACCGCGTGGTTCCCCAGAACCACGGACTGTATTACCCGTCCCGCTTCCTTGTCCCCCATATCCCTGCCTTCATCCCCTGGTTCCCAGAGGGGCACTCTGCGACCATCACGGCCACGCAGGCAAAGGAGACCTCCGGGTCGCTTCAGAGACTTTGTTTGTTCCCTCGGGGACGAGGGACTTTGTGGTGGGGGGCTGTGTAGCGACCCGCACAGACAGCTGTGTGTTATGTGCTAGGCTAGGAGGTGGTTGTGTTGTACTGACCAGTACCCGGTGTTCGCGGGGTCCGACATGTCAATCAACCTGCTATCTGCCAATCACGGGAATGCCTGGAATGTTCTGATGCCGGGCATCCTGGTGGTTGGCGGAGTGGTGTGGAGGGGGGTTGGGCATTGGAAGTTAAGACCAGGTTCAGCCTTTGTTCTCTCTCTCTTACGTCTGGGCTTCACAAGAGAAGGTCACGATTGGCTTGTGGGTTATCTGTCATCTATTTGGCGTGTGCTACGGCCCAAACAGTAGCCTGTGTAAAGTTGGTTCAATAAACCGTCAATTCGCAAACTCAAGCCTCTGTCTGGACAATTGTTCATTTATGATCTAGTCAGGTCATTACAATATATACAATTTTGACTCAGCAGCTGGCACATCAAATGGAAATTTCTCAGTGCGGCCTCCAGGGCAAGATTCATGACAATACACGTCAACCTGCTGTACTGTACAGTCGGGTGCATGTATGGGTTAAAGTCAAGATCACCTAGGATGAACAATTAGACTACACCTTTATATGACTTTTTATCATCACAGCTGGGGCTCTTTTGTTCAGGGCATAAAGCTGTGGTAGTGTGATTTTGATAACACACAGACACACACACACAGAGAGAGAGAGAGAGGGAAAGAGAGCGAGCGGAAGGAGAGAGAGAGAGAGAGCAGCAATTAAATTCATAAAAAATCCTACAATGTGATTTTCTGGATTTTCTCCCCTCATTTTGTCTGTCATAGCTGAAGTGTACCTATGATGAAAATTACAGGCCTCTCTCATATTTTTAAGTGGGAGAACTTGCACAATTGGTGGCTGACTAAATACTTTTTTGCCCCACTGTAAGTACAATTATGGGTAGGGCTTTATGCTGAGAAGAACGTCAGAAATTGAAAGACCAAGGTTGGTGTGGATACACAAGCTGGCCTTTTGGCCATAGGAGAACATAACCTATAATCAGTGGTAGCCATTTAGCAAAATTTGGGCATCAACATAGATGATTGTTTAGTTGTTGTTATAGGCACTGTCAGCACATAGTGGTGAGTTTTTATTAAATATCAAATAAATGTCCATTTAACAACCCGTTGAGTTCCATTTTCTCTTGACATTTGAAATAACAAGTATGCAGAGGTTTGCTACAAGCTAAAGACAAGACATTTCTTTGGAATCACTGAAACCCCCACATCTATTCACCAAACTAAAAGCCATGTCATCTCCTGCCAATTTTATTTGTCAGATCCGTCCCACCGAAATCATAGGCTATGGCCAAAACATAGAAGGGGATATTAATTAGCCTTTAGACAGTCAATGGGGTGGCAGGGTAGCCTAGTGGTTAGAGCGTTGGACTAGTAACCGTAAAGGTTGCAAGTTTATATCCCTGAGCTGACAAGGTACAAATCTGTCGTTCTGCCCCCAAACAGGCAGTTAACCCACTGTTTCTAGGCCGTCATTGAAAATAAGAATTTGTTCTTAACTGACTTGCCTAGTTAGATTTTTTTTAAATCAAGGGCAAATTTACTGTTTCTGAGAAAGGTTACTAATTGAAATATGAAAACCAGCAACTGAATCAAATGTTTACTATAACAGACAAAAAAGGTTTACTCAACCCCCACTCTACCTAGTGGTTCCGTATAGCCTTATTTGCATAAACATTAGTAATTTATGAATAATAAATGTCCTTGTGTTCAGTGGGAGCCAGTCATTTGAATATCATCATAGCACTACAGTTGTATGTCCTGTGTGCGGTGTTATCACGAAGCCCTTAAAGCCTGCATATTGAAACAAAAGCAAAGGAAATGCTATAGCAGGTATGTAAGACTTTTCAATATTTTTATTTCTTGCACACGCTGTCAATCGGCAGTACATTTTCAGTCTGAGCGTTTTAACAGATATGGTTTTATTATGGCATGCTATGTACAGGGAGCTTGTATCTAGCCTACAATACCGACCACTCGTTCTTTGCCCTGTGAATTGCATAAACATGAAGCGTCAATGCATTATTGATGAGACCATAGCAACATATATAAGCTATGGTGTGTGTGTGTGCGCGCTCCATGTATGCATATGTGCGTGTATGTGGGTGTGTTTGTGTTCACTTCTAGGTGGTTTTACCCTGCAATTGATAACATGCAGCTAGGCGTGTATATAGCATAAATCTACACTTTCCTGTTGTTGTCAACAAGATGTAGCCTAGTTTCCCTATTTGCATTATTTTCCCCCTGTGTATGGGATGTGTGTGTGTGTGTCTGTGTGTGTGTGTGTGTGTGTGTGTGAGAGAGAGAGAGAGAGAGAGAAAGAAAGAAAGAAAGAGTGAGAAATACAGACAGACAGAGAGAGAGAGAGAGAGAGAGAA